>NC_080762.1:49562500-50187500 GCF_020826845.1 Diceros bicornis minor | reverse complement strand
GACCCTCCACTCCCTGGGCCTATGGTTTCTTGAGTGGGAAAAAGAGAGCCCAAGATGGAAGTTCAGTTCCCCCAACATTGTGGGTCACTTCTTAGAAGGCCCACTCAGGCCTCACCTCATGGGGATTGCAGGGAAATTTGTGGGGCTTGACCACCAGAGATTGGATTGGAATGGAGAAGCAGGTAGGGCTTACAGCAACCAGCACTGGGATCGTGGCAAACTGCATTTCTCTCACAGCAGCTCCTGAATAGGAATGCCAGCTAGTGGCTCTGCCCATCTGCAAAGCCAAATAAGTGGCCCTATCTGGTCAAGGATATCAGTGCACATTTCTGCCTGATTCAGGGCCATAGACAGTGAGCCATACAGGCCTTCGACCTATTTTATCACCCTTCTTGGGCAGAGAAGCAAATTCATAGCCTCACCTACTGTTGAATATAGCCTGCAGTTCCCCTGCAGGAAGCCTAGTACACCAAAGCAGCTGCGCAGCCCATCCTACAGCTCTGCTTACAGTGGCATCCCAGCAGAGAGCTCAGATAGTTGTTCTGCCCATCTATAGAGTTGAGCTGGTGGTCCTCTCTGGCCAGGGAACTTGGTGGGCAGTTCTAGCTGATTTGGGAACCCAGCCAATGAGCTATATAAGCTGTGGAGTCTGTTCTACAGCCCTGTCCAGGCTGAGGAGAAAAATCAAAGCCCCACTTATGGCTAAATATATTCTCCAGGCCTTCTCAAACAGGAAGCCAAACCAGAGCACGTGGGAAGCTGCATAACACATCCTACAGCTACACTTACAATGGCACCCAAGCAAAGAGCCCTACCAGTGTCTCAATCCATCTGAAGAGTCAAGCTTGTAGCCCTGTGTGGCCAGGGAGCTTGATGGGTAGTTCTGTCTGATTAAGTTCCCCAGGTATTGAGCTGTAACAGCCATGAAGCCTATTCTATAGTCTCGCCCAGACAGAGAAGCAAATTCAGCCAACTTCTGAGTATAGCATCCCTTCTGCCCAAATAGGAAGCCTGATCAGAGCATCCAGGTGACCATGGAGCCCATCCTACTGCCATGAGTGGGCAGGGAATCAAGCCAGCACTTCTATCCAACTTTCCCAGGCAGTGGCACCCCTCTGACCTCAGATCTCAGGCAGTGACCTTGCCCAAATAAAGACCATGATAGGAAGACCCAGCTGCCCAAAGATGTTACCGGCTGACTGATCCAGAACTCCAAACTGAGATGACTAGTGAAGTACTATCTGCTGAAGCAAACTTGTAAAGTATGGAAGAGGAGACTGCTTACTCAAATGCACAGATACCAAAGCAAAAATACAGGATCATGAAGAATCAGGTAAACATAACACCGTCAAAGGAAACTAATGAAACTCCAATATTTGATCCTAAAGAAATGGAGATCTACGAACTGACAAAGAATTCAAAATAATCCTCTTAAGGAATTTTAGTGAATTACAAGAACACATAGAGAGGCAACTAAATGAAATTAGGAAAACAATGCATGAACAAAATAAGAAGTATAACAAAGAAGTAGAAACCATAAAAAAACCCCCAAAATCAAAAATCCTAGAGCTAAAGAATACAATGAATTAAATGAAAAATTCAATAGATATCTTCAACAGCAGACTTAGCCAAGCAGAAGAAAGAATCAGTGAAGTAGAAGACAGGTCATTTGAAATTATTTGGTCAGAGGAGCAAAAAGAAAAAAGAACGAAAAAGAGTAAAGAAAGCCCTCAGGATTTATAAGACACCATAAGAGAAACAATATATACTTTAGAGGAATCCAAGAAGGAGAAGAAAAAGACAAAAAGACAGGGGTCGGCCCAGTGGCACAAGCAGTTAAGAGCGTGCACTCCGCTTTGGCAGCCCGGGGTTTGCGGGTTCAGATCCCTGGCGTGCACCGACACACCGCTTGTCATGCCATGCTGTGGCGGCATCCCATATAGAGTACAGGAAGATGGGCACAGATGTTAGCTCAGGGCCAATCTTTCTTGGTAAAAAAAAGAGGAGGATCAACATCGGATGTTAGCTCAGGGCGGATGTCCCTCACACATTAAAAAAAAAAAGACAAAAGACAAAAATTTTATTTAAAGCAATAATGGCTGAAAGCTCCCCAAACTTGGGAAGAGAAATGGACATCTAGACTCATGAAGTCCAAAGGACTTCAAATAGGCTGAATTTGAAAAGGGCTATACCAAGACACATTATAATTAAATTGTCAAAAGTCAAAGACAAAGAGAGAATTTTGAAAGCAGAAAGAGAAAAGTGACTCATCACATACAAGAAAACCCCCATGAGATCATTGGCAGATTTCTCAATAGAAACTTTGCAGGCCAGGAGAGGGTGGGGTGATATATTCAAGACGTTGAAAGAAAAAAACTGTCAACTAAGAATATTCTACCCATCAAAGCTGCCCTTCAGAAATAAAGGACAGATAAAGACTTTCCTGAACAACCAAAAGCTGAGGGAGTTCAATACCAGGAAATGCTAAAGGGCATTCTTCAAGTGGAAATAAAATGATGCTAATTAACATCATAAAAACATATGAATGTAGGTGTGAAACTCACTGGTAATATAATAGACTATGTATTTATAGTCAAAGTCAGATTCTCTGAATTTGAGGTGGTTATGCATAATTCCCTTATAAATCTAGTTTAAAAGTTAAAAAACAAACACATTAAAAAGAACCATAACTACAATGATTTGCTATTGGACATAAAATATGAAAATATGTAAATTATAACATCAAATAACCTAAAATGTGAGGAGGGTAAAGGTAAAAGTATAAAGTTTATGTATGCTATTGAAGTTAAGTTATTATCAGCTTAAAACAAGATGTTATATATAAGATATTTTATGTAAGCCTCATGGAACCTACAGAGGAAAAACTGGTAGTAGATACACAAAATATTATGATAAAGGAATTAAAGCACACCACTACTAAAAGTAATCAAATCATAAAAGAAGACAGCAAGATAGAATCAAGGAAAAAAAGACTTATAAAAGTCAGAAAATAATTGACAAAATGGCAATAGTAAGTCCTTACCTATCAATAATTACTTTAAATGAAAATGGATTAAATTCTCCAATCAAAAGACAGAAAGGCTGAATGGATTTTTAAAAAAAAGATCCAATAATATTCTGCCTGTAAGAGACTCACTTTACCTTTAAATAAACAAATACTGAGAGTGAAGGGATAGAAAAAGATATTTCAAGCAAATCATATGCAAAAGAAAGCAATGGTACCTATATTTATATCAGATAAAACTTTAAGACTTTAAGCAGCTAAGAATGGTGAAAAAAGACATGGAAGGTCATATGTTATGATAAAGCAGTCAATTCATCATGAAGATATGAAAAATTTAAATATTCATGAACTCAACATCACGGCACCTAAATATTTAAGCAAATACTAACAGAAATAAAAGGATAAATAAACAGCAATACAATAATAGTTGGGGACTTACCCCACTTTCAACAATGGATGGATCATCCAGACAGAAAATCACAAGGAAACAGTAGATTTGAATAACACTATAGACCAAATGGACTCAACAGACATATACAGAATATTCTATTTAACAGCAGCAGAATACACATTCTTCTCAAGGGCACATGGAACACTTTCAAAGATAGATTGTGTTAGGCTACAAACACATATTAGCAAATTTAAGAAATCATACCAAGTGTCTTTTATGACCACAATGGTGAGAAACTAGAAATCAATAACAGAAGGAAAAGTGGAAAATTATCAAACGTGCAGAAATGAAACAACACATTCCTGAACAATCAATGGATCAAAGAAGAAGTCAAAAGGGAAACAAAAAAGTATCCTGAGAAGAATGTGGAAACACAACATAAGAAAATTAATGGGATAAAGTAAAAGCAGTTCTAAGAGGGCAGATTATAGCAATAAACATACGTTAAGAAAAAGAAAGATGTCAAATAAACAATCTAACTTTACACCTCATGGAACCTAGAAAAAGAAGAACAAACTAAGCTCCAAGTTAACAGAAGGAAGAAAATAATAAATGTTAGAACAGAAATAAATGAAATTGAAAACAGAAAACAATAGAAAATATTGACAAAACTAAGATATGGTTATTAAAAAAGATAAACAAAATTGACAAACATTTAGCTAAACTAATTAAGAAAAAAAGAAAGAAGACCCAAATCAACAAAATTATAAATGAAAGAGGAGACATTACCACAGATACCACAGAAATACAAAAGTTCATGAGAGACTACTGTGAACAACTATATGTCAACAGATTGGACAACCTAGAAGAAATGGATATATTCCTAGAAACATACAACTTACCAAAACTGAGTCATGAAGAAAAAGAAAATCTAAACAAACCAGAGCAAGTAAAGATATTGAATCAAAATCAAAAACCTCCCAACAAAGAAAACTGGACCAGATGGTTTCACTGGTGAATTTTATCAAACATCTAAAGAAGAATGTATGCCAATCCTTTTCAAACTCTTCCCAAATATTGAAAAGGAGGAAACATTCCTAAACTCATTTTATGAAGGCAGCATTTCCTGATGCCAAAGCCAGATAAGAAACAAGAGGAAAAGTATAGGTCAATATCCATGATTATTATAGATGCAAAAATTCTCAACAAAATACTAGCAAACCAAATTCAACAGCACATTAACAGGATCAAACACCATGATCAAGTGTGATTCAGCATTGGAAAGCAAGGATGGTTCAACACATGCAAATCAATAAATGTTATATATCACATTAATAGAATCAAAAATAAAAATCATGATCATCTCAATAGATGCAGAAAAAGCACTTGAAAAAATTCAACATTGTTTCATGATAAAACCTCTCAACAAATTGGGTATTGAAGGAATGTACCTTGATACAACAAAGGCCATATATGACAAGCCCACACCTAACATCATACTCAATGGTGAAAGGTTGAAATCTTTTCCTCTAAGATCAGGAACAAGACAAGAGTGCCAACTCTCATCACTTCTATTCAACATAGTACTGGAAGCCCTAGCCAGAGCAATAAGGCAAGACAAAGAAATAAAAGGCATTCTAATTGCAAAGGAAGAAGTAAAATTGCCTCTGTTTGTAGATGACATGATTTTAGAGAGAGAAAAATCCTAAAGACTCCACCAGAGAAATATTAGATCTAATCAATAAATTCAGTAAAGTTGTAGGCTACAAAATCAACATATAAAAATCAGTTGGATTTTTCTACACTAACAATGAACTGTCTGAAAAAAGAAATAAAGAAAACAATTCCATTTATAATGGTATCAAAAAAAATAAAAATTTAGGAATAAATTTAACCAAGAAGGTGAAAGATCCATATACTGAAAAGTACAAGACATTGATGAAAGAAATTAAAGATGCAAATAAATGAAAAGATATTCCCATGTTCATGGAATGGAAGAACTAATATTGTTAAAATGTCCATACTACCCAAAGTCATCTATAGATTCAATGTTGCTATCAAATTCCACTGACATTTTAACAGAAATAGAAAAAACAATCCTAAAATTCATTTGGAACCTCAAAAGACTGACTAGCCAAAGCAATCCTGAGAAAGAAGAACAAATTTGGAGGTATCATCCTTCCTGATTTCCACTATACTACAAAGCTATAGTGATCAAAACAGTATGGAACGGGAAAAAAATAAAAGAGAAAAAACAAATACTATACTATATTTATTTATTCCACATTTATATGTGGAATCTTAAAAAACAAAACTCATAGAAACAGAAAACAGATGAGTGGTTGCCAGGGGCAGGGGTAGGGGTAGGGGAAATGCGTGAAGGGGGTCAAAAGGTATAAACTTCCAGCTATAAAATAAATAAATTTTAAGGATCTAATGTACAACATGGTGACTATAGTTAACAATACTCTATTGTATACTTGAAAGTTGCTAAGAGATCTTAAAAGTTCTCATCACAAGAAAAAATATTGTAATTATGTGAGATGATGGATGTTAACTACACATTTTGTTGTAATCATTTCATAATATATATATTTATCAAATCATTATATTGTATACCTTAAACTTATACAATGTTATATATCAATTATATCTCAATAAAACTAGAAAAAATAAAAATAAAAGCTTTCCAGATAACTTTCAGTTCAGTCAAGATTAAGAACCATAATTCAATGTCTGTGACCACTTCATCCTGCTTCATTATTCTCCAAAGCATCTGGCCATTATGTTTTACAGTGTGCCTATCTAAAATATTTTATATTTACTTATTTATGTATTTATTTTCTTTTCCTGCCCCATGGAACACATGATACGTGAGGAAGAGCCCTTATCTCTTTGTTCATTTCTTTATCTCCAGTGCCTAGGACAATAAACAGCATAGCAGATACTCAATGTATATTGGTTGAATGAATGAATGAGGAAATAAATATAGTAGATGCTAATCAATATTTGATAAATAACTGAATTTTCCTCTTGTCTTTCATACTACATACTTCCTCTGTAAGCCTTCTCAGATCCTGCTATTTAAAATTCATCTCCTTCTGTAATACTATTCTTTTTGTCACTATTTTTTTCCTTCAAGATGGAATTTAATTAAAACTATATTTTCAAAATATCTATCGTTGTGTGTTTTACAAAATAGATAGTTAACATGTAGTTTTGAATTTAATTGCACGTTATATTTGACTTACTGGTATCTCCCAACACGAATTTAGAAATTCAAGTTAAGTGTTAATGTTGTTCTAACACTTACAGACAATGCTAAAGATAATGCAGGGTCAAAAATATTCTCATGCTAGATCTGACTAGACTAGAATGAATGTACCAGGGATCTCTCATGTTGTATATAACACATCTTAAGAAAAATAAACATTGAAAAAGAGAAGCTTTACATTATTATGTAATGTGATATTATTGGCTCCATGAACAGGATTGCTGATACTTCTTTAAGAGCTGTGTCCCTTCATTTCAGAGTAAATACAGAACTCGCAAGAACCTTGGCTGACAGATCTATGGAGTGATAGAAGGATGGGACTTCTAAAACCCAACTGACCATGAGAAAATCATTCAATCTTAATCTATCCCAGTCTCCTGAGTGGTTTGTTTCACGGGATTTTTTGGAAGAATAACATAAATTCATGCATGTGTGTAAAACGTTTGTAACCATTAAGGTACTGTGTCTGAAGTATTAATGAAACTGTAAAATTAAAAATAAGGATTGTTTTATATCTTCAAAAATATGTTTATGGTTTTTTTTAGATGTGGCTTTGCTTCAAAAATATTTATGGGGCTTATTATAATATAAATATCTAATAGTAACATGTGTTACACATGGTGCCAAACAAGTAATAGGTAATATCTAATTTTATTCTCTCAATCCTGTGATGTAGGTAATATAGTTATTATAATTGTGGATCACATGTTATAGAAGATGAAACTGAAGTTTAGAAAACTTCAATGACTTAGCCAAAGTCAGTCACCTGGGATTTGATTCTGGATCTGCCTGGGAAATCTGTACTGCCAGAGGCAAACCCAAAGAAGAATTTAGTAGTGAAATTTTAAAACAGAGTTTTCTAGTATTTACTGGTACTGTTTCAATAGGAACACTTTGAATTGATATGTGCTTCACAAGGATACTTTAAGTAACAACAATAAACTAGAAAAAGTCATCATAAATATTGATATTATAAATCTCTGTAAAATACAAATTAAACTCAATAATCAAGAATAATTTGTTTATTCATTGTGAGTCATCTTAGGTATTCTATTTCATTAGATAAATTTATACAAATTACGTCCTGTACTGACCTGTACTCAGACCATCATGGCAAAACCCAACAAACTCAGGCAATTCTGACTCATTAATGGTCCCCTGGTTTGCTCTCACTTCTTTGTACAGGCTGTGCCCTTGAAGAAGACCTGGTGAGGTGAGGAGGCATCCTCCCGGTGGGGTTTTCCAGGCACAGTGGCCTGTGATGACGATTCACTTAAAAGCAACTCAATTATTTATCCACTAAAGACTGTCAGGTCGAGTAATGTTTAACACTACTTTACATTTATGTATGCAAAAGTACTCCTCATGAAGCTCAGTATTCCCTTTTTTTGTAAATTACTTTTAATTGGAATGAGTAACCACAGCGATAATATTGATTACAGCATTGTGATCCATAAAATCAGATTTTTCAGAGAATCTGTAGCATGCTTTCTATTGTGATATATATTTTCTATAAGAATTTTCTCATTTAAAGATCAATGATCAATATTATATGAAATAAATGAAAATGTAAAGCATTGATTAATTAATAGTATATTATAATAGATTTAACCTAATCTTGCAAATATCCTGAGGTTTGTGCTGAATTAAGCAGAGTCTAAATCTTCTCAGAGGGAAACCTTCCCTAGGCAGCCACTGCTTTTGGATCCCAATCCACTTAGTATCTAGAGCATGAAGGACAGCTGTGTTCCTTCCTTATTAACCACATGGCTCTGCTTAAGCTAGTGTCAAACGATGAGAAAGAACGTGTTCTTTATTTAGTATAAACATACATTGGTGTACCTAACATCTCTTCAATATGAACATTACCTTTCTCTCCCCCACTCCTAATGAGAGCTGCCAGTGGCCATCTTCAGGTTATCCGCATAGAGCCTTTACTTCATCAGAAACTGAAGCCCTTCTGTGGAAAGCAGAAGTCGGATATAGAGAAGGAGACTGGAAAAAATTATTTTTTTTTAATTTTGCAAAAGCTAGCTGTGTTCCTATAATTGTTGAAGGGAAGAATTGTAAAGAGTATGTGTTAGGAGGAAGTCAAGATGGCGGCGTAAGCAGACTCTGAACTCACCTCCTCCCGCGGACACAGCCAATATACAACTAATCGTGGAAAAATTACTCTTGAGACAGAACTGAAAACTGGATAAGAGGAACTCCTGCAACAACGGACGACGCGAACTGAGGTGGAAGAGGCAGAGACTCCCTTCTGGAGAGGAAAAACGCTGCCTTCACAAGCCCCAGCACCTCACAGCCCACCGGGAGCAGCCCACAGGTACGCAGCCCTCCCTGGAGGAGCAGGGGCCCTGAGCCGGGGAGCGCCCCTGCTGTGGGCATTTTGTGGACCCAGCACAGTCAAGACAAGTGGCATAATATCGGACTTTGCTGGCTACTAAAACATTGGGGAGTACCCCCAGAAAAGCTGGTTCACAAAGAAAGTAAAAGTGGCTCTTAAAGGGCCCGCGTGCAAATTCACCCATTTCAGAAAGCATCCAAAATCACCAGAAAGAAAGGTGCATAGTGCTTTGGTGAAAAGATACTCACCTGATAGGCCCTGAGTGCATCTTGGTGAGAGGTGAGACCTCTCCAGGGACTGGGACATTGGCGGTGGCCATTGTTGTGGCCTGGTGTGGGTGTGCTGACACAAACGCCATTGGAGAGCTCCCTGAGGCCTGTTAGCCCAGGGTCTGCCCCACCCGCTAGAGCACCAATTTAATCCAGCTCAGCAAGGGCAGGCAGCCAACCCCAGGGACTGGCCCGACCCAACAACAAGCCCTCAGGCAACTTGTGGGCCTGCATAGATTGGTGACTGGATTCTCTGCAGCCTGGCAACTGAGCTGACTTCAGTGGGGCAGGGCGAGCACAAGGAGCGGGTGGAGAGGGTGGGGCTCCCACCGTGGAGAGACTGGGTTCGCTTCAGGAGGGCGGGGCGTGCACACGGGGCAGGACTCTGTTGACTGTGTGTGTGGGCCTGTGAGCAGCAGGGCTTGTCAGCTGCAGAAGACTTGTGGTTCTCAAAGACCCACATAGGGGGTTTGCCACACCTTCCAAAGCCTGAAACAATTGGGTGCTCCCGTGCCTGAGGTCAGCCCCACCCAGCTGAAATCCTCAGAGAGCTGACAAGAGACCTAAAGGCTGGAGGCTTATAGAAATTGTAAGGCCCTGAGCCTAACAACCTGCCATGCTGGGGGCCTAGTCACTTAAAAGAAATACTGCAACACAAATGTGGTATTCGAACGTGCAGCCAACTGTGCTGGGGCTCCCCACACCTGATAAAGAGACTGAAGGGCCCACAACAACTACAAGAAGCTGAGCATTACAACAGCTGGCCAGGAGCATAACTCGGCCTCCCTGGAAACCTACAGGGAGAGCAAACAGGCCACAACAGAAGGAAACACGTAGCTCACATAGGGGTCACCCCTGGAACATTGAGAACTGAGGGAAGCACGCTGCAGGCCTCCTAAGCCATCACTTACATAAGGTCACCTATCCAAGAGCAGGAGACGTAGCTGATCTATCTAATACACAGACACAAGCACAGGGAAAGAGGCAAAATGAGGAGGTAAAGGAATACATGCCAAGTAAGGGAACAGGACAAAACCCCAGAAAAGGAACTAAGTGAAACAGAAATGAGCAACCTACCTGACAGAGAGTTCAAACAAACAGTGTTAAGGATGCTCACTGATCTGGGGAGAAGAATAGAGAATGTCAACAAAGAAATGGAAGATATAAAAAAGAACCAATCAGAAATGAAGAATACAATACTGGAAATGAAAAATTCACTAAAGAGACTCAAAAGCAGAGTAGAGGATGCAGAAGAACGGATCTGTGAGCTGGACGAAAGACTAGAAGAAATTATCCAAGGTGAACAGGTAAAAGAGAAAAGAATTAAAAAGAGTGAGGACAGTCTAAGGGACCTCTGGGACAACATCAAGCACACTAACATTCGTGTTAGAGGTGTCCCGGAAGAAGAGCGAGAAAAAGGGGCAGAGAATCTATTTCAAGAAATAATAGATGAAAACTTCCCTAACCTAAGGAAGGAAACAGCCATCCAAGTGCAGGAATCACAGAGAGCCCCAAACAAGATAAACTGAAAGAGGCCCACACCAAGACACATCATAATCAAAATGTCCAGAATTAAAGATAAAGAGAGAATTCTAAAAGCCGCAATAGAAAGACAAGATACATACAAAGGAAACCCCATGAGGCTATCAGCTCACTTCTCAGCAGAAACCTTACAGGCTACAAGAGAGTGGCATGATATATTTAAAGTGCTAAAAGGAAAAAACTTACAGCCAAGAATACTCTACCCAGCAAGGTTATCATTCAAAATGGAAGGAGAGATCAAAAATTTCCCAGACAAGCAAAAATTAAAGGAGTTTGTCACCAAGAAGCCAGTGGTACAAGAAATGTTAAAGGGACTGATTGAAGGGGAAAAGAGAAGACCACAAATAGGAAAAATTATCTATTTCCATGATAAAAGGGTAATGGATACAAATGCACAAAAAAGAGATTAGATATGATAGGGAAAACATAAAAGGAGGGAGGAGGGGAGTTAAAGAGTAGAGCTTTTGGACAGAGGTCAAATTAAAGAGACCATCAATTCTGTATAGAAGAATAAAGGAACAGAGAAGGACTACTAAAACACTGAGAAAAAACAGGTTTAAAAATGGCAGTAAGTACATACTTATCAATAGCTACTTTAAATGTCAATGGACTAATTGCTCCAATTAAAAGGCACAGGGTGGGTGATTGGATAAAACAACAAGACCCATATATATGCTGCATACAAGAGACACACTTCAGAACTAAAGACACTCACAAACTGAAAGTGAAGGGATGGAAAAAGATACTCCACGCAAATGGCAATGAAAAGAAAGCTGGGGTAGCAGTACTCATATCAGACAAAATAGACTTTAAAACGAAAACTGTAAAAAGGGACAAAGAAGGGCATTACATAATGATCAAGGGAACAATCCAACAAGAGGATATAACACTTGTAAATATCTACGCACCCAATGTAGGTGCACCTAAATATAGAAAGCAATTATTAACAGACATAAAAACAGAAATAGACAATAACACAATAATAGTAGGGGACTTTAACACTCCACTTACACCAATGGATAGATCATCCAAACAGAAGATCAATAAGGAAACATTGGTCTTAAATGACACACTAGCAAAAATGGACCTAGTAGATATATACAGAGCATCCCATCCAAAAAGCAAAGAATACACATTCTTTTCAAATGCACATGGAACATTCTCCAGGATTGATCACGTATTAAGCCACAAAACAAGTCTCCATAAATTTAAGAAGATTGAAATAGTACCAAACATCTTTTCTGACCACAACGGTATGAAACTAGAAATCAACTATAGGAACAAAACCAGAAAAGCCACAAATACGTGGAGATTAAACAAAATGCTACTGAACAATGACTGGGTCAATGAAGAAATCAAAGAAGAAATCAAAAAATACCTGGAGACAAATGAAAATGAAAATATGACATGCCAGAATTTATGGGATACAGCAAAAGCGGTTCTAAGAGGGAAGTGTATAGCAATACAGGCCTATCTCAACAAACAAGAAAAATCTCAAATAAACAATCTAACAATGCACCTAAAGGAACTGGAAAAAGAAGAACAAACCAAGCCCAAAATCAGTAGAAGAAGGGAAATAATAAAAATCAGAGCAGAAATAAATGAAATAGAGACCAAAAAAAACAATAGAAAAAATTAATAAAACCAAGAGCTGGTTCTTTGAAAAGATAAAGAAATTTGACAAACCTTTAGCTAGGCTCACCAAGAAAAAAAGAGAGAAGGCACAAATAAGTAAAATCAGAAATGAAAGAGGAGAAATTACAACAGACACCTCAGAAATACAAAAGATTATAAGAGAATACTATGAAAAGCTATATGCCAACAAATTCGAAAATCTGAAAGAAATGGATAACTTCTTAGACTCATACAACCTTCCAAAACTGGATCAAGAAGAAGTAGAGCATTTGAATAGACCAATCACCAGTAAGGAGTTCGAAACAGTAATCACACACCTCCCCAAAAATAAAAGTCCAGGACCAGATGGCTTTCCTGGTGAATTCTACCAAACATTCAAAGAAGACTTAATACCTGTCCTTCTCAAACTCTTCCAAAAAATTGAGGAGGGGGGTAGGCTCCCTAACTCATTCTATGAAGCCGACATTACCCTGACACCAAAACCAGACAAGTACAACACAAAAAAAACAGAAAATTACAGGCCAATATCACTGATGAACATCGATGCAAAAATCGTCAACAAAATACTAGCAAATCGCATACAACAATACGTTAAAAAGATTATACACCATGATCAACTGGGATTTACTCCAGGTATGCAGGGATGGTTCAACATTCGCAAGTCAATCAACGTGATCACCACATTAATAAAATGAACAATAAAAATCACATGATCATCTCAATAGATGCAGAGAAAGCATTTGACAAGATACAGCATCCATTTATGATAAAAACTCTGAATAAAATGGGGATAGAAGGAAAGTACCTCAACATAATAAAGACTATATATGAGAAACTCACAGCTAATATCATCCTCAATGGTGAAAAACTGAAAGCTATTCCTCTAAGAACAGGAACCAGACAAGGATGCCCACTGTCACCACTCCTATTTAACATAGTACTGAAAGTCCTAGCCAGAGCAATCAGGCAAGAGAAAGAAATAAAAGGGATCTAAATTGGAAAGGAAGAAGTGAAACTGTCACTATTTGCAGATGACATTATTTTATATATAGAAAACCCTAAAGAATCCACCAGAAAACTTTTAGAAGTAATAAACGAATATGGTAAAGTTGCAGGATACAAAATCAACATACAAAAATCAGTTGCATTTCTATACACTAACAACGAAGTAGCAGAAAGAGAAATTAAGAATACCATCCCATTTACAATTGCAACAAAAAGAATAAAATATCTAGGAATAAACTTAACCAAAGAGGTGAAAGATCTGTACATGGAAAACTATAAAACATTGCTGAAAGAAATTGAAGAAGACACAAAGAAATGGAAAGATATTCCATGCTCTTGGATTGGAAGAATTAACATATTTAAGATGTCCACACTTCCTAAAGCAATCTATAGATTTAATGCAATCCCTATCAAAGTTCCAACAACATTTTTCACAGAAATAGAACAAAGAATCCTCAAATTTATATGGAACAACAAAAGACCCCGAATAAGTAAAGGAATCCTGAGAAAAATGAACAAAGCTGGAGGTATCACACTCCCTGATTTCAAAATATACTACAAAGCTATAGTAACCAAAACAGCATGGTACTGGCACAAAAACAGACACACAGATCAATGGAATAGAATCGAAAGCCCAGAAACAAACCCACACATCTATGGACAGCTAATCTTTGACAAAGGAGCCAAGAACATACAATGGAGAAAAGAAAGTGTCTTCAACAAATGGTGTTGGGAAAACTGGATAGCCACATGCAAAAAAATGAAAGTAGACCCTTATCTTACACCATACACAAAAATTAACTCCAAATGGATTAAAGACTTGAATGTAAGACCTGAAACTGTGAAAATTCTAGAAGAAAACATAGGCAGTACGCTCTTCGACATCAGTCTTAGCAACATATTTTCAAGCACCATGTCTGACCGGGCAAGAGAAACAATAGAAAAAATAAACAAATGGGACTTCTCAAACTAAAAGCCTTCTGCACAGCAAAGGAAACCATCAACAGAACGAAAAGACAACCTAACAATTGGGAGAAGATATTTGCAAACCACACATCTGATAAGGGCTGAATCTCCAAAATATATAGAGAACTGATGCATCTCAACAACAAAAAAACTACCAATCCAATTAAAAAATGGGCCAAAGACCTGAACAGACATTTCTCCAAAGAAGATATACAGATGACCAACAGACACATGAAAAGATTTTCAAAATCATTAACTATCAGGGAAATGCAAATCAAAACTACAATGAGATATCACCTCACGTCCAACAGAATGGCTATAATTAACAAGACAGGAAACAACATGTGTTGGAGAGGATGTGGAGAGAAGGGAACTCTCATACACTGCTGGTGGGAGTGCAAACTGGTGCAGCCACTGTGGAAAACAGTATGGAGATTCCCCAAAAAATCAAGGATAGAACTACCATATGATCCAGCTATTCCACTGCTAGGTATTTATCCAAAGAACTTGAAAACACCAATGGGTAAAGATACATGCACCCCTGTGTTCATTGCAGCGTTATTCACAATAGCCAAGACTTGGAAGCAACCTAAGTGCCCATCAAGGGACGAATGTATAAAGAAGATGTGGTATATATACACAATGGAATACTACTCAGCCATAAGAAATGATGAAATCCAGCCATTTGTGACAACACGGATGGACATTGAGGGTATTATGCAAAGTGAAATAAGTCAGAGGGAGAAGGTCAAATACCGCATGATTTCCTTCATTAAGTAGTAGATAATACCAACAATAAACAAACACATAGAGACAGAGTTTGGATTGGTGGTTACCAGAGGGGAAGGGGGGAGGGGGGAGGGCGAAAGGGATAAAAAAATAAATAAATAAAAATAAAGAGTATGTGTTCCTAACATTCTTCATCAGCTATAAATTTCTCGTTGAATCCTTTGAATATCATTCTCTCCTAGAGTAAAAGAAGAAGAGAAACAATTGTAGAGTTGAATGATCATGCTGTTCTGTGAGTAAGCCCACTCTAGACTGTTCCTACTCCTAGGCTTTCTGTTAGGTAATGTGATTTGTCAGAATAGATTGAAGAGCCAAAGATGAGTTATACATGTGCTGATATACTGCTTCTTTCAGCCTGGGTGCAAGTGGGTGGAACCTGGAGCTCCTGGAGGCACCCCAGCCCTTTATCCAAGTGTGCCATGTTAATGTGATAACTTTCCGTGTGAGGTATGATGAGAAAAAAAGGTTGTGCACATTGAGCTGGACTTTATATCATTCCTAACTTACTTAGAAGGCTGAACAAGTTTTACAAATTAAACACAGGTTCCTGAAGATTTTGATTCAGTAGGTCTGAGGTTGCATAATGTGTAATTTAAAAGAACTCTCCAGATGACTCTGATTATCTTTCAGGTTTAAGAAATATTAGAATAAATAACCTTTCCAAATTATGAAATTCAATTATTCTAAGCCTGTTTGGATTTTGTTACAGGGTTACAGCACATGGGAACATTGTTTTAGAAACAGTTCATTAGAAGCTGACAAGATTGTCAAAAAGTGTTCGCAGTGGTTCCTTCTTAGTGAGCACCCACAGCGGAGATTCCCTGGTAGCTGTGGTGGAATGTGACTGTTGCACATGGCACTGTACCCAGCGATGACATGTGTGTGCATTACAAGAAGCATGCAGCACTGACTGGCTTCCCCATATGGCCTCACTTAACGCCCTTCCTTCAATTAGCTATATTAGCAAGTAGGACGATTGAAGCAAGCAAAAAAAAAAAAAAAAAAAAAAACAATTCTGGCCATTTTTACTCAGAAACCATAGGAAAAAGCATTCTAGGTATGGTATTTTTTTTTTTTTCATCAAATCGTAAAGATAGAGCTTATCACATTTTACTGACAACTAAGTTCTTTTTAGAGGGCTAGCCTTTACTAAAAGAGAAAAATTAACTCTGAAAAAATATTAATTTCTCATCCTCTGTGAAAACCTCAATCAATCTCTGAGATCAAGAAAAATGTGTCAGTTTTGAAGAGGGGCATTCAAGCTGACACATGGAATGAACAACGGGAAGCAGCCTCAATGAAAGATACCCATCTTGGCAAGAGAATTAGTGTGATGCAAGATAAACACCAAAGCTCTTAGGGATGACTTCTTTTTTTGAAATAACTTCCTTTTGTCAAAATGGTCTGGGTGTTCCTAATTAAACATTGGCAAACAAGGCTATCCAAGGCAACATGGCATTGGAATGAGGTTACAAGTAATAATAAAGTACTATCCTTTATCAAAATTTCAAGTTATCAGATTCAAGTGAACATAATTCAGTTAGACTAAGTACAGGTCAAAAGAAAACACTGATAAGAGATAATTAATTCCCCATGGCAAATACTTCAGAAGATGTCCAAGTGCTTGTACTTGTACTCTATAAAAAGAAGTCAATAATTCTTGGTATTTTCAATGTCTATGCTAATTGTTAACTGGAATCACACAATTTAATATAATGTTATTAATTAATTGCTTGATGTTTAACGCAACATTAATAGAACATAACTTACTTCACTGCACATATTCTGCATATTATATGAAAATATATTATTAGTGGGCTGAAAAGCCTAATATGTCGTGACTGCAGCCATGGTCAAGATATTAGTCATTTAGTGACGTTTGATTTTATTGAGTTAGTAGAAATAATAATGCTACTCAAATAAATAACCTTGAAGGACATACTTTCCAATATACTAACAAGTAAAACTATATAAAAAACACAGACAAGTCTGTTGTCCGAAAGCAAAAGTAGGCAAATAATGAATTCCAAACTTTAGAGTATGTTAAGCCCTGATATGGAGAAAAGAGGTGAGGATTCAACAACTTAGTCTTGAGGTACAATGTATGATGTTGTACTACAGAACAATCCTATGTTCCATAGTATATATGTATTTCACCATGTATCTAATACTTTTAATTTTTAAAACTTATGAACTATAAAAATTGAAATGTATAGACAATCTAGTGAGCACTATGTAACAAACTTAGAATCCAGATAACATTTAAGTGCTGAACAGGCTTTTATCACCTAGACATCACCTTAACTAGGTGATTGATTTAACGTCACCAATGATGGGTTAAGTTAACATCGTGTGCTTCTTGAATTGATGCACTGAGAAAGATGCAATATCACTTCGGTAGTGTTCCTGCCAAAAATGTTTAACCTGATTCTAATCATGAGGAAAAATCAGACAAACCCAAACAGCAAAAAAAGTGGCCTAGAGTCATCAAAAATGTCAATGTCACAAAAGACTTAAAAAAAACTGTAGAACTCAACTAGAAGCAAGAGGACTAAAGAGAAATGATAACAAGCAACTTTGATCCTTGATAGGATCCTGAATTGGATGGAAAAATAAATAGCTATAAGATGCATTACTGGGAAAAAGTGGTTATTTGAATATAGACTGTATACTAGATAATAGTATTGTATCAATTTAAATTTCTTGAGTGTGATAATTGTATTATAGTAATGTAAGGAGAATTTAGGAGGACAAAGAGGAGGTGATACACAATAAAGTACTTGGGGTGAATTTTCATGATGCCTGAAATTTTTTCTCAGTGTCAGAGAAAATAGGTTATATATACATACTTATGAATATATATGTGTATGTATACATTGTTGTATATGAATGTATGTACATTGTGTGTATATATGTATCTGTCTCATTTATATGAAGTATGTATATATAGAGACAGACAGAGGAAAAAAAGGAAGGAAGGAAGGAAGGAAATATGACAAAATATTAAGAATTGACAACCCTAAGTGAAAGGTGTATATATGTTTATCATACACTTCTTACAACTTCACTGTAAGTTTGAAAGTTTTCCAAAAAAATTGGGGGGCAAAATGATATTTTATGGTTTACCTAATTCATATGTTCAACAACAAACTTTTATGGCATGACAGATATGATAGTGAGAACATGACCTGAGCTGCAAGAAGGGCAGGAGGATGGAAAGAAGCATGTAACGTAATGGGACTGGGAGTCCAGGTTCGAGTTCCATGAGAGCACTGACCGGCTGAGTAGTTATGGTCAATCATTTCATCTTTCTGGCCATCAGATTGCTTTTTTTGATATGATGGAGTTGGACCAAGATGAGGTCAGAAGTCACATATAATTCAGATTCAGGGATCTCAAAGGCAGACTGATAGGAAAGAGACAATCCTAGAAAGAACTTGAAAGTAATCAGCAAGCCATGTAAGATACTGGAAAATGCTACAACCAGGCAATGGGCAAGACTGTTGGGTGCTTAATCAGCCGGCAAACCGTGACATTTCTATTCCTCACATGATTCCTCCAAAATAAACAAACACTGGACTTGGAGCATCACCAATCTCATTAAATTATTGCTACTCGCATCTAGTAGAGCATCTACTACTGATGGAATTTCTACAGAAATCTAAAACCAGAGAAACTAACAAATTACTTAATGATTAGTGTGTTCAACCATCCACATATGGAAGGAGGAACACATTTTATAGGTTTGGAAAAGCACATCAGTTGTACATTTGCACAAACAAAAGATGAACTGTGCTACTGTGAATGATGTTGAGGCAGTCTTTTAAAAAAATCCATTGCGTAAAAGATTTTTAACACAGAATGAACTGTGTTCAATTCTGCGATCATACATATGAGTCACTGGCTGAGGATTCTTAATTGAATTGTATGGCAATTTCTTTGTTATGTTCATTTCTTTCCATTTATCAAATCCATTTGGGGGAAATTTGAAAACACTGGTTATTTTAAGACATTCTGAAATGCTGTGATGACCATAAGGAAATGTGGGTATGAGATTTAAAAAAAGGGGAGATACCAATTTACTTAAAATCATCAAAAAGTTAATTTTAATACTTGCATTTCCATATGAAAGGAGTCTCAACGCACATAGTCAAGTCCAAGCTTCTTTCCTGGGACTTGAGGCTCTGCCAGTCTAGTCTTACACTTTATACTGTGTATAAAGATATACGTTATACTTCCTGCCCAACATCATACATCTGACATTCTGAGTTTATTATACTGTTAGAATTTCCTTGACAAATACTGTCCCCTCTCATATTTGTGACTTTGGAGAATGCCCTTATTCTCATCTTTACCTCATGTAAGTGAGCTTATAACTATACCATTTCCACGAAACTTTCCCCTAGGAGGCAGTATAGTGCAGTGTTTAAGAGGACTTTTTAAAGTCAGAAAAATCTGAGTGTGTGAGCTTTTCAGTTGTAGGAGGTTGTCACTTAATCCCACTGAGCCCCAGGTTCTCCACTAAAAAAAAAAAAAAAAAAAATTAGGTACCAATATATGTACCAACAGTGCTTATAGCGTAAAATTATTAATAAGATTAAATGAGATAATGTACATACAAGGTTTAGCACAGAGCCTCACCCAGAGCAAAAAATTTTGTCTTCCCTGCTCTTTCTCCACAATTCCTCTCCTACCACTACTTTTACTACTGTCCATGATTCCGTAATATTTTATTTGCCCTCTCCTGGCACTTATCACATTCTGCCTATCTTACAATGAGCTGTGCATTCTGGCTCCATGATTAGATTGTAAATTTCTTGAAAACAGGAGCAGCATGTTTCTCATCTTTTTTTATCTATAGAAGAAAAAACAGTGATTTATACAACACAGGTGGTTAATAAATATGCATTAAAATGGCTTGAATTATTGAATTTTTTTTTTTCCTGAGGAAGATTAGCCCTGAGCTAACATCTACTGCCAATCTTTCTCTTTTTTTGCTTGAGGAAGATTAGCCCTGAGCTAACATCCATGCCAGTCTTCCTCTATTTTGTGTGTGGGTCGCTGCCACAACATGGCTGACAAGTGGTGTAGGTCTGTGCCTGGGATCCAAACCTGAGAACTCAGGCTGCCAAAGTGGAGCAAGTAGAACTTTAACCACCAGGCCACAGGGCTGGCCGAGAATTATTGAAATTTTTAACGTGAACACTTTATCTTCTTCTTTGATATTAATGCTGAATCTATTACATCTGTTATACTAACACTGAATATTCTCAAAAGAATATCCAAGTTACAGTAAATTGACATAACAGAAAGTTACTTTCTGAGATTCTTTAAAAATTTCTATATGTCCTTGTTATTGTATGTCTTAGTTCAAGTTACAACAAATTACAACTTTGTTGATTCGGTGGCTCTATAATTAAATGCATCTTGTGTCTGAAGATCTATCTTTAAATTTCCTTTGAAATATCCCTCCTTTTATCCATACATCAAACATTCTTTCAAAATACAGAAAAAAAATGCCTATTAGGAAAGCCCTGCCTGCCCATCATTGACTGATTCCTATGACTCATCTGAAGAGATTCTGATCAATTGGATTAATTTTGTGAAGCATCCTGTGTGATCTGTGCTGTGAAAATAAAACTCCAGTGTTTCAGAACTGACTCAGTTAGAAATGGCAATCAATAAGAAGCCCACACAAGTCAGAGTTCAGCTTATCAAAAGATGTTTGCTCAGAGAAAATACAATTTGAATTTATTTTCCAACAGGATGCTATCCTAAACACTGTAGTTTTCAGAAGCAGAAACTTTTAAAATAGTAAATATGATAAAGGAATTACCTCCTTGCCTTTATGAACTGCTTTTTTTTTTTGACAAAAAGTTGGTGAAATAAACAATTCAGCCCCACCACATATTTTCAATCATACAGTATCTCCCTCTTCCCTCTATGGGCCCTCTACAATCAGCCAGGATTATCTACGAATTTATTTTCCCTAAACACAACATTCTTTTTCTACCCATATACATTCGCCTAAGCTGAATCCCCCGTCTGAAGATTGTTTTCTCTATTCCAGGCTTCTCTTCCAACCAATATATGTTCTTGGAGACGTAGCTGTGATCTAATGGTTTCTCGTTCTTCCCACGTTCTACGGCACTTCTCTCCATCCACATTTTCCACCTCATGTGTTATTAAGTATTAGTGTTTACTTGTTCATATAATGATGTTCTGTTTCTGCTGTAACTGTGTAAGAAACACGCTTAAATCACTCATGTCTTTTCTTCACAGCCTCCAGCTGAGGACAACGAGCAGAATCAGTGTGAGACATATTTCTAGTGCAAGCAGGTAGAGAGAGGGCAGAATGTGAATATAGGACTAGAAGACCGCTCTGTGGATTCTGGTCTAGCTTTGAATAGAATTACAGATTCAGGTAACAGTCTTATAGAAATAGAACAATGTAGAAAATCTGAGTATGCATTTGCTGAGTTTACCCTCTGTGCATATGTTTCTGATGATTTTTCTGCTTTTTGAAGGTAGGAGTATGACAGATGACAAGGCACAATATAAATATCATCAAAGACATGACTTCATAGCTTTATGTGGAAGGACATAAAGAAAATTTGCTTTTATAAAACAGGGGAAATAAGTTCGAGACCAAAGATAATGTTATGTGGCAAATAAGTTCTCATTTATTGGATGCAGCTTCCTGAAGAGTTTGGAAATTTTTTAACAAAAATAATTTTTTTGTCATGGTTAAATATTTAACAATCTGACTAAAAGGGGAATGCATTCAAAGCTCATTTGTACAACTGTTTGATTCTTCCTAATACTTTATAAGTTATGTCTTTTGAATTTGCTAGAATTCTGTTTCAGCTGCCACAATTTAATTAATAATTTATTTTCTACAAGAGAAAGATATATTTTAAAAAATATGGACCCAAAAATCCCTAATAAAGGGGATACAAAACCTTTCAGTATCTTGCACTATAATTTCACTTTTTTTCATAATTAGTTATAACATATATGTCTTGCAATTAGAACTCATTTTGCTCATGAATGAGGTCATTGGATATAACCACAACATTTATTTTATTTGAATTTAATACATTTATATTTTATTTATTTATTTATTTATTTATATGAATATTTTACATTAGTGTCAAGATAAAATACTATCAATAGTAGGGAGAAACTTGAGAGGATTATACTTTTGAAAGAAGAGAACTGTACTGGGTGAACTCTACATTTATAGAGCTTTTCTCCTGAGCACATTCCACAATCCATATAGAGCAGTTTGGCTAGAACTTGAAAAGAAGCCATGGTTTTTTGGCTTAAGCTGTCCGAGAATGGATTTTAGAGCTTCCAGTAAAACCTGAAATAGAGGGGGAATATCCAGGAAAGGAGAGAACCACAGAGTGGGAGACCTCAACATCTGCATCTTAATTCCCACGAAAGCCTTGGCTGAACTGTAAGTGTGTTTGTGGGGATGGAGGAAACTTCAGGGAACCCAGCAAAAAGCAATAGGTGAAAGACTAAAAAGGCAGAATAAAGGCTGGAGTTTGGAGTTTGAGCCCTGCACTGTTAGGGCACCTTGATAAATAACTGCGACTTCCTATTTAAGTCCCGGAATGACTACATTATAGAGTGAAACATGTCAGGACTAACAGATTCACCCTAAAACTAAGAAAAAAACCAAAAGATCTATCCTCCACAAGTTCAAGGTAATCAGACAGTAATTTCTCTGTTTGCTGAAACAAAAATCAACACTCTTTATGAGAAGATAATAAGATCCAAACTCTCTAAAACACAACATTCAGAATATCAAGTATACAATTAAAAAAATAACTAAATTGTGAAGATAAAGCAAGAAGGTGTAAATTACCAGTATCAAGATATCAATGCTAACCTTACAGATATTAAAAGTATAGTAACGGAATATTATCAACAACTATACAAAAATAAATTTAAGAACTTAGAGAAAATGGATCAAGTCCTTTAAAAAAAAAAGAACCTCACTAAAATTGACACAAAAAGATACAGAAAATCTTGGGGGCTGACCTCGTGGCCTAGTGGTTAAGTTTGGTGTGCTCTGCTTTGGTGGCCCAGGTTGGGTTCCTGGGCACGGACATACACCACTTGTTGGGGGCCATGCTGTGGGGGTGACCCACATACAAAATAGAGGAGGATTCGCACAGATGTTAGCTCAGGGCGATTCTTCCTCAAGCAAAAAGAGGAAGATTGGCAGCAGATGTTAGCTGTACCCAGTTTCTGTCCAGTAGATAGATCTTTCCGCAGATCTACCCAGTAAAGAAATTAAATTTATTTTCAAAACTGTGCTACAAAGAAAGCTCACATCAAGATAACTTCATTGGAGAATTCTATCAAATATTTAAGAAATAAATAATAGTTTTACACAACTGTTTCATAACGTATAAGAAGAGAGAACATATTGTAAATCTTTCATGCATACAGAATTACCCTAATACAAAACCTGAAGAAAATATTATAAGAAATAAAAATTACAGTTGAAAATCCCTCATGAGCAAAAATCCCTAACAAATATTAGCAAATGAAAGTAATGTGTATAAATTATAATAAATCATATTATGTCATGGTTTAGTGAGGTTTATCTCATGATTGGGAGGTTTTTAAAGTATTAGTAATTCAGTATATTAACAAAATAAAGGCGAAAACAATATGATCAACTAAATAGATACATAAATAACATTTGATAAAATTAAACTTCCATTTGTAATTAAAAATAAAGTTCTCTGCAAACTATGGATGGAAAAGAATTTTCTCAATATGATAAAAGGTATCTATGAAAAATCTGCAGCTAACACGAAATTTAATAAAAAAAATATAAGAACAAAGCAAAGATTTCCTTTCTGCACACTTCTGGTCAACATTTTACTAAGAAATCAAATTTAAATGAAGAATGGCATAAATATTGAAACTAAATAAATAAAATTGTATTTATTTGTTGATGATGTAATTGTTTATATAAAAAAGCTAAGTATATGAAAAATAACCTCTATAATCAATCAAAGAATTTGCAAAGTTACTAGAGAAAGGTAAATGTACAAAAATCATTATATTTGTAGATATTAGTAGCAAACATTTGGAAAATTAAAATTAAAATTCATTTAAAATTTTCACTTACAGTAGCATCAGAAACCTAAAATACTCAGGGATAAATTTAACAAGATATACACAAGGTCTCTATTCTAAAAACTTAGGAAAAAAAGATGAAAAAAAATTAAGGAAGACAAATAAAATGAGACATATGCCATGTTAATGATTTAGAAGATGCAATATGGTTAATCACTCTTCTCCAAATTGATCTAAAGACCAATATCATCCAATCTAGATCCCAAACATATTTTTTTTGGATAAAGCAAAAAGGTGATTTTCAAATTTATATGAAAATGCAGATCTATAATAACAATATTGAAAAAGAAGTAGAGAGAATACACATTACTTGATTTAAAGATTATTATAAAACTATAGTTATTTTGATACTGTGGTATTTTTTATAAATATAGACAAATAGATAAATGGAACCAAACTAGAGAGCTCAAACAATCCAAAACATATACAGTTACCTA
The DNA here is from genome assembly GCF_020826845.1 of Diceros bicornis minor. Taxonomy (NCBI): domain Eukaryota; kingdom Metazoa; phylum Chordata; class Mammalia; order Perissodactyla; family Rhinocerotidae; genus Diceros; species Diceros bicornis. The sequence continues at coordinate 50,162,655 of NC_080762.1, read as the reverse complement.
ATGTTTGACAAGGGTCCCAAGGCTATTCAATGAGAGAAAGTCTTTTCAACATATGGTGCTGGAACAACTGGAGAAACATATGGGAAAATCTGAACCTTGACCTTTACCTCCCTCCATACTCAAGAAACCAGTTGCAGGCCTGAATGTAAAAGCCAGAAACATAAAATTTTTTGACTAAAACATAGGGGAACATCTTTACAACGTTGATGTAAACAAGGAATTCTTGAACAAAATACAACAGCATAAACCATAAAAGACAAAATATTAATAAATTGATCATCATCATAATTAAAAATTTCTTTTCATCATAAGACACTGATAAGAAAATAAAAATTAATCCTCAAACTGGAAGAAAATATTCATCATATGAGTATCTAGCAAGAACTTATGTTCAGAATATATAATGAACTTCTACAAATCAGAAATATATCTAATTAATAATCAAAATACAAAATACCAGATTTTCAAAAGTACATAAAAACTTTGCATATACAGTTCAGACACACACAAAAAGATACAGGAATAGCTGATAAGTCCTGACTATTTTTAGTCCTCCTCATCAAAAATCTTCATCATCATTAGTCATAGGAAAATGCAAATTAAAGACTTCATTTAACACCCATTAAAATGGCTAAAATTAAATGGCCTGAAAACACCAAATATTGGCAAGGATTTAGAGAATCTGAAACACTCATTGCTGACGTGAATGTAAGATGGGACCAGCATTTCAGAAAACTGGAAATTTCTTACAAAATTAAATGTGCATCTATCATATGACCCAGTAATTCTGCTCCTAGTTTGTTCCCAGGAGAAATAAAGACTACCATGTGAATGTTATAGCAGCTTTATTAATAATATGTCAAAAACTGGAGACAAGTGAAATGTTTGTCAGGAAATGGCTAGACAAATGGTGGTGTAATCATACAATGAAATTCTACTCAGTAATGAAAAAGAATAAACTACCGATAAAGGCAACAGCATGAAAGAATATCAGAACTTTACGTTGAGCAAAAGAAGCCGGACTCCAAAAGTATCATCAACTCTATAATCCATTCTTATAAGTTTTAAGAATAGTTGAAACTAATCTACAGGGAATTTCATCTTAACCATTGTTGCCCATTGAGACAATGTTGGGATTTATTGGAAAGAGTCACGAGAGAAGTTTCTGGGGTGATGCAAATATTCTGTATCTTGATTGTACTGGTACTTACATGGGTATATACACTTTTGAAAACTAATAAAATTATATACTTTAAACACTTAATGATCTGTATAACTTGAAAAGTTTATCAACTAGATAAAATTGCTGTCATAAAAGGACACATGGTTGGTTAATATACTAACTCAACATGTTTTTATGGGCTAGACATTTAGATTGGCTTTGTAGAAAAACCGTTTCAATTTCCATTCATCACTTTTATCAGATTTATGATTTGGTAGAGAAACAGGCACAAAAAAGTACCAACCCTAGTGGAAGAAAAAAATGTGAAAATCATTTAAATTTACAAACTAGTTGCTGTAATATAATAATCGAGTTTTGGCACAAAGGAAGGCATAATCAACTTTCATGGGTAGGTCAGTGAAGGCTTTCTTAGAACAACAGATTGTTAAGTTGGGACTTCAAGTTCACGTAGGAGATTTTCGTTTGTTTTATTATCTTATAAGTAAAAAATAAAGTGGAATGTACAGACGTATATACCCTTGCTCTGTCAGCTGAAAGAGCCTAGAAGCAATGACAAACCAGTAGCAACAAGCACATCTCCAGATCCTTGGTTTTTAATATCATTCTTCAATAAAAGGAATCAGTGCTTCTTTGAAAAATGTCTGATTTTAGGATTGGAGAAGGAAACAGACAAGATGAACCTGGAACATCTTATAGTTCCAGAAATTTAAGAAGTGTTTAAAAAAAATCCACGATGATGAAGAAATGTCCAGGGGACGTAGGGACCAACTGAGAGCTCTCAATGATTAAGGCTGAAACAATTTGAGCAATAAATATAAAATAAATATCCATGAGTCCATTCTGATATAAATAAATGAATGAATGGGAGAGAAAACACACATCACCCATGTGGAAGAATTCCAAATAATTTATGTAGAGATACCACCCTCAAGGAGGAGGAGTTAACTCCCCACTCCTTAAATGTGAGCTGCACATAGTGATGTTCTTTCAAAAACTACAGTATGGAAAGGGTCAAGAAAAGATTAATTTTACACTGGAGAAACCTGACAAACACTACCTCAGCCAGGTGATCAAGGTCAACATCTACAGCGTTAAGTCATGTTGATAATACTATCAACAGATGATAAAAATGGCACTTGAACTCTCTGGACTTCCTCCCCAAACCATAAAACACCAGTCTAATGATGAGAAAATATCAGAAAAATCTCAATGGAGGTACATTTTACAAAATTCCTCACCAGTATTCCACAGACCTGTCAAGGCCATGAAAAACAAAGAAAGTCCGAGAAACTCTAACAGCCGAGAGGAGCCTAAGGAGACACAACAACTAAATGTAATGTGGTATTTTGGTTGAGATCCTAGAATAAAAAGAGGACATTAAGTAAAAACTAAGGAAATCTGAATAAAAGATGGTCTTTAGTTAATAATAATATATTTATAGTAGTTCATTAATTGCAACAAAGTTATCATACTTAAGTTTGATATTAATAATAGGGGACAGCAGGTTTGGGGTACATAGGAACTGTCTATACTATCTACTCAATTTTTCTGTAAATCTAAAACCATTCTAAAAATAATTTATTAAAAAATTTAATGTATAAAGGCCATAGATTATGAAATTTTAAGTAGTTTCATATGACTGGAGGGTGAAGTATGTCAAAGAGAGTGAAAGGAAACGAAGTTGGAAGAGGAATCATGGTGTTACTTCGCACCTTGTTTGTTCTATATGCCATGCTAAGGAATCTGGACTTGATTCTCTATAAGAATTAATTGGACAATGACCTCACAGAAACAGAAATACATTAAGTTTATAGTATTTCACCTCAAGCTGACCTTCACAAGAAATTTGTGCCCTGATGCTATCTTTCTACTTGTAAAATTAGTTAGCAGAACTGGAAGGGTATGAAGGCTGATGAATTAGGTCCTAGCTGTGAAGATAAAAGAATCAGGATCCATTCAATATTCAAAACACAGTGTTTTTTTTTGCTGCCAGTGATGTTGTTTTATTGTGTTTTGCTTGATTTTTGTTGCCGCTATGTTCCAGGCAAACTGCTAAGCTTTTAAAATACAGCAATGAACGTAGAGCTCACACACTAGGTGTTATTACTGTTCAGTGAAAGATAAAAGGGTTGAACTCACAGCCTTTGTCTAATAATTATTATAACTACTTAGCATTTAGTTGAATATATATTATGTACTAGGCCTTCATACATATTTGTTCTACTTGTTTTAGTAATCACCTGAGGATTACTTTTACTTTTTTAGATAATAAAACTCAGGCTCAAAAAAGTTAACTTATTCAAATTCAAAACAAAGAGTTAGGAGGATTCTAAAAAGAGAATCAAGAAATAAGTAGGGAAAATTTCTCTGCAAGCACACGTTGATGTGTTCCCAACCTGAACTGGGTAGATAAATGATGCCTCTGTATTTCACCCAACTCGGCACATTCTGCACGGACACTTAACTAACGACTGGCTGTGAATTTTGTCTGTATTTTAACTTTATACATTAAAGGTGTGGAGAAATTTTTATTTTCAAAATTCCCACTTGGGAAAGCCCTTTATTTTAATATTTTCTCTTTAAATAATGTCTCTTTGAATTGAGGATAAGAACTCAAGCTAGGCTCCAGTAGTCAAAATGATGGCTGAACCCACCTTATAAGCAAAGTAGGTCATTGTAACTGGAGGACACTTAGTTTTGTTTATAATCATGTTGACTTTATGAATGCATGTTTGGAGGCAGAGGCTGTGTATCACGCAAGTGAGAAAAACCAGCTAGGTGGGCCCAGTGTGGGAGAACTATGGTTAAGCCAAGGGACACTCGCGGCCGGTGGCCCCATCACCAAGAGAGCACTTCTGAGCACTGACAGGACCTTGGGGATTGTTTACATACTTTGCTGAGGGATTTACAAGATTAAGCTCATGCCCTGACTCCCATGTGAAATCTTCAGTAAACTGTACATTGCTCAGAATTGATAATGTGAGACTGGAATCTTAGAGGAGCTTGAAAGGTACTGAGTTCTGATGCAAGTGACGTTAGCGTTAACACGTAAATAGCACATATCAATGCAGGAGCTGTTTGGCAGCTGGAATTCCTGAGTAAAATAGAAAGTAATCTTATATTGAGATTTATCCTGAGCAGAAATTGAAATATTAAGGAACAAACAGGTCATAGAACTGGTGGTTTTGATATACAATATTCTGTAATATGTCAGTTGGCTTTTGTGGATTCCTAGAATAATATTTTCTCCCTGCACACCAAAAACAGACATTTCAGTAATATTTCCAGATTTCACATTTTATTTTCAAATCTGGATCTTGTGGAGCATTTGTAGTTCTAGAAATTTAGGAAGTGCTTTAAAAAAAAACCCACAATGATGAAGAAATGTCAAAAGGACACAGGGACCAACTGAGAGAACTCTCAATGATTGTTTATATCTTAATTTGCTGTGATTTTTTTTTTGACATTTGAAAATGAAAGTATTTTAGACTTATTTTATATATTTTTTCTGAATATGAAACCAACTTTGGGTACATATTAAACATTGTACTATTTGGACCACACTGAATTTTTATCATAGTTTTTCTTCTACATGTGCTCTGGAATGTTAAAGTTCTAGGTAAATTTATCAAATGCCTTTGTAGTATCTTTTGTTGTGATTAACAGAATTTTTCTTTAATTTTTTGACTTAATGAGTTATGCTGATAGATTTCTAATAATGAGCTAGCCTTGAACCACTGGAATAAACATTACTTAAAATATTATTATTTTACTACCTTGCTATTTGGTAGTGTTCTATTTTAAAAGTTGCCCTTTTTTCACTATGGAGTGGGTATATAGTTTTATTTTTGTACATTTCCCAGATATAAAGTTTTGGTCTTAAAATTATACTGACTTCATAAAGTAAATGGAGAATGTATAAGTCAGCACAGATGTGTTTATTCTGCAAAAACAAACAGAAAATTTTAGTGGATCATAACAACACATCTGCAAATCTGCAAATATTGACCTAATATTTGACTACATTTTAGTGTTATCTATGATCCTGAGGGGTGTGTGTGTGTGAGTGTGAGTGAGATTCAGCCATCTTAATTTGGTCTGTGAACTTCCTGTTGCATGGCCTCTGGGATAGTTTGCCTCACTTTATAGAGAAATTCTGGATTTTTTTCTAAAACACAACTGTAGATCACGTCCTTGCATAGGAAGCATGCCTTATGTATCTGGACAAAAATAACTTACTACTTGAAGTTTTCTGTCAAAAAAATGTCAATTTTTCTTCTTATATACTTGATATCTTAAGCTCCTGGATCTCTTTTCAGTTGGCAAAGATAATGTGGCTACTTGATTGAGACTGAGCTCTTGACAACATCTAACAGACAACATCTGATGCCAGGCTGGCTAGGTGCAATTCAGACATCACTACCTATTCACTGTGTGTCTTTAAACAAGTCTTTTAATGAGACTGGGCCTTAATTACATCATTTGCAAAATGAGAATAATAAAAATCTCCCACTTTATGTTTTAGGTCTCACAAGCCAGGAATATATTTGTTTCTTAAAATCTTTAAGTCTGCAGTACATAGAAGATAATAAATGTTGCTGAAAAATTAATGCTTCTCCTTGTTCTCTAAGTTCAAACTCTATCAGAGAAATCTCTTCAATATGTTAAATAAGTTACACCTTGGGTTTACACAGACGGTAATCAGAAAAAAAATCCATTTAGCTGTAGTCTGCTCATAAATTTACTGATTTGAAAAACACATATATGGAGCCTATAGACTAGCTTTTAATCTAGTGCCCCAGAGACTTGCAACATTAAAAATATATTACTTAATATCCGTTTTATAATGACCCATATAATGCATTGCTCCTTGTATACAGTAGCAAGAAAGAAATGTCTCTTCAGATAAAAGCACGATATAATTCCATTTTTATTTTGCTTCTAGAAAATTTGAAACCAAATCAGTACTTACAAGAATTAACCTATTCAAGTTACAAAGTGACATCCACAACTTTGCTTCTAATAATCAATCTTATTTTGATTACATTTTTAATTTTCTCATTTTATGCTTTGTTTTATTTTATATTCTATCACAATTATTAGAGTATGAAGGATATTAGTAAAATAAAGCAAAAACAGAACTCAACTAAAAGGTGTAGTAATGGTATCAAAATGAACATACAAGAATGACATTGTACAGCTGATAAAATTGCTGATAGATATTCAATGTCTTCCCTTTTCCTTACCTGTATGTGTTCCGAGTTTGTTTTTTTTTTTTCTTTTTTTATTTCTTCTGAGAAAGATTGCCTTGAGTTAACATCTACTGCCAATCTTGTTTTTTTTGCTTGAGGAAGATTAGCCTTGAGCTAACACCTGTGCCAATCTTCCTCTATTTTGTATGTGGGTTGCTGCCACAGCACAGTTGAGGTGGGTATATCCGCGCCTGGGATCTGAACCCGCGAACCAGGGCTGCCAAAGAGGAATGCGCCGAACTTAACCACTGCTCCCCAGGACTGGCACGGTGTTTAGGGTATTTTTTAAAAAATAAAGTTATTTTATAGTTTTATAAACAGTGGTGTGATGGTAAATGCATAACAAACAGCTTTTGGGGGCACCAAGGAGCCCTGCTTTGTAGCATTTGCTAATTTCAAGCTTTTAGCATGAAGTCACTGAACGCAGCGTTGGGAAGAGATGCTCAGTAGCTCACTGGTTTATAGTATTTCCACCACAAAGAGGCAATAGATGTAATTTCAAGAGCATAGATAATACTAAAATGTAGTAAAATAAATAGGAAATGATGAACCTTTAGAATTTATTACCTTTGTTTTAATATAATTTATTTGTTTCTTTAAGTAATTTAATATTTAACCATGGATGTGTTTAACTGGCTCATAAAAATCCTGAAAATTTAACAATCTGCACTGCTTGGCAGGTATGAGCCAGCCCTAGCACACAATGGCCCGTATATATCAACATATGTGTTTCAAATGCCTTCTGAACTACCGTGTTTATACTTTTGCAAATGTTGACCCAAATTTCCAAAATTGCCTTTCAGTCCCTTCAGAATGACTACCTCAGTTGTCAATTAGAATGAAACTTAAACTTAATGAAACTTAATGACATCACTATCAAGGTATAAACTTCAAAGTTTTTCTTTGGTCTCTACAGTAATTTAGAGAAGGTAAATTAGCTATGGATAATTATCAGCATGGCATCTTGTATTTATTCTAAACCAACTGCAGTAATGGAGTCCCTGCGTTCCACACAGGCCTGTGAAAATACATTGTTAACAGTAAAAGAAAATCCATCTCTAAGGGATGATAAACATAATCTTAAACTCCCATAGTTTCTTTCAGGGGACCCTACAGTTGGAAGAACGGAAAAGGGCAAGATAATTTCAGGAATGAGGGGCAACACTCCATTGTGAGTGTCTAACCTCAGAGAGGAAGCGGGAAGAAGGTATTCACTATTGGCAAAATTCTGCCAGTTTTACAATTTTCCTTCTGGTTGGTTCCATACGATTCAAGTACTCCAAAAAAGGAGGGAGGAGACTGGTGGAGATGGGTACCTGGCAGGGAAGCTGGCAGAATCATGTTAAGAAATGAAAGCTCCCATTTCAACTTTATTAGAGACTTCCTTTGAAGCTCAACTAGATTAATAGCTTTTTAAGGATGTGGTGAAAAGTGTTATCATGTGAAAATTTCAAAACTAGACTTACAGTGTTAGAAAATATGCTGTAGGGAACTGTTCAAACTTAGCAGGGGAACTACTAAATGACCTAATAGGCCATTTCCTCCTCCAAATTCAATGGTGCTATAATTTATGTATTTTGGCTGAATTAGAGCAGAAGGTCACATAAGGTTTTTAAATACTGTATTTTTTCCTAGGTTTCCATAATGTCTACTTTTACACACAAAATATTTTTTAATGCTAAAGCTTTCAGCACTACAAAATGTCTACTATTTACTATAGAGTTTGAGGCATTCTTACAGCTTACTATTACTTTTATTGACACTCTGAGGAGAATTCAGCTACCAGATTTATAGTTTCTAATAACAGGCCTTTAAAAATTATTGCTAAGAATTTGTGTGGGAAAAGTGGCCAGTTGTTGTTTGATTGTGTTATTTTTGAAAGAAGTTACTTTTGATAAAAACAGCTATATATGAATTTCAGGTCCACAAAAGCAAAGTAAAATGTAGAAATGAGGCAATAATAAGATTATTCCAGAATGCACTTTTCTCTTAATTATATGGTTTAAATACATGGCTATATTAAAGCATATGGTCTTATATTTCCATCTTAATTTATTTGGATAATAACTTCAATCACATACTTTATTTAGAATGGATAGCATTAACAGGATATTTCAAATCTTGGCAGGAAGGAAGGAGGGAAAGAAGGAAGGAAAGAAGGAAGGAAGGAAGGAAGGAAGGAAGGAAGGAAGGAAGGAGGGAGGGAAGGAAGAAAAAGAGTCCTAAACAATCATTGCATTTTTTTACTCCCTCATATTGGACACATGATGTCTGCTGGTATAAGTTTTAAAATGATTGACTAGAAAATCACAACTTCTGGATCCTCAGTTTCTTCATCTATAAAATGTGAAAAGTGGGTTGGATGATCTCTAGGGTACTTTCCAAGTCTAAATTATCATTACTCTACTAATATGGATAAACCAAATAATGTACAAAAAAATCCCACAATCTGAGTGACTATTTTCCTTTTAAATAACAATACAACAATAATAATAACAAACACTAAAACCATTTGAGCTCTGTACTCCCTCTAGCTTCTGCCCTATTTTCCTCCTTTCCTTTCAACCAGGAACATGGAAAAGTTACATACACTCCTTTTTTTCATGAACTTACCATTAAATTATTTTTTAGTTCACTACAACCTTCTTTCTGTCCCTGCCATTCACTAAAACTGCTCCTGCTAAAATAATCTACCACTTTCTAATTCTCAAATGCGATGGACACTTTTAAGTTTGATGTCGATTTCTTCATGTTATTTAATAACGGTGGTCCTGTCTCTCCTTACTGAAAACTTTTCTTCTCCTGACTTCTTTTTCATCTTTGTATTCCTGAAACCTAGCCCTGTATTTAGCTAAGAATAGGCTCCAGGTGAAGGCTCTTTGAATAAATGAAGTGCTTAAAGTGACTTCCCCTTCCCCCGCTTTAATTTAGTCACATCATCAAAGATACGCTCTTCCTAAGCGTTACTGTAGTATCCCACATTTCTATCCATAAGCTAAAGAGTAAGAGGTACCTAAGTGACCTTTCTGTTTTTGCTTTTTATAACTTGGGATTTGGGTATTTTTTTCCTACCCACTCAGCCTCCACCTTGGCTTCCTCTCTCCAGACTGTCCCAGACCTGGCATTGAGAGCGGCTGCTCAGCTTTCATCATCTGTCCTGGCCAGCGGAATGTTCCCTCTGATGCTCCTCCCTTGGCTGGCTGTGGCTCCCTACTTTCATTTTCACTAGGGGCACAGCCATTCACCAGCGTCCACTGGAAATGTTTTTCCAGACATTCCTTTAGGATAAGTGCCATTTCCATAACTGGACGCTGGATTTCGTCACTATTTTTTATGCTTCACTATCCTCAAGTTTGTCCTTTTTAGCTTCACAATCACAGTAAAGAGGTTTCATTTCATTGCTTTGTTTTTCTCTTTATGTGAAGGAGTTGTTTGTATTTTATTTACCTGTATGTAAGAAAACATGTACTTTTTTCTCATTGTAACCTCCTCCCTCTCCTATTTTCCTTGCTTTTCTTTTTCTCTATATTTCTTCTTCTTGTGATTCTTTGTAGAGATGTGTCTTGATTTGACAAAGTCATAATCATGGATTTTAAATTTTAAAAATAAGTTTATTTAGTTCCCAACAACAATGATAGAATCTTCCCTCTTTTCTAGTTGAGATCATTAACTAAAAAAAGTATAGATCTAACATTGTTGTGAAATTTCTTCAAGTATTGAACCCTAAACATCTTCTTTGATAGAAATCTGAGCTCAGTGTTGTCCTTTGATAAACTTCTTATGTTTTCCCTCATTTTTATTCCCACCCAGAGTAAAACTAGGTGGGGAATAAAGTTTGAGTCAACCCTTGGCCCCATCTCATTTGAAGTATCTGTAACTCCCTATCTCTGATTTGGAAACATACCCATTTTCCTTTGAATAAATTGTCTACTGAAGAATCCTTCAGAAAACCAAAGGAGTTAACTTTCGTAAAGCAGACTATTTTAGAAATGATTAGAAGATGGTAAGATTTGCTTTGATCTGAGTGTCTCGTGTGTTCCTGATACAGTGAACCGGCTGGCTCTAGCTGACTTCTCTTGCTGTGTCTCCTGCAAGAAACAGCAAAGAGCTTGAGGGCTTTCTAGTAGGGTATTCATAGGAATAGAGTTTCTGTTAAATATTTAATTTTCTTGATGATGTTCTGAAAGAAGTTTTCAATAACAAGACATTTTAAAGTCAGCCATTTTAGGACTATAAAAACAGTCACTCAGTTGTGAGGATGTAATCTATCTTAAAACTCACAGAGGAAAGCAACTGCATGTTGAAATCAGAGTGTCGTAGAATCATGCTTTCAAGTTTCATTGTTATCTATTCCTATGGAGAATACTGCCGCAGAAAGTCTGAAGGTTTTCCGAATGTAAAAATTCCTTCTTGTGCTGTTTCCATAATGTTGGTTGGAGTAGTACTTTATTTATGCATATTGGATTATGTTCTGAATAAAATCTGTTCCTTTCATTTATTCTGTCCTACTAAAGTAAATTTCATCCTTAAAAATCAGTCCATTTCAATAATGTAATTGTTTGGGGATGTCTTTCTTCAAAATGGTAATGTCTCAATTTCTATGAAAGGATTTAAATAGTCCCATGAAAACGAAGTCAAATAATTTGCTGAAAATTCCACTTTGCTGCTTTTTTTTTATTTAAAAAAAAAAAAGGTGTTACCTTATGAAGTTATTTCTTGGCCTCAGTAGAAAACCATGACTCATAATGAGTAGACGTCTGTGTGTCACAAGGATTTGAAGGGGTTATGCTCTGTCAAATTGGCCAGGTGGGAAGAAAGAGAGCTGTCCTCTGGTGGAGAAAGTAAAATAAGGCTCATATATTTTTTTTTATTGATGTTTTAATAGTTTTTAACATCGTGAAATTTTGGGTTGTACATTTTTGTTTGTCCATCACCATATATATGTCTCCCTTCACCCCTTGTGCCCATCCTCTACCCCCATTGCCCCTGGTAACCACAATACAGTTTTCTCTGTCCATGTGTTGGTTTATATTCCACATATGTGTGAGATCATACGGTGTTTGTCTTTCTCTTTCTGGCTTTCTTCACTCAACGTAATACCCTCCAGGCCCATCCATGTTGTTGCAAATGGGATGATTTTGTCTTTTTTTGTGGCTGAGTAGTATTCCATTGTATATATATATACCACATTTTCTTGATCCAGTCGTCAGCCAAGGGACACTTAGGTTGCTTCCACTTCTTGGCCATAGTGAATAAAGCTGCAACGAACATAGGGGTGCATAAACCTCTTTGGATTGTTGATTTCAGGTTCGTTGGATAGATTCCCAGTAGTGGGATGGCTGGATCATAGGGTATCTCTATTTTTAATTCTTTGAGGAATCTCCATACCGTTTTCCATAGAGGCTACACCAGTTTGCATTACCACCAGCTGTGTATGAGGGTTCCCGTTTCCCCACATCCTCTCCAACATTTGTTGTTTTTTGTCTTGGTGATTATAGCCATTCTAACAGGCATGAGGTGATATCTTAGTGTTGTTTTGATTTGCATTTCCCTGATGATTAATGATGTTGAACATCTTTTCATGCACCTATTGGCCATCGGTATATCTTCTTTGGAGAAGTGTCTATTCATTTCCTCTGCCCATTTTTTGATCTGGTTGTTTGTTTTTTTGTTGTTCCAGTTGTGTGAGTTCTTTATATATTATGGAGATCAACCCCTTGTCAGATGTATGTTTTGCAAATATTTTCTCCCAGCTGATGGGTTGTCTGTTCATCTTGATTCTAGTTTCATTTGTCTTGTAGCTCTTTAATCTGATAAAGTCCTACTTGTTTATTTTTTCTTTAGTTTCCCTAGTCTGGGTAGGCAAGTCATCCGAAAAGATTCCTTTATGACCAATGTCAAATAGTGTGTTGCCTATATTTTCTTCTATGAGTTTTATAGTTTAGGTCTTTGATCCATTTTGAGTTAATTTTGAGGCTCATATATTTTTTAAGAGCCAACTCTCTCTACATAAAACTTTGCTATACTTGTGATCTTCCTGTGAAAGAGAACATCTTTATATTCACAATTTTTACATAGAAGGTTGGATGACACACCAAATTTTTATATTTGTGTATGTGTGAATTGCTGTAGCTATAGGTAAGCGGTAGATGATGGTGGCAAAGCTAGTAGTCAGAGCAAGACTAAAAACAGATAATGAGCATCGGTCTGTGGAAGGTTTTCTATCCCAGAGCTCAGGCAAGTTGGGATTTCCAGACATTGCAGTGAGTCCAGGACCTGAACACAGGCTGAGGATTTTTGCAGAAAACTACAACCAAAAGCAAAAGGTAGCCGATGCATCATAGATTGGCAGACTTAAACTTGAGGCAACTGCTGCCCCACCTCTGGCAAATTGGTGAGCAGATTATTTCAGTAGTATGAATTGAAATATGAGTAAATTCTGAAAATAAAGTGCTAACAGTCACATAGTTTTATACACTGGGAATTTATCAGCACTTGGGAAATAATGTCTCTTTCACCGTACCAAAAGCTATTAAATTTTGTGGAGGTGAAGAGTGAGACTAAAATTAGTATTACATGTGTTTGTCTGAAGTCAGCATATTCCTCATGTTCATATTTGAGAACTTTATAACAACTAATATTATCTTGTCAAGTTATCAGACTATTATTTTACTACCACTTTCACATGGGTGTTATTATTTTCCACGTTTAGTAACAAGGAATACAAGGCCAAGAATGGTAAAAGGACTTGTCCAAGATCTCACAGTCAAAAAGTGGTAATGTTTTTACTGAAATCAAGATTTTTTACATCCAGAGCTCCTGTTCTTTCCATCATCCACACTGCCTCCAGGATAGGCACATTGGATGATTTTCAAAACGCTGAGGGAGCATCCAATGTCTGTTCTTAATTTCATTAAAATAAAGAGCATATAAAGTATATGTTTTCCTTCCTTGGAAATAGTTGAAGTAATTTTGTTTTTCCTCCTTCATTTGCCCTGAAGACAGTTTACACTTGGTCAGACCACACAAGGAAAGGTTCAAGAAAAACAGACATTTTTCAAGAAAGATCTAAGTAACTGAAAGCAGGGATGAGGATGGAAACTATTTTTCAAAGTAAGTATATCACTTACCCTTTGGTAAGCTAAAATATACATACTCATATCCATCACATTTTACAGTTTTCAGCCTTAACAGAATTGCTTGTAAAGCAATGCTGAGATTCAAAAGCAAGTGGCACACACAAGCATGTGATAAGATGTGTGTTCTACTTAAATCTTTTCATTTTATTACTGCCTTGTAAAATGTTGGCCCCATAATCAAACTTATAAAACAATGAAAAGGGCCATTCATTTTGTCTTGTGGTTTTCTTGGAAAACTGTGCAGTTCTTGGTAAGACAGTTTCAAACGACTGTTGATTGAAAGTGCATGTTTGAAACCAAGTATAGACTACAGGAAGATATGGGCTACAAAATGAAAAGAAACATATTATTATAAAGCACATTATATAGAGCATATATATTTTCAAACACTTTCACAAACTTTTTATTCCCTCTTGTTAAATGAGTAAAACCCTTTTGCTGAGTCATTTCTTGGTCACAGATATTAACTGAGAACTGACTGTGTACCAGGCACTATTGGCGGACACAGTGGACCCAGTTATGAACAGCGTAGGTAAGGCCTTTACATATGTTAAGTTCACTCTGTAGCTGAGAAAGCGTTTTATAAACCATAACTCACTATACAAACATTAAGAAAGAGCAATTGAAGCTCTTTCATAGACTTCTTGAATTACCCAAACTCTAGATTGTCTCTGTAAAAACACAGTGGTAGAAGCCTATGGTACCCAGACGTTCTTGGTAGGGGCATGTTCTGCAACGTACTCACACGCCTTTGCTTCTGAGAGAGCTGAGATACTTATCAAGAATTAGTTGTGTTTCTTCTCCAAACTATTTATTCTGGTCATGTGTCTCTATAAATATGTTGGTTAACATGTATATTGATATATAATTAAATATTTTAATTAAATTCTATGCAAACTCATAAAATTAAAGTACGAAAAGAGAGTGTTGCTTATGCTAAAAACTAACTTGAATGCTTTGGAATGGTTGCTTCCAATTTTTTAGTCAAACTAAGTGTGAGCAAAACAAGTGCAAATGATTGGTGGAAAGTAAATATATAAAATTACTTATCAAATTGCTTCCCAAGTTTCTCTATTTTCTCCTTTTATTTGACAAAACACAAAACTACCAGTTGAGAGTAATGTATTATGGGCTTGTTCTCTATTTCTTTTTTATTGTGGTAAAATATAAATTACATAAAATTTACCATTTTAGCCATTTTAAAGTGTGCAATTCAGTGGGATTAAGTACATTCACAATGTTGTGCAACCCTCACCAATATCTAGTTTCAGAACTTTTCATCACCCCAAATGGAAATTCATATCCATTAAGCAGTCACTCCCCATGGTTCTACTCCAGACCCTAGCAACAACTAATCTATTTTTTGTCACTATGGATTTGTCTAGTCTGGATATTTCATATAAACGAAGTTATATGATATGTGGTCTTTTATGTGTGGCTTCATTAATTAAGCATAACATTTTCAAGGTTCTTCCACGTGTAGTACGTGTCACTACTTCATTCATTTTTATAGCTGAATAATATTCTGTTGTATGCATATATCACATTTTGTTTATACATTCATTTGTTGATGGACATTTGGGTTGTTTCCACCTTTTGGCTATTGTGAGTAATGCTGCTATGAACATTTATGTACAAATATTTGTTTGGGTAACTGTTTTCAATCCTTTTGTATAGTCCTAGGAGAGGAATTGCTATATCATATAGTAATTCTATGTTTAACACATTGAGAAACTATTGCTTGTGTTTTGGTGTCATATTTAATGAAGCATTGTCAATCCAAGGTCGTGCACATTTGCTCTTTGCTATCAGGGTCATACTGACCTCATGGAATGTGTTAGGAAGTATTCCTTCCTCTTCTATTTTTTGGAAGAGCTTGAGAATCATTGGTGTTAATTCTTTAAGTGTTTGTTAGAATTCACCAGTGAAGCCATCCAGTCCCAGACTTTTCTTTGTTGGGAGGTTCTTGATTATGGCTTCAGTTTCTTTATTTTTTATTAAGTCTTCTCAGATTTTCTACTTTTTCTTGAGTCAGTTGTGGTAGTTTTTGTGTTTATGGGGATTTGTCAATTTCATCTAGGTTACTAAATTTTTGGCATATAATTGTTCATGGTATTGTCTTATAATCCTTTTCATTTCTGTAAGGTTGGTAGTAATATTTCCACTTTCATTTTTTATTTTAGTTATTTGTGTCTTCAATTTTTTTCTCTTAGTCTAGCCAAAGTTTTGTCAATTTTGTTGATCTTTCAAAGAATCAAATTTTGGTTTTCCTGATTTTCTCTGTTGTTTTTCTATTCTCTATTACATTTATCTTCTCTTAATCTTTATTGTTTGCTTCTATCTGCTAATTCTGGGTTTAATTTGCTCTTCTTTTTCTAGTTCCTTAAGTTGTAAAGTTAGTTTATTGATTTGAGGTCTTTTATTCTTGTTTATATAAATATTTACAGCTATAAATTTCCCTTTCAGTCCTGCTCTCCCTGCATCGCATAAGTTTCCATATGCTGTATTTCGCCTTCATTCCTCTCACAGTATTTTTTATGTACTTTGTGATTTCTTCCTTGATCCATTGAAAGAGTAAGAGTATGTTGGTTTATTTCCACATATTTATAAATTTTTCAGTTTTTCTTCTGTTACTGACTTCTAGTTTAATTACACATGGGCAGAGAAGACACTATGTATGATTTCAATCTTTTTAAATTTATTGAATTTTGTTTTTTGGCCTATTTATTGTCTATCCTTTAGAATAGGATATTCAAGTTCTCTGTGCACTTGAGAAGAATGTATATTCTGCCTTTGTTGGGTGGAAAGTTCTATATAGGTATTGTTCAAATCCACTACTTCCTTGTTCATCTTCTGTCTAGTTGTTCTATCTATTATTGAGAGTGGAGTATTGAAGTTCATAACTATTATTATAGAATTGCCTGTTTATCCTTTCAATTTGGTCAATTTTTGCTTTATATATTTTAAGCCTCTTTTGTTAGGTGCAAATATACTTATATTTATTACATTTTCTTGATGGATTTACCTTTTTATCAATACGCAATGTCCCTCTTCATCTCCTGAAACTATTTTTGTCTTAAAGTCTATTTTGTTTGATACTAATATAGACACTTCAGCTCTCTTTTGGTTACTATATGTACGGAATATATTTTGTAATCCTTTTACTTTCAAACACTTCATGTCTTTGGATACAAAGTGAGTCACAAGTAGACAGCACATAGATGGATCCTGTTTTTGTTTTGCTTTGTTTTAATCCATTCTGCCAATCCATGCCTTTTAACTGTAGAGTTTGATCCATTTACATTTAAAGTAATTACTGATAGGGAAGGATTTACTTCTGTCATCTTGTTATTTGTTTTTGATGTGTCATATCTTTTTGTTTTGTCCCTCAATTCCTCCATTACTGCCTTCTTTTTGGTTTAATTGATTTTTTTTGTAGTGTACCATTCTGATTCCCTTATACTCTTTTTTGTATATTTTTTATTTATTTTCTTAGTGGTTACTTTGGGGGTTACAATTAACATCTTAAACTTGTAACAACTTAATTTGAAACTAACTTAGCTTCAATAGTATACAAAAACTCTGCTCCTATACATCTACATCCCTCCCCATTTATATTGTTATTGCCACAATTTATATCTTTATATAGTGTATCCATTAATTTGGATTCATAATTATTGATTTATTCATATATATTTTAACTAATATAGGAAAAGAAAAAGAGTTACAAATTAAAATACCTCAAGACTTATTTTCATATTTACCTATATATTTACCTTTACCAGCGTTTTTTTTACTTCTTTGCATGGCTTCGAGCTACTGCCTAATGTCTTTTCACTTCAGCCTGAAGGACTCCCTTTTGCATTTCTAGTAACGCTGGTCTACTAGTAATTAACTGTCTCAGCTTTTGTCTATCTGAGAATGTCTATCAGTTTTTGTTTATCTGGGGATGACTACTCTTGAAGAATAGTTCTGCTGGATATAGAATCCTTGGTTGATAGTTTTCTTTTTTTCTTTTCAGTACTTTAAATATTTCATCTCACTATCTTTTGTTCTCCATGGTTTCTTCTAAGAAATTATATGTTAATGTTATTGATGATCCTTTGTACATTACAAGTTGTTTCCCTCTTGCTGCTTTCAAGATTCTCTATCTTTGGTTTTCAACTGTTTAATTATAATGTGTCTGTGCAGATATCTTTAAGTTTATCCTACTTGTAATCCATTGAGCTCCACAGATGTGTTTTTCATCAAATGTAGGAAGTTTCTGACTATTATTTCTTTGCATATTCTCTATGATCCTTTCTCTCTCACTTCTCATTCTGAGACTCCCATTGTGTGTATCTTCAAATGCTTGATGGTGTCACAGACGTCTCTGAGACTCTACTCACTTTTTATTCTATTTTCTTTCTGTCTTCGAACTGGATAATTTCAATTGATTTATCATCAGTTTTGCTGATTCTTTCATCTGTTCGCTGAAATCTGCTTTTGAACCCCTCTAGTGAGTTTTTCATTTCAGCTATTGTTCTTTTCTGCTCCATAATTTCTATTTGACTCTTTTGTATAATTTCTCTTTACTGATACTCTTTGTTTGCTGAGCCATTGTTCTCCTGTTTCCTGTAGTTATTTGCACATAGTTTCCTTTAGCTCCTTGAGCATATTTAAGAGAATTGATTTAAAGACTTTGTCTAGTAAGCCCAATGTCTATGCTTCCTCAGGACAGTTTTTGTTCAATTCTTTTTTTCCTGCATATGGGCCATATTTTTTTGTTTCTTTGCACACTTCATAATTTTTTGTTGAAAACTGGTTATTTTGAATATTATAATGTGCAAAAAGAAAGTCACTCTCCAAGTCTTTTCAGATTGATTCTGTATTGTGGCATCCCTCAACCCTTCTCCAGGCTATTTACAACTTTGTCTTAACCCTCACTTCCTGATTGTACTGAGCCTAAAGGTCAGCCAGAGTTAAAAACTCAAGGACTCTTCAGGTCTTTTCTGAATATATGTCCTATTCTGAGCCTTGAAGGTTCTGCTGTATATGTGGTAATTTTTCAAAGCCCCTATTCTCCCCAAAAACCTCACCCCCCAGCTTTTCTTCTTAGGCTTTTGGCATGTCTATTGTTTACCCCAACTGTTATTTTTCACCCCAGGCAGCAGTGGCTTGTTCTTTTGGCTTTCATTGTTTTTGAGGACTGTGTAACTGCTCAACTCTGAGAGAGTTCTGAGTCAGGCAAAATGAAAGGAAACTCCATGCAGCAATCCTTCAGAGAAACCCCAGTTAGGTAAAAGCAAACAAATAAGCACAATTCCTTGGGAACAAGGTCCACTCTGTTCGGTCTGGAAGCAGGAACCACAATAGGACCATTGGCAGTCATCTTCAGGATCACTGTCACACCAGAGAAGGGGGTGGATCTTGGTTTGTTAAAATGCCACAAATATCGCCTATCCTGTTCCAGTGGACTTTTTCCTGGCTAAGTCTCCTCTTAGTTGCTGTAAACCTTTGACTATCTTCCTACATTCCAAAAAGGTTATTCTGACTTTTTAAACAAGTTTTAGGGGTTTATGGGGAGAGATGGCCCCCAGATGCCCCTATTCCAACATTTCACTGACTTCACTCCTGAGTGTTTTTTACACAAGATAGTCAGAATGCCAGCATAGACCCTTAGCCAAAGGAAAATCCTGACCTAAGATCAAAAACTGAAAAATAAGTATTGATTTAAATTTTACATTAAATAAAATGTGTACAGTTGATATATAATTTTTGATTGCCCCCAGATCTAACTTTTTCAGTTTCCCAAATGTCAGTCTGTATTGCACAAAGTAAGAGAATTTTTTTTTACTCTATTATCAGTTAATTCTCACAAGAGTTATATGAGATTGGCAGAGGAGACAGAACTATGACCACTTTAAAAATAAAGAATCTTAGGCTCTAAATCCTTAAGTAATATGCCCAAGGATATATTTCAGGAAGCAGCAGAATGTAGAAGAAATAAAAACTATTGCTTCTGAGATCCTATTACATTTCATGTTTTTTGTGTACATTAACTCATTTAATTCTCATAACAACTTTGAAAGTTAACTTGTATCTGGTACAAGGGTGGGGATCAACGGTAGGGCTGGAAAGTTGCAGAGGAGGGATTTGAATCCAGGCTTGCCTGACCCTGAAGTTCAGGTCCCATTCACGTGTCATGCTGCCACTCAAGGGGAGGAATGTAGGAATTGTCCCTGAGGCCTCTTCAATTAATTAATATAAGGAGTTCAAGCTATATGACTTCTTAAAAACTTTTCAATGGGCTAACATTGATTCCCATGGTCTTTTTTCTAATAAAAATGCAAGACCCACTAAAACCACTGTTTGCCATTATTTCCTAAGGCTACTCCTATGTCTACCTGTGGCCAAGAAATTCCACTCCAAGTGACGTAAGTGTATGTGCCCTACAAAAGACATGTCCAGGAATCTCTAAGGCAGCTTTTTTATTTTCATAATATCTACATACAAAAACATGAATGAACCTCACAAACATAATGTTAAGCAAACAAAGCCAGACACAAATGTGTCTGCATGATTTCATTTATATGAAGTTCAAGAACAGGCAAAATTAATCCAGGATGAAAAAAATCAGAAAACTTTAGTGGTCTTGCAGGTGGGTATCCACTAGAAATGGGCCCTAAAAATGCCTGGGGGTGCTGGAATGTTCTGTATCTTGATCTTCGTGGTGGTTATTCAGGTGCATACATGTATAAAAACTCACATACAAGCTGTATGTTTAAAATTTGAGCATCTTACTCTACGTATGCTATACCTCAATCTAAAAATTTTTGGGAAAACAATAAATGACTTCTTCCTTATGGCAGGAAAAACTAATGTTTTTTACTATTTCTTCCTATCCTCTGAATGGCCTATCTAAAATAAAGCATTTTTTAATGTTATTCTTATTTGGATATTTATTACTAATGTACAAAATAGTGGAACATGAAAAGAATATCTTTTGTGACTTCTTGAACTGGTAATTGATTTATTTCTACCTCTTTTGCTATAATAGATTAATTCAATTCACAAGCACAATATTTTATGCTAATTTACATAAAAATAATGCTATTGTGCCACATATGCAAGAAACAAACTTGATTAAAATAACATGCAATTAGACTAATAGCTAAATGTTTCTAATATTTTGAAGTTGAGAAGACCAATTAATACTTTGTGAAACCACTAGTTAATGGAATTTTCTTATCTGAAGTCTTTAGATCACTTTCCTTTCCTAATGAACAAGTATTCCTATGGCAACTAAGTATTTTTTATGTCTGTGAATGGATTCTATTTCTATTATTAAAAAGACGTGACATAAAAATAAACCCACAATTATTTGTTCAGTCTACAGTCCTGTGTAATGTATTCTGCATTAAGTCATTTTTTACCAGTATTGGAAGCTTCTGTGTCAGTATGTCATGCAATATTTGGCATGGGTACTCTAGCAAGAACCCAAGACATTCACATCAGAAAATAGAGGAATGTAAAGCTCACTAATGTTCTGGGTTATTTCACCAAGTATTGGCTACAGAGACAGTGGAAAATGAAGTATCTTCTTTCTGCCTCACTTCTATTTCCCCATGGCAGCATGTTTCCATAAATGAGTAACAGATATTACGCTAAATTGAAGTTCTGTCATCTAACAGGACTGGGAAACTCTCTATTGAACAAAATATAAAAGACTTACCAGCATATTTAATCAGTTAATGTACACTGTAAATCTCTAAGAGGTTTACAGCATTTTCTAAGTTTATTTGACCATAAAAACTTTTTATAAAATATAATTTTTAGAAAAAAATAGAAAATATTTTTAAAGGCTCATTCTTTGTTTATATTAAAAATGGTTCTTTACTATTTGCCTTTAGTTGTTCTACCTTAACAAAGTTTATTTCTATCACACATTGGCATTATATGGTAATTAATAAAGAAGATAGATGTAAACTAAATTTAAAGTTTAAAGAGAATTGTTGTTTTTAAGCAGTTATTAGCAGCGGAATTCCCCACGCCCCCCCCAAAAAAAAATCATAAGTGAAGTCCCTAAATGTATAAAAATAAAGTACAGTTGACTTTTTTGATGTGAAGATTGAATCCACCATCTAACCTACTTCTCCACCCCATACTCCACCATTCATCATTCTGAGACTCTTATGTGGAAACCTAGATTTCCGAGGAAAAGGCCAAGAAAGCAATGATCTGATTCCACCTCTTCAGTTTCAGTTTACGGAGCTGACATTTTGAGAGTGATCTGCAACCTTAAGGTTGCAGAGGAGGTTGATGGTAGTATGAGTAAGAGAATCTAAGGGCCCTACCTCTTATTTTATTGCACATTCGGTCATATTTCCTGGTGCACCATTTTATGTAAAGCACCAGCTTATGTAAAACAAAATGCAAAACACATTCTTCTTTGGAAAAGAGTGAATTGTTTGTTTCAATATGTAATTTTACATGCTCTTAAAGCAATTAAATAGAAGTATTTCTTAAAGACGACTGGTGATCAGTTTACAATTGCTTCAATCCTTGTGATTTCTAGAAGTTATTTTCTATTTCTGAAGTCAATGAATTGCAGGGAAGGTCTACATTTAAACACAAAGTGAAGATAATCTTCTAGTCAATTTGGTAGTCTAAATATTAATAATTAGAATATTCTAGAACAATACTAAAATGTCTAAAAAGCGGCTGAAAGTTCTTATAGGTGTTTATCCAGAAGAGATTGCAAATAATTTTGGTTTAATCATGATGGCATTTAATAAGACAAGTGGTTGGATAGGTTTTTCTCCCCATCCCTTTTCCCATACTGGAGTGGGGTCCTTTTCCACATCCTTTCTGAAGTCCTGGCCTGTGCCAAGCTAGAATAATGGAACTGAATCTGTAGTACAATAGAGAAAAGCAAGGAAGACTCAGCATAATAACACATTGAAATTATGCCATGAGAGCTAGTCAATATTAACAAGGAAGACATGTACTTGCTTTGTAAATATTTCACTTTGATGCCTGGAGATCTGAAATATCACCAGTTCCATCCCACCCCCACTCTCCTCATCGACCTCCAGTTCCAAATGGAAAACAGTGACTGAGAATCAGGACCCCAGAGAAGGGATAGGGGTTAAAAAGCCTGAAGTTAGAGGGAAGAGGACAGGGGAAAGAGACAACAGAGAATGGATGATAATGGAAATGGACAATATAGGGATCATTGGAACTAGGTGGGAAAAATAAACAATTGCTCCATACCTTTACTCATCACTGTCTTGATAAACTAGTCATAGAGTGAACAATGGTTGATTACCTATTCTGTCCTATCGTGTTCAGTTAGGCTTCTTTCTCTTGGCCTTTACAATAACCACACCCAACTGAAAGTGACGTTTTCACTTCTAAGTGCGTTAACATTGAATTGAATGTTAGAGAACAAATACTTCTCAGCTGAAATATTATATTAGGCAGCTAATGCATCCAAAATAGTTTTGACCATCTATTCATAAGAATATTATAATTCTAACAACATGTTGCCATACTCAGCAGAAAGTTTTCAGTCTGTTGAAAGTGGATATTGCTGCCCCTTAGAATTATCTCATTATTTTGACACTATTTGCTTTTTCCCTCTGACAATCTATTTTTATAAGCTTGTTCTCTCGTGGCATTTCTCTTGTTATTTGAATTGTATATTTTATTCCTCAACAGAAACAAACTTGCCATCACTTCAGATGTCATCTAATTACCATCTCTCAATATGTTAAATAACTAATGGTCTTGAGTTTTTCAAGCACTCCACTGAAATAACTACATAATATTGTTTTCTTCTCTAATAGTGTTATACAAGTTTATGCAGTCTAAGGCAAGTTATTTTTTAGGGAATAAGCACAATGACATGATTTACTATACCACTTGGAACAATAAAACATATTTCCACTTAGTTAACAAAATCCCACTGCATCTAGACTGGATTAATTTGTTTTGCTAAGGAAAGATGAGGGAATTAAAATCCTTTGTGGGTAACATAAGTGACTCTCTATCCACTCAGGTATAGAAAAATAGTCAATATTCTAAAGAAAGAAATGAGATCTGGAACTAGAGAGATAAAATTCTACAAGTTAAGATGAAATGCTTAAAATTTAAATCCATAACTGTAACAAATTATCAAAATTTGTATAGCTGAAGAAATTTTGTGTCATATTAAATGTCTCAGTATAATAACATAGCAGTTATAAACCTAATACTGTTCTGAACATATGAAATAATTAATTAAATTGTATTATTTTTCTATAGTAGTATAGGAAAGCAATTTATAAGGAAAACAGCAAGATCTATTAAAATGTCACAGAAACAAGTTCTTCCAGAGATCTAATTCTATTATAAATGTATAATTAATGTATTTTAGAATTTACTAATGCAAGATAGTGTTTCATGAACATTACCTGTAAGTTTACTTTGGATTGAGATCTTTTCATAGCATTAAAATGTGAGCAGATGAAATGTGACATTATCATTAATTACAGCACAGCAAATATTGAACTTTAGGTTATTTGAAAAAACAATTCCTACTTATAACTTTATCAATTCTATAAACGATCATCTTCTAGACACTAAAACACTCTTAGAAATGCAAAAGGGACTTTATATTTGGGGGCTCAGTCTAGAATCGTGACCCTAGATCTAGACTCTAGATGGACCTTTACCTGTAGTATTCTTATGGCATTGACTATTATCTTGTCTTCATATTGAGCTGAACTGAAGAGAAGACTTTTCATTCCTTCATTTACTCAAAAACATTTATTGAGTATATATTAGGTGCAACATACAAAGAAATACAAAGGTAAATAAAGTAGCATTCTTAACTCAATAGTAAAACAGGTGAGTCATGAGCATAATAGTTCTGATAAAGGGAAGAAGATGATAATTGCTATAGGAGACATGCAAATGCAGAGCTTTCTGGGTGGTGGAGATTGTTTCTGGCTGAGAGTTTCAAAGAAGATTGTACTGGAGGAGGTGAGTTTTGAGGAAGACATTAATGGAAATAAACATGGGGCATTTTAAGTGGAGGAAAGGTCTTGAGCAGAGTTACAGGGGCAAAAGACTTGGGAGTGTTTAGGAAAGAGCAAATATTTAAATTCAAATAGTGCTTCAGGATTGTTAGTAGCAGGTGACAGAGTAGAGTGAGATTGTGGAAGTCCCTGAGAGGTAGCATAGGGAGAACAAACTTACTTTTTTAGGCAGCAGGGAATGACTAAAGGTTGGAGAAGAGGTGGGGTGATCAGAGCTGTGCTTTAGGAAGGTGACTCTGGCTGCTGATGTCACACATAAATCAAAGCACGTCAACCCTCTGATCTGAAGGCTCTAGTAGCCTCCCTTCTCCTACCTCTCTCCTCTTTACTCCTGAACTTCAGCCATACTGGCATCTATGCTAATCCATCAACACATATGTCACACTTCCAGCTTCACAGCTTTTGCTCTGGCCATTCCTTCAGTCTGGAATACTCTTCTCTCTTATAGTCACTTGGCTCACTATATCTACTCATAATCTTTTGCTCCAACATCACCTTCTCAATGAGCCAATGTGACCAATTTATTAAAATTATAACACTCTTCCTCACACGGATCCCTGTCCTTGGGATCCCTAGAAGGCCCCACTTACAACAAGCAAACACAATAAATTTATTGAAATGTCCATGGGCATCTCTGTCACTCAGGATCCAGCACTAGTGTTGGTGCACTATGACCTATAATATCAAACATCCAGTTTTGTGACTAGCACCATTCAGGCTAGAATGAGCTGAATATCTGAATGAGCTGAAGTTTGTGGGTTGTGTCACTGAAAACGTCAGATACCAACGCTACTTCAGAGTGGGAAGAAGACTTGAGCAGAGCCTTCAAATAAAAGAAAAGACAAATTAATTAATTTGTGAAAGCCTTCCTTTTAAATAGTGTGAATGCTGTTTCTTGCATAAAGAAGTATATCTTTCTAGTAGTGCCAAGCATCCATTTTCCTTTTTGTTTTTTAATTTGTTGTTCCAGAGGTACTCACAAATTAGCATGATTTTACAAACGGCAGCTGAGAAACATCTGTAACATTAAATAATTCACATTATTCTAAAATTTTATGTATGAATTTGTACATGTATACAGTCATGCGCCGCATAGCAATGTTTCAGTCAACAACGGACCACATATACGACAGTGATCCTATGAGATTAGTACCATATAGCCTAGGTGTGTCATAGGTTATACCATTTAGATTTGTGTAAGTACACTCTATGATGTTCACGCAGACGAAACGCTAATAGCACATTTCTCAGAATGTGTCCCCACACTTGTGACACATGACTGTATACATATTTATGTATATTTGTATAATCTAGACAATATATGTGAAGTGTGATACTTATTATGTATGGATAGAGATATTGCTTTAAGAATTTATGAAAGTCAAAATAAAGTTATAGAAAGTTATATGATGAAATCAAAATATCTCATAATATTTTCTGCTTACCAACAATTTATTGTATGGGACCCCACTATCACGTTTGAACACAATATGTAAAATTCTTTCTTAATTTCAAATTTAACTATGGCTTTAAAATTTCATTGACAAATCTAGTTGCTCTTGTCCCAAGAGAGAAAAGTTTCTCCAAATTGAAGCTAATAAAAAAAAACTATCTAAAAACTTCAATGACTTAGTAATGGTTGCCTAATTAGGCATTTCTATCAATAGAGCATAAATTATATAGAAATCTTGATTTTTACCAACATAATTAGTAATTTTCTTGAAATAAAAGCAATAAAAATAAATTTTATGAAACAAATGTATAATAAATTATAAATTATGTATGTCTTTTTAAAATTACTCATCCATGAGCCGGCCCCGTGGCGTAGTGGTTAAGTGCGCACACTCCACTGCTGGCGGCCCCGGGTTTGGATGCTGGGCGCGCACGGATGCACTGCTTGTCAGGCCATGCTGTGGCGGCGTCCCATATAAAAAGTGGAGGAAGATGGGCACGGATGTTAGCCCAGGGCCAATCTTCCTCAGCAAAAAAAGAAGAGGATCGGCGTGGATGTTAGCTCAGGGCTGATCTTCCTCACACACACAAAAAATAGATAAATAAAATAAAATTGCTCATCCAAACATCAGTAGCTCATTCACAAAACATCCAGACGTGCAATAAAAATTAAAATTTAGTAATTTTTAATATTTTCCTTTTAATCACATAAAAATCATTGCTTAATGCATTTTAAAAATTTTTATTAAGATATTTTATCAGGGTGAGAAGATAAAACATAATTCATATGACAGTTTGTTGGCTTTTTATTATATAAGGTATGTGAGCTTCCATCTGTATGCTTGCACTGGTCTTGCAGAAGAGAGAGACTGGATGGTGTACTTCCTAAAGAATTTCATTTCTTTTCTAAGAATTTTGAGGGGTATGGGTGTTTATGGGGTCTTGAGAAGGAGTCATATAGGGGCAAATCCACAGAGGCGGTATATTATCTGTCTCTGTGGTTCCTTTGAAAGAGAGATAAAGCTGCAAGACTCCACTAGGATCTAAGCTTTAAAAATAAGAAAATGTCACCATGCAGATAAGCAAATCAAAAAATAAATATTTACTGGGGAGAAGGGAACTAATATTTATTGAATAAGCCAAGCACAATTCTGCTCTGAATATTAGGTGCAGTACATATGTTATCCAATTTGACATCAAGGAAATACTGTGAAGTAGGAGAGTTTATTTCCATTTTAAAAAAGAGAAAACTCAGGCTTAAACGTGGTAAATAATTTTCCGGGGGCACTGTCCAGTTCTCTCTCATGAGCCTTGCTATTCCTTGGTTCCTTTTCTTTCTGTTCCACAGGCCTGGGGAACCCATTCCCTTCTTTCCCATCCATGTAAATGCCTCAATCCCCAAAGATCTCTCTTCTCCAAGTCTGACTGTGTTGAATGGTACCATATAATATCTCTGACTCCCTTCTTTCTTTTCGTTACCCCCAGAGACCACTTTCTTTTCACATTTTAAGGGTTTAAATGTGAATCGTTATGGAGAGGTAAAAAAGTGATAGCAAAATGAATAAATGTGGGCAGTCTACAAAATTTATGAAGATTTTTACTGTCTTACTGCCATAGTACCGGTCTTACAGTTTTGATTTCCTATAAGGCACGAGATGTTAAGCTTCTGTCCTCAGTCTTGTTTTGTTTTTGTTTTCTGAAGATGAGCTTCCACATTCTTTCCTTTCCTCATACTATTCCCTTAACCTTCAATCACTGCCTTTAGGAAAAGGCCACTTGGGCAATCTTTTCCTTGTGGACCTTCTGCCTAGTATGAAAATTCCATCAGAGGAGAACATGCAAGAATCAATTCTGGCAATATAATCAGTGTTCCTATTGTCTCAGGTGGGCTGCTTGCATCTCGATGAACCTCTGAGCCAGGTGACTCCAACTTCACTGGGCATCCATCTTGTCTAGGAGTGAGCCTTCCAGGCATTTCCTCACAGTCACAAAGTGAATTGGTGGCAGGCCTGAGATGAAAGCTTAGTCTGTCAGACCCCAAAGCCGTTCTCTTTCTTCCACAACCACAGGCTCTTCTGTGTTGACCCTCTCAAGCCCATCCAGGCAGCAGTGGGGTCCATGGCCCAGGTGATTGACTCTGCTGCTGACAGAGTTGCATATGTCCTCATTGGTTCTTGGGCCAATGGCAGGACACATAACAGAGGAGATCTCACAGAGGTGCTCAGGATCATTGGGATATATTGAATGACAGTCATCCATGAATGCTCTTAGGTCCACATGTAGGAATCCATATTCTATGCACACAGAAAGCATAAAGTCCTCATAGAAAGGCAGCAATGGGGGACTAATATGTCTTTTTGAGTATCCTAGATTTCCAGCATATACCTGAGTGCTGCTTCATGGTGGAAATGAAGGCTAGAGAGTTCTACCTGTGGTAAGGCTGCAGGGATAATTCATTGCTTGGGTGTGTAGGAGGGAGTCAGCCCACAATGGAATGATCCTGTCTTCCTATCTTCTATTTGGGCTCAGCCATGAAATTTGTAAATATTCAAGTAACATTTCCTGAGATTCTTTTAATTTTTGTGGTTTCTCTGAATGTATGATTTGAATGTTAACTTGAAAATCTAGTGTTTCAAATTTATTAGGAAAACTTGAGGAATATTTTGAACTGTTCATTATTTTTTATTTCTTTTAGAGGTAGGGTTATAAGGTATTTCTATGGGTGGTATTTTCCAAAAATAAAGCAAGACTGTAATGCAGCAAAAACAACCAAAGGCAGACTCAGAGAGGCCTGGGTTCAGGCCTTGCTCTTCTTATGTGACATTATGTGACTTATACTCTAGTGAGTCTCAGTTCTTTAGCTATAAAATGAAAATGATGGTATACAACTTATAGAGATTTTATAAAATAGCATGTCAAAGTGCTTAGTACCATATGCCTAATAAATAGTCTCAAGTAAATATTAGTCAAATCTGAATCTGACTATATTCTGGAGATAGATTAAAATAAAATATTTATAAAGAACCTACAATGAGCAAGGAACTGGGGTTCAAAAGATGGAAAGATCCTGGAGCTCATCACTATTTACAATGCAGGGAAGACCTATAAAATATTACTTACAAAACAACTTAATGTGTGTTTAGGTGATATTAAGAATGTCTTCATTCCAGGTGTATCTTCAGTCAGAGTACCAGCCCGACTTCCTGCTGTTGTCTTTGATAGAAATACGCACTACAAACTAAGTTAGTTAAAGGAATATATTGTACTAATTGTAGAACACTAGGGTGTTTTCCTGGACCTCATACAGCATTACTTTTGTCTGGGAAGACAAGTCTAGACTGCCTATTTTCACATGGAAAGCCCATCCCTCATCCTATACTCAAATCTTGGATCTTTTTCCCCACATGTTTAAGAAAACACAGTCTTATATACACTAACTAACAAGAAACAAGAGAGGGTTTTTCCCATGCTTGAAGCAGTTCTTGTTGAGATCACAAACCTGAATTTGGGAGGCAGGAGCTTTTCGTGGAAGGGCAGACAAGCCAGAGGGAGCAGCATGTATAGAGGTTTTCAGGTGGAAGACAGCATGCCATGGTCTCATCTGGGGAAAGGCAGTTCAATATTTCTAGAGCACAAAGTTCAGGTAAGGAGCATCAAGAGATAAAACTGGGAGTAGGTAGGGGCCAGGCCATGCCCCTTGTCAAGGAACTTAGACTTTGTCTAGTGGGCAATAAGGACTTATTGAAGGAAGATAAGCAAGCGATATAAGCAGATATGTTTATAAAGACCCGCTTGCCAAGAGTAAGAGGGACTGGAGGGAGCTGAAAGGAAGACAAGGAAAATGGTTATTGCCATAGTCCAGATGTGAACAAGAGTCAATTCTTAAGGTCACAAAGCTAGCAATTTGCAGATCCGGGGTTTATATCCAGTTTTTACATACTTCATGGTCAAAGATTTTTTAACTTACCATGAAGTTTTCAAAGATGAATCAATACCACTAAAAATCCAACTGTGGTGGACTTGGCCAAGAAGGAGAGGAGAAAAAGATTAATTATTAACTGAAGCATCCCAGAGCCATGCAAAGATGGAAGACATCTTTGACTTCTTCTTCTACATCTCTGTATCACAACCCAATTATTTACTCATTCCTATTAAGTTTACCTGAGTAATGCCCAGTCATATTTCCAGAGAGAGGACGATTTCTTCAGGCCCTGTATCAGGGGAATCTACTTGATCAGATCCAGTTGAGCTGGAGGCAACAGCTGATCTTCACAGGGATTCCAGCCTATGCCCACACTGTGTCACTCTTCTATCAGCCAGCTTAGCCTAAATTATGCTTAATAATAAACAACCTCAAAGTCTGAGTGCCTTACAAAAAAGTTTCCTTTCTCACTTAGGTCTTTTTTGGGTCAACTTTAGGTCTGTTCCATATCTTTTTTACTCTGGGATCCAGGCTGAATGAGCTACTCCTATCTAGATATGTTGGTCTTAAAGCAGAAGGAAAAGAGAGCTAACTCTTTAAATTTCTTCCCCAAATTGGCACATATGAATTCCTCTTAAATTTCATTGGCCAAAGCTGGTTACATGAGCAAGCCTGACATCAAAGGGCAGGAAGTATGATCCTCCAGCAGGGACAAGCCCAATAAAGAGAGGCCCAAAAGGGAGCAGTGGCAAATATTTTCCACCATTCAGTCTACCAGAATTATTGAAATCAAGGCCTACCTGGATATTTCTGGATATTCTAATGTGGGTCTGGTTTACCAAGAATCTATTTTCCTGAGGGACTGAAAAAAAATCATTGTAAGAGAAGAGAGCTTTCCAGAGAAGCTTGGGTCAGTAACAGATTACCCAGAACAAAGCAGCATAATTGTCCAAACACAGAGGCTCTTAATTCAGATTGTTAGTTATAAATTGTATCTCTATCACTTCCATACTATGTGACAGTGACAAGTTACTCAAATTACACACTATTCATCTATAAAGTGGGAATTATTTTTTTAAAAGACAGGAATCTCTTCACATAAAACTCTTAAGAGATATAGGGTCCATAAACCAGTCTTCCAATGGTACCAGAACAAGAGCATGTAACAAAGTGGCTGTTCCAAGCTCAATGGTGGTAGAGGGTGGTGGTGTGGCATTATGGCACAGCATAGCTCTAGGGAACAGCCACGCTGCCTCTTCTTGACTCGTTGTAATACTCCCCCTCCCCCACTTTCTAGGTTTTAGCAGAGCTGCGCATCTTTGCAGAGCAGCATTGTGGTCACTCTGGTAGTCACATCAATGGAGGCTGTGTCTGCAAAGGAATTTGGTAGAGGTGGCATAGCTGACAAAGCAAATGGGAATTGCTGTTGAGCCTATGAAATAGATTCCAGGTACTCCAGAAATAAATAGGTGGGGCAGGCACACAATTTGTAGAGAGATCTGAAGGTCCAAATATTTCACTCATGGAAACTTCAGTGAGAAAATCTCTCATGTTCCTGAAAATTTGAAATCCTTGATGTTATTGAAACATTGTACTCTACCAAGATGTTCATCTAAAACACAGTTTAAGCTCATTTATTTTCTATTTGGGAACAATAGTGCCTGCCATCTTTATAATACTGTCATTATTGAGCCGATAATCAGTTGAAAGTAAAGGAAGCCCCGATACTAAAAATAACTCGATCCTTACCACCAACGAAGCAACCATCAACCATCTCCTATGACGGCATTCAAAGAACAGATTGTTTTAAAACTGCGTTCTTCACTTATAAACTCTCAGCTTCCCAGGTGTCTGGCCTGGATCTCCTGACCAGGGCCCT
Organism: Diceros bicornis minor; assembly: GCF_020826845.1. Taxonomy (NCBI): domain Eukaryota; kingdom Metazoa; phylum Chordata; class Mammalia; order Perissodactyla; family Rhinocerotidae; genus Diceros; species Diceros bicornis. The sequence continues at coordinate 50,130,765 of NC_080762.1, read as the reverse complement.
TAAAGTCAGGTCACTTTCAGAACAGAAAAGACAGATTCACAGAACCTCATCTTCAGAGCCCTAATCTGTCCATCTGGCCTATCAGCCTTTGTAGGAACCTTGGTTCTGAGGTTGGAGGTCATATCCCTTGATGATATTCCCTCTGAATCCTTCTTGTTCATTGAAATCATCCTGGTTTAATTCTTTTCCCTTCCAACCTGCTCTGGGACATTCTCTGATAGACATCTACTCTGGTCTCCTTCCCACTATTAACTAGCCAGCAGAGTTTCTTGAACCCGTAACAGAAATCCTGCTTGGAAAGCCCTCATCTCTCTTCTGAATCTTGGCTGCCAAGGCATCCAGCTCATTAACCTTTGAGTAGTGGCAGCCCCAGGAATGAGCCTGCAGAGACTATAGAAGGTCATGTCTATTATCTATTAGAATCTCCAATTCTAACCTGTTCCACTTTTAGGATTCTAAGTATATATGTTGGAGGTGTGTGTGTGCATATATATATATATATATATGCACACACACACATATATACATATATATATGTAGTAACAGTTTTAAAGAGACAAATTTTCAGCATAAAAACAAGAATATTTAGGGTGAATACAGCAAATATGAAAGGCAATTTTACTGGTAACATCTCTCAGGTGCCAAACTGTGATGGTTCTCAGTCCATGTGAATACATAGAATGTGTAGAGGTTAATAATTACAATTTTAGTGGGTGGTCTGAATTAATTGTGTAGTTAAAATATGTGTCACTGAAGGGCCTCAGGCTTTAGTAAATGCACAAACACTGAGAGGCCATTATGTGTAAGATAGTCATTAGTGCTTTATGAGGCAGTAAACAGAGCACATTAGGCTTCATTTCACGACCAGCGTTCAATTTCAATGTGACAATATGTATATATCCTTTACAATATGGAACGTGTCATTATATTTATTTGTACTCATTTAAAATTGTTTAAATTTAATAGTGCAGCTTGCTTTAATTAAAATATGTAAATCAAGAACTTCAGCTGATATTATTAATTTCCTTTGCAATGCCACTAAAGTTTAACTTATTTGGTCATCATCCTAGGACAATAAATTCCTAAAACTAAGCAGTCATTTTTGTTCCATTAATTAGGTTCTTTATAAATAGGAAACTACTCTGGGCTTAAGTTTGTGAAATAAGTCACTTAGAGAAAACATCCAAAGGAATAAAAGACTGATTCAAGGCTAACATAATTATATTTGGGGTTTGTTATAAGTCTAATGCCTGTATTTAATGAAATGAACTTCCATCTGGAATTAAACATTAAATATAGACATATGACTGGTGACGTGCTATTCATGTAAGCCTTGAAAATGAACTTTTTCTTGAAAAAGCACAGCCAAGTTACTATTTCCATAATTGTCTTTGTTTATTTTGCTACAACATGGTAAAAGTTAACAGTTCTCCTCATTCGGGAACTCTATAATCCAGCAACTTAAACTACATTCAATGCAACAGTGCTTTCAGCACCCAGCGAAACCAAATGGGGCGGTCACGGTCAATGTGGAAAACACCCTAGTTGATAATCTCAGAAAATACATTTAGACCTCTCTAATTCATAGCTATTTTAAAATTTTATTAGTTCTATTGAAGTAGTGAAAAGAGAAAATGTATCTCATACATAAAACTTAAGAACATATTAGACATGATGATGAAAATGTAGTCATTTATTTAGAAAATATGTAACAACTGACTACCACATGTGTTGTGGTATATTAAGGAATAAAAGTAATCATAATCTAGTCAAAGAGATAGAAAATAACTAAAAAGATTCAGAGCTACTCTCTAAAAAGTATGCTTGTCTATGATTAAAAGCATTTTCCTTCTACCATGATCAATAGGAGAATAAGCCTATCATATATAGTTTTCACCATAGTTTTATTATTAATCAGAAATAGTCCTTTATGTCGAATAGTATAGATTTATAACTACCAACAGAGGGAAGGAATGAATGACTCAAATGAAAAAAGAAGGAAGGAATGAAGAAACTAAAATCTTGCCAACAGTGGACCTCTTATAGCATATTTTTCTCTTGCTCATTCCTGCTTCCTCCATACAAATATTTTTAAGTGACATCACCATACATTTATGAGTTTACCACAACTCTTCTTGTTTATTAGTATCTAGAGGTTGTTTATTTCTAGATATTATCATAAAACTAATTGCAATAATTCAACCCTGTGAAATTTAATTCTGCATTTTTTTTAATGTTGATGGGATTGTCCTTTACATCACTCAATATATACTCAATAGGAAGTCATAAAATTGAAATTTTTATTGGAATTTAGTATTTGAAAAATGTTTCTTGAAAACAATGAAGCTGTTAATTTTGGTGATAATGTTTCTCACTGTTTCTCTTTTTACCTTAAATTCAAGGAAGTTGTGTCAACGGGAAGCTCAATCACAGAAACTATCTTACACCGAGGCTTAGCATAATTTCTTCTTTTCTCCCTTCTGACTGGGCTTCTCCTATTTCTTTTTTATTGACCTAAGATATGCCTTCAATTGAAGATCTCACTCCAAAATCTTTTCTTTAAATAAAATAATACAAATTAAGTAAACAAGAATAGATTTTTGATGGAAAATAAACTAGAATTTATCAAGATTGTGCAATGGTCACACTCAAATTTAATTTAATGGCAGAAAGAAGGGAAGAGGCGAAGAAAGAAAAAAGAAAAAATGGCCAAGCTACTTTCCAAGAGGCCAGTAAAAACATGAAAACTGTAGTTTACAGTGGTCGGTGAATTACCCTGTTAGGCCTTACTTCTTTTTTTGGGCCTCTGCTAATATTTAGATCAGCCAAATTCTCTGAAATGTCACTTACTCTGAGGACTTAATTTAACATTTCATGAGACACAGGATATGAAAATGTTTGATTTTTATATCATGGTTTCTCATGTATTATTCAAAATCAGTATCATATTAGAGGAGGAGGAAATCTCCAAGTTAACTTGTTAGAAATTCAGAGAATAAAGCATTTCACAAAGCAAATTCTAACAGAAGAAATTAGCATCAAAAAGAACCAAGTGTCAAATAAATTTATTTCTCAAAGAGCAATAAGGCTTGTGTGCACCAAGCCAAATCGCTTCCCTGCTCTAAGCCTCGACGACATCCCATTACTGATACCAAAACAAAACAAAACAAAACACCACATTCCTTTGCTTGATATTTAACAAGGTCTATAATCTGACTTAGTCTGCATTTTCCTCTTCTTTTCTGCTCCCCCACAACCTCTACCAGCCTTTCCACAGACTCCTGTGCTCTAGAAATACCGCATGATGCTCATGTCTCTATTCATGCTGCACGCATCTTTACCTGGATGCTACCTTTTTTGTTCTTCAGGTAATGCTCTCCCACATTCCCTCAGCTCTGGTGAACTGGGCCACTCTTTGGGTCATCAGGCATCTGAACTCCCTAGGAATCTTCACAAGGGGCTCAGCCTTCTTTCCACTGCAGAAGAGAAAGAGGTCAGGTACTTGTTCTTTTCCTTTGCAGCATGAATATGGACACTCTTGATAGTCTCTGCCTTTTTAATTTATCTGTGGATAGCAATGCAAAAGGGAAGAAACAAGAAGAATTTTCTCTGGTGGCAGAGGTAGTTGCAGCAAGAAAAATTTCCCAAGATTGCAGTGACAGCAGTATACAGTGGCATGAACAGAAGCTAATTCTCAAAGCATGATTTGGGGTCATATCTCTGGCTATATCACCTTGGAGCATAATTCTCTAGCCCTCCCAGAAATTCTTTCAGCTCCTTAATATCCTTTTAACACTTTCTTCTTCTGCTCAAGTTCATTAGAGTAAGTTTCTGAAACTAAAGATCCCAGTTTACACAAAGTCCATTAAAATCCTTCTCAAAATTATTTAGGGCCCAGATGAAATTCCACCATCTCTGTGAATCTATTTTATATGTCTAAGTGGAAAGAATGTCTCCATTTTATAAAAATTCTATAACTTTCCATGTGCATATTTCTTTACAAAATGCATTACCTTCTTTGCCTAATAAATATTTGTTTATACAAGTTACCTTTACAACTATAGTCTAGGCTCTTTGAAGGCAGAAAGTATGTCACATTCAACATATAACCCTGACTCACAAAACCTGACAGGAAGAGAATTCGCCCTCATCCCCTGTGAAGAAAACACACCTTAAGTTCTCTAGTTGAGAACAAGTGGGGAGTGACTGACCTCTTGAGAACCTGCAGAGGTGTAGATGGTCAGCATGCTCTTGGTGACCCTGGAGGAATGAGGGAGAGAGGAAAGTGTGATTGTGATGCTTGCTATAATGCCAAGAGGCATAGATTGTAGTGGTAAAGAGCGTGAATTTTCGCACCAGCCTATCAAGATTTGAATTCCAACCCCGTCAATTTAGAGATATGTAATCTTGGGCAAATTATTTAACTGCTCTATCTCTCAATTTCCTCCTTTGGAAAATAGGCACAATAATGGAAACTACCTGATAGGAATTTCATAATGATCAAATATTTTAACATATGTAAAATACATAGACCCATAGTAAGTAGTTCCAAGGAGAGTAAATATTTGGTAACTGTCAGCCAGCACTACTGTGTCTAGTGCTTTACCTAATCTGACTTCTGTTCCAGCACCTTTGCCACTTGTGACTCCAACACCCCTCTCAATATACCCCTTCATCCTGTGATTCTGCTTTTGGGGAAGCTGCGACAGCCTCAGGAGTTTATAGTCTTCCTATACAGCATTGGTTCCATAGATGTCGGTGAGCTAAACCGGGAACTTAATGGCCATTGTTGTCACATAAAAAGAACTTATGTTCCAAAGTCTTGGTATAAAACTTCAATTTTTAAATATAACTATTTCATTAGGATGCAAACCGTGTGTGGGGGAGTAAAGAATAGGTGTGTGTGACTAGGGACTGCAAGTATGGTGTGGTTGAGAGACGAATGTGTTTCTCTCCAAACATGAATTGGAATTTATGCAAAAGGAAAATAAGATCTTACAAAATAATATTCAAAATGCTATCAAATGTTTTCACAAACCCCATTTTTTCCATTAAATAACTTTTAAAGTAATTTGAATTTCGTAAGAAATTATTGTGGAAGTTGTTTGTAAGAAATGTTAGGCTAATTTTACTCTAGGTACAAACCATTTAAGAGCATTATTTCCAAAAAGAAAAGAATTCTGTTTCTTTTTTTTTGTTCTAACGAGAAATGAAAAAAGCTGCCAATTCTACCACACTATGTACAAAACAATCTGTTAAATAAAATTAAAGTCAGTAATGACTTTTAAACAAATTTATGGATATAAAACTCATTTTCATCTCGTGCAAAATAATTTTGTAATACTTTGGATGCCAGTTACTATAATGGTAGGACGTTCAGTGATGAGTAATTACAAAAGAGCAAATCATAATTTTATCAACTGGGACTTTACGTGCTCCTCCTTACTTTTCACCAACCCTTGGTTAAAAATATTCGATGACTTCCAGACGAGATTGTCTCAATTGTAATTTTAAATCTTGGTGTTCTGACAATCTTGCAATGTGATAGCACTTGTTGGATTATTTGAGAGGTGATGGATGTATTATTTACCACAAACAAAAAAATCATGTCTTATTGGCATCATAAGCATTAAGTTATAAAGCAACCATAATAGGGTATTTGCAATTATTTCAGTTAAAAAAAGTTTGTTGGCCTCAAATAATTGTAGTTTAAGTCATTAATTTATGAGCTATTTTAAAGAAAGTCAATGTATTGAAATGGAAAATCATTAATTTCTTTTGGTTAAAAAGACTACAAGCAGATTAATTCCACTGCTAATTTTCATTAACACTTTCATTACAGTATTTTCTTATTTCAGTGAATCTTAAGTAATCTTCCCTCAATATCAATAATAAACATCAAGCACAAAAATCTTTCTGTGTACCAGAGGGGAAGGGGGGAGGGCGAAAGGGATAATTCGGCACATGTGTGTGGTGATGGGTTGTAATTAGTATTTTGGGTGGTGAACATGATGTAATCTATGCAGAAATAGAAGTATAATGATGTACACCTGAAATTTATACAATGTTATAAACCAATGTTACTGCAATAAATAAAAAATTAAAAAAAAATATTTTTGTGTAAAGACCCATAACTGAGATAATACAGTTCTGAAATTTTTACCTTACTGTTCACAATTATTATTAAAGTCATTACTCTTAGCTTGAAAGTGTCCATCAATTTTAAACCAGAAATATTTGTTTCATATAGATTTTTACATTGTAAATGAAACATATGTCCTCTAAAACAAAGGTTAAATCTTCAGCATACAATAAAAATATAATTTTAGTTAACAATTATTCAATATAACTGTTTACCAAAAACATCAGGAGAAGGAAAGAAACATTTATCAAATATTTAGTGTTTTTAGGAATTTTATATATGCTATTTTATTTAATCTTCATCAGAATCCTGAGAAGTAGGGATTATACCCATTTTACAGAGAAAAGAGACAAAGAAAAAGACTGAGACTAGTAATGAGGTCAAGAACTATCCAATCTCACTAAGCAATTGGCAGAGCTAGGAGTGCACTTGAAACTGCCTAGATGTGAATCCAAAACTCATATTCTCTAAGTCTCATTTCTAAGTTTTCATTTAGTCAGCACTCTGACATATTCCCATGTGTGAGTTGCCTACCTCAGCACAGTATGAAAAAGACTTATCAAGATGAGACTAGTAATGCCAACCACATTGAAGATTCCAAGTGGAAGAGTTCCAGAAATTCTACGATAAAAGCAGATATTTTCTTGAAGAGAAAAAACTTCTTTTTTGCTTCTATTATCATTCTTTAAATCAATTACATTGCCAACAGTCAAGAGCTTTATCTACCCACAGATTCTTTTCTGATTGGCTCTACTCCTGATCTCATTATATCTGCAATGTCCTTCATTCTACTTATTTCAATTACAAATATGAGAGGAAATAAGTTCAAGATGATAGAGACCTGAAAGAAGAAAAAATTTCACTACTGACAATATAGTACTGATAGAAATTTAATTTTAATGTTCCTGGGCAGTTTGGAGTTGAGAGCTAGGCATCAGAATTGTAGTTCTCATGTAAACAGTTGGTAAACTATCCTAAATGCCATATGCCTCCATGGGTCTCCACTCAAAGTTGAGAGTCTACCAATCTCACAGATGGATGCTCCCTGTAGACCCTCTTGGTTAATGATGATTAAGAAGATGGTATTTGGCTTTAACTCTGTCGTCACAACATCAACATTTGAGATGAAGCTATCACAAGGTAACCATTGAAGAGAAATCACTTAACAACCAAAGAGGTAAGCAAAGGAGAGCATACCAATGCACCTCTATTAATTCCACACAAGAAATGAATGAACAACAAAATTCTGATAATACTTATACATACTATCATTTTGGGTTTGGGGATTTTTTGATTACTATCTTGGGTTTTTGGATTACCTGGATTGGGGGAGGAGGAGAGAAAAGAAGGCAAAATGAGCTAATCCTGAAGGGTGAGTAAACCTCAGCCACAAGGGAAGGAGCCACAAAGCATGTGCCACAGCAGTGTGACAAAGCCCTATCAGCAAGGGAGAAAGCAAAAGCATGATTGGGACACAGCATTTGAAGAACACTGGTTAGAGATGAGTTTAGAGAAGTGAGCCATTTAGGCTGCCTAAAGTCATTAGATTTAATTTGGGCAAATAGTGAAGAATCATTGAAGAGTTTTAAGCAGAGGAGGATTTTGCATTAGAAATATCACTTTGGCCAATACATGGAGGTTGGATTGAAGGTAGACATATTGGAAACCTGTTAGGAAAATATAGTGTTACAGACTATGACGGCAGTGGGCTGGAGAATGGTAGAGAGAACTGAGAGGTGTCTAGATCAGTGCCATACCATAGAAACAAATGGAGCCGTGTAAATTTTCTAGTAACCACATTAGGAAAAAGCAAAAAGAACAGGGGAAACTAAATCTATTAACACATTTTATTTAACCCAGTATGTACAAAATATTATCATTTCAATATGTACAAAATATTAAATGTATTATGGTATTTTATATTCTTTTTTTCATACACACTCATTAAAAGTTGGTGTATATTTTACATTTAGAATATGTCTTAATTCTTACACTAAATATCTTCAGAAATACTTGATCTTAATTTAAAACTATCTTGATCTATCTAAAACCTCATCTTGATTTAAATTTCATGACATTAATAGCTGAAAAAGTAATTTCACAAACCCAAGTTGTTCCGAACATACTTTAAAGTTTTCCAATAATTATCTGTGTATTAGTTTATATTTAAATTTAAAGTGAATAAAATTAAAATTTCAGTTCCTCAGTCACAATAGCCATATGTGGCTAGCGGCTACTGAATTAGATAGCATAAAGTCATCTGAAAGTAAATTTTACAGCTCTTAGTGATACTATGGGTAGTGGGGTAAGAAAGAGGACATAGTAACACATGACTTTCAAGTTTTTGGGTTGGACAAGAGGTGGTTGATTGTTCTATTTACTGAGATAAGGGATGGAGTGAGAAATATTCAATTGCATTCCATTTTCTCCTGCTTTCATTAAATAGAATGCTGTCTGAGCTAATCCTGTCTTTCTGGAAGAATCCCTGATTGGTTCAATGTCAGTCCTAGACCACACATTTTTGATAGCAATATTTTTGTGTGTATGTTTGTGCATGTTATGCATGTGTGTGTGTGTGTGTATGTCTGTGTGGTATCTATGTTCAGAGAGCAGGAATTCTCAACAAGAAAGTCATACTCCACCCCCATCCTTCACCACATGCAAATTTCCAGTGTTGGGGATTTCTACCACAATATAAATACACAGAGTTATCCAAAGCAAACAAAAAGCCGCTCACCCCTATCAGCTTGGTAAATATGCACAAGGAGCTATTTAGTATGAATAGATCATTTAATAAAGTCCAGAAAAGGATTTGCAGTTCTGTTTCAAGAAGCTTTCTTATAAATTTTGATAATAAGGATTTTATTTTTCCTTCTAAAAGCAAACATCTCTGAGAAATTCTTTTCTACTTAGAGTCTTGAAAGATAGCAAAATAATTTACAGATAGGAAAACATTTGGACTAAGAAAAAAAACGTTGTGTGTATGTGTGTCACTTTTCATACCAAACATTTGTATTCAAGAAGCAGTAAAGTTTTATTCTTAATATAATAGAATCAAGATTAAGGATATTTTCTTTAAGTTAGACTCATATATTTTACTAAAATAGTCTTAAATATCTATAAAAAAAATTGATGTCATTTTTAATTTTTATTCTTAGAAGCTTTCAAAAGAAGAATACATGAAACATTCTTTTACATCATGTTTATATACTTTATAACCATTTAAAACTTAAAAAAATGGAAAAGTCGAATTTTAAAATTATCAACAGTAGACTTAATTTTTACTCTAGATAAACTTTTAGAATAAATTATTAATCTCATGGTTTACTACCATTGAAAAAATTAATTAAATGATTGGTAAGAGTACAGTTCACAAAAGCTGATAGGTCAAAAGAATGCTATGAAATGTGGGGTTAATTTTGGTCACTGTGTTGTTTATTATATGCCAGGTATTTTCCCTAGTACTTTAGATACATTGATTCATTTAATCTTTACAACAACCCAAATGCAGTTTCTTTCATCATCAGCAGTATCAGCTCTGCTTTAGAGATGAGGAAAGTGAAATCAAGAGAAGGCAAGTAACAAACGCAAGCTCCCACAGCTGGGAAGAGCCAGAGCCGGGTTGGAACCCTGGCATCTGGGGCCTGGGTCTGGTGCCCTTCACCTCCATGCTCTCTACATCACCTTTCTCTCTGCTGCTTGATTTTGAAACCATTTGATCCAATTCCTCATAAGGTAAAACATAGATTTGAATGGCCAGACTCAAAGTGTGTTAGTGACTAGAGAAGGATCTTGCATCGATCTTGCACAGTATGCCACAAGACTTCCATATACACATAGAATTCCCAGTTTTTCCTGATTCTGTCATGTTTAACTTTTTATCTGTGAACTTTGTGAAAAGGAGGGCTTATTTATCAAACTTGCAGAACTCTAAGCATGGGAGTGATAGCTAACACACAAGAGAAAAACATTAAGGTTCAAAATGGCCTTGATAGAACCAAAATTTTGCCTTTTTAACAAGATCAACACTCATTTCCTGCTTGGAGACAATAATAAAAATAAAGAACACACAAAACAGAATGAAAAAGACTGTCTTGACAGTAGTTGACTTGAAAAAGAGACCAGAGTGCTTTAGCTGACCGCAGATTCCAGCAACCAAACCAAAGATGAGGTCACCTAACAACAGCCACCACCACCAAACGTTTTCTCCAACATGCCAACTACATATTTCTACATTGCATTAAGAGAAAAAATATTGCTCAAATTAACTAAAATTTTCTCCATCGTTGTATTCAGCGCTAGTCAGACCACATCTAGAATACTGAATCCAGTTCTAGATGTCATGGTATGGGACAAAGTAGAGAGAATTCAGATAATTTAGCTGGGATAGTTTGGAATCTGGTCTGAGTATCATGCCATACAAGAATGGTTGAAAAACTAGAGAAGGAAGATTTAATTGAGAACAGAATAGAATTTTTAAACATTAGGAGGTGGGGGGAGGTGCATCATGTGCAGGAAGGAACAGACTTATTTTCTCTAATGTTTAAAAAGGAAAATATAAGACCAACCGCTAGGAGATGCAGGAAGACAGATAACCCTGAAGTTCAATAATGTAAATGATTGTCTTGTGAAGAAAGGAGCTCTCCATCCCTGAAAGTAAGCAAGCAGAGGATGCATACATGTCATCCTATTTTTGTGGAGTTCCCTGACTTAAGAAAGAGTTTGTATTAAATGACCACTGAGGCTCCCTCCAATTTTAAGATTCTATTAATTAACCTGTTTCACATCATATCTCTATTTTGTTCTGTACCTAAATTTTTATTAAATGTTACTTCAGCTTAATTAAGCAAATTAAATATTTTTGTTAATTTAGTACCTTTTAATCAATAATAACATCAAGTGCAAATATATTATTAGAGAAAAATTAAGTGAACTAATCAGTATTCAAGTAAACTTTTGTCTATAATTAAGATCTTGTGATAATCTCCAAATTTATTTTGTAAATCGCAACACAGTGGAACCTTTTAAAATACAAATTAATTGGTACAAAGAAAAGATAATTAATGGGATTTTAGTGTGCCTTTGTACCTATAAGGGCTTGTCACTAATCAGAAAATCTATTTAATTAAAACAATTGACTACTTTATGCTCATCTAAATTTTGTGTTTGACCAGCACTAAACATTCTTGGCAACACATCTTTGAAAATAGATACTGCAAGAATCTTCATCTCTCAATGTAGTAGGATAATTACAGCTTCAAACACAAGAGTCAGGCTGTAGCATAACACCACTGTTTTCAAAGTCACTTTTGAATAATCATTGGCATCTCATTTTTTTGAAATTCTTATTTAATTATAGTTGTGAAAGATTTTGCTGGATTGAAACTGCCCATTTGATCTTTGCTAAAGGGACTAAAGGCTCTGGAAACAAATGCCAGCTAAACTAACTATTTTAAATGCAAACGTTCAGCTGAATCTACATCTCAGATCTGACAGGCAACTCATAAGTGTTTTTAAACAATTGCTCAGAGCTGCAAAAAAAATACACAGAGCTTTTCTCAGAATGCAAAAGGTGATTGCTATATGATGCATTTCTGATTTAGCTTAGTTTCTGCAATTTGATTCTTTTATATCTTAAATGAGATGGGAAAAGATAGTGCTTTCTTTTCCTGGGAACAAGAGACAGCATTATGTAGCTTAAAAATTCGAAATCTGATTTTAGTAATGTCCTAACAACCTAAAAAATACAACCACCATAAATAATGCTACATGAGGACATTTTCACATATATTCAAACCCAAAGTAAAACTATATCTTTTCTATGGCTCTGAGAAGCATTTAGAATGTTCAGATTTTATCTCACTTATTAAATCCATAAATTGCTCAATAGTTTAGTGATGTCCAAGACACACAGAATTATTTCCATAGACAAAGAAACTGCAGTCCCAGAATTTTAATATTTGTCAAGTCACTAAAATGTGTTTGTCATGTTTTTAATTCTCTATCTGCAAGCTGTGAGGCCAAGTTTAGCTCAGGGTGACATGCTATGAATGACAAATTAGGAAAGGTTATCACATGGCATAATGGGAAAAGTCCTTCCCTCTCTGTCCTTCCCCTCCCCCTCCCCCTCCCCCTCCTCTCTTCCCTCCTCTTCCTTTTCCTCTGGTTCTTTCTCTTTCCCTTTCTTCCTCTAGTCTTCCTTCCATTCCTTTTATTCTTCCTCTCCTCCTCCTCCATTGTTTGTTAAAAAAATGCATGCTGCAAATAGTTTGAATACCAAAGTATTTTCCTTTTATAATGTTTTCTTGCTCCACTTAAAATATTCTTATGAAGATGTAATGTTAAATGCAGACTCAGAACAAAGTTTGTATTTTACCTACTAATGATCCTAGACCATCACAGATGATGTATTGCTGTGTTTATAATTTAAATCTTTTTAGTACAAAAAACTATGTATAATATATAAATTTGAAGATCATTTTAAATTAATAATTTAAAATTGCAACCATATTTTCTTTTACCATTTTCAAAACTCTGCCACAAATTCTTGTTCTATAACTCACTCTGTGTTTGCTGTTTGCATGTATGTATGTGTGTGCGCGTGTGTATGTACCTTTGTGCACAAATTGAACAGTGATAAAAATTTCAGTCTGATAGTTGGAGTTCTAAGCTTATCTGACTATATTTCGATAATTTTTAAAATCCCCAATGTTTTGACTAAGGATGTCAATTGGCAAAAACAGATGAACCCTAACGAATTACGACATGACATTATTCACTATACTGTGACAAAATGAAGGTAAAAATCGAGAAACCGAGCAAGGAGAGAGAAGCGAGCCCCATCCAGTTGAAATACTTCACTCAGGACTTATCCAAACAGGATCTTTCTCAGTTTTCCTTTGGGGTTGTTCCATGGCAGGAAAGAGGGAAAAAGCAAAATTCTGTCATTGCAAAGTTAATGTGTGAGGACAGCCTATCCTGCCAAAAAGGTCACAGATCAATGCCGCCTCATGTCTCATTTTAACAGCCTAGGCAGTTATTCTTTTTAAGGAACATTCCAGTGACTGGCAGAGAAGAATGAGGAGAAGAAACGCAGAGCACACGCAGGAAGATTTTTTAACTAATGATTTGATGCTAAAATTTTCCCATCCAGGAAATTTTTTAGCCCTTCTCATAACTCCCCAGGTTTTCCTTCCATTTTTCAGTAAAACGTATGAAAAGCTGCAAAACCAGCCTGAGACTTTCCCTGCTGCTGGAGGAAATAATGGGATGCTGGCCATGAATGTGTCTCCTTTCATCAGTCCAGAACAACGGCGTATCGTTCTGAGGCTAACCATTCCCATCAAGTCTAATTCTTTAATCAGCAGATTGACTGACAGGTGGAAATCTTTAGAGCTAAACAATCTCAACAGTCCATGTGGAGGGAGTTAAAAAGAAAAAAAGTTTAAAACCTGAATATATGGGTTTCCAAATAAGGGTTTCACATTTCTAAACAAAAATATTATACTGGTCTTCTCTCAAGCCAGTTAATGCTTAGGTAAGAAAGTATGAAATGTGTCTTTAGCATTCACATATCATTTTTATTGATAGCTATATATCTAGAAAATAGACCCTACATAGGAATATATACAATAATTGAGAAGAAATTATTGTGAGGCTTACAAATAAGCAAAAATTATATCCCTTATCTGGCCTTTATGTCAATTATCTTCCACCTTGATTTTGCAACATCAAACACTGTGATTTTCTCAAAAGGCATTGCATTGTGAACTTCTTTTAAAACATTTAAAACAAAATTATGTTTCATTTTCTTGATTTTAAAAACTAAACAAAATGTGACATCTGAACTTTTAGGAGATGGTGGCCACGGGAAGGGAGTCATAGAGCATTAAAGCAATTGTGTGTGATGCCTGGACCTCAGGCTGGCTGTCCCCTCTCCCAGAGGGGCATATGACAAGGGGGCCCTGTGGTTCTACAGGCCACTCCTATCTGAAAAATGGAAGGAAAACCAAGTCCTTACCACCAAAGGGAACTGCTTTACGACATAATCATTCTTTTTAAAGTGTAAAAGAAACGTTTAACACAAACACAAAATAAAATAGTGATGTTTGCTGGTAATTACAGGTCCCTTTTGGCTTTCTGAAAAGACACAAAATACACAGTGCTAGACTGTGGGTGCATCAAGGAAGTTGTGTGGCACTCTTTGTGGGTGGTATCACAGCTAAGTTTGAGTTAAATAACAGAGTCTTCTACAGCTGGTCTTCTTACTTTTTTTAAAGGTGAATATACTTGGAAGAACAGCCCTACATGATGGCAGAGAAAGTGGTTGCTTATGTGGTAAGATCTGAAAGACATTTACTGACCTATCCAAAAATAGTTCTACCACTAGCCTGTGGTGTTACCAGAAAATTTCTCACCATTCCTTTGGGACATTATCTCCAAAACGTGCCTTGAAATGCAAACGTATTACCTCACAGCTCTTACATGTTAATCCATTATCACCCATTATCATATTAGCAAGAAATTTTTATTTGCTATGCAAGACAATTTAGGTGAAAGCAAGAAAACTGGGGTTCAGAAGCAAAGAAAACCAGAAGGAGCAAGAGTCACTTTGCAGAAGAGCCCTGGGGGGCAATGAGTATCTGGATCAGAGAGTGCTGGGAGGGACAAGGGAGAGTGAGCTGGGCAGGAGAGAATGGAACAAGTTATGCTGCTGTGGGTCCTAGATCCAGCCCTCCAGTCCTCAATTCCAAAATGAGTTCTTCCTCTTTATAACTTCAAAAGCCCTTATATTTTACCACCTTTACGATAGGCATCTGGTACTTCCTTGTCTTGGTGGTGGTTACATGTCTGTTTGTCCTCTGCCTATTTTAAATTCTTCAGGCTCTGTCCTTAAAATCTCAGGATTCCCACAGCTCCTAGCAGAGGCCTTGTACCTAAGTGCTATGCTAATACTTATTAAATAAATGAATAAAACCAATACAGTGGTAATGGTTACACTGGGATTGAAGCAAATGTGGAATCAGATTTCCTCATTTTCACACAATCCAGGCAAAGGTTTAAACAATTGATGGAACTGTTTACCTGACTAGTTGTCACAGCACATTCTGTGCACTCACAGGATACTACCACTTTGTCCACTGATAGGGTTTTTTGTTTGTTTGTTTTGTTTTACATCTGTCTCCCTGATTGATCTTTGTGTTATGAGATAAATAAAACCAAAACTTATTCATCTTTTTACTACTTTTTATATCAGTTTTAATATCTTTTCTCCCTTTCCCTACATTCCACCAGATGCCCCCACCCTCACTTCACCATCTCTGACCATATCTGATACATAATACCAAAGAAGCATGAAAAGGAATGAAAGGAGAGAAAAAGGAAGAGAGGAATGGAAGGAGAGGGTGGGAAGCAGTAAGAAATATATTTACAATCACTTAATTTTTTCCTCCGCGGGAAGCTGTGACTAAATGATTTGCACGTGCTAATGGCGTTTTGGTGCTTGGCCATCTCCTGAGGAAGGTGCTGCATAGGTGAGTCGTGAGTCTTTGTTCAGCTGAGTTGGGCAGGTTGGGGGTGGGAAGCAGCAGGGCAGAAGGGATAGTTCCAGGGTCATACTGGCAATTTTACGTCTCTTTCATCTCATTACCACTCTTCCAGAATGGAATTCTTTATATGATTGTATCATGCCAACAAATTCTTTTACTCTGTGGGTTAAACAGGCTTGGATGTGAATATGCCCTTCTCCTGGGGTGTTCTACAAAAGATTACTGAGAAATTGGAGCTACATTTCACGAAGGTCTGAATTCATCCTATTTAGATAACATTATCCCACCTCAAATTCTGCTTTTAGCTACAGAAGTGGAACAAGTCCGTCGAGTCTTTCAGAGATATTGTTGAGAAACTGTTTATTTTGTTAAGGTTCATGATTCCATGGGTCATTAGCCATGCATGCTGCTACTGAACAAAAACCGCCCAGGCAGCAACTTTTCTAAACAGGTCCCTGGAATAGGGCCATTGTCCTTTGGTCTTTTATGGCAGTGCTGTTTCACTGGCTCTTTAAAGCACAGCTTGGAAGTCTATGTTTTGACTATGCAGCATATCAAGCTTCTGTACACAGGGTCACTTTTGTCAAACTTATTTTTGCTCGGCCTACAAAAGCACACAATGGTTTATATGTTAGGTAAAGCCTTTGTGTTATTCATTTTTCTAGTCTCAGGTACATAGAGCCTAAACATGATAGGCATTCAACAAATGTTTGAATGAGTATACTTGTAATTGTGAGTAAACCAAAGTCTACAGACTTTTGTCCCCAGCAATCTCATAGTAGGTCTAACAAGCAAGGATTTTCCAGTTACGTTTGGCAAAGGCTTACATAGAGGGAACTGGTAGCTCACATATCGGTACGTGTAGTTTCTCAGTATAAGATGTGTATTAGGGGATTCAGAGAGTTCAGAACAATTTTAGAATTCTGAGGTGAACTGACTGTTCTTGATTTTGGTGAAGCGTGTTATAATTTTGGGGGGACTCATGGGAGCCCTTCAGAGACATTAAATGATTGAGAGCCATAATATGGGGGTGGTTTCAAAGAAGTACAATGGCATCACTTGTGAAACCTCTGTTGCTTCATCCCTATAGCCCAAGAAACCTGAGAGAAATGAAATTATAACTGTAAAACAGACAAATAAACAAAAACTGTCTAAATTTCTCAGGAAAAAAGTTTAACTCTGGTACACTTTTTCAAATGTGCCTCTGAAATTTTACAAGATTTATATAAGTGCAGAAAGAATGCTCCCACCTTGGCAACAAGGATTCATGTGATGATTCAGCAGTTTTGGGCTCTAGTAAATCCAACACTTCATAGCATTCAGTAATGCTCATGCTTATACTGCATAAAAATAAAAAAAATAAATATGGTATGGTGTAACTATAAAGGACTGAGAAGACTTTCTATCATTCCATGGAGTAAAAGCTTCTGGAGTTGAATAAAATAAAATTCTGAGGTAGGAATTAAGCTTCTCTTGTGATATTTCAGTTTTTAGTAAATAATTGAGTGAAGTTGTTTTCTTTTTGCCAATCTGTAAAACTATGGTCACTTCCTCCTTCTCAATTAGTAGTTCAACAAATGAAGTAAAGGTCTATTAAAAACATGATTAAAAAAGTCTGATTTTGTGGTTATCAGACAACAGTTATCACAAGAGCAAAATGCCCTGAAGTTTTATATGGCCTCTTTTAGACAAAAAAAAGAGTGTGAGCTACACAGAAGAGCCCCAAATCAGCAATAATCCAGCTCTCTAAAGGAAGATCCCAGGTAGTCACTTTGGTAACAAATTTGGTAAAGAGTCTGTTAAAGGGTTCTGATGTCACTAAGAGTAAGTCAGGGTTCTTGAAGAGTTCTCACAACTATACTTGGAAAAAAAATAGATCATTGGTTTTGTGTAGGACTGGGATTTATGTCATTGCTTCTGAAAATGTTTACAAAAAAGAGTGTCTTATTTACTTCCATGGAAGTCATTCATTCTCAACCTAGAGAAACCAATTTTTAGGCACGTGATTTCAAAAACTCAAAATAATTTCATAACTTGGACACACAGCACATTCACAACTCTAGAGAGAAGTACAGAAGGAAAAAAAGGGAAGAGACATTACACAAGCAAAATACTATCTAAACAGACTCTTTGTGAACAAAAATATTAGTACTAAATTATATTAGTACTATTAATATTAATATAATATTAGTGTAAAATTATAATAAGAAAACCTGAGAGAATTAACAAAAATATGCAATCTGTTGAGACAGTTCAGTAAAGTGATAAGATTAAAAAAACTCTCCTATACCGATGTCTAGGTAAATACATCCTAAATGATTACCATTCATACAAAAGAAGCAAGAATACAAAACACTTAGCACTACTCTTGACCCAAACTAACATACACAAAGAAAAGTATTAACCTTTGCTGATGAACTTAAATAGATTTTGTGTGTGTGTGTGAGGAAGATTAGCCCTGAGCTAACATCCACTGCCAATCCCCCTCTTTTTGCTGAGGAAGATTGGCCCTGGGCTAACATCTGTGCCCATCTTCCTCTAGTTTATATGTGGGACGCCTGCCACAGCATGGCTTGATAAGCAGTGCGTATGTCTGTGCCCAGTATCCGAACCTCTGAACCCTGGGCGGCCACCGAAGCGGAGCATGCACACTTAACCACTACGCCACTGGGCTGGCCCCTTAAATAGATATTTTTATATTATATTTATTGACAGGAAAACTGGTTAATGTAAAGATGTCAATGTAGGTAATGTATTGGCTGAGTTTTAATTCAAATTCAGGAAGAGTAGGGAAGATTTTGAATGACTAAGAATTTTTTGGAAAAGAAAAGTAATTACTGTGTTCTGTTCCTACTAGATATCAAAATGTAATATAATTCCTGATAATCAAAGCAATTAGTTTTGGCCAGGTAATTACTCATGCCAGGTAAAATTAACAGAAGAAATGAAGCAGAAAATAACCTATGGTAGGTAATACTTTAATGTATAATAAGGGTGAGACCACAAATTTGTGGGGAAAAATAATTATTCACTAAGTGGTACTGGAACAGTGATTCATTATTTGGGAGGAAAACAGAGCCTTCCTTTCTAATTTATATGAACAAAATTTGTATGGAGCAAAACAAATACATAATACACAGCCAATAAAAATAGAAAGAAAATGTGTGTGTGTGTGTGTGTGTGTGTATTTATCAGACCTTGGGTTAAAATAATACTTTTTAAACAAAATAAATGAAAATAATAGAACTATGTATGGTGATGGATGTTAACTGGACTTGTGGTGTTCATTTTGCAATATATACAAATACTGAATCATTACATTGTACACCTGAAACTAATATAATATTATGTCAAGTATACCTCAACAAAAATAATAACAAACAATAATTTATCAAAAACCTTTTTTTGTTAAGTTTTGTTTTCTATCTATTTTTTTTAATTGCAGTAACATTGGTTTATAACATTGTATAAATTTCAGGTGTACATCATTATACTTCTATTTCTGCATAGATTACATCATGTTCACCACCCAAATACTAATTACAGCCCATCACCACACACATGTGCCGAATTATCCCTTTCGCCCTCCTCCCTCCCCCCTTCCCCTCTGGTAACCACCAATCCACTCTCTGTCCCTATGTGTTTGTTTATTGTTGTTATTCTCTACTACTTAATGAAGGAAATCATACGGTATTTGACCTTCTCCCTCTGACTTATTTCACTTGGCATAATACCCTCAATGTCCGTCCATGTTGTCACAAATGGCTGGATTGCATCGTTTCTTATGACTGAGTAGTATTCCATTGTGTATATATACCACATCTTCTTCATCCATTCGTCCCTTGATGGGCACTTAGGTTGCTTCCAAGACTTGGCTATTGTGAATAACGCTGCAATGAACACAGGGGTGCATGTATCTTTACGCATTGATGTTTTCACGTTCTTTGGATAAATACCCAGCAGTGGAATAGCTGGTTCGTATGGTAGTTCTATCCTTAATTTTTTGAGGAATCTCCAGAATCTCCATGCTGTTTTCCATAGTGGTTGCACCAGTTTGCACTCCCACCAGCAGTATATGAGAGTTCCCTTCTCTCCACAACCTCTCCAACACATGTTGTTTCCTGTCTTGTTAATTATGGCCATTCTGACAGGTGTGAGGTGATATCTCATTGTAGTTTTGATTTGCATTTCCATGATTGTTAATGATTTTGAACATCTTTTCATGTGCCTGTTGGCCATCTGTATATCTTCTTTGGAGAAATGTCTGTTCAGGTCTTTGGCCCACCTTTTAATTGGGTTGTTAGTTTTTTTGTTGTTGAGGTGCATGAGTTCTTTATATATTTTGGAGATTAACCCCTTATCAGATGTATGGTTTGCTAATATCTTCTCCAAATTGTTAGGATGTCTTTTTGTCTTGTTGATGGTTTCCTTGCTGTGCAGAAGCTTTTTAGTTTGATGTAGTCCCATTTGTTTATTTTTTCTATTGTTTCTCTTGCCCAGTCAGACATGGTGCTTAAAAATATGTTGCTAAGACCGATGTCGAAGAGCATACTGCCTATGTCTTCTTCTAGTAGTTTCAGGACTTACATTCAAGTCTTTACTCTATTTGGAGTTAATGTTTGTGTATGGTGTAAGGTAAGGGTCTGCTTTCATTTTTTTGCATGTGGCTGTCCAGTTTTCCCAACACCATTTGTTAAAGAGACATTCTTTTCTCCATCGTATGTTCTTGGCTCCTTTGTCAAAGAGTAGCTGTCCATAGATGTGTGGGTTTATTTCTTAGCTTTCAATTCTCTTCCATTGATCTGTGTGTCTGTTTTTGTGCCAGTACCATGCTGTTTTGGTTACTCTAGCTTTGTAGTATATTTTGAAATCAGGGAGTGTGATACCTCCAGCTTTGTTCATTTTTCTCAGGATTCCTTTAGCTATTCAGGGTCTTTTGTTGTTCCATATAAATTTGAGGATTCTTTGTTCTATTTCTGTGAAAAATGTTGTTGGAACTTTGATAGGGATTGCATTGAATCTATAGATTGCTTTAGGAAGTATGGACATCTTAACTATGTTAATTCTTCCAATCCTAAGCATGGAACATCTTTCCATTTCTTTGTGTCTTCTTCAATTTCTTTCAGCAATGTTTTATAGTTTTTGGTGTACAGATCTTTCACCTCTTTGGTTAAGTTTATTCCTAGGTATTTTATTCTTTTTGTTGCAATTGTAATTGGGATTGTATTCTTAATTTCTCTTTCTGCTACTTCGTTGTTAGTGTATAGAAATGCAACTAATTTTTGTATGTCGATTTTGGATCCTGCAACCTCAGCATATTTGTTTATTACTTCTAAAAGTTTTCTGGTGGATTCTTTAGGGTTTTCTATATATAAAATCATGTAATCTGCAATAGTGAGAGTTTCACTTCTTCCATTCCAATTTGGATCCCTTTTATTTCTTTCTCTTGCCTGATTGCTCTGGCTAGGACTTCCAGTACTATGTTAAATAGGAGTGGTGAGAGTGGGCATCCTTGTCTGCTTCCTGTTCTTAGAGGGATAGCTTTCAGTTTTTAACCATTGAGAATGATATTAGCTGTGGGTTTGTCATACATGGCCTTTATTATGTTGAGGTACTTTCCTTCTATCCCCATTTTATTCAGAGTTTTTATCATAAATGGATGCTGTATCTTGTCAAATGCTTTCTATGCATCTATTGAGATGATCATGTGATTTTTATTCTTCATTTTATTAATGTGGTGTATTACGTTGATTGATTTGCGAATGTTAAACCATCCCTGCATCCCTGGAATAAATCCCACTTGATCATGGTGTATAATCTTTTTAACGTATTGTTGTATGCGATTTGCTAGTATTTTGTTGACGATTTTTGCATCGATGTTCGTCAGTGATATCGGCCTATAATTTTTTTTGTGTGTGTTGTCCTTGTCTGGTTTTGGCATCAGGGTAATGTCAGCTTCGTAGAATGAGTTAGGGAGCTTCCCCGCCTCCTCAGTTTTTTGGAAGAGTTTGAGAAGGATAGGTATTAAGTCTTCTTTGAATGTTTGGTAGAATTCACCAGGAAAGCCGTCTGGTCCTAGACTTTTATTTTTGGGGAGGTTTGTGATTACTGTTTCAATCCCTTACTGGTGATTGGTCTATTCAAATTCTCTACTTCTTCTTGATCCAGTTTTGGAAGGTTGTATGATTCTAAGAATTTATCCATTTCTTCCAGATTGTCGAATTGGTTGGCATATAGCTTTTCATAGCATTCTCTTATAATCTTTTGTATTTCTGAGGTGTCTGTTGTAATTTCTCCTCTTTCACTTCTGATTTTACTTATTTGTGCCTTCTCTCTTTTTTTCTTGGTGAGTCTAGCTAAAGGTTTGTCAACTTTGTTTATCTTTTCAAAGAAACAGCTCTTGGTTTTACCAATTTTTTCTATTGTTTTTTTAGTCTCGATTTCATTTATTTCTGCTCTGATTTTTATTATTTCCCTTCTTCTACTGATTTGGGGCTTTGTTTGTTCTTCTTTTTCCAGTTCCTTTAGGTGCATTGTTAGATTGTTTATTTGAGATTTTTCTTGTATGTTGAGATAGGCCTGTATTGCTATAAACTTCCCTCTTAGAACCGCTTTTGCTGTATCCCATAAATTCTGGCATGTCGTATTTTCATTTTCATTTGTCTCCAGGTATTTTTTGATTTCTTCTTTGATTTCTTCATTGACCCAGTCATTGTTCAGTAGCGTTTTGTTTAATCTCCACGTATTTGTGGCTTTTCTGATTTTCTTCCTATAGTTGATTTCTAATTTCATACTGTTGTGGTCAGAAAAGATGCTTGGTATTATTTCACTCTTCTTAAATTTATGGAGACTTGTTTTGTGGCTTAATACATGATCAATCCTGGAGAATGTTCCATGTGCATTTGAAAAGAATGTGTATTCTTTGCTTTTTGGATGGGATGCTCTGTATATATCTACTACGTCCATTTGTGCCAGTGTGTCATTTAAGGCCAATGTTTCCTTATTGACCTTCTGTTTGGATGATCTATCCGTTGGTGTAAGTGGAGTGTTCAAGTCCCCTACTATTATTGTGTTATTGTCTATTTCTGTTTTTATGTCTGTTAATAATTGCTTTCTATATTTAGGTGCACCTACATTGGGTGCGTAGATATTTACAAGTGTTATATCCTCTTGTTGGATTGTTCCCTTGATCATTATGTAAAGTCCTTCTTTGTCTCTTTTTACAGTTTTTGTTTTAAAATGTATTTTGTCTGATATGAGTATTGCCACCCCAGCTTTCTTTCATAGCCATTTGCGTGCAGTATCTTTTTGCATCCCTTCACTTTCAGTCTGTGAGTGTCTTTAGGTCTGAAGTGTGTCTCTTGTATGCAGCCTATATATGGGTCTCGTTGTTTTATCCAATCAGCCACCCCAGGCCTTTTAATTGGAGCATTTAGTCCATTGAGGTTTAAAGTAGCTATTGATAAGTATGTACTTACTGCCATTTTTAAACTTGTTCTTTTCTCAGTGTTTTAGTAGTCCTTCTCTGTTCCTTTCTCCTTCTATACAGAATTGATGGTCTCTTTAGTTTGACATCTGTCTGAAAGCTCTACTCTTTAACTCCCCTCCTCCCTCCTTTTATGCTTTCGCTATCTTATCTAACCTCTTTTTTTGTGCATTTGTATCCATTACCCTCTTATCATGGAAATAGATAATTTTTTTCTATATGTGGTCTTCTCTTTTCCCCTTAAATCATTCCCTTATCATTTGTTGTAGCACTGGTTTCTTTGTGACAAACTCCTTTAATTTTTGCTTGTCTGGGAAATTTTTGACCTCTCCTTGCATTTTGAATGATAACCTTGCTGGGTAGAGTATTCTTGGCTGTAAGTTTTTTCTTTTTAGCACTTTAAATATATCATGCCACTCTCTTCTAGCCTGTAAGGTTTCTGCTGAGAAGTCAGCTGACAGCCTCATGGGGTTTCCTTTGTATGTAACTTGTCTTTCTATTGCGGCTTTTAGGATTCTCTCTTTATCTTTAATTCTGGACATTTTGATTATGATGTGTCTTGGTGTGGGCCTCTTTGGGTTTATCTTGTTTGGGGCTCTCTGTGCTTCCTATACCTGGATGTCTGTTTCCTTCCTTAGGTTAGGGAAGTTTTCATCTATTATTTCTAAAATAGATTCTCTGCCCCTTTGTCTCACTCTTCTCCTTCTGGGCCACCTCTAACACGGATGTTAGTGCACTTGATGTTGTCCCAGAGGTCCCTTAGACTGTCCTCACTCTTTTTAATTCTTTTCTCTTTTACCTGTTCAGCTTGGGTAATTTCTTCTAGTCTTTTGTCCAGCTCGCAGATCCGTTCTTCTGTATCCTCTACTCTGCTTTTGAGTCCCTCTAGTGAATTTTTCATTTCCAGTATTGTATTCTTCATTTCTGATTGGTTGTTTTCTATATCTTCCATTTCTTTGTTGACATTCTCACTGGTTCATCTATTCTTCTCCAGAGATCAGCAAGCATCCTTAACACTCTTTGTTTGAACTGTCTGTCAGGTAGGTTGCTCATTTCTGTTTCACTTAGTTCCTTTTCTGGGGTTTTGTCCTGTTTCCTTACTTGGAATCTATTCCTTTGCCTCCTCATTTTGCCTCTTTCCCTGTGCTTGTGTCTATGTATTAGGTAGGTCAACTACGTCTCCTGCTTTTAGATAGGTTACCTTATATAAGTGATGCCTTAGGAGGCCTGCAGTGTGCTTCCCTCAGTTCTCAATGTTCCAGGGGTGACCACTATGTGGGCTACATGTGTCCTTCTGTTGTGGCCTGTTTGCTCTCCCTGTAGGTGCCTACTGAGGTTGAGTTATGCTCCTGGCCAGCTGTTGTAATGCTCAGCTGCTTGTAGTTGTTGTGGGCCCTTCAGTCTCTTTATCAGGTGTGGGGAGCCTCAGCACAGTTGGCTGCAAGTTCTAATACCACATTTGTGTTCCAGTATTTCTTTTAAGTGAGTAGGCCCCCAGCGTGGCAGGTTGTTGGGCTCAGGGGCTTACAATTGCTATAAGCCTCCAGCCTTTAGGTCTCTTGTCAGCTCTCTGAGGATTGCAGCTGGGTGGGGCTGGCCTCAGGCACAGGAGCACCCAATTGTTTCAGGCTTTGGAAGGTGGGGCAAACCCCCAATGTGGGTCTTTGAGAAGCACAAGTCTTCTGCAGCTGATAAGCCCTGCCACCCACAGGTCCACACACATAGTCAACACAGTCCTGCCCCGTGTGCGTGCTCTGACCTCCTGAAGTGGACCCAGTCTCTCCACAGCGGGAGCCCCACATACTCCACCACTGGCCCACACTCTCCCCCCACTCCTTCTGCATGCCCTGACCCACTGAAGTGGTATCAGTTGCCAGGCTGCCGAGAATACAGTCACCAATCTATGCAGAACCACAATTTACCTGAGGGCTTGTTGTTGGGTCGGGCCAGTCTCTAGGGTGGGCTGCCTGCCCTGGCTGAACTGGATTAAATTGGTGCTCTAGTGGGTGGGGCAGACCTGGGCTAGCAGGCCCCAGGGAGAACTCCAATGGCGTCTGTTTCAGCATGCCCACACTGGGCCACAACAATGGCCACCACCAATGTCCCAGTCCCTGGAAAGGTCTCACCTCTCACTGAGATGCACTCAGTGCCTATCAGGTGAGTCTCTTTTCACCACAGCACTGTATACTTTTCTTTCTGCTGATTTTAGGTTGCTTTCTGAAACGGGTGAGTCTGTGTGTGGGCTCTTTAAGAGCCGGTTTTAATTTCTTTGTGCACCAGCTTTTCTGGGGGTACTCCCCAATGTTTTAGTAGCAGGCAAAGTCAGACATTATGCCACTCGTCTAGATTGTGCTGGGTCCACAAAATGCCCACCGTGGGGGGCGCTCCCCGGCTCAGGGCCCTGCTCCTCTAGGGAGGGCTGCATACCTCTGGGCTGCTCCCGGGTGGCAGTGAGGCGCTGCGGCTTGTGAAGGCGGCATTTTTTCTCTCCAGAAGGGAGTTTCTGCCTCTTCCACCTCAATTAGAATTGTCCTTTGTTGCAGGAGTTCCTCTTATCTAGTTTTCAGTTCTGTGTCAGGGGTAATTTTTCCATGAGTAGTTGTAAATTGGCTGTGTCCACGGGAGGAGGTGAGTTCAGTCTGCTTACGCCACCATCTTGACTTCTCCCCAAAGAGTTGCTTCTATCAAAAACCTTTTGAATATCAAGAAACATGATTAAATAAAATTATTTAATAATTATTTTATTAATTATTAAAAAATAAAAAACTTATAAAAATGTCTAATAAATATAACAAAAACATAGCCAATAGGAAAAATATATCCTAATAGAAGACTGGCTAAATAAATGTAAAGGAAAAAATGCAACGTCTAAGTTATATAAAAATATTTAATCTCATTGATAATATACATTTGGTAGGTATGTGAATTTGTACAACTCTAATAATAAAAAATATGACAATGTATACAAAAAGTCTTAAAAATCATCCTACCCTGTGACAGAGTAATTTGTTTTAAGAATAAATTTTAAAGAAATAGAGATACGGGTAGAAATTTACATTCAATGAGAACCCACTTCTTACATATTAAAAGAAACTAGGAAAAAGACTTGCATCCCCAAAATACCAGAATATTTATAAAGCCTATAAAATTTTATAGAGCTGTTAAAAAATTTTTTTGAAGAATATTGAATAATATTAGAAAATGCTCATAACAAAAATGTTAAGAAATGCAAGAAATAAAATGTCTTACATAATAGTTTTCGATATTATTTTATCAATTGTATACATGCAATATATATATCTATCTCTCTACAAATGTACACATATGTATATTGACATACATATGTATATGTGTTATACATGTATCAAACTTACAAAAATACACATTTTAGCAAATGTCTGTTGTTACAGAATGAATTGTGTCCTTCCAAATTTCATATGGTAAGCCCCAAGCCCCCAACACCCTATGTGACTGTATTTGGAGATAGGGCCTTTAAGGAGGTAATTAAGTTTAAATGAATTCACAAGGTGGGGCTCTAATCTGATAGGGCTGGTGTTTTTATAAGAGGAGGAAGGAAAACCAATCTCTCTCAACATGCTCACAGAGGAAAGGCCCTGTGAAGACACAGAAGGTGGCTATCTGCAAACCAGGAGGAGAGCTCTCACTAGAAACCAACCCTGCCAGAGCCTTGATCTTGGACTTTGATCCTTCTGTGAGAAAATAAATTTTCTGTGTTTAAACTACCCAGGCTGTGGTATTCTGTTATGGCAGCCCGAGCAGATTAATATATCTGTGTAGAAGGATTTTTCTGAATTTCTTTTAATAGTGAAAAACTGGAAACAAATTAAATGTTCATCAGTACAAACATTTTATATATTTTATATATTCATGCATAGAGTGAAATATTCTGCAGATGTTCACCATAAAGAAGTATTGTTTTATGTACTGACATGGCAATACTTACAAGATAAAAAACATCAACTCAGAACAAATTATCTTATGTTTTTTAAATGATATGTTATATGTTTAAATACATAATATGCTTTCTTATGCAAAGAAAAATAAACATGTGTAAATATACCCATTCCCTTGATAGTACTGGTTAAATTGGGGTTACGGGGAAGAGTGAGGGATTCATTCTATTGGGAAGGGAAGTAGTAAATGGAAACTGTCGCTTTTTACTAAATATACTTCTTTATTTGAATTTTTACAACATGCTTGCATTAATTTTGTAACTTTACTGTAATTGTAAAGCCTTAAAATTTAAAAAAATAAAAAATGAAGTGACAGTTTATGGGTCATGCAATTAAATGTATTTTTTTTAGTTTTTTCATTGTACTTCTGGTATTTTAGATGAATATATTTCTTACTTTAACATTTTACTGAAATATAGCTTTCTTAAGTATGTGTGTATAAGTTAATAGTTGATAAATTTTTTACAAATTAAACACATCTGTTTAATCAGCACCAAGATCAATACACAAATCATTATCAGTCCTCCAACTCCCATTTCTGTAACATTCCCTTTCAGTCACTCCCTTTCCCCCCAGGGATAACCACCATTCTGACTACTAGGAACATAGATTAACTTTGTTTTCATACTTTTGAGGTGGAATCTTAAAATATCAATTCTTCTATGTTTGACTTTTACTTAACATTATGTTGTGAGATTCGTCCATATTATTCCATAAAAATATATTTAATAGAGTATTTACCTGTATTTCAATAAAGCATTTGATTTATTAAATCCTGAAATAAGACATTAAGAGCAAAGTAAAATTTTTTGCTGCAGAAATGTAGAGCAATGGAATTGCATTTTGATTTACCCAACAGCAACAGTAACAACAGAAGTTTGTTCTTGCCAACTCTGTTAATAATTCACTTCTTCCTGAAGCTTTCCTAACTGTCAAATGCCTTGGTGTTCCTAGAAATAGTGCCTATAATTTCTTCTTACGCAAAAGTAACTGTGAAAAGCATCTTGGGTAGACCTACATTTCGTTGTCATTGTCTTCGGGAGCTAAGGGATTCCATCTTCCCTAGAGCCAGAATAGTATAGAACAAAAAGCAACTGACATCTGCAAGCCAAAGATGAACCTGATTGAGATAATCATTTCCAAGTCAATTATACTATAAGTCTAACTGTTTTACAAATCCAGAATGGAGAATAAATAGCCTGAGATATTGGTTCAAAATTATTTTAGGTTTGTCCAAGACATATCGGAGACTAGCTGTGAAGGTTCACAGCCCATGCAAGAAATAGACATAAAACAAACCCAGTCTGTTTGACCTAGGGAATTCATAGAGAAGGCTGATTCTATGTCTTGGGCAATGATGAGTGAAGGTCTGAAGTTTCAGAGGTATACAAATTTCCCCCAAACCACTATGGCAGGACAATTTATTGAGAGATATTTTGCTGTGTACTTATTATTGTAAGAAACCCCAGAGAATGAAAATGCAATTATCATCTTTCCACATTTCCCTGGAAAAACCAACCTTTATGTTTCAGAAATGTGCCTTAAATTCTGATGGGCGTGAGGAGATATGTCATTGTAGTTTTGATTTGCATTTCCCTGATAGTTAATGATGTTGAACACCTTTTCATGTGCCTGTTGGCTATCTGTATATCTTCTTTGGAGAAATGTCTGTTCAGGTCTTTTGCCCATTTTTTAATTGGGTTGTTAGTTTTTTGTTGTTGAGCTGTATGAGTTCTTTACATATTTTGGAGATTAACCCTTTATCAGATATACGGTTTGCAAATATCTTCTCTCAATTGTTAGGTTGTCTTTTTGTTTTGTTGATGGTTTCCTTTGCTGTGCAGAAGCTTTTTAGTTTGATGCAGTCCCATTTATTTATTTTTTCTATTGTTTCTCTTGCCCGGTCAGACATGGTACTTGAAAATATGTTGCTAAGACAGATGTCGAAGAGCATATTTCCTATGTTTTCTTCTAGAATTTTCATGGTTTCAGGTCTTACATTCAGTCTTTAATATATTTTGAGTTAATTTTTGTGTATGGTGTAAGGTAAGTGTCTACTTTCATTTTTTTGCCTGTGGCTGTCCAGTTAAATCAAAACTACAATGAGATATCACTTCATGTCTGTCAGAATGGCTATAATTAACAAGCCAGGAAACAACAAGTGTTGGAGAGGACATGGAGAGAAGGGAACTCTCCTACACTGCTGGTGGGAGTGCAAACTGGTGCAGCCACTATGGAAAACAGCATGGAGATTCCTCCAAAAATTAAGGATAGAACTATCACACGATCCAGCTATTCCACTGCTGGGTATTTACCCAAAGAACATGAAAACACTAATGTGTAAAGATACATGAACCCCTGTGTTCATTGCAGAATTATTCACAATAGCCAAGACCTGGAAGCAACCTAAGTGACCATCAAGGGACGAATGGATGAAGAAGATGTGGTATATATACACAATGGAATACTACTCAGTCATAAGAAATGATGAAATCCAGCCATTTGTGACAACACGGATGGACATTGAGGGTATTATGCTAAGCGAAATAAGTCAGAGGGAGAAGGTCAAATACCATATGATGTCACTCATAAGTAGAAGATAAAAACAACAAGAAACAAACACATAGAGACAGAGATTGGATTGGTGGTTACCAGAGGGGAGGAGGGGAGGGAGGAGGGTGAAAGGGATGATTAGGCACATGTGTGTGGTGAGGGATTGTAATTAGTATTTAGGTGGTCAACATGATGTAATCTATGCAGAAATAGAAGTATAATGATGTACACCTGAAATTTATACAATGTTATAAACCAATCTTACTGCAATAAAAAAAAAAGCATAAAAAAAAAATCTGCCTTCCTTTTTTGGTCAAAAGCCTAGGTTCAGAATGATGAGAGAGCTGGCTTTCCAAGAGATGAGGGCTCCCACATGGGAAGGAAATGGGGGTAATTTGGGTTTCACAAGAGGTAGAAAACAGTATCCTGTTCATATCAGCTCCTAGGAATAGGAGGATCCCAGCTCAGTTTGTTTTTTTGTTTTGTTTTTCTGGTGTGCATAGAGCAGCCAGAAGAACACTGGCATGATGCTCTTTTCCTTGTGGAGACATCTTTTATCCTAATTGCTGACTTCATAAACTCCTATTCACCCTTTTTGTGTTAATCCTCCCAGAATCAGAAGCCAGGATGGTATTAAATTTGTGTTAAAGAAAATGTCTGAATGAAAAGAAATAAGAGGGTCTTCTAAGGCTTGGAGACTCATCAGACCCCAATGCAAGTCTGAGAGGAGGAGAGAGGAAGAAAAGGTTGCATGGTAGCCTAGCAGTCTAAGAAAGGCTGGGGAAAGCCTTCTGGGAGTCCTTGAGCCGAGGTCACCCTTAGTTTCCCTGCTGCATACAGTCAGGTCCTTGGCACCACAGGAGCCTGGCCTCTGGAAACGGGGCAATGGATTTCAAAGTGCAGCAGCTAATGCTCAGGGACCATTGCCTCCCCGTGCTGGGAAGTCTGCAGGCGCATTCTCATGGCTGCCACTTCCTGCAAAGCCAACGCATGATTCACTTCTTCCTGAAGCTTTCCCAACATCCCTGGCTAGAGCTAATTCTTCTTTGAAGCACTACAGACACTTCTGGTAGTACATTTCACCTCCCAGGTGAAAGTGTTTGTTTAGGAGTCTCTCTTTCCTACCAGGCTCTAAGATATTTCAGGAGAAGGGCTGTGTGTTTTCATCATCATAGCCTGAGGCCATGCACAGTGACTGGCACACCATAGAGATTGAATGTCACTCATTTCGTGAAACGATCTCTTGTATTATCTTGTTACCAGTTGAACTTACACACTTTTCATATTGATAGTAGGTCTTATAACCCCAACCTGATTATAAGCTCCTTGAAGACAGCAAGAAACAGTCTGTATTGTTTCAACTTTTCAATTGTGAAGTAATTTCAAATGCACAGAAGCTGCAACAGAATAAGGAAATCCAGTGTACCCTTTGCCCTTGGGGATTGTTAACATTTTGTCACATTTGCTTATCATTCATTTTTTTTCTCTCATATCTATATCTATATCTATGTGTGTGTACATATATGTACACATATATATTGACAAAGATAACTATTATATATATAGACAGAGATAACTATATATAGAGATAGAATTATTATTTTTTTAACCATTTGAGACAAAGTTGCAGATTTCCTGCCCTTTTATCCCTGCTTTAGTGCATATTTCACTTTTAGAAGAACAGTAGAATTTCCAAAATTAGAATTTAACATTGATACAATAATAATATAATACTTTATTCAAATTTCACCAATTGTCCCAATAATGATCCTTGTAGCAATAGTTTTTTCTGATTCTGGATCCATTCCAGGATCACATATTATGTTTAGTTTTTCATTTTCTGTGATCTCCTTTAACATGGAAAGATTCTTCATTTTTTAGAATCAGAGTATTATAATTACTTGTGTGCCTCACTTCATTGTATACAGTGTTACAGCAGGTGCACAATAAACATTAACTAAATATTTTTGTTCATATATGCAGCTATGAATCATAGAGACATGTTGGGACCAGGCCAAAATTATTTTCTCCCTTTCTTTGTATGAGAATAAAAAACTCAATGGTGTCCATCAATTTTATAACCAATAATCCTACATTACCTTTGCAAAATATGACTATGACAATTCAAGTGTATCTTCATTCTACAGAGAACATCTTCAGGGAAATGCAAATGATTTTAAAAGATGATGCTATTAGCCTGTTCTAACCACTTCAATGGGCCAAAAATCAGTATTCATGCACATGAATATGAGGCATGTATGCACTTTCATATGAGGCAAATTTAATAGAAAATGAACAAACTGCACAATTTAAGAATGTTCGTGGAGCCTTCATTCAGTACTGAAATACTGATGACTGACTTCTACATTATTACATAGCTTTTATTTAATAAATTGTATTCTCTATCACCCATGCAAATTAACATCTCAAGGTGTAAAATTAATTTAGCAGTTAAACAAAATGCACAGAAAATAAGACATATAGTGAAACACCATGGGGTGGGTTTCTGATGATAAATGGACTTGAGTAAAGAAGTTAGAATTGTACTGGAGGTTCTAGCCAGGAAAATTAGTCAAGAAAAAGAAACGAAAGGCATCCAAATTAAAAAGGAAGAAGTAAACTCTCTATTTCCAGATGACATAGTTTCATAAAGAGAAAATGCTCATAAGGGACTTGTATCCAGAATATGTAAAGAACTCCCAATATTAAAAATACAATTAAAATATGGGCAAAGGATCTGAATAGACATTTATCCAAGAAAGATATACAAAAGGCCAATAAGTACATGAAAAGATGCTCAACACCACTAATCATTACGGAAATGCAAATCAAAACCACAATGAGATACCACTTTACAAGTACTAGGATGGCTATAGTCAAAAAAACAGATACAGAGAGTATGTGAAGAAATTTGAAGCCTCCAACTGTAAAATGGTGTAGCACTGGTGCACAATGGCGCACAATTGTAAAATGGTACAGCTGTTAATAAAACGGCATTTCCACAACTGACTGAACATAGTTACCATATGACCAGCAATCTACCTCTAGGTGTATATCTGAAGAAATGAAAACATGCGTCCACACAAAAACTTGTACACAAATGCTCATAGCAGCATTATTCATTATAGCCAAAAAGTAGAAACCCACATGTCCACAACTGATGAATGAATAAATAAAATATCATATATCAAGACAATGGGATATTATTTGGCAATAAAAAAATTAAAGTACTGATATATGCAACAACATGGATGAACCTTGAAAACATTATGCTAAGTGAAAGAAGTCAGTCACTAAGGACCACATATTGTAGGATTCTTTTTATATAAAATTTCCAGAATAGGCACAGAAAGTAAAGACAGAGGTAGATTAGTGGTTGCCTAGGGCTGGAGGGAATGGGCGGGTTTGGTGGGTGATGGATAAGAGGTTTGGAGTTTCTTTTCAGACTAATAAAAATGTTCTGAAATTGATTCTTGTGATGGATGCACAACTCTGTGAATATACTAAAAGACATTGAATTCTGCATTTTAAATGGATGAATTGTATGACATGTAAATTATATCTAAAGCTGGGAGAGAAAGAGATAACCAAAGGAGAACTCTGTAAGATGTTAACAAGATGTTATATAAATAAGCCAAAGATGGCCTCTATGTATCAGCCCCTAGGTTGTCTGTTTCCTCACTGTAGGGTGAGACTTGTTAACTCAAAAATTAGCCAGTGCCAAACTCAAACTTTTACGCATCCAATTATTTAAAAAATAGCCTAAACAAATTTTTAGCCAGTTAGAGCCTGCCTGCTTTGTATGCCCACGAAACCTCACCCAACTGCAGTTATCTGTTGATATAAGATAGGGCCTTGCAATTGTAAGGCTCCAAGTCACTACTGTCCTTTGGGGCTCTCTGACCCAAGACTCCCTGTGTGCTGCTGAGCGACATCACTCAGACATACAGGCTCCCTCTTGGATCTCCTTCTCTCTCCGAGTTCCCTTGTCCTCCTTGTCTTCTAGATAGTGGCCTTCTCACTATAAGCCTCCAGACGGTCTCTTGCTATGAGGGACTTCCTCTCTCATGCAACTCTATCCAAGCACCACCCAATAAATCCTGTGTGTTACTGCCTTTTCGTCATATCTTTGTTCTTGATCAGGTCCCAAATGCCTCAAACCTACAGAAAGTAAGCTGGCCTGGGATCCCAAGGCTAGAGAAAAAGCACAGCAAACCCTTATCTAACAGAAGAAGGCCACTCAGACCCCACATATCCCAATCCTCAACCTATCAAAAGAAGACAGCCCAGATAGGCTCATTTTTCTGCCAGGTCAAGCACAAGTCTGTCTGACAACATTGAATGAGCCTGACACCACCAGCAATGGGGATGGTTTGGGAGCCCTGTCAGCAATAAGCAGCCACGAGCAGCACTCTCCTTCCTTGCCATTCCTGAGATTTCCCCTTTCTGTCAAGAGACAGCAGGCAAAATTGTTAAGGTGCCCTGACTTCACTAGAAGGAGCAAAATGTTGATACCAGTGACTGTTAGCAGTTATTACAAAAACTACATAAAGAGATACACTCAAAAACACTATATATAAATCAAGCTGGATTCTTTGGGTTCAACTAATCTGCAGGAAGACAGAAAAAGAGAAACAGAGGAATGAGAATCCAAAGAAACAAATGCAAAAAAATAATAATAAAATACAAGACTTAAGCCCTAACATAAGAATAATTAGATTAAATCTAAATATTTTAAGTACACAAATCAAAAGACTGAAATTAGCAGAATGGATAAATAATATGACCCATCTATATGCTGTTCAAATTCAATGACATAAGTATGTTGAAATTACAAGAATGAAGAAAGATATACCATACAAACATTAATCAAAGAAAAGTATGAGTGGCTATATTAATATCTGACAAAGCAGACTGCAGAGCAAAGAGAATTACTAGAGACAATGAAGGGTATTAAATAATGATAAAAGGATCAATCCACCAGAAAGATATAATGATACTACATGTGTATGCACAAAAACAACAGACTCGCAAAATACATGAAGGAAAACTGATAGAGCTGAAAGGAGAAATAGACAAATCCACAATTATAGTTGGGGATTTCAATGTCACCTCTCAGAAACTGATAGATCTAATAGAAAACAGCAAGGATATAAGAGATCTGAACAAAACACAACTAATAGGACCCAATTGACACATATTGAACATCCCACATAACAACAGCAGAATACACTCAGTGCCTATGGATCATTCATCAAGAGAGACCATATCCTGAGCCACAAAAGAAAGCTTGACAAATTTAAGATAGTTGAAATAATACAGAGTGTGTTCTCTGACCATAATGAAATTAAATTAGATGTCAATAACAGAAAGACAACAGAAAATCTCTAAATATGTGGAAATTTAATAAGATACCCGTAACAATCCATGAGTCAATGGAAGTTTAAAAATACATCCAATGAAAATGAAAACACAGCACATCAAAATATGTGGTATACAACTAAAGCTGTGCTGAGAGGGAAGTGTATAGCACTAAATGCTTACATTACAAATGAGGAAAGATTTCAAATTAATAATCTAAATTCCTATCTCAAGAAACCAGAAAAAGAAGAGCAAAATATACCCAAAGGAATCAGAGGAAGGAAATAACAAAAAGAAGAGAATAAACCAATGAAATTGAAACAGGAAATGAACGTGGTAAAGAGCTACATGTGTATGGTAATGGGTAAAAACTAGACTATTGGTGGTGAACACGTTGCAATCTATACAAAAACTGAAATATAATAATGTACACCTGAAATTTACACAATGTTAAAACCCAATATGACCTTAATAAAATTTAAAAAATAAAAAAAAAGAAATAGGAAATGATAGAGAAGTTCAACAAGACAAATAGGTTGTTCTTTGAGAAAAATCAATAAGGTGGATAAGCTTCTAGCAAGACTGACAAAGATAAAGAGAGAAGACACATATCATCAACACAAGGAATTAAATACAGGATACCATTACAGATTCAGCAGCCATTAAAAAGATAATAAGGAAATACTATGAAGAACTTGACGCTCATAAATTCAACAACTTAGAATAAATTGACTAATTCCTTGAAGACCATCAACCAAACCTAACCAAGATGAAACGGACAATCTGAAGAATCCTGTAATCAATAAAGAAATTGGATTTGTAATTTTAAATCTCCAAGAAAATAATCCTCCTACAACTAATATCCAACCTTGTTGATTTCACATGTTAGTTTTAGGAGGTTTTTTTTTGTTTTTGGTAGATTCCTTGAGATTTTCCACATAGACAATCTGTATGTATTTTATTTCTTTTACTTGCTATATTGCAGTGGCTAGAATTTCCAGTACTATGTTGGAAAAAAGTGGTGAGAACAGACAATTAATCTTAGGGGGAAATCATTCATTCTTTCAGCATTATTGATGTAAATATCACAGCTATAGGTTTTTTGTAGATCCTCTTAATTATGTTAATATAATTCCCCTCTATTAATTCTTCTTTAAATGGTAAAATTCTTCAGTGAAATCATCTGAGCCTGGAGAACTCTCTGTACTAGTTCTTACAGTTGCAAATGAATCTAAAATGATCTCAATAAAAATTTCAATGAAAAAATAAAATTAAATCAAACTTGAAAGCTGAAATTTAAAGAGGAATTTAAATATTTTTTCTTTTTCTATAGAAGGAGCAAAAGGCAAATTTCAAGATAAATGAAAATAAGTAAAAACAAAGAAAAGCAGCAAGCCTAAGATTAAAACAGTAGGCTATAACTCAAAGTGCAAACAAGAAAATAGCAGCAAGGAGCACGCTTCAGGGCAAAAGAAACTGCAAAATAACGTCAAGATATTTATAGAAAACAAAAGCAGCCTCTGTAATAAAATAAACAGGAAGATAGAAAGGGAAAAAAAGACAAGGAGAAATATAGATACTCAGTGACATTACAGTTGGAAATTATGTCTTAGATTTGGCACCAACACAGGAGATAGCTTGAAACAGATTTTTAAGACTCTCCCCTTTCTTGTCACCCTCATGTACCTAGTTCTTGGGGTAATTTCCTGTCATAAACAGGCTCTTGTTTGACAAGGCCAGGCCCCACAGCCACAAGTAAACCGAGGAGAGAATAGACAGGCTTCATGTGTTTCCCAAATCCATGTCTCTGGTCTTGACCTCTATTCTGAATTCCAGACCAGTATACTCATTTGTCCAATCAACCCTTGTGCCTTTATCCTGCAGCCATTCTAAGTTCAACATGTCCACAAACAATCCTTCTCTTGATTTTCCTTCAAACCTTGTATAAGAGCCATTACCTTTTATCAATCTTTCAAACTGGGAAGTTGGATGTCATCCTTGATACTTTTCTTTCCACTACTTCTCACATTCAAACATTTACCAAATTTGGTATATTCTACTTTTCTCTTTCCCTTCCATCCTTGCAAATATGTCACTACTTAGAAATATTCACTGGTTCCTTGATGCAGCATAGGGTGGCCATACTATGTATGCTCAAATCAGGACACTACAGAGTGACTGGAGACTCCAGTAAAAATTAGCATTAAACTGTGCCTGTGCTGGGGAACCTGTGATATACGATCATGTTAATTTGTCTAACGGTGTTTTCAAAGCCCTTCACAATCTGACCCCAACATCTCCTCCTGATAGCCACCTCCTCTCAGGACTGGCTAGGTCTCATTTGCAGGTCTCAGTGCAAAATAAAAATGTGATGCCCCTTGTTCAAAGGTTAAGAATTCAACTTGGCCACAGCAAAGCATTAAACCAAGCACAGGGTTGTCTGGAGAGTAGTGCTCTGTGTAAATGTACAGGTCACATACTCATGAAGCTGCCCTGCACCCACCCCTATAATTATCTATTCCTACCCATTGGAATAGCATTCATACCATTTCATACCACAATATCATTTCATAACTACTTATCTCTACTCTCTATTTCATCTTTTTAGAATGGCTTTCCCTGTTTCTTCTTCTGTTTCTAAACATGGCACAAGACATGACTGAAATGATACTTCTTGAATCAAATCTTTCCTTTGTTTCTTTACCAATTAAGTTATTCTGTCCCATATGTTGTGATATTACTCCTATTACTCATGTCTATTGCAACATTTACCACCTTCTAGTATAACAGATTGCCTTTCATGATATCTTTTTCAATATATCTTTTAGCAATTTTGTCCTAGCTATTTTAAAGTCCCTATCTGATAGGTCCAAGACTTGGGCCATCTCTGTGTCTACTTCTATTGACTTTTTCCTTTATTGGCCATGGGCCCCATTATCTTGCTTTTTAATGTCTCACAATTTTTTATTGTATGCAAGACATTTTGTATAAAGGAATAGTAGAGCCCAAAGTAAATATTAACTGCCAAAAAAGGTTATTCCCCTTCTTTTGTTTGGATGCTAGAGTGAAAGACTACATCAGTATGATATGCAGTTGAGCTGGGCTGACTTTCACCACTGGCTTCACATAGAACTGAGCCACCATCACTCTGTACCATGAATGATATCCCTCTGTTTTATAGCTCGGCTTCCAACTTTTTGATTCATTGTGAAGAAATCTTTGCTCTCCCATGTGATCCCTGGTTTTCAACTCTGGATATCTCTTTCCACCCTGATTCCCATTCCCCAGCTTTACTAGGGCAGCTATTTTACATGTCATGAAAGACTGGAGTGTCTCACACGTTTTCCCTCCTGTCCTGCCACAGCCTGGGTAGCTGAGAGAACTATGTGTCCCCCTCCCTTCCAGTGGGTGCTGTATTATACTTAGGGGAAGTTCTGTGCACCTCAGGAGGTATCCCTCTCAGCTCTCCTGACTTGTCCCCAGCTCTTTGGCATAGTGCTCTCAAGCACTAGGTGAAAGCTTGTGGGAAATATTTGGTGGGTGGTTGCAGATTTGCTCTGTGGTTCAGGCTCCTTGGAAATCTAATCTCGCATAGCAGCCTACGCACAGCCATTAAAAGTTCATTAAAAGTTTAGCTGGTTTCTCCTTACCCTCTTCTATGGCAGGTACCTCTTCCTCTGCTACTTCGCCTGAAATGAGAACAGCTGTGGAACTCTTCTCTCCTGTGAAGGGCTTGTCACTTTTCTGGAATTAATTTATTTAGGTTGCATCGCATCCTCAGCTCTGAAGGAGTGAAAAAAGAACTATGTGTTTTTGAAGGTTATCCAGGTTCTTTTGGTTATTAGAATGAAAGCAACAATTTCCTGTGACTTTATATATCATAACCAGAAGTAGAAGTCCCATTTAATCTTTTTATAATTCCTTAGTAATAAATTTAAGAGTCTGAGATGAGAAATAATTACCATAAAATAAAGTATTCTTTTCCATATTAAATGCTTCCTTGCCACAATCACCTTCTTAGATAGCAAGTTGATTTTTTTTTGTTTAAAAGATTAATGATGATAGAATATTAGATTAGATGAAGTGGGTTTTCTAATTTTCTATTTATTTGACCCATGTTTGATCCTCAAATGGATACCTGTGTCATATCATTCTCAGAACACATGATGACCTGTCCAATTTAAAATTTTTAAAGAAAAAAGTTATGAATCTTTCTTTTTTGGGTCAACTTCAATAATCACAATGTTTTTTAGAGCCAGAAGGGCTGACATTTGAAACTGATCCTACTTTCATACAGTGCAATAACCTCGAACAAATTCATATTCAAACAAAAACATCTAGATTTCCACTGTGGACCCTAACTAGGCTGGGTGCTTTCACATATATTGTCTCAGTGGTACCTCATAACTGCCCTCTCAGGTACAGAAGGTTAACATAGCAATTAATATTCCTCTCTTTTTATAGATAAATAAATTAAGACTAAAAGACTTGCCAGAGGTTACAATATTGTTTCAGGTCTTCTGGCTCCAAGTAGATACTTATTCTACTGCCTCTCTCTTCGCACTGTGTCAGAAATTATAGATATTTGACCACATTTTTCAAGATGTACTAGCTTTTGGAAGTGGAACCTCAGTCTTAATAAAGAAAACTAGGTGGAGAAAGAAATAGTTTCCATAATGTCTTTTCTTTTTTTCCCTTCCCAAATGCATCATGCTATTTATTTCTGGAGAGTGTAATCTCCCTACATATCTCTTGCAGTCTTTTATAGCCATGGTACCCAGGCACTATGCAAAAAGATGAATTTACTCCAGTGTAGAGTGTGAAATGGGTGGCAAATGGTTTCCTGAGCTTCATGGTCAGTGCATAAATGTAGAGATCTAAGATCGTCCTATGGGCTTCTTGATAGCTCTGTAATATAGTCTCCACATTGTTTCCAGTGGATCCCTGTTACCTAATGAATAAAGTCCCAACTATTCAGCCTATCATTGAAGGATCTGCATAATTTTATACTTTCTGTCTTTCTAGCCTTATCATCTCCCACATGTCCCTTATGTTCTGGTCATATTTATCCAATTACTATTTGCTAAACATGGAGATGAACCTTGATGTGGTGGAACAAGCACTGGACTTGGAGTAGGAAAACAGAGATTTGAGGAGTTTATATAACCTTGACAAGTTTCTAAACCTGCTTAGACCTCATTTTGTTATATCCTTGTCTATGTTATGAATAGGTTGGAATAGAAGATGCCAAAGTTCTCTTCAAATTTTAACATTTTGTAGTTTAGTCAATTTTTTTCTGTTCCAACTTTTAGTTTATTTCTTTGTTTTTGATATTGACATAGTCCAAATAAAAAGAATTGATGGTGTTAATTATCCCATACTGTTACTTTGGGAAAAAATGGCCTCAGTTTTAGATAGTATCATTTGATAAATACATCTTGAAATACTCAATGGTTCAACTTAGAAATCTAATTGTTTAAATTTATTTTAACAAGAATGTCATATGAAATTTTTTTCTTATTCGTTTTGATATTAATAAACTGCAACAAAAGCATTTTTCAAATTTAGGTTCTCAAGTTTAGTTATGCTTTTAAAGAAAAGACATGAAAAGAAGCATTAACTTTGTTTATAATAACATTTGGTGCATGATTCCACCTGGATTAGAGGGCTTTTCAACATATTTCCATATTTAGGGACTGAATACAAACTATGTTTCCAGAAGTTTCTCATCCTCCAGTCTCACTGAGAAAGTAGCTAGACCATTTGTCAACAAAGGAGAGCATTTTCTGCTGAGGTAATTTACAAACCAGATGCTGAGATGGTCATCTCATGCCAGGGTACATTCTGCAGCCAGAGACTGCACCTTCTATTTCAGGTTTTATGACAAATCTTCTGTGTTTTCAGAGCAGCTCCAGACTCTGTGGTGAGACACCGTTTTTAAACAGATAATATATCTGGATTGGTTCCCCTCAAAATAGATTCAGGAGATATCCTACCTACTTCATCCAGACACTAAATCTCACACAGTTTCCTCTTTGGGGTCTTTCTTTGCTTTCAGCATCACCTATCCCCACATTCACCATATGAATGTCTTCAGTTAAGTTCTATAAGCCAATTCAAAAGAACTATTACTGGTAATTTAACTGAATATAGAGCTGTTTCTTCTGAAGACATTCTTTCCTGGGGCAAAGAATCTATGGGTTTGGCATGATAAGAAAGTAAGCACTTGACCTGAAATTTGCTTTCATGGGATTCTTTTGGTGCTTTGGCTGTAGTAACAATTTCAGGTCACTCCTTGAATCAGTCATTGACTGATGACACAAAATAGTCAAATCATATTTCTTGAACATATGTTATTCATCAATATAACCACAGTCACTTAGAAGTATAGACATCAACAAGATCTAAGATGAAAATGATTTCAGCATTTTCACTAGAAAGGGGAAAAATAAATGAAAATGGAATTCCTATTTTTGAATGATGATCTACAATATACCACTCTGTATGTCCTCTAATTAGGTTTAACCTCATGATAGCCTTGTGAGATAGAATTGTTCACCTTTTATGAACAATACAAATGAGCTGCAGAAATACCCAGCTCCTTACCCAGGTCACTCATCCAGGTCTATCTGACGCTACAGCCCAGTATTTTTTTGCAGGACATCCCATTGACTTCCACCTAAGTTTTGTCTCTTAAACGTTTCCTTTTATTACCAAAAAAAAAAAAAATTACCTCAATTTTATCTAAGAGTTGGGATAGAATGTTGAGATGACACAAAAGCATCAGCAGAGAAAAAATTGTTTTCTTCCAAAACCTCAAATATCTCTCCTTAAAACTGGTTAACTTTAAACATAATTTAAATCAAACAAATACTTCAGTGTTTTAAAAAAAGAAAAAGACAGTGGAAGGAAGAAAAAATGTTTTAAATTTAAATAAAACAACAAAGATACAAGAAAGTTACAGAAGTTAGTAGTTTGTTCATTCTTACTTTTTGCAAGCCTCTATTTTACAAAGTTTCTTTTTTTTTCTTTTTTAGCAAATAAAGGTAAGACAAAGATTAAATATGCACATCTAAGCAAAAATGGTAAGGTATATGAGTGGAATTTAAACTCTCTTAGCTATCTAATTCATGGCATTAAGGCAAAAATAAATTGACCTTATTCTGTTTTGAGCTATATACAAGTACACTAAATAAATTTTGGTGAACATATATTTATATGTTTCTCTATTAAATTCACTCTTACTTCTCTGTCTTGGTATATAGAGACAGGTCCTAATAAAATTAAGAGCTTGACAGAGGAGATAAATAGTTTCATTCACTGAGAGTTAGGCAAATTCATGATTGACATATGGACTTATTTTCTTCTGAAAGTTATGGACAGAGATGGAGGTGAGAAGAATAAGAAAAACCTTCTAGTTTTGTCTATCTGAAGGTATCAAAAATTCATCTCCTACAAGTCAGAACCAAAATGACCTAAAGACAATGGACTGAGAGGAATGGATTAAACACAGATTATGGAACTTCTTAAACATGCCAGACTTATTTTTTATGGTAATGGAACTTCTTTTTACAATCTGAATGTATCCTAGTTTTGGGTGGTGCAGTAAAACTGGAAGTTCCCCAGAAGCTGTGGGCACCTAGTTTCACTGGGCAGTGAGGGAAGAATGATGATGGATCACTATTCCTTCAGATGCCACTAGTGTTAACATCACTGGTGTCATTCTTCATTGAGTGATGAGTAAGAAGAGTCACTTTTTCTCCAACTCATTCTACACAGTCTGGCATTGAGAATGTTTCATTTTCAACACAGAAGCAAAGGCCCAGGTGTATTGAAAATGCAGAAAGTGTAACTGTGGAAATAAATCCAATTGTCCCTATAAATCTCTTCAATTACTCAATACGAAAAAGAAGAAAAAAATGTCCTTCGTTGAGCCACAGCTACTGTATATGTATATAAACTGTAGATGAAACATATAATAATATCCCCTACGTTAGGCACAAATTGCTGATTATATTTTCTTTTATAGGAATGTTATATATAGCATGTGTAATTTTGTATGTGTATGGCTGGTATACAACTCATGCTGTGTAAAGAATATAGAAATTGAAGTGTTTGTGTAAAGTGAATTCTATATTCCATATTTGCCGTACATACAGAGTAAATGGTAACTAACTGCTTAATTTCCTAGAGAGACAAATTTAAGTCACTATACATACCAATGGGGTTATTTCATTGTAGGTAACGATTACCATCAATTCTTCACTGTTCTGTTGGAAAGGAACAAGTGGTAGATGAAAAATTCTTTCTAATATCATTTAATGTCCAATCTGAAAACCTCACTGAGGCTTCTCTTAACTTCACTCTAGTTTTGATGATAAATTAATCCACAGGACTTTGATTCACAGAGAAAAGCAAACCTTCTATAAGATTTAGTTTTATAAAGGAAAATAATGAATTCGTCAATTTGGATGTCAGTTTTTCTCCTTTATTCACACTTATATTTAATAGCTAAGAAAGAAAAGAGGCATTTTACACATGATACTACAGTAAGCTTACTAAAATAACTTTGAAAAGTATGAAGTAATCTACCATTTACATTATAAAAATCTAGATGTTTTGCATTATTAAAAATGACTAAATAAATGCCTTCCTTTCCTGATTTCTATTGAGTTTGTATAATATACTGTCCCAACTTTACCAGCCATGGTGAAAGCTGGGTGATGTGTGG
Source organism: Diceros bicornis minor (assembly GCF_020826845.1). NCBI lineage: Eukaryota > Metazoa > Chordata > Mammalia > Perissodactyla > Rhinocerotidae > Diceros > Diceros bicornis. The sequence goes on along the minus strand of NC_080762.1, from coordinate 50,086,970 downwards.
CCACCATTGAGACTTGACCAGTTAGTCTAAGATACAACCATTCTTAAACTGTGGTTCCTGATGCTGGATCCTTGTTCCCATTTTTCTGGGACTTTTTAAAATTATCAATGCTCAGGTTGCATCCCAACTAACCAAATTAGAATTTTTGGTTCTGTATGCCAGGCTTCAGAACTTCCTGTAATGTCCCAGTGTTCTATCTTAAAGCCAGAGTTGAAAAGCAGCATTGTCTTACAATAATATAAGAGAATGCAGTTGTTAGAGGGTAAAATACAAAGGAACCAAAAAAAAAAAAAAAATCCCACTGACTTGTAGAGTGAATTGAGTTTCAATACTCTTTCAGATACACGAGGAACTTTTCCATCACTAGCCAATAATTACAGATGACCACTTTTTCCACTTAGGTTGAGAAACTATTTATATAACTATATTTAGATGGAAAAAATCCAGCAAATAAACTGCTGCATGTTTAAGTAGCTTCTCTTACATTGTATCCAAGGGTTGGCAAATACATTCATTTATTCATCAAAAACTTTTGTGAGTTTAATGATTATGTGCCAGGAATCATTCCCAGATGGAATCGTGGAATAGAGTCAAACATGACCTCTCCATTCAAGTAATTTATAGAGTGAATATTTGTGTTTATTCAACATATATGATTGAGTTCTATTATATACCAAAAATTGTTTTGAGCTCTAGGGATACCTCAAGAAAAAAAAAATAGAAAAAAATCCCTGCTCTGTGGAGCTTGTTTTCCAGGGAAAGCAACAAGAAATAAAATAGAAAATATTAGATGTGAAGAAAATGAAAGCAATGAAGGAGGATAGAGGATGAGGGTAGGAAGAGAGTTAAGTACAGTGTCAAATAGAATAGATAGTTGAGAAAAGTCTCATTGAGAATGTGACATTTAAGTAAACACCTGAAGGAGAGAAGGTGCAAGCCATGAGATTACAAGGTAGTTAGCTAGTAAGGCTGGAGCAGAGGGAGTGGGATACTAGTGTGAGGTGAGGTTAGAGAAGTGACAGAGGTCATATGATGCAGGGCCTTGTCAGGAGTGAATGAGCAGGGGAGCCAATGAAGGGTTTTGAGTAAAAGATTGACAAGATGTGACTTTCCTTTTAAATGAATCATTACAGTCACTGTGATGAGGATTGACTGAAGAGAGCAAATATGAAAGGAGGAGACCAGGTAGACTATTACAAGATTCCAGGTGGGGTATGACCCTCTGCGAAAGATGTTCTGGAAAAAGAAAGAAAGGGGTGTGTGACTTTACCAGACAGTGCAGGGAAGGCTTCGTACAGATTTTGTATGTTGTGTGAGCCTTCAAATAATGAGTAAGAATAGACCATCTGGAAAGGAGGAAAAGAACATTCTTCAAAAAGGGAAAAATAAACAGAAGTTGAACTACCATGGTGCATTCAGGAGTGATTTTCTGTGAATGAGAGTGCAGGATTCATGGCATGACTGATGAAATTGAAGGCTGGGAATGGAGAGTGAAGGGCCTTATGTATCATGCGGAGGTGGACCTTATCATATAAACAATGAAGGAATCTCAAAAATTTTTAGAAAATCTGGAAACAATGTGGAAGAAAGGTTAGGATAAGGAGAAATTGGAGACAGGCACTGATTAGAAGGTTTTTGTCATGGTCACCATCTAGCGGAGAACATAAATAAATATATGCAGTTATGGCAAGAGATATAACAACAGTGTGGGGAAGAGAAAAAAATTAGTATAAATAGAAGCATCAAGAACAGCTTCACTTGAGGAAGTAATCCTTAAACTGAATGTTGAGAACTGAATATATTGTTTTCAGTCCTACACAATGTGAAGGAATTCCAGGCAGTGGGAGCATCAAAGGCACAGAGACCTGAAAGAGCACCATAAATTAGGAGAAGTAAGAGGTGATTGGAACATAGGGCAGAAGCAGAGAAAGGAAGATGAGAGCAGGAGGCAAGGACAATGATTCTATGGAATTTGGACATGGTTCTAGTTCCATAGGCAATGGGGATCCAGTGAAAGATATTCAGTGTGATTTTAAAGTGCTTAGATCTGTACTTTAGAAAGCTGCTCTGTGTCAGTGCTCAGGGAAAAATGGAAGTTGGTGAAACTAGAGGGAGGAAGACTGGAGAGTAGACTACTAGGACAGAAATAAAGGACTGCATTAGACCAGGAGTAATTGTCGTAGGAAGTAGAGAATGAATTCAAGAAGCATTTCAGACACTAAATCAATTGGATTCTGTGATAAATTGTATGTAGGAAAGTAAGGGAGAGGAAGGAATTTCAATAGCACATAGGTTTCCAAACGCTAGTCACAGCCCTACAACCACAACTACAATTGGCCCCACACATTGCCTAACAAATGGGTAGGAATCACTCTACTACATTTCTTGTAACCCCCCAAGGGAGATCCACAGTTATCTTCTCTTCTGTAGCCTTTTCTTCCCTCCTTGTTCCTCTATTAATTCCAACGGAAATTGTCATGTTTCCTGTCACACTCTGCAGGTTCATTCCTTCTCTCTATCCCTCTTTCTTTCTCTCACCTTCCCTCCCTTTCTCCCTCTCTCCTTCCCGCCCTCTCACTCCCTTTCTCTGTTTTTCTTTCTCTCTCTCTATCCTTCTCTCTCTAGTCTCTGAAGCAATTGAGGGCAAGAACTGTGTGGTGTTCACCTTTGTGTCTGTAGCACACACCAAAGTGTCTGACACAGAGTAGGTATTCAATAAACGTTGCTGAACTGAATTAAATTGCTCTGCTTTACAAAGGACTGTAGACTTTTCCAACCCAGAAGTATTTTAATCATGCCAATTGGCATCCATCTAATTGTAACACCTAAGCCAAACCTCGGAGGCATCAGAATCACTTAGAGAGCTTTTAAAAATACAGGTTCAAAGTCCCCATTCCAGAACTACTGAATCAGAATCTGCTGCAGAGAAGTCTGAGAAACGGCATTTTGGAAAAGTTCTGTAGCAGTGCCAATGCTCTACTAAGCCACAGCTTTTGGTAGAACCCTTTTAAATTCTTTGTGCTATTAATAAAATAGGGAAATACTCCTTAGGAATATCTCAGATCCTCTTCTATTTCATAGGACACCCTGCAGGAAAGCAGAGTGACTTGAAAGGCATTCACAGAACAAATGCATCGAGCTATCAAATATTTTTGACCACATCAAATAGTATAGTAAAAAGCTGCTCAAGAGAGAGCAGCTTAAATTAGTCAAGGATATGAGGAAAAATGCATGGTAAAGACAAAATTTCTAAAATATATTTCTCCTTTCATGAAAGCTTTTAAAGGGAAACACACTTCAAACAATTCAGATGCTTGGCAACCATTTCCAGTTATATTTATGTTTGAAATATTCCTTTTGCACAGCCATTTATATATTGTTCTTTTTACTGTGCCTAATAGATTTTCAAACGCCAGTATGGGTCATGGAATTTGCATTTGGGCTTGAACTGTTAAAAATCTGAGTCACCCTTTCCCTTCTCTTTTTTTTTTGGATGATCTCTATATTCCTTCTGTAAAGATACCTCAAGGGTAATCATGTTTATGTCCAGTTATGTTCTAAATGATCAGTAGGAAAAAGGATATGAGATTGGAATGCTATTGGGGGGATTCTAGGCTAGGAAAGCCAAGAATGTCCAAATCCTCCCTTGTCCCAGATACATCTCTTCCAAGTGAGCTGCCCAAGGGAGATATAAACACAGAGAAAGTGGTAGAGTAAAGCAAAATGTCACTTGAGTTTGTTGAGAAGTGACCCAAACTCAAATATAGCTGTCATTAAAAACCTGGAACAGAGTACATGATTTAGGCTTAAGGAAGCCTCTCTCCCTCCTTTCCTTCCAGTCAAAACCTAAATCTGACCATTTTACCACCTTTGGGCCAGGACATATGGGACAGGATAAGGAAGAGATGAGAGTCATGGCCTCACTAATGAGAAATGACCTGGCCTTCCCCTGGGTGGAAGATATCATCAGCTGATTACCACAGTTGTTAGAGGGAAGGGAAAGATGTTAATTGGTAATTGTCTGGGCTTCTTTGCAACTTACATGAAGGGAGATGATAAAGCCAAAAAAAAAAAGCATTAGTCAAGCTCCTTCCAATTCAAGAGAAAATATTACCATGGAAAGGAGAACTAGGCAGGGTGTGTGTGAACATTGAGACCAGTAAACCACCTTTCTGGGGGAGTAGGAGGTGGAAAGCTGGAGAATGAAGACCTCCTCTGAGGTGAGGAGAGAAGCCTCTAGCTCCACTCTCTTCTAGAGGCCTAAGGCTACAATTTAGTGAGCCCTCACTAAATGACAGGCACTTTTCATAAGATGCTTATGTAGAAATAAACAAAGACCATACAAATACAAATCTGTTTGTATATTCAGTCTTCACTTATAATTCTGCTACCACTCAAAGAGTGATCCATGAACCAGCAGTGTTAGGGGTCAACTGTGAGCTTGTTAAAAATGTAGAATATCAAGATCCTCCCCAGATCCTCACAATCAGAATCTACCAAGTGATTCTTTATGCAAATTAACATTTGAGAAACCCTGGGCCATAACTCACCCTCATTGTACCACAAGCAGGCACTATCCCCATTTTAAAGACAAGGAAATATAGGCTTAGAGAGGTTTAGTGACCAGCTCATGCATGAGTCTAGTAGGTGTTGAATTTTTCTCAACAGATGAAGGACTAATAAGTGCCATGGAGTGACACAGTACTGTGTGCCAAGTGGGACTGCAAGACAAATTCTTCTTAACAGGAAGCACCGGGCAATGAAATGAAGTGTCAGTGCAGACTTTGGTGAAGTCTCATTCAGGGACATCAAGGTTAGTGAGCACTGGGTCCCCAAGGCAAGGACATTCCTGCTGTTACGGGAAATCCTCAGAGCAGAGGGCCCTCATTGGCGTAGAGACTGTTGAGCTTTAACACGGGACATTTCTTCTTTTTCCTAGGAAATAAGTGGGATTAATAATATATGATCATTATTCTTAAGCAAGGCATACCCCTTTGCAGAATATGTAATCATGTAGATTACATCAAAGGTAGAATCATGCAATGTACACAAAAAATTCCTGAATTCCTTCTTTGTCCAGAAATAATGTTTTAACCTTTTTTACTCTACATTTAGGGCATAGAGAAGGACTTGCTCTTGATGTCCCAGAGTTAGAAAGTTGTGATTATATGTCACCAATGAAATGACTTCATACACAATTAGAAAGTTATAAAAGTTTGTCATCAAGGAACCAAAGTTTGTGCATCCAGTAAGGCTATAATAGTATGAAAACATTTTCTTACCTCTGAAAGAGCGACCCAATCATGCCTAAGAAGCTTGGCTGTGGATTGTAGGCACTCTTCCAGGTTCCCAATGGCCTGGTGAATTACAGCGCTCCTGGAGACACCACAGGTGAGTGTTAAAGATTAATTAACAAAGGTTATCACTTTCAGTTTAATGTGAAAGTAGGAGTCATTGTACTTAGGTTTCATTCTTGCTTCTAACTGTCTCTCTCTGCCTACGTTCCACCTATAGTGAGGCAAGAAATGCAATCAGTTGATACTATTTTTTTGGATAAAGGGTTACATATTTTGCAGAAAAAAAATATGTGATTATAAAAAGACTTTCCTAATTTTTGTGTAACTACATTTGGGAAAAAAAATAAACATCTTTATCTATTCATTTTTTCAATGCATTTATAACTAAGGCCCCACTCTTCATCTGATGACAACTCTCAGAACGGTAGGTATAAAGACTACAGAAATAAGTAAAGTAAACAGAGAGTGATCACAAAATCCATCAGATAATGGCAGATGCCAATTTTCTTATTCTCTACTATAAAATATAATCAGATACTTTAAATATTTTTTATTTTTATTTTTATTTAATCCAAGTAGAGAAAAAAATCTGATTTTGGATAAATAAAGATCCAGAAGAACTTACCTGAATTATCTATTTAATAGAGAAACACAACACATAAACTATTGGGTAAAGTTTCAAAATAAAATTGGAATATAGCATAACTGATTTACCAGTTTTAAGTAATAATCCACCAGCAAGAGTTAAAAAAGAAGAGAAGAATGTTCTAATATATATATTGTATATATACATATCTTTTCCTGAAAACAGTTTTAGGCTTTCATTCTCTTTGCATGGGATATACAGTCTCACCCTTTACTTACAGGAAAAGACTTTGAGAAAAAGGAAGCCATTTCCTTTCCTTTCCTTTTGAGACTTGAGACCTTCCCTAGGACATTGTGTTCAGGTTCATGTTTTATTTGTACAGAAGGCTCAATACTGTGAGGTCATGGAAACTTTGGGGATTATTTTCATGAATCAGAATACCAACCTATAGAGATAACAGACCTGGAGGTGAACAGAGTAGAAAAAATTCTGTTGGTCATGTCTTTCAAAAGTCTACTAGAGGTGTCTCATGGAACCCCAGGCCTAAATGGAACTTAATTTGAAAGTGACAAATCAATGTGGCAGTTGAAAACAATTGAGTTCCTTTAACATAACTCTTTTTGTCACACACAAAAAACTACATGTATTCTTTAAAAGTATTAAATACCTCCAAAATACTACAATCTATCTATTTGATATACTTGTTTGTACTTCACATCATTTTCTAAAAATTAAATATATATATGAACAAGACTATTGGTAAAATATTTTCCTAAGCAGACAGAACAGAAATGAAATTGCAATACGAAATACGCAGAGAGCCAGAGAGAAAAGCCTTAGATTCTGGAATCCCAAATGAGACCAAGCAAAAGTTATGGTCATACTCATTCCCAATTGGAAACACTTTATTATTAATGGGGCAGAAAGTGAATACGAATATAGCACAGACATCATTCAACATTTAAGGTCCTCAAAATGACAGAAAGTATTTTAATTACAAACTCAATATGCATTGCTTACATTCATTAAAGAAGCCAAATTGCAATGTTATTTTTACTTTATGAATTTTTCTTTTGATATTCAAACCCAGAAAAGGCATCATATTTCCACTTTGACTGCAAATTCAGTGGTGCTGAGGGATACTTAATAGGTGCTTGTGGTGTTTTTAGGGTAAATGCAGAGAAAGTTGAAGTCTTGGATGAGTCACAAAGCCAACATCTTTAAGTATAATGGAAAATGTTTTACATATGGTGTTCATTTTTCCAATTGAGAGGATACATATCCTAAAGTTCAGGAACATAAAAAACAAATGGATATAATGTTGGTTCATCTGTGTCTACAGAGCAGTAATTCATTCGTCCAACATTTAAAATAATGTCTAGTCTTCTAAACAACAGGTGTACAGTAAATTGGGCTAAAAACTTATGATAAGAATCAAGGTAAATTTGGAGAATACATGTTTTACAATGGTTGTATTCCTTCTAATTCCCAGAAGAAAGTGATAAGAATTTTTTTTAAAAGGTTTCAAATCAGAACTTCTCATTGTTGCATTTAAAACTTAACCAGATCCACAGATGATATTGTTTCTCAATGGAATGCACTAAATACTGGCTATCAAAAATTAAGTGCAATTGCTTCAGGTGACACAAGTTCTCTTCTTTAAATTTATTTCTCAAGAACACTCCTGTTGAACTAAGAAGCAACAAGACAAAGAGGAGGAAACACTGAACAGAGTCAGAAATCTCAAGTCCCTGCTGCTAACAATTTATGTGATTTCAGGCAAGTCATTCACTTCACCTCACGGCCTCAGGAAATGATGATGTTAGTGTTGATCTCCAAATCTCCAGCGCTCACATTTTTTGATCATATTATTTCATGGATGTTTCATCTTTACCATAATAACAATATTAACAGCAATATTGTCAATCATAATAACAATAATAAGATTAGAGAGGCATTGGGGAATAGTTGGGGAACACAACAATGGGAGTCAGGCAGGGTACATCCTAAGTACTTCTCTGTCAGTAGATTGTGGAATGACCTAGAATGAGTCCCTTCTCTAGGTCTTAGTTTTTTTTTGTTTTTTTTTTTGATATGAAGGACAAGAATGATACTTTTCCAACCAAATTATACATAACTCTAGGATTTCATGTAGGTACTTTATGCAAAACCACAAACACACACACCCACATCTATAATAGCTGACAAGAGAAGACAAAGCAACATGTCTGACTAAATATGTATTTTTTTTCTAATTATAATATGCCAGAGCCCATCAACCCATTGATTAGGGCTGCTACATTATCTTGGTTTATATTGACCCCCAAAGAAAGAACATCCTGCCATTTCTATTTAATTGAAGGCTATCCTGAGATTTTTAGGAATTTGTCTTTAAATATGTATTCCTACAGATACTTTTATAATGAACCATGTGGAAAGGAATTGCATTATTTCAAATATTCATTTTATCAAAATTGTCTCTGTTTTTACTGATTTTACAATAAACTGTAGAAACTGAACTTGTAAAAAAGTGATACTAATAATATTTCTCTTTTTTTTAATATATATTAAAATTCCATGGAAAATTTTATGTGACTAAAGAATTCAGGTTTTTGTAAGCTTGAATATCTTGAATAAACTATTTCGTAAGTTCTCTTTTACCTCCAATCTTAAATAATTTTAAACAACTGGCCAGGGAAGAGACCTAAAAGTTATCTTAAATTAGACACATAAAAAGCAATGTTTATATTCTCTATCAAAGGTAGTAGCCTGCTGAGTTTCTTCTAAGGTAGCTTTGAATGCAGAGAAATGTCATTCTAATCCTGGGAAAATCCTGACAAGAATCCAAAGTCTTTATTAATAAAGAATACTTTTCAATCCATAATAAAAATTCTGTTCATTCCAAACTGAGCTAGCTTCTTCTAGTGGAAACAGAGAAGAGCTGACTGGAAGTCAGCCTTTCCTTGGGGAAGAAACATGCCCATCATGCCAAAGATATTAGTGGGACTGATTTTTTTGGAGTAGCAAAAGGTGGCTAATGCTTCATATGCTGTTGTTTCACTGGGGAGAAATGGCATGACCTTTGTCTCCTTTAACTCAATGAAATCATCATGCTTCATCTGTCTAAGGTTTTGTGCACATGTACTTCGTCATATTATATTAATGATTTTGGACGACCTCTGTCTATTAAGTAGGCAACTTCTCACAAAATGGCAGACAAGATTTAAGGTAGAAAGAAAATGGAAGTGAGAGGATGGATACTGAAATTAATTTTTCTCCTTCTTTAGAGAAATTGAGGAATAAAATAAGAGCAGTGTAAATGACAAGCTACCAGGTTAATACTTAATTCCTCATTGGATTGGTTCAGTCCTAGGAATTTGTGAATGAAAACATGATTGCTTTACCTTTCTTAAACAATTCAATTTCTTCTTTTGGGTTTCCATTATTTCTAAGAGTTTCACTTGCTAAGCAATTCTGGATCTGTCCATCTATGATGTTTAGAATACTACCTCTTTTTTCAAAGCTCAACTCAAGTGCCACCTCAGCTGTTAAGGTTCTTTTGATTCCCTCGGTGGTCTAATTTCTATTTCTTTTATAAAATCAATCAAAGGTCTAATAGTGATATTAATATGTATTTAATGTTTTACAACATTATTATTTTAGGACAAAATAGAGGCACTTTTTAAAAGAAGCTAACAATTTATTTTCTCCTAAAAGATGAGAAACTCTAACATAGGTAGTGAAAACAAAAGATCTAAAAGTGCATTTATACATTCTAATGGAAAGAACACTGCAGGCAGAATGAAAGAGAATGAATGAAGCCAAAGAAAAACCTGATAAACTAAATCCAAAATGGTAGGATTCAAAATGTGTAAAATGACCCCCATTTCTGAAAGAGTACACGGTGAGGAGTATTTCAGCAGGTCTCCCACAAGGAGCCAGGAGTTGTGTGCTTTTGTGGAAAAGTGGTGACTGCAGCCAGCAAGCAGCCTCCTTGTGACTACAGCTACCAGCACACCTCCTGCAGGGCACTGGGCACGTTTCTTCTCTAAGTAGACTGAGAATTGCCCCAGCACTATTAATACCATAGGAGTCCCATGCAATAAAGGAAAAAGAAGAAAGGAACGAATGAGGCAATGCTGAAAATGCTCATTATTCTTAGTATTTAACTTTAAAAAGAGTTCATAAAGTTTCCAATACTCATTTTGAGTTGTTTAATGAAATACTTTATTTTCAAAAGTTATTTGTTATGCTGTGCCTGATCCACAATGTACCTTCACATCTGCTACCCTGAAAATAGCTTTATAAGAAGTTGTTTTTCTGGTTTCCCTGGGATTAGGGCCTGAGGATGATTTCTGTCTCCAAACCATTCTTGTAAATGTGAAACTGCACTCAAGCATTACAAACTTATGTCTTTCTGAGAGCAGATGGAGGCAAAGTAAACCAATGAACTGCTTTTATTCTGTTTTGTTTGGTTCTTGGTAACCAGATTACCTTGAGTGACATGATTCAGGCTGAAGTTCTTACTGAAGTTTTCAAATGATTGTCTTCTCAGACTTAAGAGCAAAAGCACAACAACATGAAGAAAATAGTGGTTATTGCTCATGATTCTATCAACAGCCTTCTCGTTTACATGTAAATGGAAAAAAAAAGAGACAAATCACCTTTGTGATCTTGCATTATCAAATGTAGCTATTCTGGTAAAGGTTGAGAGGAGGTGAGTAAACACCTCATCAAAACCTACAGAGGCAATCAGTGCAAAAAAGCTGCTTCAAACATTATGTGATCGTTTTCCTCCTAATATCTCTGCCTCCTAAGCTCACTGGTAGCATTACAGCAGTATGTGGCTTGAATAGCAATGTGTCCCCTTGTCCTGGCAAGCTGGCAATGCAATAGCAAGGATAATGGTCTGCCATTCCAGCTTATAGTTGTTGTTAACCCCTAAGCAAGTTGCGCAGTCCATCCTGCTGTGAGTTATTCCATGGAAGTTTGACACTCAACCTCTAAGCAAACTCGAACTCTACCCTACTGTTGAATTATTTTTTATTGAAGTTTGGAATTCAACATTATTCTTCCTTTTTTTCGACTTTCCTCTGACTATTTCTCAATTTCTAATAATTTCTTTTAGCTATAGCAGTCCACAAAGTGTATTTCAAATGCTTGAATGCACACGCTGCCCCCGCCTGACACACACATACACATACACATTTACATTTGCTGTAGCCCTTTGCCTTAGTGACTGGTTCTCAGTTTCAAGAGACACACCAGAAAAATATAAAGAGCAAGACTGTCATTTTTGCCTAAACTAGTAGTCATTTTCAATGTGAGGTCTGTGAACTATGTGCCTGGGATTCACCTGGGGTACATATTAAAAAGGCAGATTCCCTAAGCCCAGTCTTTGACTCACTGAATTGAAATTGCTGGAGGTGGTGCTGAGAAATTTGCAATTTTTAATAAGCCAATTTCTTTAGGTGATTCTTCCATGAGCTACATTTTGAGAGACACTGAAAGATATAAACATAAAATCTTAATTCTCTACGTGTCCATGCGTGTGTCTTTATGAAACTAACCAAGGGCGCATGAGCAGCATCAAATCTCACACTCTCCTGCCTGAAGTCCAGTCCACAGATGTCTCCACTAGCACTCACTACACCCCCCCACCATCTTGTTGCTAGCTACTGAAAGTACACTTTTACCTGACTCTATGGCCATAGGCCTTTGCAAGTGAAAGCCATTCAATCGTGCAGAAAGGATAAGTGATCTCCACTGCCCCCCTAATCACTGGAAGAACACATAATAGTTGACTCACAAACTGCTTGATCACCAGGTATTCATTCTATTGGCCCACTTCAGGCAATCAGATTGCAGCTTGCATAACTACTATAAAGTGAGGCAGTGGTTGAAGGTTGAGAAGACCTGGGAAACAATGAAGGTGTCACCAGCATCCCTCGGGTCAAGATGTTGCCCTTTTCATTAAGGGCAACATCTTGTTTAAATTACAGATCATTGAGATTATTGCTCATGCTTTCACTAAGCCCAGTAAAAGGAAAAATAAAATCACATACTTTAGTGGGTAAAAGAAAATTACTAAAATAATAAGATGAAATGAGCAGAGGTTAAGGGAAAAAGCCCATGATTTTTAATAGACACCACTTATGGCTAAAAGGAGTCAATATGTTAGCTGTTTATTCAATTTTAGAACATTATAGTTGAAAGAGTCTCCAAGGTAATTTCTTCTCCAAGAATTTCTTCTCTTTCACCGTTTCTTTGAAGATCTCAGGTTTTATGAAGCTCATATTAAAAAGCATACCATTGCAATACTTTGATTATTTTGCTAAAAATTTCTTCCATAGGTTGAGCCAAATTCTTCTACTTTCTAAGTTCCACAGCTGGTTCTGGATCTGCTTTCTGATGCCTCATTATCAATACCAGTCCTAGACCTACAAGATAAGCCCTTCATATAATTGAAGACAGTGCTCATGTCCACGTTCTGGGATATAGCAAACATTCCCTCCCAGCGACGCTTTCAAGTTCCCTGGGTTCTCGGCTGTGTTCGTCTTTGGAGCAGTCCGTGTTTACCCATGTCTCTTAGAATGTGGTTCTCTGAACTGAACAGAATATCCTAGGTATGCTGGATAGCTGGTTTATCATATAATTTGTTCTGGACACTGTGTTTTTATAATATAACCTAAAATTTCATTATTTATTTAATTTATTTATTTTTTGCAATTATCACAATAATATTCACATAGAGCTCAGAGTCAGCTAAAATTTTAAGCCTCTTCCTAACTACACACAACCTCCATGCTAGTATTTAGCCAAACCTCCCACATGCTATGTTGGTTCTTTTCATTTTTTAAATGTAAATGTAGAACTAAATGCATTTACAGACAAAAATTTTATCTTTTTTGTCTTGAATAATTCAGTTCACAGAATGAATGCTGATTCTTTTTGTTCAGTGTTTAAACCTTCCCTCCAAAGACTATGCCATCTTCAAACACAATAGATTTGTTATTTTGGCAGGAAATATTATGTGAAGAAATATTATTGGCAAATTTTCATATTTAAAAAATATTTTCACGATCTTTTTATTATAAATAATAAATAAACCAAGGTATTATTTACCAAATCATTTTGACATGTTCACATACAAATGAATCATAGAATTTTTATGATATATATATGAACAAGTAGAAATTATATATATTATAGAAATTTTATGATTCTATTCATTTCCATAATATATATAATAGATATATATATATCATACATTAATCTATTTCAATTAACTATCTCTGTCTTATATTTTGTCTAGAGAGCAAGTTTATATAATCCCATTTAGGGCCATCACAATTAAATAATTATTGAATGCTTATAATTAATTTATTTAACAAACATTTATTCAGCACCTAACACAGTGACAGGCACAGGTGTTGAGCATATACTGGTGAATAAAATAGTCATGGTATCTGGCCTCATGGAAAGCATAAGTTATAATCTAATGGTGAGGATAGAAAATCAACATACATGCAAACAAATATGTATCCAATTACAATGCGTGATAAATGTGGTAATGGAAAGGAACAGATAGAGAAAAACAGGATGAATGACTACTTAAGTAGGGTGGTCTGTACAACTGTTTTTAACCAATCCTAAACGAAGTATTCATTACCAATAAAAGAAATCAATTCCATTTCTGTCATGGTTTATAATGGCTATTTAAAACTATGCATCTGTTCAAGGTTTTTTGTGGCTATTTGAGTAAGCCTTAAAGTACCATTATTATATAGTTTTGAGACAGACAATGTATTTGGTATGAAGTATGGAAAAAATGATGGTTGAAATTATTCTACTGCCTTAAATAGCGTTCTGAGTTTTCAGTTTTTCTGTGGGATCCTTAGGAAGAAACCTTTAATTCATAATTGTAACCCTTTTTGGTTTGTCATAAATTTATAGCTACTGCCAAATGATATCAATTTAGGAAATGCATTACAAAGTCTTGAAAAGAGAGCTGTGCAATTATGTGTTCATAGTTACATCCCTTGATGGTATTAGGTTTGCTAGGAATTTTCAGGCTGTGAGCAGTAGCAGTTTTTTGGAATTTCTTAAAGCCATCATTTGGTTGCCTCATGCAGAGCTTGTTCCCAATAAAATAAGATGAAAGAAATAGTATTAGCTAACTTCATCTATTTTGATTAATGCAAATAGATACACTGGGTCTGTTTTGTCTACTATTGTGGGAAGAAGCACTTACTCTGAGTTTAATTTTAATCACCTGATCAATAGCAGAGTTTGGGAAGTGCAATGGGTTAAATTATACCCAGGAACTGGTGAGTTGGTAGAAGAGAAGCTAATCAGAGTCCAGGGAAGTAGGCAAATAGCCAAAGCTCAGGACTCAAACAACGATGCCATGTCAGAAAGAGCTTGTCTGAACAATGGCATAGCAGATTCAGACCAGAATGGGTATGAAGAATTTGTCTAACTCCAGGAATAATGAATGGCAGTAAGAGTTTAGAAATGAATACAAAGACATGGGGGTTATCAGATATAAAGCAAGTTCATTCTCAGCCATTCCAAGAGTCCTCAAAAATAGGGATATTGAGAAGTGAATCAGGCCTAACTCACAGAAAATGGGCCTGGCAATAAAATAGGCTCAAGATAGTCAGTAGAATTTAGGACTAGTCTCCCCACTTCCTCAATAACTTTCTGAGCCTGTGCATAGGCAGATAAACTTCTGGCAAGGAAGCGACCCATTCAGCAGAAGTTAGCCAGGTAAGCTGCCTGACCCTGTGCAGAGGTCGGGGCAGGGTGGGAGTTAGTAGTTCTTATCCTATTAAAGTCTCCAGTGAAGTGTTGATATGGACTACACAGCTGCAGAGCATGTTCAAGCCCATGGAAAGTGGCATTCATGGCAGAAATAGTGGGAAGAATTCCTGGGTTTTAGGAAAGTGGGTTAAACAGTGAAGGTTGGGAAAAGGACCAAAAATCTGACCAAGTTTGAACAAAGGTATAGCAGAATCAGTCCAGGAACTAGCTTTGGGGACAAGTGGAAGAAGGATAGTGAGATAGTGGGCAGAGTGGGAGAAGAGATATGATCTGAGTTAAAGAATAGATAATTCTAGAAGTTCAAGAGGAAATGAATTAAGGACTAAATTTCAAGCCCCCCCTCCTCAGGACTTCTTTCTAGGTGGGAAACAGAAATGTCATGGTTGATTGGACCCCAGTTCCTGGTGATTAAATACTGGGAAGGAATTAAATGGGATGCAGTTTAGTCTGCCGATGGAGATAGGGCACTGTTTAAGGCAGGAAGGAGAAACTCTGGTATTCAGTCGGGGTCCAGAGTGGCCTGGCCATCCACAGTAGTATTCAAAATAGGCTTCCCCACTGGGAAAATTTGTGGAGACTTGGGCACAGTGCAGACAAAACTAAAACCAAAGCCTTCTGTGGAGTTGAGGGAGATCAAGAACTGATGGCTCAGGGGGTCTTGAGTTTATAGCAGGCACACTATACCACAGCCAATGCACTGGTGCTGGAAGAGCTTTTGATTTACTGATATATGACATCATTGGCTTATGGAGAGGAGCAAGTAGCCTCAATCGGCTCATTTACCTAATGGTACCCTCTGGAACTGGCTGGCTGGTAGCAAAGGCTGACAGTGAGGATAAGCAATGAGGTGTGACGTGGCTGGATTTTCAGGAAACTGACATTTATGCAAAACTACCAACTGCATCATTTACCGGACTTTCCTAATATTCTGGGTATGTGCAACTTCATAACTTGGTGGCAGTGGGAAGTAGCATCTCCAAAATACAGGTGAAGCAGAGATTTTAATTGTTATCTTACTGGAACCAGGCATATCAACAAATCACAGGGATTATGACAACGAAGTACAATTACTTTCATACTTTGGGCTGAAGAACCAAGTTCCAATCTACGGGGATATTTTTTTTCAATGATGTATGTACATGGGGAGGTGAGGGAGGAATGGGCAGCAGCCAGATCAGCCGGATCAATCCAAATGTTAAAGGAGGAGGCAGAAATTGGAAACAGATCACCCTAACATCCAACAATATAAAAACAAGCTGATAGTAACAAAATCAAGGCTTCTTCACAAATTCTTCAATATCCATGTCCACACAACCAGGAAAAGAATTTAGAAAACTCTTTGTGCACATGGATTCCTCTAGACAAAAAGCAACTTTATAAATAATCAAATTCCATACATTCCAGATTCAAATCCTTATTGCATTGGTTTAGGAAAACTGTTCAGTGTGAAGTGTGTCTCCACAAAGACTGCTCCCAAATAACTGCTGGAAAGTAAAAGGGCAAGTCAATTACTTTTATCCAAAGAACAGAAAACAATGGACTAGATCAGTTTGTTTTTTCCCTCCAATGACATTAGCTTTCATTCTATTGAAAGGATTTCAAAAACACACAAAGATACTTGGTGAAGGAAAGAGACTACTATATAATCTAGTCTTATTGTCCCACTTTGTGAAATAGATATTTTTTGTTCATTTTCCTCACAAGTTAAATGAGAGGACAGCCATATTTGCCAGAGTAAATTCAACTTAGAAGAAAAACTAAGTATGTAGCACTATCATGTGTAGGGTCATGAGCATGGAGAGAAGAGTAACACAATCTGAGTGAAACACACAGGGAATTCTTTATTAGCAAAAAATAAAATCTATTCTGTTTTTTCCTTTGGGTTAAGAAGTAGTAGCTCCTAGTAAATATGGACTTTTTCTTAGAAAGTTCAATGATTCAGCCATTATCAGTCATAGCTTAAATTATTCCTGTGTAGTTCACTAATTATCAAGCTGTGACTTAGGGTACCCATCAGAGCCTGCTCATTTTTTGCCAAGTTAACACATCTGTCCACCAAGAACCAGTGCTCACTCCTTAAAGATGAGCCATAAAATCACCTCTATATGTCAGTCCCATTTTATTCCTTTTCAACATATCCCCCAGATCAGACTCTGGTTTCAATCTGTTATTCATCCTGTAGAAATTATTAGTTTAATTTCCAATGGAATCTGTTATTGATTTTTCAACGCATTACTATAATTCTTTTTATTCACAATTTGCATTGAATAATATATTTCCATATAAATCTAATTTTATACAAAAACAACTAAAACCAGGAAATGTCATGTTAAGTTGTAAATGTACCATAATTGCTTGAAAATTAACCCATCTCCAATTAAGAAACTGAAGCATATGGGTTATTATGCTTCATTGGCTCTATATATGGTTTCAATATTAACATTATGTTCTCCAGACTTTCTAAATGTGTTCAAGATAATGGTATAAGCCTATTTTTTTTCTTTTTTTAAAATCTTCCCTTTTAGTAAAAAGCAGGAACAAGCAAAATGTCTTTAGCTTTTTTTTTTATTGAATTACATAAAGATCAAGGCTGTTAAAATGAGAGTTTAATATAATTTATACGACATCTACATCAGTCTAGTTTCTAAATACAATATTGGAGTCTGTAGATTTGTATATTTTTAAAAGTACATGAAGAATGTGGAAAAGAAGTCCCGGCATTTGTGAACCACCCTTTAGGAAAACTGAGTCTATTCCCAACAGCTGGTTATCAGGACACATCACATCCCACTCATTTTGGCAAGAAGAAATGTCCTCCCATTTTGTTACATTTAACAGGATTTATTCATGCAATGACCCCAAAGAAGGTGAGTATTGCCAGAATATTTCCCTAGCTTATCCAGAGGAATAAATTTTAAGAAATATAATCAAGGTGTCATAATAATTTATTTTCTTCTCATTTTTCTTTTCAACACTCATTTTCCTCTTTAGAATCATGATTTCATAATGGCCATATGTCATGCTAATCATTACAAATACAAAAGAAAAACAAATATATCTGAATCCAAGCTTAGCACTTTATCAGTTTTTGTCTTATTTGTCTCCATTCTCTATCTTTTCACCTATTACCATCTGGCCATTTTTTCCTCTCCTGATATTATACCATATTCATGGAGTAAAGTCTATGACTTAAACTTTGGTGTTAAGGCAGAAGTTTCAACAAAAAGGATAGAATCACTCACAACACATCCTTACAGTGGGCATAATTTTTCCAGGCTTCTAACATTTCCTTTCATGTAAAAGGAATTCCAGTGGAGAAGGAGGAGGAACTGAACCCGAAGCTGTACCTTCAGAGGGAGGAACTGAGCATGTGGAGACTTTCTGTACTTTTTCCTGGAAGCCAAACTGTCAATAGAGTGCTCTGCTCCTCCGAGTTGTATGGCCAAGTTGCACACATATGGAGGTTTATGTTGGTCAGCACTGCCTGATCCAGTGACCAAGTTGTTAGGTGCACATTTGATGGTAGAACCTAATGCTATCATGAACTAAGTCATATTCTCCAAAATCACCCTTATCGGTATAAAGTTAACTTTTGGCCTCACTTATCAATTGGTGGAAAACTTCAGTGGGTAAAAACAGTGGAAAATATTGAGCCTCCTCAAATTCAATACTTTTTCCCTCCTGCATTTCTCCCTGACCTTCAATCCCACCCCACCCCACCTCTATTCAGAAGCTTAGAACTAGGAGTCCAGAAACGATCTCATTTGTGTTTTGGGAATAACCAATTAAAGATTTAATTCTTCAAAGTGAGACTATGTTACATTTTGGTATCAAATTCTCACCCACTGCACCCTCCCACCCCCCATAAAACTCATTTCCCAATCTTTTTTAGGTATAAAATCAGCAGAACTCTAGTCAGCCATGGCATCTCATGAAAGAAAAATAGGGTACAAAAGATTACTATTGATTGAAACAGTAAACATTTATTTTGCAGCACTATTCCAGCCAGCATACATTTAGGTGAACTTCTGAGCTCAATAGTTCTACCAGCTATAGTTTAATACTGAAATAGCAAGACACATATGCAGGCAAGTTAATCTTTATTCTTTCTTGTGATATTTCTTTTCTCTTTCTTATTCTATTCAAGCATGCCCTACTCCAGAGATAGTACCCAGAATCTAGTAACACAAATATTAGATCAAATAGACAACAACCAAAATTGGGAAAGCGGGGCAGAATCATCATTGCTTCTACTATGGGCTTTATAGACACAAACCTGTGGAAACTGGATGAAACCGGAGAGGCTGATTGCAAGTATAGTAGGTCTGCTCGTTGGTAAACCAAGATCTGTATCTCCTCACTGCCATTAAGGCTTAACAACGGACTCTAGTCAAGAGGGTAGAACTACAATGTAGGTGACAAGAAAAGTAAGAGAAAATTCCATCCCTCTGGTTTAGGGAGATTATGGGAGAAGAAGCGAAAAGGAAAAAGAGAGTCAGAGATGAGACATTACTTATTGGGTTTCTTATTCTTCTCTCACACTTAGGTCAGACTGAGTGAGGATTATGAACTAGGTTGGGAGAAACAGGGCAAGGATGGGGGAGGGTGGCAGGGATAGGGGACTTTTGGTCTGCTGTAAATATGAGACACTGGGAGGATATGGCTTTATGAGCTACCTCTGCATCAATTTGACGCCAGGCAGGAGGAAGAATATTAAAGTCAACACAGAGACATAGCTAGTCAGGTAGTTGTAGGGTCTGAATTAAGTTTTCTAGGCTCTCTTCAATTCCCTTGTGGTATGCATGGGACACTAAAATTCTCTGTTTCCTGCATAGATGCACAGTGCCACAAGTTGTAGTTTGTATTTATTTGATGTTATCTATCTGTCATTTGTATGTTTGATTTTTATTGACATGCTAGCTCAGGGCCCACATTTTGAGTAATTGTGATGAAATTTCTACAGAGAAGGCAAATCTAGGCTTGACAGTAGTTCAACACCATCTCTCTTCTCATCTTGTCTTCCTACTCTACCAACCAGCCACCTATACTTAACTTTGATGACAATACTGAAGAGGAAGTGTCCATTCCAGAGTCTTCCTGGATCACTCTCTGGTGATTTCGGCACTCAAGGACAATTCTTTCTGAGCATGGGTCCCTCTGCTGATTCTACAGAAGACAAGCCCTCATATGCCTTAAGATTGTTAATCAGTCAGAGGCATAACTAGAAATTTTGGCAGTCAGAGCCATTAGCCCCTTGAATTCACTAGGATGTAAACAAGTGACTATAATTCATAAGCTACCCCATAAAACCTGATGACTCAGTGAAGGGCCCTGGGATACCAGGAGTCACATCACTTTACATCTGGATATTAGTAACCTAGTTGAGAACCAGCTGCCAGCAACAGCCCTGAGAGGGATATACAAACAAACTGAAGGCTGCTAAGAAGAGAATAAGGGATCCTGTAACTTCCTATAGGCAAAGGCCATGCTCCCAAGGGCTCAAAAATGTTACATCTTTTCTTCGTCATATTATTTCTTGACAAGGATTTTTTGTGTGTGTGTGTGAGGAAGATCAGCCCTGAGCTAACATCCATGCTAATCCTCCTCTTTTTGCTGAGGAAGACCGGCTCTGAGCTAACATCTATTGCCAATCCTCCTCCTTTTTTTTCCCCCAAACCCCCAGTAGATAGTTGTATGTCATAGTTGCACATCCTTCTAGTTGCTGTACGTGGGACACGGCCTCAGCATGGCCGGATCAGCAGTGCGTCGGTGCACGCCTGGGATCCGAACCCGGGCTGCTAGTAGCAGAGCGCGCCCACTTAACCGCTAAGCCACGGGGCCGGCACATTGACAAGGATTTTTAACGTGCATATATAAATGCCACAATCTTTATAACACTTGGTTAGCAAGTACTTTGAAAATTCATTGAGAAACCTCACTATCCGATAAATTCCCTATTCTGAGTTAAATCTATGGAGATTTAAAAACAAAAAATCAAGTAGTTTCAAAATTTTAAGTACTATTAAGAAAGGATTTGAATAATTTAAAACAATGGTTTCCATATGATTAGTGTTTCATTGGGGGCAGATGGAAGTTCTTATAGCATCTTGGCTATTCCAACAGCTTCCTAGCTAGTGTCCATGCCTCCACACCTGTCTTTTTCCCGACTGTTTTCAATACTATAGTAGCCAGAATGTAATTTTTAAAAATCTAAGTTAGATTGTTACTGTCCTACTTAAAACTCCCTCATGGTTTCCCATCACACTTAAAATATCAGTTCTTTCCACAGCCTACATACTTCTACAAACATGTAGCTCCCTTGCAAATTCACCTCCAACAAAATTCCTTCTTGTTCACTCTTTCCCAGCCACACTGTCTCTTTGCTGTACCTTTAACACACCAAGCACACTCCACTCTCAGGGCATTTGCACCTGCTATCCCCTCTGCCTGGTATTCTCTTCCTCCAAATATGGACACACTCATTTCCTCACTTTTTAGGGTCTTTGCCCAAAATCAACTTCTCAGAGAGGGAGACTGACAAACGCCGTAAAAGAACACCCTCTAGTCACTCCACCCTCTTACTTTGCTTTATTTCTTTTACCATGATCTGACATTACATTATATATTTGTTTATTTGCTGTCTCCCTAAAATAGAATGTTCTGTAAGATCAAGAAACATATCTAGTTTCCACTGTATGGAATAATGCAATAGTAGCCACTCAATAAATATTTATTAAATAAATGAATTTTATTTTAGACACTGTTATAAATAAAATCAGTGTATTTATGTGATGTGATCTTGTTTGTTATTTGGTTTTTCAATTTTCCGGTAGGTGTGTAATTGGTAGACATAGGAGCATAACTTCTGCACCTCATCAAACTGATTTGGTTGTGTCACAAGTGGCAAGCCCATTTGCTGACTGTTTTCCAGAATTTAAATCACGCTGGTCTCTGTGATGAGCTCAATAAAGAACTGAAAAAGTTGACTTACACATAGATTATCCATGGAGAGAGAATCTAATTATGTCATTTGTTATAAAAATCATGAACCAGAGGCTGCATTTAATACTTATTGGTAGAATTCAAACCAGAGAGTACTTGAAAAGATCATTTCTCTTTGATTTTAACACAAATTATTTGATATATTTTGGTGGAAGCTTTCCTTCTTATTTACATTTTTCCTCAGTTAATATTAAAAACAATATTTCCCAACAACATGATAGTGTATAAAGAGTGAAGTCTTGGCGATAAACTGATACTGTATTAGGGCACTGATTCCAGCACTTTTGAGTTGTATGTTTCCATTTTCAACTTCAGTCTCAGTTTTTTCATCTTTCAGATGGGGGTTAAAATACCTACATTGCAGTGTAGGTGGGAGGAGTTATTGAATTAATAATCTATAAAGGACCTAGCCTAGTACTTGGCATACGGCAGGTGCTAAACAATTTCCTTCCCCTTCCTTTCAACATCCTTCCCCTTACCCGTGCCTAAACCAAAACCTTGTTGGGAAGGTAAGACCAGATTCACTCAGATTTTTTTCAGAGAATCTAGAAAAGTTACTGCATTTCTTTGAATGACAGGAAAGTCATGTATTCCTCAGTTGGTTGAATCCTTTGTTCTAATATGTTTTTGTAGAGTGAGAAAATTGACAAGTTGACATCAATCATTTTTCCCATCTCCATCCCCGAAAACACAGCCTTTTCTGTGGCTTTAGAGTTGTTAGCTGATGTTACAGTAAGAGCTGATATATTGGACACCTTTGGTGACCTCAGCCAGACAAATGTAATTCTAATGAACAGATTCTGGCTAGTCCTCCATCTCTGCTCACTGCTAGAATTCTAAATCCAAGCACATGCCATTCCATTGTGTGCTTCCAAGAGATTCAAGAGATTATATTTAATTACAGAGAACTCAAATTATCATTGTTGTTGTTGTTCTTAATCTGATGCAGCTTTGTCAGATATTGTGGATCAATTGCTTTGTCTATGGATTTGAACATATCCAAACTTAATCTAAGTTAATACAAATGAAGTCTGTTAAGTATTAATCAATTACTTTCCTTGTTCTACAAAAACAATTTCTGCTTACAGAGCATTAAAATTGAACTACGGGGGCCAGCCCGGTGGCATAGTGGTTAAGTTCGCCCGCTCCACTTCGGTGGCCTGGGGTTCATGGGTTAGGATCCCAGGAATGGACCTACACACCGCTTGTCAGGTAATGCTATGGCCGTGTCCCGCATACAAAATGGAGGAGGATTGGCACAGATGTTAGCTCAGGGCTAATCTTCCTCAAGCAAAAAAGAGGAAGACTGGCAACAGATGTTAGCTCAGGGTCAATCTTCCTCACACAAAAAAATAATAATAATTTGAACTAGGATAGTTTAATTTGTGTCAACAAGATATGTTATAATGTTTGATGTGCATCAACAAAATATGTTATAACATTTCTCCTAGCCTGTCTCTATCAGACTACATTACTTAAAATTAATCTAGAGATACAGAAAATTGAGTTTGATAGATATTTTTGGTGAGAAAAGGGGACTTCCTATTGAAATTTCCAAGTATGGTTTAAAACTGTTTTAAAATCTATTTTAAAAATTAACTTATTTTTCTTATAGGTTCTTGTAAGGCCACAAGATTGCTCAACTCCAAAGGGCAATCACAATAATTAATACTGGATTCATGACACTTGATATAGGACTTGATTTTTCTATATTATTTTGAAATAAAATTTCAAATATAACTGCTACTTTCAAATTGAGTATAATTTTAAACATCTTAAACCACATCATGATTTAAAAAATACATTTTAATGTATTTTAGTCAACACTCTGTACTTTAGTGACATACCTAAAATGAAACAATTTTTCCATTTATAAAGCCATAAAACCACAAGAGAGAAATACACTATTTAATTGGTCTCTGGAGAAAATTATATTGATGGTATTATTAAAAATAATCAATGTCTTTACCAACCCTTCATGAAGAACGTGCCACATATGATCTTTTAAATTATACTAAATCTGGCCACTGTTCTTGCTGTAATAAGAAGGGCCAGAGTGAGAGATCTAAGCAGGTAACAGGGATCCCCTATGGCCTATGAAATGATAACAGTAGATGTGGCTAAAACTTATTCAAATATATGTACAATGACAGCATGCAACTTTAAAAGAATAAAAAAATAAAAAATTAAGTTTGGAGGAGTACTGTATCATCAGGCCCAATAAAAATCTTGCCTTTTCCACATCTCTCTGTACTTTCTTCTCTAATGAGACTACAAAATATCAAGAGAAATACAAAAGGAAAATAATCTTTTGTTGCTACCTGTCACATTGATATTATTAACTATTAATGTGTCCATGGTGGCATTTGTTTAACGCCTTCAGGTACTAGCTCCCACGCCCCTTGCTGTGTTCATCACTCAGTGTCACTCAGGGAATTCAGAACATTGGAAATATAGATTTTCAAGTTATATAAAGTTGGAAGAGGATGGATGAAAAACACAGAAATAAAGGGGCAGGCCCGGTGGCGCAAGTGGTTGAGTGCACGCGCCCTGCTGCGGTGGTTCGCCTGTTTGGATCCCGGGCGCGCACCGACGCACCGCTTGACAAGCCATGCTGTGGCGGCATCCCATATAAAGTAGAGGTGGGTGGGCACGGATATTAGCCCAGGGCCAGTCTTCCTCAGCAAAAAACGAAGAGGATTGGCAGATGTTAGCACAGGGCTGATCTCCTCACAAAAAAAACAAAACCAAAAACACACGGAAATAAGGTAAGTCATCATAGATGTTAAAACAGGTAGAGCAAAGAAGCAGTGAAATGGGTGTTCTGCAATGATAAAGAAATGATGACATAATAATACCCATTTTGTTTAAAGTACTTTGTAATTTCATATATATATATATATATCTATCCGGTTTGATACCCTGTGAGATAAGAGAAGAAGAAATGGTGAAGGAGTTATTATTATTATGCCCATTATAGAAATGAGAAAACTGGGGTTAATAAATTTAAATAACTTCTCCAAAGTTACAAATCTCTAAGTGCACAGAGACAAGGTTGCTTATACAGTGCTCCTCCTAGGACATTAATGGCTTATATATCTAGAAACTCAAAAAGTGGTAAGAAGGCTCCTGAGTGATTAAAAAAAACAAAACAAAAAACACAGGAGTACCAGAGAGAAATTTCTGATTGTAAGCCTCCTGAGGAAAGGAAGGAAAGAGGGATGTCATCAAAAGGTCAGGCTGGGGACTGACTTCAGCTGTCATTCATAACACTGAGAATTTGGCAGTTATTCAGTTCTTTATTGAATCCATAAGTCATTTGATATTCTATCTTTTCAATTACTTTTCCCTTAAATTATCCAGAGTCCCCTAACATAAGTAACTTTGGAAAACGCTGTTTTGACTGGATACTAAAAGGATAGAGTCAGAAAGAACTATACAAAAACACTGTGCTCTGCTTGGCAAATTTCTTTCTTACAGGGGTTACATTAGTACGTTACATTAGTAATTCTGAAACTACTTTATATGCATGCTAGGGTTGAACAAATAAGTAAATAAATTGCTTTTAAGGGGAGCCAGGTTTCTTACAGACAGACAAAAAAGTTACAAATAAATAAGAGGGAAAGGCTAGAATGAGTTAGAGTCACAGATATCAGTATGAACCTATGTTTACTTAAACATATATATGAATAGACATAAAAATAATAATATGTGTCTGTATATGGGTTAATATATATACACATATATTTCTTAGTTCTGTCTGCTGATAGGGCCTAGAAGCAGTGACATCCTAGGAGCACATCCATACCCAGAACTTGGTTTTTAAATACTACTCTCCAATAAAAGGAAACAGGGCTCCTTGGAGAATGGCTGATTTTAAGACTGAGGTAAGGAAAATACAAGATGTTCCTGGAGCATCTTATAGTGCCAGAAATTAAGGAAGTACTCAAAAAAAAAAGGGATGGATTCAAAAGACACAGGAGCCAACCTGAAATAGCTTCCAGTGGCCAAAGCTGGAACAATTTGATCAACAAAATAAATAACCATGGTATTGAAGTACTATAACCCAAAAAATGAAATAAATATCCATGAGTCCATATCAACATAAATAAATGAGAGAGAAAGAACAAATTCTCCTTGCAGAGGAATCCTAAGTAGCTTATGTAGATACTTCCTCCTCTAGGAGGTGGAGCTTACTTCCCATTCTCTTGAGTGTAGGCTGGACTTAGAGACTTGTTCCAAACAATAAAAATGAAAAAATAGTAACCTTATAGTGGAGAAACGTGGCAGACACTACTTTAATTAAGTGATCAAGGTTAACATGACTAGTGATAAATCATGTTGATATCATATATCCTTTGATATGATGCAATGAGAAGGGCTCTTCATCTCTGTGTTATTCTTCCCCCAAACCCATAATTCCAGTCTAATCATGAAATTGATCAAACTCAAATTGAGGGCAATTCTACAAAATACTTGATTCTTAATTACCAAAACTATCAAAATCATTAAAAAAACGAGGAAAGACTGAGAAACTGTCACAGATCATGAGAGCCCAAGAAGATATAAAGACTAAATGTAGTGTATTACCCTGGATTTAGATTAAATACTAGATAAAAAAAGGACCTCAATGAAAAAAATGGTGAAATCTTAGTAAAGTCTGTAGTTTAATCAACAGTATTGTACTAATGTCAAATTCTTAGTTTTGACAAATGTACTGTGGTTCTGTAAAATGTTAATATTAGGGAAAGCTGGATGAAGGGCATATGGGAACTCTCTGCAGTATCTTTGCAATTTTGCTATAAATATAACATTTTTACAAAATGAAAAATTAAAATAAAAGTATCCAGTTTTTTTTCTTGCTTATTTCTGTCTAAATGATGCATGGTGCTAATGAATAAATTATCCACAATCTCATTCAACAGTAGAACCAAGACTATACCTTTACATTGGAGTATTTTAGTACCTGCTTTACCAAAAATATAATCTCAAATATTCTGAGTGTTTAATCTATTGTTGGTTTCTGAAAAAAATAAGATGTAAGTTGTTCCCTGAATGCTTTGTAGACTAAGAGTCTATGCAAGTTTAAACATAGGTATCTGAAGCTCCCCTAAGGCACACCATGCTGAAGAGGTTCTTGTGGTAATAGTACATAAAATAAAAGGAAGACACACTGTAAATACTTGAATTTCTCATACAATGAATATTTATTAAGCATGTATTATGTTCCAGCTACTCTGCTAGGCAGTAGAAATAGAGTGTTGAATGGAACAGACACTGTCTGACCTTTAAGAAGGTTACTGTTTAATGGACTGGCCATGAAGATATTCATCCCTTTAGATTCTGAGGCTAAAAAATGTTTTTCTTTGTGACTTTCATGCTCTCACTTTCTTTCATCAAGAGCACAAAATCTAATTGAGATTAATAATTTTCAAACCAGAATTAGAAATGTGAGAGAACTGCTTTTTCATTAAGCCTACTCATATGGCTCAGAGTAGATCTTTTCTTCATTCCCTTTGCCAAAATATTGCTGACAAATACAATATTTACTCATGCAGTCTAGCTTATTTCAACAGAAAGATTATTTTTGTTGCTGCTTCAAAAGTATAGGGAACCAAGTGAATGACATAGTAGAGAAAATTTGAATATTAAATTCAGCTTTCACTTTTAAGGAGAAAGAACAATAAGAATAATATTTGATGCCAAGTACAGTATTTCTTTACATGAGCAGTATTTCTTTACAATGAACAAAGTTTCATTTCAACTTCATAATTTTTTTCTAAGGGAAGAATTTCAGTCGTTACTAAATATATGTAATTGGTTTAATTCTAAACGATTTAGATTGTGCTGCTATGCTAGTATTTATATACCATTGTATTTTCCCTTTATAATTTTCTGGGAGAAAGTCAACAAAAACAGGGCTGACAAAAATTGCCCAACTCTTCTTTTTAAAGACCAAGATTGAGTTACAGTACTTCAGTATAATAAACCAAACAATAATTACTCTGTGTTTATATGTAGCATTTTACAGCAAATATCAAAGAGTTTATTCTGGAATTATTAGAAGCAAAAAATTACACTCATAAAAGCATTTCGGCTTTTTTTCTACGAATTGTGTATTAGTTTGGACTTTTAGCTGCCAGTAACAAAAGCATAGGTCAGACTTATATTTAAGCCCAACTTAAAAAAAAAAAAAGGTGGGGCAGACAAATTTATCACAGTAGTATTCAAGTGTCTCCTAGAATCCAAGGACAATTTCTGGCTGGTCCTAAGGATCCCTTCTTCATTCTGCATCTCTCCTTCATCTCTCTCTTTCTTTAATCTTGCCTCCCAATGGCATCAAGCTTGGGTTTGAACCTGGTGCTGCCAATTAGTAGCTTTTACTCTTCCTTGGAAAAATTATTTAATCTATCTGTGTCTCAGTGTGTTAATATATGAAATGAGGATGAAAATAATAGCACCTATTTCACTGAGTTGCTGCAAAGATTGAATGAGTTGCTATGTGTAAAACACATAGAACAGTGCCTGGCATAGTAAACATTCTACAAGCGTTAGTTATTATTTGTATTCTAAGGTCACTACCAAACCTTTTTCCATTTCCACAGCTATTAGTTTAAAAAATAAAGCAAATGGAGAAGTTTTTCCAAACGTAATTCATTAAACAATGAAGATACCAAAACCAAAATAACCTTTACCATCTAATTTAACTAGAAAAAATAAAGCACCATTTTGTGAAAAAGATTCTGTGAAGGCCCTGGGCCCTAGAATTTTGACAGAGCCATTCCACATCGTTAGGCCAATGTTTTGCAGATAGCAAATGTCTCTCTTGATCACAGCACTCTTGAGACACCCTCGAGAGCCTGTGGAAGACTGGGTGCCACGGTGTCCACTGCAAGTTAACTGGAAGCATGAGAAAGAAGGGGAATTAAAAAATAGCAATGTAGAATGGATTCCTTGTTTGCTCTTACCTCCGGCCAAGAATGGTGAAATGGGGAGTAAAAAGATACTGAGAAATAGAAGCTGACACTTGTTCTATTTTGATTTTCTCCTTGTATTGCTCCAGTGTTCTCTCTTACTGGTTCCAATCCTTAATTTCTCCCATTTAAATAACCCTGGAGGAGAGGCAAATAGGGCCTCTGAGGTTATCTCTTTTCCAGTCTTCTATATATTGCAAACCTCATATTTGACTGTATTTCTTGACCGTTAGTTTTGAAACTAAAAGTGTTTCAAGTATTGCAGAAAGAATGAACAAGGGAAAGAAAGAGGCTGAATGAATAAGTGAAAGAGAAAAGAATTTCAATATTAGGTACTCTTAGGAAATAGCAGAATTAAGAGAATAATTCTAGGTGAAAAAAAGGGACAAAAAGAGGATAATGTAGTTGTTGCAGGCTAACTAAATAATTTAAATGTTTTATAAGATTTGACATGTGTAGGTTTTGAAGGGAAAGTTATAAAATTAGCCTCACTTACTGGCATTTACAAGGTGAAGGTACTGTTCTACCAGCCTAAATGTAATAATTTATTTCATTCTCACAATAACCTTATGTGTGGTACCTTATTCCCATTACATATAAGGAAGCTGAGCCCAGAACATTTAAGCAACTTTTTTTAAAGTCACACAGCTAGTAAGAGGCAGAGCAAAGACCTCAAAATCAGATATCTAGTGAGCCCAACACTCTTAATTCTACCTCTTACTATTCTACTTTGAAAAATAACTGAATTAGAAGCTTAACACTATGAAGCAAACCCCAAGAATAAAATAAACACATTAAAGTAAATGTCTTCAAGATTTTTAACAGTCCTGTATGAGAATGAGAACATGACCCACATGATTATATTTGCCCACATAAGAAGAGAAATAACTAAGAATCATTACTGTACTTTATTGGAAGTTCCTGAGATTAAAAAACAGTACTTGTGAAAATAATAATTAGGGACCCCTCTTCTCTTTTGTTTTTTTTTGAAGTATAATTGACATACAATATGGTATTAGTTTCATGTGTACAACATAGTGATTCAATATTTATATGTATTACAAAGTGATCATTCTGATAGGACTAGTAACCATCTGTCATCATACAAAGTTATTACAATACTGCCGACTATATTCCCTATGCTGTAAATTACATCCCCATGACTTATTTATTTTATGACTGGAAGTTTGTACCTCTTAATCTCCTTCACCTATTTCACCCTTCCCCCAGCCTCCCTCCTCTCTGGCAACCACCAATTTGTTCTCTGTATCTGTGAGTCTGTTTTCTGTTTTGTTTTGTTTGTTTGTTTTGTTTTTTTAGATTCCACATATAAGTGAAATCATATGGTATTCTTTCTTTTTCTGGCTTATTTCACTTAGTGTAATATCCTCTAGGTCCATCTATGCTGTTATAAATGGCAAGATTTCATTCTTTTTTATGGCATTGTATATATAGAACACACATTCTTTATCCATTCACCTACTGATGGATACTCAGACTGCTTCCATATCTTGGCTATTGTAAATAATGTTGCAATGAACATGGGGGTGCATACATCTTTTCAAATTAGTGTTTTTGTTTTCTTCAGATAAATACCCAGAAGTGGAATTACTGGATTGTATGGTAGTTATATTCTCAATTTTTTGAGGAATCTCCATACTGTTTTCCATAGTGGTTTTACCAATTTACATTCCCACCAACAGTGCATGAGGGTCCCCTTTTCTCCATATCCTCATCAACAGTTATTTGTTGTCTTTTTGATAATAGCCATTCTGACAGGTGTGAGGTGATATCTCATTGTGGTTTTGATTTGCATTTCCCTGATTAGTGATGTTGAGCACCTTTTCATGTACCTGTTGGCCGTCTGTATGTCTTCTTTGGAAAAATGTCTGTTCAGGTCCTCTGCCCATATTTTAATTGATTCTATTTTTTGTGTATGTGAGGAAGATTAGCCCTGAGCTAACATCCATCGCCAATCCTTCTCTTTTTGCTGAGGAAGATTGGCCCTGGGCTAACATCTGTGCCCATCTTCTTCTATTTTATATGGGATGCTGCCAGAGCATGGCTTGACAAGCAGTGCGTGGGTCCGCACCTGGGATCTGAACCTGTGGACCCCAGGCCACTGAAGCAGAATGCGAGAACTTAACCACTACACCACTGGGCCAGCCCTAATTGATTCTATTTTTGATATTGAATTGTATCAGTTCTTTATATATTTTGGATATTAACCTCTTATTGGATATATTATTTGCAAATATATTCTCCCATTCAGTAGGTTGTCTTTCTGTTTTGTTGATGGTTTCTTTTGCTGTGCAAAATCTTTTTAATTTGATGTAGTCCCATTTGTTTATTTTTGCTTTTATTGCCCTTGCCTGGGGAGACGTGTCCAAAAAGTATCGCTAAGATCAATGTCAAAGAGTTTACTACCTATGTTTTCTTCTAGGAGTTTTACAGTTTCAGGTCTTACATTTAAGTCTTTAACCTATTTTGAGTTTATTTTTGATATGGTATAAGAAAGTGATCTGGTTTCATTCTTTTGCATGTATCTGTCCAGTTTTCCCAACACCATTTATTGAAGAGAGTGTCTTTTCCCCATTGTGTATTCTTGATTCCTTTGCCGTAGATTAATTGACCATATAATTGTGGGTTTATTTCTGGGCTCTCTATTCTGTTCTATTGATTTACATGTCTATTTTTGTGCCAGTACCATACTGTTCTGATTACTATAGCTTTGTAGTATAATTTGAAATCAGGAAGAGTGATGCCTCCAGATTTGCTCTTCTTTCTCAAGATTGCTTTGGCTATTCGGGGTTTTTTGGTTGTTGTTACACACTATCAAGTTGGCTCCGACTTCCGGAGACCCTATGAATGAGTGACGTCCAAAATGCCCTGTCTTCAACAGTCCTACTCAGCTTCTATTGACTCATGCACATGGCTTCGTTTATGGAATCAATTCATCTCATATTTAGTCTTCCTCTTTTCCTGCTACCCTCTACTTTTCCCAGCCCTATTGTCTTTTCCAAAGAATCCTGCCTTCATGATGTGCCCAAAGTAGAACAGCTTCAATTTTATCATTTTTGCCTCCAGCTTAGGCTTAATTTGCTCTAGGACCCACTTGTTCATCTTTTGGGGAGTCCAGGGTATCCATAGAGCTCTCCAACACCATATTTCAAATGAATCAATTTTTTTCCCATAAGCCTCCGTCACTGTCCAGCTTTCACACCCACACATAGTAATTGGGAATATGAGGGTGTGGATAATCTTGGCCTTGGTCTCTAAAGACACTTCCTTACACTTAGTGATCTTTCCTAATTCTTTCATTGCTGATCTTCAAGGCCTCAATCTTCTCTTTTTTTCTTGCCTGCAGTCTCCATTTAAATTGATGACTGAACCGAGGTAAACAAAATCTTTAACAATTTCAATGTCTTCATTGTCTGCAATAAAGTTGTGTAGCTCTTCTGTAGTCATGATTTTCGTCTTCTTGATGTTCAAATGCAGTCCTGCTTTGGCACTTTCTTCTTTCACCTTCCTCAAGTCATTGCTGCTTTCTGCCAGTAAGATGGCGTCATCTGCGTATCTTAGATTGTTGATATTTCTTCCACCACATTTCACTCCTCCTTCATCTCAGTCTAGCCGAGCTTTTCATATTATGATATGTTCTGCATACAGATTAAAAAGATAGGGAAATAAAATGCACCCTTGTCTGACACCTTTGCCTATAAGAAACCATTCTATCTCTCCATATTCTGTCCTCAATGGTTTCTTGTCTGCAATACAGGTTAAGCATTAGGACAACCAAGTACTGAGACAGGCCCTTTTCTTTCAGAGAAGCCCACAGCTTTTCATGATCCATGCAGTCGAAGCTTTATTACAGTCTATAAAACATAACTAACCTTCTTCTGAAATTCTTTGGAGCACTCCAGTAGCCAACGACTAATCGCAACTAGATTTCGTGTGTCTCTCTCTTTTCAAAATCCAGCTTGGACATCAGACATTTCTTGCTCCATTTAAGGTAAAGACCTTTGCTGCAGCACCTTGAGCATCACTTGACTTGCATGGGAAGTTACAGCAATGGTCCTATAGTTACTGCATTCCGTGGCATCTCCTTTCTTGGTATATATATTGGTATACATATTGAGCATTTCTAGTCTGTAAGCCATTGTTTTGTTTTCCATATTTGTTGGCATATTCTTGTTAGAATTTTGACAGATTCAGTCTTTGTGGCTTGAAATAATCCTATTGATATCACATTTACCCTTGGTGACTTATTTCATCCCAGTACTTTCAGGGCAGCTTTCACTTCACTTTCTAAAATTACAGGTTCTTCCTCATAGGAATCATCTTCAAAGGAATCTGTCATCCTTTTGTCTCTTTTGTATAGATCTTCAGTATACTGTTTCCACCTTCCCTTTATTTTCTCCTGATCAGATTGTGTGCTCCCCTGTTGGCATTCAGCATTCCTAATCCAGGTTTTAATTTCCCTTTGATTTCTTGAATCTTCTGGACGAGACCTCTTGTTTTTCCTTTTTGTTGTTCTCTTCTATCTGTTTGCATTGGCCATTATCGTGGTTCTCTTTATCTCTACTTGATAGTCACTGCAATACTGTGCTCAGGGTTCTAACCCTGCTTTTGTCACCTTTTACTTTTGCTTCTCGCATGTCCAGAACGATTTTTAGTGTTTCTTCTGTCATCCATCTCAATTCTTCTTTTCTTTTCACTTTGGGCATTGTCTTTTCACATTGTTCCTTAATAATATTTCTGGTTTCAGTGCATGGTTCTTCTGCTTCACAGTCAATTAAAGTTAACAGTGCAAATCTGTTTTTTATGTGGATTTTAAATTTGTCGGGAATAGTTCTTAGGTTATATTTTGGCACTATGATTCTTTTAGTGCTCCTCTTCGGTATTACTCCGATATTTGATATTGACAGTTTGTGGTCAGTACCACAATATGCTTCTAGTCTTGTTTTGGCAGAGAGAATACAGTTTCTTCATCTCCTGCTTCCTACAACATAGTCTATTTGATTTCTGTATTGGCCATCTGGTGATGTCCATGTATACAGTCACCTGTTTAGTTGCTTAAAGCATGTATTTGCGATGGACAGATTGGGGTCTTTTGTAGTTCCATACACATTTTAGAATTATTTGTTCTAGTCCTGTGAAGAATGCCACTGGCATTTTAATAGATATTGCATTGAATCTGTAGATTGCTTTGAGCAATATGGACATTTTTAGCAATATTAATTTTTCCAATCCATGAGCACAGTATATCTTTCCATTTATTTGTGTTGTCTTCAATTTCATTCATAATGGCTTATAGTGTAAAGGTATTTCACCTCCTTGGTTAAATTTATTCCCAGGTATTTTATTCTTTTTGATGTAATTGTAAATAAGATTGTTTTCTTAATTTCTCTTTCTAATAGTTCATTGTTACTGTATAGAAATGTGACTGATTTCTGTATATTTATTTTGTATCCTGCAACTTTACTGAATTCATTTATTGTTCTAATAGTTTTTTGGTAGAGTCTTTAGGGTTTTCTATATACAGTATCACGTCGTCTGCAAATAGTAACAATTTTACTTCTTCCTTTCCAATTTTGATGTCTTTTATTTCTTTTTCTTGTGTGATTGTTGTAACTAGGACTTCCAACACTATGCTGAATAAGAGTGGCAAGAGTGGGCAACTTTGTCTTCTTCCTGATTTTAGAGCAAAAGCTTTCAGCTTTTCACCATTGAACATGATGTTAGCTGTGGGTTTGTCATTTACGCCTTTATTATGTTGAAGTATATTCCTTCTATACCCACTTTTTTGAGGATTTTTATCATAAATAGATGTTGAATTTTGTCAAATGCTTTTTATGCATCTATTGAGATGATCATATGATTTTCATTCTTTGTTTTGTTAATGTGGTGTATCACATTGATTGATTTGTGGATATTGAACTATCCTTGCAACACTGGAATAAATCCCACTTAATCATGGAGTATTATCCTTTTGATGTGTTGTTGAATTTGGTTTGCTCATATTTTGTTGAGGATTTTTGTATCTACGTTCATCAAGGATATTGCCCCGTAATTTTCTTTTTTTGTGATATCTTTGTCTGGTTTTGGTATCAGGGTAATACTGGCCTCATAGAATGAGTCTGGGAGCAATCCTTCCTCTTCAATTTCTTGAAATAGTTTGAGAAGCATAGGCATTAACTCTTCTTTAAATGTTTGGCAGAATTTATCTGTGAAGCCATTTAGTCCTGGACTTTTATTTGTTGGGAGGTTTTTGATTACTGAGTCAATTTCGTTACTAGTAATCAGTCTATTCAGATTTTCTATTTCTTTTTGATTCAGTCTTTGAAGACTGTATGTTTCTAGGAATTTATCCATTTCTTCTAGGTTGGCCAATTTGTTGACATATAGTTGTTTGTAATTCTCTCTTATGATTCTTCACATTTCTGTGGTGTCACTTGTAACTTCTCCTCTTTCATTTCTGATTTTATTTATTTGAGACCTCTCTCTTTTTTTCTTGATGAGTCTGGCTAATGGTTTATCAATTTCATTCATCTTTTCAAAAAACAAGCTCTTAAATTTCATTGATCTTTTCTATTGCTTTTTTAGTTTCTATTTCATTTATTTTCATTCTCATATTTATTATTTCCTTCCTTCTACTAAGTTTGGGGTTTGTTTGCTCTTCTTTTTCTAGTTCCTTTAGGTGTAAAGTTAGATTGCTTATTTGAGATTTTTCTTGTTTCTTGAGATAGGCCTGTATTGTTATAAACCTCTACTCTTATTTAAAGAAATAGTACAGAATATTTTAGCCTTCGAGAATGAAAATATTCAAATAAACTAAAAACTCAGAGAAAGTTGAATAAATGGAAACAGGATATTTGCATGATTCAATTCAAGGTTCAACCTTGAAGAAAAAGAGTAAAGACTTCAGGAAAAAAATAACACTCAACCACTACTAAGTAGAATTTATCTCAGGTATGGGAGTCCGATTAAAACTTAGAAATCTTTTATTGTGATAGAACATATCAATAGCTCAAAGTACATATATATATATATATATATACTCATATATAGACATACACATATATATATTATGATAGTCATAATAGATACCATAAGTTATTTGATAAGGTTCAGTATTCATAATTAAGAACACAGCTCTTTAAAAATTAGGAATGGAAATATATTGTTTTGTTAATAACCTATTTAAAACCAATAATCATCCTCATTCTTAACAATGAAAATACCAGGAGTGTGATTAAATGCTTGATATTGTATTAAAATCAGGAACTAAATAAAGATGCCCACGATGATATGAAACAGAAACTAGTCATATAACTTTTGAGAACAATAGACTACAAAGTACTAGAACCCCACCATGCCCCACCAAATCAAGTAAAAGCTTTTAGAATTAATAAAATAATTTCGTAAATTTCTTGGTTATAAAACATACAAATATCAATAGCTATCTTCTATTTCAGCAACAGCCAATAAGACCAATCTCACAATAGCAACCATAATCTTAAAACATCTAAGATTAGCTTTCTTTAGGTCTGTAGGGAAAAACTATAAAACTCAAAGAGAGAGAACACTTTAATAATTGGAAGAATATGCCAAGTTCCTAGAAAGTAAGATCGAATATTTTGAAGATATTATCTAACCAAATTAATTTTACATTTAATATGAGTCTAAGAGGCAGAGTCAAGATGGCGGCATAAGCAGACTCGGAACTCACCACCTCCCGTGGACACAGCCAATTTACAACAACTCGTGGAAAAATTACCCCTGAGACAGAACTGAAAACTGGATAAGAGGAACTCCTGCAACAACGGACAATCCTAACTGAGGTGGAAGAGGCAGAGACTCCCTTCTGGAGAGGAAAACGCCGCCTTCACAAGCCGCCAGCTTCACGGCCGCCGGGAGCAGCTCACAGGTGCGCAGCCTCCCTGAGAGGAGCGGGGCCCTGAGCCGGGGAGCGCCCCCGCTGTGGGCATTTTGTGGACCCAGCACAATTGAGACCAGCGGCATAATATCTGACTTTGCCTGCTGCTAAAACATTGGGGAGTAACCCCAGAAAACCCGGTTCACAAAGAAACTAAAACTAGCTCTTAAAGGGCCTGCGCGCAAACTCGCCCGTTTCAGAAAGCATCCTAAAATCACCAGAAAGAAAGGTGCACAGTGCTTTGGTGAAAAGAGACTCACCTAATAGGCCCTGAGTGCAACTTGGTGAGGGGTGAGACCTCTCCAGGGACTGGGACATTGGTGGCAGCCATTGTTGTGGCCTGGTGTGGACGTGCTGACACAGACGCCATTGGAGTTCTCCCTGAGGACTGCTAGCCCAGGGTCTGTCCCACCCTCTAGAGCACCGATTTAATCCAGCTCAGCCAGGGCAGGCAGCCCACCCTAGAGACTGGCCCCACCCAACAACAAGCCCTCAGGCAACTTGTGGCCCTGCATAGATTGGTGACTGGATTCTCTGCAGCCTGGCAACTGAGCCGACTTTAGCAGGGCAGGGTGTGCACAAGGAGCGGGTGGAGAGTGTGGGGCAGTGGCTGAGTGTGTGGGGCTCCCGCTGTGGAGAGACTGGGTCTGCTTGGGGAGGTCGGGGCGCTCACACGGGGCAGGACTGTGTTGACTGTGTGTGTGGACCTGTGGGCGGCAGGGTTTGTCAGCTGCAGAAGACTTGTGCTTCTCAAAGACCCACATAGGAGGTTTGCCCCACCTTCCAAAGCCTGAAATGATTGGGTGTTCCTGTGCCTGAGGCCAGCCCCACCCAGCTGCAATCCTCAGAGAGCTACAAGAGACCTAATAGGCTAGAGGCTTACAGCAATTGTAAGGCCCTGAGCCTAACAACCTGCCACACTGGGGGCCTACTCACTTAAAAGAAATACTGCAACACAAACGTGGTATTAGAACTTGCAGCCAACTGTGCTGGGGCTCCCCACACCTGATAAAGAGACTGAAGGGCCCACAACAACTACAAGCAGCTGAGCATTACAACAGCTGGCCAGGAGCATAACTCGGCCTCCCTGGGCACCTACAGGGAGAGCAAACAGGTCACAACAGAAGGACACACGTAGCCCACATAGGGGTCACCCCTGCAACATTGAGAACTGAGGGAAGCACACTGGAAGCCTCCTAAGGCATCACTTACATAAGGTCACCTCTCCAAGAACAGGAGACGTAGCTGACCTACCTAATACATAGACACAAGCACAGGGAAAGAGGCAAAATGAGGGGGCAAAAGAATACATTCCAAGTAAGCGAACAGGACAAAACCCCAGAAAAGGAACTAAGTGAAACAGAAATGAGCAAGCTACCAGACAGAGAGTTCAAACTAAGAGTGTTGAGGATGCTCACTGATCTGGGGAGAAGAATAGATGAGCTCAGTGAGAATGTCAACAAAGAAATGGAAGATATAAAAAAGAACCAATCAGAAATGAAGAATACAATACTGGAAATGAAGAATTCATTAGAGGGACTCAAAAGCAGAGTAGAGGATACAGAAGAACGGATCTGTGAGCTGGACGAAAGACTAGAAGAAAGTACCCAAGGTGAACAGGTAAAAGAGAAAAGATTTAAAAGGAGTGAGGACAGTCTAAGGGACCTCTGGGACAACATCAAGCACACTAACATCCGTGTTATAGGTGTCCCGGAAGGAGAAGAGCGAGACAAGGGGCAGAGAATCTATTTCAAGAAATAATAGATGAAAACTTCCCTAATCTAAGGAAGGAAACAGACATCCAGGTACAGGAATCACAGAGAGCCCCAAACAAGATAAACCCAAAGAGGCCCAACCAAGACACATCATAATCAAAATGTCCAGAATTAAAGATAAAGAGAGAATCCTAAAAGCCGCAAGAGAATGTCAAGTTACATACAAATGAAACCCCATAAGGCTGTCAGCTGACTTCTCAGCAGAAACCTTACAGGCTAGAAGAGAATGGCATGATATATTTAAAGTGCTAAAAGGAAAAACTTACAGCCAAGAATACTCTACCCAGCAAGGTTATCATTCAAAATGGAAGGAGAGATCAAAATTTTCCCAGATAAGCAAAAATTAAAGGAGTTTGTCACCAAGAAACCAGTGCTACAAGAAATGTTAAAGGGACTGATTGAAGGGGAAAAGAGAAGACCACAAATAGGAAAAATTATCTATTTCCATGATTAGAACATAATGGATACAAATACACAAAAAAAAAGAGGTTAGATATGATATCAAAAACATAAAAGAAGGGAGGAGGGGAGTTAAGAGTACAGCTTTCAGACAGAGGTCAAACTACAGTGACCATCAATTCTGTATAGAAGAAAGGAACAGAGAAAGACTACTAAAACACTGAGAAAAAAAAATTTAAAAAATGGCAGTAAGTACATACTTATCAATAGCTATTTTAACCGTCAGTGTACTAAATGCTGCAATTAAAAGGCATAGGGTGGCTGACTGGATAAAAAAACAAGACTCATATATATGCTGCATACAAGAGACACACTTCAGACCTAAAGACACTCACAAACTGAAAGTGAAGGGATGGAAAAAGATACTCCACGCAAATGGCAATGAAAAGAAAGCTGGGGTAGCAGTACTCATATCAGATAAAATAGACTTTAAAACAAAAACTGTAAAAAGAGACAAAGAAGGGCATTACATAATGATCAAGGGAACAATCCAACAAGAGGATATAACACTTGTAAATATCTACGCACCCAATGTAGGTGCACCTAAATATATAAAGCAATTATTAACAGACATAAAAACAAAAATAGACAGTAACACAATAATAGTAGGGGACTTTAACACTCCACTTACACCAACGGATAGATCATCCAAACAGAAGATCAATAAGGAAACATTGGCCTTAAACGACACACTAGAACAGATGGACCTAGTGGATATATACAGAGCATTCCATCTAAAAACTGAAGAATACAGGTTATTTTCAAATGCACATGGAAGATTCTCCAGGATTGATCACATATTAGGCCACAAAACAAGTCTCCATAAATTTAAGAAGAGTGAAATAATACCAAGCATCTTTTCTGACCACAACGGTATGAAACTAGAAATCAACTATAGGAAGAAAATCAGAAAAGCCACAAATACGTGGAGATTAAACAAAATGCTACTGAACAACGACTGGGTTAATGAAGAAATCAAAGAAGAAATCAAAAAATACCTGGATACAAATGAAAATGAAAATACGACATGCCAGAATTTATGGGATACAGCAAAAGCGGTTCTAAGAGGGAAGTTTATAGCAATACAGGCCTATCTCAACAAATAAGAAAAATTTCAAATAAACAATCTAACAATGCACCTAAAGGAACTGGAAAAAGAAGAACAAACCAAGCCCAAAATCAGTAGAAGAAGGGAAATAATAAAAATCAGAGCAGAAATAAATGAAATCGAGACCAAAAAAACAATAGAAAAAATTAATAAAACCAAGAGCTAGTTCTTTGAAAAAATCAACAAAATTGACAAATCTTTAGTTAGATGCACCAAGAAAAAAAGAGAGAAGGCACAAATAAGTAAAATAAGAAATGAAAGAGGAGAGGTTACAACAGACACCTCGGAAATACAAAAGATTATAAGAGAATACTATGAAAAGCTATATGCCAACCAATTCGACAATCTGGAAGAAATGGAGAAATTCTTAGAATCATACAACCTTCCAAAACTGGATCAAGAAGAAGTAGAGAATTTGAATAGACCAATCACCAGTAAGGAGATCGAAACAGTAATCACAACCCTCCCCAAAAATAAAAGTCCAGGACCAGATGGCTTTCCTGGTGAATTCTACCAAACATTCAAAGAAGACTTAATACCTATCCTTCTCAAACTCTTCCACAAAATTGAGGAGGGGGGCAAGCTCCCTAACTCATTCTACGAAGCTGACATTACCCTGATACCAAAACCAGACAAGGACAACAGAAAAAAAGAAAACTACAGGCCAATATCACTAATGAACATCGATGCAAAAATCCTCAACAAAATACTAGCAAATCGCATACAACAATATGTTAAAAAGATTATACACCATGATCAAGTGGGATTTATTCCAGGGATGCAGGGATGGTTTAACATTCGCAAATCAATCAACATGATACACCACATTAATAAAATGAAGAATAAAAATCACATGATCATCTCAATAGATGCAGAGAAAGCATTTGACAAGATACAGCATCCATTTATGATAAAAACTCTGAATAAAATGGGGATAGAAGGAAAGTATCTCAACATAATAAAGACCATAAATGAGAAACCCACAGCTAATATCATCCTCAATGGTGAAAAACTGAAAGGCATCCCTCTAAGAACAGGAACCAGACAAGGATGCCCACTGTCACCGCTCCTATTTAACATAGTACTGGAAGTCCTAGCCAGAGCAATCAGGCAAGAGAAAGAAATAAAAAGGATCCAAATTGGAAAGGAAGAAGTGAAACTGTCACTATCTGCAGATGACATGATTTTATATATAGAAAACCCTAAAGAATCCACCAGAAAACTTTTAGAAGTAATAAACGAATATGATAAAGTTGCAGGATACAAAATCAACATACAAAAATCAGTTGCATTTCTGTACACTAACAAGGAAGTAGCAGAAAGAGAAATGAAGAATACCATCCCATTTACAATTGCAACAAAAAGAATAAAATACCTAGGAATGAACTTAACCAAAGAGGTGAAATATCCGTACACCGAAAACTATAAAACATTGCTGAAAGAAATTGAAGAAGACACAAATAAATGGAAAGATATTCCGTGCTCTTGGATTGGAAGAATTAACATAGTTAAGATGTCCATACTTCCTAAAGCCATCTATAGAGTCAATGCAATCCCTATCAAAGTTCCAACAACATTTTTCACAGAAATAGAACAAAGAATCCTAAAATTTATATGGAACAACAAAAGACCCCGAATAGCTAAAGGAATCCTGAGAAAAAAGAACAAAGCTGGAGGTATCACACTCCCTGATTTCAAGATATACTACAAATCTAGAGTAACCAAAACAGCATGGTACTGGCACAAAAACAGACACACAGATCAATGAAATAGAATCGAAAGCCCAGAAATAAACCCACACATCTATGGACAGCTAATCTTTGACAAAGGAGCCAAGAACATACAATGGGGAAAAGAAAGTCTCTTCAACAAATGGTGTTGGGAAAACTGGATAGCCATATGCAAAAAAATGAAAGTAGACCCTTACCTTACACCATACACGAAAATTAACTCCAAATGGATTAAAGACTTGAATGTAAGACCTGAAACTCTGAAAATTCTAGAAGAAAACATAGGCAGTACGCTCTTCGACATCGGTCTTAGCAACATCTTTTCAAACACCACGTCTGATTGGGCAAGAGAAACAATAGAAAAAATAAACAAATGGGACTACATCAAATTAAAAAGCTTCTGCACAGCAAAGGAAACCATCAACAAAACGAAAAGACAACCTAACAATTGGGAGAAGATATTTGCAAACCATACTTCTGATAAGGGCTTAATCTCCAAAATATATAAAGAACTCATGCATCTCAACAACAAAAAAACTAACAACCCAATTAAAAAATGGGCCAAAGACCTGAACAGACATTTCTCCAAAGAAGATATACAGATGGCCAACAGACACATGAAAAGATGTTCAAAATCACTATCAGGGAAATGCAAATCAAAACTACAATGAGATATCACCTCACGCCCGTCAGAATGGCTGTAATTAACAAGACAGGAAACAACATGTGTTGGAGAGGATGTGGAGAGAAGGGAACTCTCATACACTGCTGGTGGGAGTGCAAACTGGTGCAGCCACTGTGGAAAACAGTATGGAGATTCCTCAAAAAATCAAGGATAGAACTACCCTATGACCCAGCTATTCCACTGTTGGGTATTTAACCAAAGAACTTGAAAACACCAATTTGTAAATGTACATGCACCCCTGTGTTC
Organism: Diceros bicornis minor; assembly: GCF_020826845.1. Taxonomy (NCBI): domain Eukaryota; kingdom Metazoa; phylum Chordata; class Mammalia; order Perissodactyla; family Rhinocerotidae; genus Diceros; species Diceros bicornis. The sequence goes on along the minus strand of NC_080762.1, from coordinate 50,044,343 downwards.
ATTGCAGTGTTATTCACAATAGCCAAGACTTGGAAGCAACCTAAGTGTCCATCAAGGGACGAATGGATGAAGAAGATGTGGTATATATACACAATGGAATACTACTCAGCCATAAGAAACGATGAAATCCAGCCATTTGTGACAACATGGATGGACATTGAGGGTATAATGCCAAGTGAAATAAGTCAGAGGGAGAAGGTCAAATACCGTATGATTTCCTTCATTAAGTAGTAGAGAATAACAACAATAAACAAACACATAGGGACAGAGATTGGATTGGTGGTTACCAGAGGGGAAGGGGGGAGGGAGGAGGGTGAAAGGGATAATTTGGCACATGTGTGTGGTGATGGGTTGTAATTAGTATTTTGGTGGTGAACATGATGTAATCTATGCAGAAATAGAAGTACAATGATGTACACCTGAAGTTTTTACAATGTCATAAACCAATGTTACTGCAATAAACAAAAAATTTAAAAAATATATATATGTATGAGTCTAATAAAAATTCCAATGAGATTATTTTTGGAACTTGATGAAATAATTCTGAGGTTCACATGCTGGGATAATGGATGAGATGTTCTAAAACATTTTAAAAAGATGAATAACTAGTGCGAACTTCCCTATAGATATTAAAAGATACTGGATAGTCATATTGCCTTTTATGGCTGCTCTGATTTTGATATTTAGTAATAATTCACATATCTTATAGTTATGTTTTGTTAATACCAATTATATTATTTATTAAAGTTTGTCTAAATTATTCAAATATGTTAAAACAACGTGACCAAAGATGCAATACATAGAAAGTGAGTATTTTAGGCATTATCAAAGCATACAAATTATAAATACACAGCACTTAGGGACAGGCTATAGGGCTGGGTCATGGCTGTTATTGCTGCCACAGTTCAGGCACTCATCATCCCTCTCCTGACTATTGCAACAGTTTTCTAACTGGTCTCCTCAGTTCCTCAAACACGTCGTTCACGTACCTGAGCAAGTCATCTGCACAAAAATAAGCTCAATCACGTTCCTTCTAGGCTTCACAACTATCATTGGTTCCCTGCCAGCTACTCTGCTTACGTTTATCATGATGGTGCACTCCACAGCTCTAACCTCATTCCTCACACTTCAGCTGCACAGAACATCTCACCCACATTCTCCTATCTGTGTCCTGATCATTAACATCACTGTTCTTTGCATTTGATGTTTCTTCTGCCTGGGTTATTGCAATATCCTATTTAAACATATCCCAGTGCTTCAAGTCTTAATGTAAAGCTCAAATTTTTTGATGTGTCATGGGAGGCCCAAGAAGGCAGGGTCCTGGTAACCACTGTATGCCCAGTACCTAGAGGAGTGTCTGCCATATAGTAGGAGCTCAATAAATATCTGTTACATGAATGAATAAATGAACATCTGCTATAGATTTATCACATTATGTTATGATTATGTGCTTATCTTCTTTTATCCTATTTGAGAGGAAGAATATGTTTTGGGGGTTATTTGTTTCTTTTAAGTATGGCTTCAAAGCCTGGACACATAGTCAGTGCTCAAAAAGTATTTGTTAAATTAGTGAATAAATAAATAAAACAAATAATATCGCAGCAAAAGGACATAAGCATTACTTAATCAGCACAACACTACATACAGTAATTACTTGCTAAAAGAGTCAATGAAAGAAACATATTTATATATTGCTTTAGAATTAATTGATATTTATTTCTACTTCAGGTAATTGTGTCTAGATAATTCTTTCACAGACAGCATTCTTTTTACATGATACTTTACATCAAAGTGACAATTTTGACTCTTTAGCAGTCATTCATACCGTAATGCAGATGTTCTTAAGCACTGGTACCAAATAAGTGATTGTTTCATCTCTTGGGTTATCCCTTTGAATTAATAGAGACTTTCTGGAGAGCAGCCTTTCCTAAGAGTCTCTTCACTAGACAGAATCTTGGGCTTCAGCACTAATTTTGATATTGTAATAATTTGTCAGGCACTTAGCGTTATTTATATATTCCCTATCCGCAAGAACATGTTTTCTGAGCAAACAAAACTATAAAGAGGAAATTAGAGAGAAACTTAAAAGTATTTTGTGAAAATTCTCAGTCATTTAACATCTATAAACAGTAGACAGTCTACTTACAAATCCCACACATGTCCTGGATTTCCCAAGATCTTCCTGTACAGAGAGATGTGTATGTTTGCTTCCTATATGTATAGTTACTTGAAAGCATTAAGATTGGCTGTTTTTCAAAGAACTCTGTAATTAAAATTTGTCCTGAATTCAGACTGTTCAAATTGGTCCAAATTACTGACATTTACTATACTTATAGGACTCATGTAGTTAATCACTCTCTGATGCAGATTGCTTTTTCATGTAGCAATCTAATTTAAATGAGCAGCTTCATAAATTCAGATTTTTTTTCCTTTTTTAAAAATTCTTTTAAAGAGACACACAACCATAATATGAGTTTGAATTTGGGATTAAGTTTGATCACACTGAAGAGAAAGCAAATAAACTTAGAAAATTTTACATGGGCAGACATGAGTCTCTGCTTTCCTTTATCTCAGATTAATATGTATTCTCATTTGACACTTCCCTGATGATAGAGTTAATCAGTAAAATGTCCCCAAATCATTGCCATCGATGTATGCCACTTTTTCATCTAAACCCTAAGAAGCTGGTGCCTAGTAAAAACAAGAAGAGAAAAAGACTTCTGAAAGTAGTTCATGTTTTAAGAAAAGATGTAGGGGCCGGCCCGGTGGCGCAAGCGGTTAAGTGCGCGCGCTCCGCTGCGGCGGCCCGGGGTTTGCCGGTTCGGATCCCGGGCGCGCACCGACGCACTGCTTGGCAAGCCATGCTGTGGCGGCGTCCCATATAAAGTGGAGGAAGATGGGCACAGATGTTAGCCCAGGGCCGTCTTCCTCAGCAAAAAAAGAGGAGGATTGGCGGATGTTAGCACAGGGCTGATCTCCTCACAAAAAAAAAAAAAAAAAGAAAAGATGTAATAAAACATAGCATATATCCAGCAAAACCCTTTGAGAACACTAATGCTTGGTGTTGATTTTTTTAATTTATTTATCTACCTATTTCTTTATTTTTCCTTTGGTTTTATTAATATTTTTGAAATATATTTCTTTTCTGATGCATGTGTCTTAGACAGCTAGAGGACCTGGACTTACCTATATCCATTACAGTAGGACAAACCCATTTTTGCCCCTTTTTCTAGTCATATAATTGGATTTAGCATGAACACACACACTTAGAACACACAGACACCAGTAACTACAGAAAAGGCTTACACGAAGCAGAACTGCACTTCAGGCATCTATTTACTTTTTTAAAATGTGTAATGTCATAGAAATTATCGACTATTTCAAATGTTGCTAATGGCAAACAATGCTTCAATTACTATTCTTCTTAAGAAAATGAGAAGTGCTAGGCCTCCTATCTTCTGAAATTACAAAATGCCACTCCAACCCTTCCCTGGTGTCTGTGCCTGGCATCTATTTTTGCAGCCGTGAGAGACTGCTACCCCTCAAGCAATAGGTCAGTTGAGTTAAGGATTTATTTGAACTGAATTTATTTACTTTGGCTTTTGTGACCTTAGCATAGGGGAAAAGCAAAAACTACCAGTAGCTATCCAAACCAGAAGCCTTGGTGACAAATCAGAAAAAAATGCATCTGTTCATGATCAAAGAGCAACTTCTACCAATATACCAAAAATGCCTTAGAATGTGATAAGAATTTCTTTTGCTTCATACCTCTATTTGTCTATACATAGTGGCCAAATTCCCTAATTGGGTTATCTGCCCGGAAATGAGTTAAAACCTGAACTGTTCATATTTACTTTGATTCTGCTTCTCTTGATACTTGCTCACCTTCATACCAATTAAGATTCAAACTGGTGAACACAAGGGTAGTGTAAATGCAATACTTGTTGCACTGATTTCAAATATTATCAAGGCGGCCAGAAACAAGCGAGTGGGTGAAAGCGCTCAGATCAATCTGACAGGGCGCATGAACCTGCATCTGGGACTGGGTTACATATCCAGGACTGGTCAGTACTGGGACTAGGTGCTCTGCCTCACTTCTGTTACAGAAGAGCCAAAACAAAGGGTTTGGGATTGCATTCAGCTGGAGCCTACACACCTCGAAGCAGAGGCCACATGCCCCTATCAGCAGATTTCAGAACTAGGCTAAGGACCAAGTCATCACTACCAGCTGATTTGACAGATTTACATCTGAACTCAAACTGACAATGTAAAAAGCAGATGTCACCCCTTCTGGAGGAGCTTTTAGGATTTAATAATGGCAACTTCTTCTAAAGGCTAGAAAAATAAGTGCCTGGACACAGCTTTTGAAGTAGGCGATGAGCGTCAATGTTGCTTACAGTCAAACCCCAGCAACTTGAACTTGGCAGATAACTTTGTTGAGAAAGTGAGCATTGCTGAAAAGGAGTTTTGGCTGCTGACGGATTTCATTTTTCCTTTTGCACTTGATACACTTTGAAAATAGACATAGGAAACTCGTGCTTGAACAAAAAAAAACCTGTATATATCAGATTATTAGTCTCTTGTGTGACTTCTGGGAATATTTTTGAGGGTAGCATCCATCTTAAGGCATTTGAAAATTAAGGCTTTCTAATGAATGTGGTAAAAATGGAATTTATAACAAGGTCACTAATGGAATGTATTTGCATGACTCACCTATCCTTTTATAGGATATACATGGCCAGACACAGGGTGTTATCTCCAGTGTTTCTAAAATTACCTTCCTGGGACTTTTGTCTAGCTTTAGGGAACTGCAAAGAAAGAGTAAACGAAACATATTTCTCCTGGGTGACTTTAAAAACAGGTAAATGATTTTTATATGAAAGAAAGATAATCCCTTGGTGATTATGTGTAGGAATCTGCACTTTAACAAGTATTTGAGATGGCAATAATAGAAAAATTGGGGAAAAAAATCAAATTTACATGAAGACTTTAAACCTAGTCTCCAAAAAGATGATCTACGTATTAGAAAAAATATAAGGAAATGCTTCCGTATATATTCTAGGTTTTAATGGTCATTATAAGTGGAAAATAAAACAAACTAAAACTTTATTTCAATTTAAGGAGCAATTTGAGCTGGCAATGCCTTCTTCCTTATAATGGAGCAATGTTTTTTTTCCCCTTCCCAGTTTGTGAGTGACAAGCAGAGCCTTTAGCCAAATATATAAACTATCTACACGCTACTCAAACATTTTAGAAGGTCTTAAAGAATTCATAATTTTAAATTTATAATGAATAGGAGATAGCCTGTTGGTGCATTCACTCTTCAGGTGTAAAACTATTCTCCTTTTGCATTTTGATGTTTCATTCGCAACTGGACATTCAATCATCCCTGCCTATTATTATTCACATGGAGAGAATTAATTCATTGCACAAATTATTGGAGAGCCCAGGTAAACTGCTTATTTTCTTTATCAAATTCAATATCATGTTTTATTACCTTCTCAGTATAAAAGTTCTGTGGCTTTCTGGTTATATGAAACTTGAGATAGGAGGCCACATAGAAAATAAAGAGAAATAAAATTGATGGTTAAGCTCAAGTTCAGCTTTACTTCAAATGAGTTGGGCATTTGCCTCTGGCTCTCAGGTATCTGAGAAACCTGCGACGAGGAACACCTGTGCTTCCAGTTCCTCAGGACTCCTGGAGCAACCCTCAGTTCTGAACAAGATGCAAGTCACTGGGAGGGAACGAACTGCATTTAGCCTTACCTCCACAGCCTGGCAGAACATCAGAGCCCCTGGGGCACATTTCTTTTCAAAAATAACTGAACATAGGAAAATGACGATAAAGGTAGATAGAGCTACAAACTAGAGAGTGGCAAAAGGGGGCTGGGCCCATCTGCAGGTCCTCTTCCTATGCAGACCTGAAGTGTATCTTCAAACGCTCATGATGTCCACTGTGCCATCTGTTTTTCTGGGATCTAAGATCCATGGTACTTTTTTTATCCACAACAAAGCATTTGGGCGCCCTTGGCTCTAAGAAAAGAGTTCAAACATAGTATGCTATTGGGTCTTTGCCTAAAACTTGGTTGAAACATTTGATATTTGAAAGAGTTGGTTTAAAAGATAGTTAAATATCCATTTCTCCAGCTTTACCTCTGTTTTAAGTTATGTCTTGAGAGAGTAATGTTCCTAGATTATTTTAGCTTCTTGCAGAAATGTCTTCTAAAGGTGGAGATTTAACGTTAAGCCCTTGGCTTTTGTAGAGGCGAAATTAAAACCTTAGACAATTAACTGCCTATTCATTGTCCCTTTTGTAAGAATCCCAGAGATAAATTCCTCCTAGGATTCAGTCAGGAAAAGTTTTTACTTCAGATGGATTTTAATACTACTTTTATTGCACTGAGAGAAATTGAATAAGTCGATCTGCTCCTCTAAATTCACTGTGCAGCTACAGTAAGCAGGCCATTTTAAGTGCCTGTTATAATGGACTGGCTCTCTCTCGCTCTCCCTTTCCAGTCAGTGTTACTCACACTCGAGATCTGTAGATTACTTTTCAGAGTCACCTAGAAAGCCTTTGAAAAATACAGGTCCCTGAGCCACACCCCGGAGACTGACACAGTAGTTCTTGAAAGCGACATAGGGATGTGCACTTTATTCATCCAAGCCTCATGGTTATCATGCTCCCCCCGAGTTTGAAACTATTCTAAGCGGTTTTGATTGGCCTTTTAGTAGTTAGGGGATTTGTATATTTATTTTTTTCTAATTAAACAATTAGAGTGATTTGAGATATTCACATATACATACACAGTCTTTTTTTTTTCAGAAAGGTAAGATGATGAAGTAACAGATGACTAGAAGGAAGGAATAAACACACAAAAAGAACTTCTACTGTTGAAATGTGTAAAACACACAGAAGTGTGTTACTTATCATTAAGGCCACGTTAAGAAAAATACATGCATAGATAAACCAAGGAATTCTGCAAAGAAATCCAGCAAGACTTTTGCAGAAAGGGATAAAACTTCAGACTTCTAGTTTCTAGGTACTTAAGCACAGGATCCCAAATTATTTGTAGTTTCTTTTTTTTCTTTAAAGCTTTTTCATGCAAAAGGTTTTGTTTGGGTTGTAAACTAGTTGCAAGAGTTTGATTACTAGATAGTTTCTAGTTTGCCTTTGCAAATGGTTTTTACCAACATGAAACCCAGGGTATAACTAATTTACAGTGAACACCATTGGTAGAAATCTGAGACATCTATACGACAGCATATATTTTTCTAGCACAACTATTGACTTTGCCCACTGTGAACACAATCTAAAAGTATATAAAGTTAGCATATAATTCACTTGGCCAAACAAATTTTTAAAATGTGTTAATTTTTAAACAAATTTCAAAAATCAACCAAAGCACCGTTTTAAAGAGATTGTGGATTCTTTATAGCATACTCAAAAGTATAAAATAGGTAATACAGACCAAATTTACTTTTAAAAGTATGTAAATGCAATCTGATATGTTCTTTATCAAATGACTCTTTCCTTTTGTAGAATTCCCACAGCAAAATATCTCCCGTTTCCGTAAAGAATTACATAAAAACAAACAGCACTAACTTGTGGTCATAACTTCCCAAATGAGTTTGAAAATGCATACAAAATAAACAGTTGGTAGTTAATTGGTTTTTAAATCTCAATTTAGACTTTTGATAAACACAGCAGAGGAGAACAAATGTTCAACCTCCTTTGGCTACAGCTAACCGAAACAACCAAAATGGTAAAAACATAGTAGTAATAATTACAATTTAAAAAAACACTCAATGGGATTGAAAACTAGGGGAAGGTGCCACTCATAGGCCACAAAATTCAAGAAATTTCTGCTTTATACAGTGAAAGTGGAACCAGATAGGATGAAGATATTTAGAAGCAACTCACAACTCACTTTAGTCCTAAGAAAGCAAAATAGCTTCACAAACAAACAGCAGACAAGCTGGAAGAAGCCCAATTAATATTCCTATTTTTGAGAAGCAAAGGTCAAATTGCCCTGAGAGAGGGAGGAATTCCTGTCATTGCTGTAAATCAGAATCAGCCGAGTGAGGAAATGCCCAAGCAAGCCCAGCCACGTCTAAAGGAAAGCCGGCTCCTTGCTGTCTTGGTCTATGGATTTTACGGTTGGATGAAGCCATTTCCTAAAACAGAAAGAGCTAAAACCTATACTCAGAGAATATTTAGAAAATAACAATAATGAAAAATGTTTCACATAAAAATGTTGAGATGCAACCAAAATTACTCTCAGAAAAGAAATACTAACTTTCACTACTTTCATGGTTAAACAGAAAGGCATAAAAATATTAGGACTCAAAAACTTAGGACTAAAAGAAGAAAATAAACCCAGGATAAGCAGGAGAAATAAACAGCAGCTAATATCTGAGTTTACTCTTCTAGTTTCTTTGTACATAAGATGTCATTTAATCTTTCCTAACACTTAATGAAATAGATATTACTAATAACATTATTTTAAAAATGAGGAAACTGAAATGCGGGGAGTTGAATTTTCAAAATGCAAAAGTATAATAATTGATAAATAAAAATACTCAGTTATTAGAAAAAACAAATTAAACACAGAAATAGAAATTACAGATACCCATTATTAGGAATATGAAAGATGATATGATTGCAGATATATAGCTATTCATAAAGTTTAAAAAGATATTATGTTTAGCAGTCAATCTTGAAAATATCAAAGAAATTGATGAACTTTCTAGTAAAATGTAAATCACCAACTTTGGCTCAAGAAAAGGTGAAAAATCTAAAGATTAAAGAATTGAAAACATTGTCAATAAATTTCTCAAAATAATGGGACAGTCCTGGATGAGTTTGTGAATGGTGGGTGAAGAATGTATGAGTGAAGAATCAATTCTTACATATTGCAAATTTCAATTAGCCCCCCCTAAAAATAGCCTCCCTTCTCACTGCTACCCTCTCTTGCCCTTCCCACATTTCCTTTAAATTTTAAAGAACAAATATTTTCTAGGCTATAATTGTTCTACTTCCAAAACATAAGCCTGAATATAAATATGTTAGCTTACTCTTTATCCAGGTGGTACATTAAATGGTAATAAAGGAATGCGGAAGGTATGTATCTAAAACTACACATCAAGTAGTAAGGAAACTAAAAGAAGATGAGAGTTTTCAACACATTTCCAGAAGAATGAAGATGAATTATGTGGGCAAAGCCCATTACCAATGGGGCAAAGCTCAGTGAAACTGGCCTGAGCTGGCACAAGGGAAGAGATCACCCTGCCTGGGAAAGCAGAGAAGGTACAACATCAGAGTTGGCAGGGGCAACAGAGAGCAGCAGGCACAAGACAGGCTGTTTATAGCCAGACTAATTGAAATAGAAAATATGTACAAATTGATTCCTCTACCCACTCATCCTTCTTCATCTCCATCGCTTGTACACACAGAAGAGTTGGGAGCCAGGAATTACAGTAACTAAAAGAAAGAAAGAATGAGAAGAGAGAAAGAGAAAAAGAGAGAGGTGGGGGAAGAGAGAGAGGGAGAGAGAGAAATTGAGAGGGAGAAGGAGGAAGAGAGAAAGCATGCTAGTGCAACTTTTGGGGAGAAACAGGGCAAGTAGGAAAGACACTCTTGTCCTAAAGCCCTCTTTGTTCTAGCACTTGGGGATCTTCCAGTTTAGCAGAGCAAGCCCTGCCTGCCCATGCTCAGACAATTACTGTCAGTGGACAACTTACCCAGATACGCTAGACCTAAGTCAGCCTCTCTGTTGCTTTATTCCTAAAATATGAATGGATAATCCACAATCACCAGATATTTGAAGAAAGAGTAACATGAAAGGGAAAGACCAAGAGACACAGCTGAAAAATTATAGCAGAGGAAAGAGCAGTAGTTTGGAGAATAGGAGAGAAAAAAAAATCTCAAAGTCAAGTTCTCCCACATTCCCTGTGCTAAACGGGAAAAATGCTATAAAGGACATTATTAGCTCAACTGGCAAAATTAGAATATGGATGGAAGACTAGATAAAAAATATTGTATCAATGATAAATTTACTAAAGTTGATAACTATACTCTGTTATGTAAAAGAATATTCCCACTCTTAGGACATACATACTGAATTGTTTAGGGGTAAATGGTTATGATGTTTGTAACCTACCCTCGAATGTTAACATATATATCTATATCTCACAGAGAGAGAAAATAAATAATAAAGCAAAAGAAATGAATCTGGGTAAAGGTTATATGAATGTCCTCTATACTTTTGTTCTTGCAACTTTTCTGTAACTTTGGATTTTTAATTTGTTACAAATAGAAAGTTAAAAGTTACTAAAAAATTGCTTTCCATGAAAGTTTCTCAGGAAGGTAGTGGAATATGTGCTCCCCCCAAATAAGAAAGTAAACTAAAGAGGGAAATGAAGGGACGGGGTACAGGAAACTGGAGCCACGTTACAGGCAAGAGGCAGAGCAAATGCCCAGACGTAGAGGGAGAAGAGCAGAGATTGCAGGAGGTCAGAAGCTTCAGGAACAGATTTCCTTCAAGAAGTTAAAACCCATGGAATGTTTTATACAACTGAATCTGTTGAAAGGCAATTTAGAAAACATGTGGCTAATCTGGCTTTTAATTAGTTAAGTATATAGAAAACTAAGTAAACAAAAAACTCAGCCTCATTCATAACTACAGAGAAGTAAAAAGTGTTTGGGAAAGGATAAGCAATCATAATTCCCTACATTGCTCTGCTGTGACAAAATGGAGTAAATGAATACTAATCTCGCCATACTGGGAAGATAGATGGCACATTATAGGAAGTGAGAGCAGGAGGATAGAAAGGAGCTCAATCCCCTTTATCCTTTGCGGAAAGTCAAAATGGAAAAACCATGAAGCATCAAGGCAAGGAAGCTATTTGGAGGTTTTTGATGGAAATAACAAAGAATTAGCCAAGAGAGTCAAATGCAGTAGCTTCTAAAAGGGGAAATTAGGAAGGAGGTAATAGTGAACTGTTCGTTTGCATAAAGAACATTGTAAAACTAATTGACTCTAAACTTCTGTATATATACCTTGAAGAAAAATAAAATTAAAGACAAGACAGAGACTGGGATGTAGAGTGAATGGGGAGAGGAAATGCAGGACGAGTGCCAACATCCTCGGTATAAGAGTAGAGGCCTTGAGATGCTGTCCATGGATGACGGAACAAGAACCAGAGGCCTTAAAACTGCATATGTTCTCTGGAACAAAACAAAGGAGGGGGAAGGGGGCGCTGGGCGATGGAAGGTCATACATGTGCAAAGTCCTCAAAAAGTCAACAGATAATGTCTAAGTTAATAAATGAAGGAATGTTATTCAGGAATATGAAAGAAACTTTGAGGAAACTCTGAAACAGAAATGGATAAAAGGGAATGCCTCTAGGAAACAAGACTCAGGGAGAAGAGGGATAGAAAAAGAGACAGGTGAATTTTATTAAAAACCCTTCCTTGGGCCGGCCCCGTGGCTTAGTGGTTAAGTGAGCGCGCTCCACTGCTGGCGACCCGGGTTCGGATCCCGGGCTCGCACCGACGCGCTGCTTCTCCGGCCATGCTGGGGCCGCGTCCCACGTACAGCAACTAGAAGGATGTGCAGCTATGACACACAACTATCTACTGGGGCTTTGGGGGGAAAAATAAATAAATAAAATCTTTAAAAAAAAAAAAAAAAAAAAAAAAAAAAAACCCTTCCTTACAATTTAAATTTGTGTCTGTGTACTTGCAATACTTTGATAAAAATGCAATTTTTAAAAACCTATTTAAAAAGCGTTAAACAAAGTAGGAAGATTTGCAATACACTTTTGAAGCTAGAATAACCCTGATATTGATAAAGACAGAATAATATTTAAATTACCAACCAATACACTTATGAATATAGATGAGGAAATCCTAAATAAAATGCAGTACTGCTAAACTGGACCAAAAATAGTATTTTAAAAATTAATGTAGTGTGACCATGGTTCTTCTTGAAATGCATGGCTAATTTGATATTTGAGAATATATTAATATACTTTATCATATGAAGAAATAGAAGAGCAAATCACCATGCAAGATTACAAACTGGCATTTGATACTATTAGATAGGCTTTTTATTAAACAAAAAGACCTCCTAGGATAATAGAGCAACTCTAAACTCCCCAGCTCAGGTCAACTGTGTGCCCCTACATTTGTTTATTCAAAAAACACAATTGAGTGTAGTACCATCCTGTGGTGGTGTTTTAGAAGAAAATAAAACAGACTGAGTCCTTGAACTTGTGGAACTTACCTTCTAGTGAGGGAGGTGGCAAATAAATAAAAAGTAATATAATTTCTGGCTGTGCTAAATATAAAATAAATAAAACAGAGTGAGAGAGAGGATATGAGATTTCTATTTTAGATGAATTGGTGAGGGTCTGATTTGCTGAAGCAGTGACATCTGAGGAGGGAATGTGCCATCTGATTACCTGCCATATGAACATTTCAGGCAAAGGAACAGCACGGGCTCTTTTGCAATGAATGAGGTGGACTGTGGTAGTGAAGAGAATTTGAGAGGCAGCCTGGTGTCAGATCACGTGTGGTCTGCTACACGGCACTGAGCATTGGCTGATCAATTGCTCCACGTTCCAAACAGCAGCATGTCAGCCCTGCTCCTCTCTTAGGTCTCTTGAACTCCAAAAAGTTTATCTTTAAAAAAAAAAAAGTTAATGCTTTTGCCCATGCTTCTGCCGTCTTTCTGCTCCAGACATGTCTCTCACTCATCTCTCCCAAACTGTGCCTAATGTCCCTTTTCCACTGCTTTAAAGGCACCTGTGCTGCCTTCCCAACTCTCAATGCCAGACTGCCCAATCTGAACACGGCTGTGCTGACTCTCATTGCTTAGAGTCCCATCGCCATCACCACTCACCTCTGCACAGCATTGCTTTGCTGTCACCTGCAGTAGTCCTGCTCCTGAGAGGCTGCATAAAGGTTGGTGTCCTCCCCTCATTAACTTCCTTAACTTTTAACATTTGTAGATAATACTTTTGCAACATGGAAAACCTAAGAAAATCAAGCAAAAACTATTAGAATTCTTTGGAAAGTTCAGCAATATGGATGATTTAAGAACTCAATATTCATAATCAATAGGTTTTCTTATGCTAGTAACAAACTGCTTGAAAAAGTTCCATAGCCATAAACACTATGAAAGACAAGAATAAATTCAATGATAAATATGCAGGATATATGTATATATAGTCTTCAACATTTTACTGACATGAAATAGAAGATTGGCATGAATAAAGATGACATACACTTTCCTAGATAGAGAAAGCAAAAGCTCAAAAGTCTTTTTGAATTTGGTTAAGTCTAAATTTTACTCAGAAGAAAAACGGGCAACAAAGGACTTGCCAAGGACTGAGTTGCGTGCTCTCTTCCTTTCTCTCTCTCTCTCTCTATACACACACGTGTACATATATAGTATATATACTTATATATTACGTTAATTTAGTAATCAGTTAATTAGTGATTTAAACTGTAAAACTAGCAAAAGAACACATCAACAGATCAGTGCCATGGAATAAAAACCCGAGGAGGCTACCTGACTCCTGACTTGTTAGGAGTTATTTCTAACTAGAGATGTGGAAATAGTTAATTGGTAAACCAGAGTATTGTTTGGATTCTCTGGGAAGCAGAGACTGAGAGGGGTTTAGAAGTGCAAAAGTTTCTTGGGGAATTACACTTGGGAAGGAAAAAGGGAGGGAGCAGGATTGGGCAGGGGAGCTATCAGACCAAGAAGCAGATCTGACCTAAGGGAAGTCTCTGACAGTCCAGAGGGGAGCAATGGAGCACAGACTGCTCATTGGAGGAGTCCCTCATTGAGGGGAAAAGGCCAGGCCTTTCTACAACTGCCTTGCCAGGTCATTGGCCAGAGGCCAGCCCAAGGAGAGTATGACCTTGGCTTAAAAGCTGAGGTGGACCCCGGAGGAGCTAACAGCTGGAGGCTGGCAGTTAACCACACCCCTCACAGCTGAGCAGCAAGTCTCCTTTTCCAGGGGGACACTAATGGTGTGTCTCTGTGTCTGTGGCAACCAGTGAAATGAAAAAGTTACATTTCTATCTCAATCTATAGGCTAAAATCAACTCCAAATGGATTAAAGCATTAAATGTAAAATACAAAACAAGAAAAGAAACAATAACTGTTTTCAAGAGTTGTATAATCTTCAGCTGGGAAAAAGTATAACATAAAAACAGAAGTAAAAAGGAAAAAATAATAAACTAATTACATAAAAACCATAACCGTTTATATTTTAAAACAATATAAAAATTTAAAGGTAAATGATAAGTTTGCACAAAATAATTAAAACAAAGATTAAAGATAATGGTCATTTATTTTGTATAAGAGGTTGTTATAACTCAGTGAAAAAATGACAAATACTCCAGTAAAAATGGCTAAGAACACGAATATGTTCTTGAGAAAGTAGAAGGGCAAAGATGATAAGCATGGAAATATGATAAATATTATTATAATAAAAGAATGCAAATTAGACTAAGAAGACATCTTTTCCCCACCAGATCGGGATAGTAATACCCAGAGTCGGCAAAGATGGCAAAAATGAAAACTTGCATATATCATTTAAAAATTGTGTTTTTGGTGATAATATGCCCAAACTAAAACTCTAATTTTTGTTCATAACAAAATGTGTTTGCGAATATAGTCATGCTAATAGTTTTCTGATTGAGAGCTAATGACATATCATTGACTAACATATTTTTGAATAAAAAATAATGATAAAAAGTTAACATAATAACAAATAATATTTAGTATGTAAAAGAAATAAACCTGAAGAAACTTTTGTAACTGGTGCTGACGTGAAGGGAAAAACAATGACAGAGGCAGTGTGGTGAATTGGAAAAGACATTTGAGGTGGGAGTCTGGCCCCTTGTTCCAGGACTAGGAAGTTTCCTGGAGAGAAGCTCTGGACCCCAGTTGGTTCTTCCAGCCCCTGCCTAGTGTCCCCTTGGTTGGTTGTCCTTGCTTTGTTCTTGTCTTCCCACCAACCATCCTTCATATTGCTATTAAAAGAATCTCTTTGATTTCTCTAAAGAAGAAACTTTCTCAGGGTCTGGCTTCTTTGTATCTTTCTAGCTTCATTCTCTTGCCATAGAGAACTACTTCTAGTTTCATTAATGTACCAGAAACTCTCACTCTTGCAGGATTTTGCTCATGCTATTTGCTCCCTGGAATTTCCACATTAGCAATCTATTAAATTCCTACCTCTCTTTCAAAATGCAGGTCAAGCGTCACCTCTGATTTGGAACCTTCCTCCACTGAGTTTTCACCGGGGGTTGCATCATATACGTATTTAACTTGCCTACATTCAGTTATATGCAGGCAATCGAGAGAGAGAGAGAGAGAATTTAAACAGCACAAGTATGTGAACGACCAGCCATTCCAGTCTACAAGTTAAGCCCCACAGTGACAATGACATGGAAGACTTGAATCTGTTCTCCTTTGGTAGGTCTTCACTCCTATGTGTCCCTCAGAGGGTGAGCATCTTGCATTGCTTGTGCACCTTTTAAAACAGACATATTTCATAAAACCTGGTGGCTGATGCAAGCCAACTACTTCATCTGATATCCAACTGAAAAAATGACAGTCTTCTGAATGCTTGAAAAAAAGCAGGCTGGTTTAGATCCATTGAGAAATAGTATGTAACTCTCCAACCTGATGCCTTCCTTAGGAATTATTGAGGGCCGGCCCCATGGCTTAGCGGTTAAGTGCGCACGCTCTGCTACTGGCAGCCCCGGTTCGGATCCCGGGCACGCACCAATCCGGGCGCGCACCGACGCACGGCTTCTCTGGCCATGCTGAGGCAGCATCCCACATACAGCAACTAGAAGGATGTGCAACTATGACATACAACCATCTACTAGGGCTTTGGGGAAAAAAAAAGGAGGACAATTGGCAATAGATGTTAGCTCAGAGCCGGTCTTCCTCAGCAAAAAGAGGAGGATTAGCACAGATGTTAGCTCAGGGCTGATCCTCCTCACAAAAAAAAAAAAAAGGAATTATTGAGGATAATTTTGACTACATAAAATTTTTTGCCTTAAGTGTCAACTTTATATCCTAACCCCACATAAAATTTGACTTTTCTTTACTGATCTTATAGTTTCGTTCTCTCATACTGCCAGTTTTGATTTATATGGTTATGAACTCATTGAGGAATATGTCCAGAATATACTAGGTGTTCAATAAAAGTTTGTAAAGTGAACAAATTATGTGGCTGATGATATCAAGGATCAGCCCTCTGTCTGAAAACAGCTATGAAATCTGACAAGTGTATATGTATGTATATCAAGATATGAAATAATGCCAAGAAATGCTCTTTAAGAAGTTCACAGATAACAGAAGCTTTCAAAAGACAAGCCCCCCAAATTGACATGATGTCAAATTTGCAGGCCATGGTGAAAATATTTAGAACATGTGACAGTTTGGGCCCTCCTTAACCCAATCAAACCAAATATTCACCTATTTTTCCTGGTCTTCGACAAAGCTTTACAGAAAATATATTTGCTTAGTTCTGTTAAGCTGCTTATGGACAATAACAATGATTTTTCAAAGCATTTAACCTATCATTTAATGAAAACTTTACTTGCAACTGTTTTGACAACTTTCTATATTTGGCAATATGAGCGTTTTAGAATTTTTCAAGGAAAGGAACAGAAAATTTTATTTTTTTTTACTTGTTTTATATGTGTAACAGTAAATCCAGCTGGGATTTATGACTATGTAGATGTACATTGAAGTACCTTTAAAATATACATCCACACACACATAGGTTTTTTTAATGTTAGAAAAAGAAAATGATCATGAAATCAGGTTGAAAAAGAACAATCCAATTCACAAAGAAATGTGAGATGAACCTTGTTTCTGGACAAGTAATAGTTACCTCTTAGGGTTATTGTAAGGGTTTAGTTAACTGATATTTGTGTGTATTACTACTTCTCAATAATTGCTTAGAAGTAGCATATCATAAGTGATCAAATATGTTGAATATTTTATTAACATTATTAGCAGTTTAAAAAACAATTCTCTGCTCTACAAATACGGAAAAGACTTAAGGTTTAAGCCTCTTTTTTTTTAACTCATGTCAATAAAATAGTCATTTGCTCTCTGTCTGACAACATTTAGAGGTGTTCATGCAACATGTGAGATTTTAAATGCCAAATTACGTTAGCCTTTATGATATTTCTTTTAATATAGGAGAAAGAGCTGTGTCTTCCAAAAGTCCTGTTTATTTGTTCTATTTAAACGTCATTAAAACACTCATGTCTCATTATGTCACTGTTTATTCAAAACTGGTGCAGGTAATATCATGAACACTAGGGTGAAGTAAAGCTAGCAGTTCATAGGGGAACATCAAATATGTATTGTAAGTAGCAACGAGAAAAGTCAGACACAAAAGATGATGTTAAACTATGGGAGAGTCACATTTCACAGCAAAGAAAACTGAACTGAAAGTAAGGCCTGAGGGTCATTCTTGAGGAGGCACATTCGAGTCCATATTGAGAGTTCCCCAGCCTAGGCCACAAGAGTGACTCCTACACCCAGAATGTAAATGCTGGCGTTCCTTGTGCTCCACCCTGGCCTGCTCGGCCCCTCTACACACTCTCCCAGGTCATTAAGTCCTGGGTGATTTCAGGTGTTCAGATAATTACTCGTAACGTTCTTTTAAAAATATCCCTATTCTTGGAACAGCTGAAATGGTGTCCAGTTGCCCTGTTCTTGTATAATTAAGGAATACCACTTCTGTGAACCCTCCCAGCTCAAAACAAATCTGCTTTTTCTATCCTTGAGGCAGCTGCTAATTTCTCTTACTGAAGAAAAGAAAATCACTAATTTAATTTCTGGAAGGGTACTTCTATACTACATTTGTATGGTGTAAGTTCTACTCAGACATTCTATAGAGATCCCTGGCTCTTGTGATTCTGAGAACCAGAAGGACAGTATAACAAAAATGGTGGTGGGAGTGGAGGATAGTCAATTTAAAGTAGAGGGCAGCCCACAGCTGTGAGATGACACTCACAGCTTTTCTTTCTATTTTTTAGAAGTTTCTCCCTTGGGAAGAAAAATGCTATTTTTACTCAGTCACCACCAAACAAACTGAGCCAAAAAATTATACTGATTATACAGATATTTTTATGTACTATCATATTTGTTGGGTTGTGTGAATTACTGCATACTTCCTAAAACATCATAATGTGATGTTACAAAAGGACCACGACAAAGTGTGGTGTGTGTATGTTTGTGTGTGTGTGTGTGGGGGGCATTATAATGAAGGAGGAAGGGAGTAAAATACTTCCAGTTCCCCTAAAACTATGAATTTAGTGACAACTCTAGTTTTCTCCTTTGGATATTGGGCCAATAAACAAGCTATTAATTGAAGGAACAAAACAAGTTTCTTTTCTAAAGTATCTGGTCCAAATTGCTACTTACTGTAAAGAATGAATCCTGTTTCTTCTCTTGCTCACACACTAATAAAAAATAATTCTTCACTGACTGGCTTATTTATCTTTGTACTAATCCAGTCAGAGGACCACATTGTTTACCTTTACAAAAGCTGGACAAAATTTAAAACACCTATTTAAAGGCAATGAAAAGCATCCAAAAGCAGGCAGAACCAGGATAAGAGCTTACTCTTAAGAAACTGCTACTGCAACAGGTAAGAACTGTGAGTTTGTGGGCTTTTTTCCCGAAGGTGCTCCCCACGGAAAATTGCAGCCTTACTACCTCAAGGCGGCAGGAGACAAAGTTCAGGCAAAGACTTCATTGATAAGACAAAGAAAGCATGAACTCTAACAGAAATATTTGATAAACTGGACTTCATTAGCACATGAAAAGATGCACCTTATTATTCATCAGGAAAATACAAGTTAAAACACAGTTGAGATACCACCACACACACACTAGAATGACTAAAATGAAAAAGATTTGTGATACCAAATGTTGCCAAGGATTTGGAGCAACTGGAACTCTCATATGCTTTTGTTGGGAATACAAAATGGTGCAGCTACTCTGGAAAACAATTTGAGAGTTTCTGATAAAGTTAAATATAAATTTACCATATGACCCAATAATTCCACTCCTGGGTATTTACCCAAGAGAAATGTATATGTATAATGTATATTGAATATTCACAGTAGCTTTCTTCACAATGTTCAAGAACTAGGAAAAAGAAATCCATCCACAGGTCAATGGATAAACACATTGCTGCAATCTAAATAATTGGATACTCGTCAGCAATAGAAAGGAAAAAATTACTGATAAATGCAATATCAATGAATTTCAAAATCATGCTGAGTAAAAGAAGCCACACACAAAAGAGTACCTGTTGTGTGATTCCATTTATATGAAGTTCTAGAAAATGCAAACTAATCTATAGAAACAGAGTAGATCACTGGAAGCATGGAGTTCTGGGGCAGGGTGGAGGGGAGTTGACTACCAAGGTTCACAAGAGAGTTTTTGGGGTGATAGAAATTTGCATCTTGACTGTGGTGGTAGTTACATGGTTACCTTTGTCAAAACTCATTGAACTATACACTTAGAATGGGTGCAGTTTATCGTATATAAGTTATACCTCAATGGAGTTTCTCTCTCAATGGAAGAGAGGTGGGAAACATTAAACTTAGAGTGATTCTGAACATATAGAACATATCTTCCTAAAATTGGATGAACAGAACCTCCTCAAACCTCCCAACAAATACTTTATACAATCTCACGAGCTGGGATTCAGGGCTCAGAGCATGACCTTCAGAGCCATGTTCATAAACCCTCCTCTGCCTGTCATCCTGCTTGGGGTTTGGTTGACAAAAGTCAGGTTACAATTTTGTCTGCTGCTGGCCAGGTGAGTGTGTTCTTTAGCCTCTCCCCTCAGGTGAGGGAGACATAGACTTAGGGTTAAGTACAGGAATCCTGATTTTGACCTCAGACTAAAGCTAATCTCCCCAGCCCAGCTTTACCAGTGGGGAATATATAACGTTGGTGCCTAAGCGAAGCCCAAGTCCTTTTAAACTGTTTAAAAATCAAGAGTGTGATGGTTAATTTTGTATGTCAACTTGACTATACCACGAGGTGCCAGATATTTGGTTAAACATCATTCTGGGTATGTCTGTGAGTGTGTTTCTGGAGGGAGTGAGATTAACATATGAATCCATAGACTGAATAAAGCAGATTGCCCTCCTGATGTGGGTGGCATCATCCAGTCCATTATCAATGTCCTGAACAGAACAGAAAGCTGAGTAAGGGAGAATTCCCTCTCTCTCTGCCTGACAGTCTTTGAGTGGGGACCCTGGTCTTCTCCTGCCTTTGGATTTGGACTTGAACTGGAACTACACCATCAGCTCTCCCAGATCTCCAGCTTGCCGACTGCAGATCTTGGACTTCTCAGTCTCCGTAACTGCATGAGCCAATTCCTGAAAATAAATCTCTTTATAAACATATGTATGTATATAATATACATATATGTTATCTTTCTATCTTTATACATATGTACATCTTTTTGATATATATGTATATGTGTGTATATATATATTTATACATATAAAATGGTTTCTGTGTCTCTGGGGAATGCTGACTAATACATGGAGCAAAGGCATATGACCAGCCCCCCTAAGAGGCCTGGAAAGCCTCTTAGGATATCACACATTACACAAATGAAAATTGGTAGCTAGACTAAAATGCTTTGAGCCTCCATCCACAAGAATTTTTCATATTTTGCATTCAATATTCTTTGGTACAAACACTGAGAAAATAGAACCTTGAATAATATGAACAGAAAGGAATTTGGAGCGTAAAACCAAAAGAAAGAGTGACCTTCATTCATTTGCTTGTTAGCCCAATTCTATTCCTTGGGAATAAGCCATATAATTGGGATAATTTTTATTCAGGAATGTAAGTATTTTGGACTGGGCAGATTTGCCCTAATCACAGTACCATAAAAAAGAATTTCAGAGTCACAATTTTAGGCTCCACAATACTCCGTGATAAACTGGCTGATATTCTCTGTTTCCTGTAACCCCAGCCCTATCTGCCTACTCCACACAGACTCTGTGAGGTAAAATTCCCAGTCTCAAATAATTGTGTATATTGTTCCCTTTTTCCCTTTATGGGTGACCTGATCCTGTAATAGGCTCCAGAAAAGAAGTGGGAGTCATAGCAAAATACATCATGAAGTAGTCCACCCAAAGAATAAACATGAGTTATAAGGCATATGTATATTTAGTTCAAAACATGTAAAATAAATAAGGAAGCCTTTATATTGGTCTAATCTATTCTAAAAGTACATTATCATACATAAAAAGTTACATAACTTTAAATTAAACATATATTTTACATTTTCCAAAAGTCCTAGGTAGTCCATCCCTTTATAATATTTAAAGCAAGTATGAATTTTACTAAGAATTGTAAGCAATTTCTCTATTATTCAATATGCCCTTTCTCCAGGGCATTAGGAGCAAGTCTTTCCAAGGACTGACAGTCAACTGCAAAGGGACTGTGTGTGTTAAGATGGGGGGCCGCTGAAGGACCCTCTTAGGCTTTAAGTCTCTTCTGTTAACATTCACGGAACTGCATAATGGCTCCTTCTAAAGTCCCTTCTTGGTTGCCAAGGTGACTGTTTTCATTGGTAAATTCAGAAATAGTAATAAAATAAAAGATGTGAAAATCCTCAAAGAGAACTAGAGTGAACAGTCTGCTCGATTCAACCACTGTTTGCAAATATTTATTTTTTCATCTCTAAACCTCAGAGTGTGTTTGATTTGAAGCACTAAAACAGCAATTGCTCTGACCCACAGAAAATATTTTATGCTGCATAAACCACCTCATAAGCTGAAATTTAAACATTTAGTGTAGATGTCTTCACACAGCATTCCCCTTGTGAAGCATCTGGAATTGGTTTTCAATTGATTTAATTGTCATATCACTTTAGAAAACTTCCCAGGGTCTTAAGGAACGTAGGCCTTACATTTTGAGGTGCAGTTCCTTATGAGACAAACAGTGTCACTTGTATTTCCGTAGGATGAAACATGAGTGTTTGCTCTTCCCTGATCTAATCATAAAAGGGAATGTAGAATGCTAGCACCTAACCAAATATGCCATGTCTCTTCAGATACAAAAGGCAAGGTAAAAAACTAGACTATTCTCTCTACCTCAACTTAGTTCCCAAAATTATGCTTCTTACTTTTTGAGAAAGCCTATTTTTCTCCAGTCTTCATATTCTCCTCTACAAGTTAAAGAATAAAAAGATGTTTCCATTTATACATTAGAATTAGTTGAATCTACACACTAGTTTTAATTTATTGAAAAATGTAGCTTTTATACAGTCAGCATTCATAGTACATAGCTTAACTAAAGAGCTGTGGTGACTTCAGAACATCTCTTCTCTCAACTTTAAGCTCTATGACTTGATCTTCCACCATCTCCACAACATTTTATGAATTCTGTTGATGTTCACCTTTGAGACAAGAGGCATATTTCACGAGTGGACTGAAGCTGGATCAAGTGATCAAAACATCATCAACACTGTCAGCCATCTGCCAGCAGCTAGCAGTTATCAGCGACATGTTTGGAATATCAGGTCTAGGAAATCAAATCGCTATTACTAGGCATAACAGAATTAACAGAATCAAAGGCAAACGTTCAGATTTCTTTATATAACAAGGTTGTAGGTTGTTTCCATTGCCTGGAATGCTGTTTCTCCTGCTGATCTCATGGGTATTTTCTTTTCACCTTCTAGTCCTCGTCTTAACTGTTACCTCCCCTGTAATACGTCCCTTAACCACCCCAGCTAAGTAGGTCTTACCCCAACTCTGTTATTCTCAATCACGACACCTTTTTCTGTTTGTTAGTTTGTTTTATATCAATGTCATGATTAGTATTACTAAGTGCATCCATGTTTACTTTTTGCTCATCTGTGTTCCCAACTAGACTGCAAACTCTGTTAAGGGAGAAACACTTTAATTCAACAGAGTAGATGTCCAGCCCGGTAGCATCTGGCTCATAAGAGGCATACAGTGAACGTTTGATGAGTGATTAAACAAATAATAAATGTGTACGTTCTTCAAAAAAATGAAAAGGATAGATGATCTCTAGTTGTTGTGGAATCTTAATTGATTTTTATTTTTATCTTTATAAATTTCTGTATTTTTTCAGATTTTCTCTATGAGGATATGTTGTATTTATTATAACAAC
Source organism: Diceros bicornis minor (assembly GCF_020826845.1). Taxonomy (NCBI): domain Eukaryota; kingdom Metazoa; phylum Chordata; class Mammalia; order Perissodactyla; family Rhinocerotidae; genus Diceros; species Diceros bicornis. Next base: position 50,021,115 of record NC_080762.1, on the reverse strand, counting down.
ATTTTCAAAGACTTCAGAAAGTAATAGAAAAAAAAAATACTTCCATAAAATAAAATTTATCTCCCAAAAGAGAAGCAGAATTTAATCTAATTACAGTATTTTGAAAGCAATTTTTACATAGCAGTGAGCATAAAGCATATATTTGCTGACTAAATGATTAAGTCCATTATTAAGCTCAACTAAATGTCATTCTGGAGTGAGCCCTTTCTGCACATTTTCTGTATTGCCCTTTTTGGCTCCAAGACACAAGAGAATTGTTCCCCAATGTTCCATACTTATAGAAAAGGACAATTGTCTCAAGAAAAATGACAGCTATTTTAGCAGGGACAAAGAAAAGATGAACTTGGCTTCACATTTTCAACTTTCTATCCTTGGCAGGAGGACAGTTTTGGGATGCATTAGAAATGAAGTGATTATAAGTCAGACTTTCATTACATTGACATTTTATACTTAGGAAAAATTATAGGTAATTAAGTTGTATCACAAGCAGTAAAAATCAACTGACACTAAAAACTGGATGCAAATGGGTTCAATTTTGTTTTCAACATTTAAGAATATAGATATTGATTAGAAAGAGTTCAGAAGGATGAATAAATAAAGCTTATTAAAGGAATAAAAGTAGGTATATGGACAAAAAAACAAAAACAAAAGTTCTGAATATTTGAGGAACAGAAATCTATTGGTTATCACTGATAGTTTCATGGCCATTGTTTGGAAGAAGAAGGATTATTTTGAGGATAATATTGATCGACTGATCTTTTACTTTATCAAAACTTAGATAAGAAGCAATGAGTATGAGTTGCAGAGAATTGGGTCAGATATAAAGAAAACAACTTTTTCCTTTTATTTGCCATTCTTGACATTTATTTTTCAGTTTTTTTTTGGAAGAATTTCCCAATGTAGGATGACTCAACACTGAAAGGAGATGCTAGCAAAGTCATGGTGCTATAGTCCTTGGAAATCATTGAAAATTTGAAAGTTTATTACTAAAACACAAAAGTTAATATTCTTCTTGACCTTGTGTCAAGAAAATCAACACAGTGAATACTTCCAGCTCTGATATTCTATTATATCCTGCCAATACGGGATAAGGCTAAGGCCTTAGAAGAATCTAAAACAAACTGCAACTAAATCCCCACCCAACTACTTTCCTCCACCCACCTCCCATACACCCTGCCCTAGGACCACTTGTCGTCTTTCTTCAAATCATTTGTCTGACTCTCCCAGTGAAATTCTGATTATTTGAATGCTCATACATGTAAAAGATCAAGTAAATGTGGTTTTAATATTGATTTGGCAAACCACATACCAAGTAAAGTAGATAGAATCATTCCAAAAATTAATCGCAGATTGTTGGGTGATACAGTTCAGTGCCACACTTGCTTTAGTTGAGCCAGACACAGAACAAGATGTTTGACTTTTTTAAATCTACAGTGATACAGAGCCCAGAGATTTAGGCAAGAAATATTACCCAGTTGGTGGTCCTTGTTTTACTTACTATTGCTGTCAGGGCAAACACTGATGATTTATTTTGGGCTGAATTTCACTCACTCAGCAAAAGGCCATAAATTTCATGTTAAGAAAATATACATTGCATTGAGCAAATTATTTTCAAGTCAATGAGATCAATAAGTATGTTGTAATTCTGATATGTTTGAATCATCAATATTGCTGTTCAGATCTCTTTCAGTTATTGATTATATACCATATATCATATTTCAAACCAAATCACATCTTAAGTCAAGCTAGAAATGTTTAAACATTTTAGGACAGGTGTTTGCCCACAAGACTTGCATCAAGAAATTATAGGTACTGAAAACCAAAAAACCCAAACCCATCTGTGAAATGTCTATGTATTTGATATACTTTACGGTAAAGACCGAGTTTTCTCATTAGGTCATTGTGGTTTTGATTGCCAAGTTTCTTCACATTCTAATCTAGCTCTTACACAATGCTGCATATTTCCAAAGTAATCATAGGCCTACTGTTCCATGGAGGTCTTGCTTTCCTACGAAATGAGCAAATCGAAATTCTTCAGTCTTTCATGATGAAAGCAGCACTGAGCAGTACTATTAACAACTTGTCTCCAAAGAGAGAGGAGAGAAAAGACAACACACAAAAAGCCATCAAAGTTCTGTAAACCATCTATTCTCACATGATGAGTTCTACTCAGCATCAGCTGAGAGAAACTCATACTAAAGACTATCAAGAAAATAAAACTAAACAAAAACAAGCATTCTTCCAGGCCTGGAAATGGAGCTGTCCTTTATGCCAGAGTATGAGGCATGTATTCCCTACCAAGAGAAAAACAAACTCAGGAATTCCTAAGTTATTATTACCTACTAGTTCAAAATAAAGTTATTATTACCTACTAGTTCAAAATAAAAACATTATTTCTCTAAAGTCTCTGACTGAAGAAATGTCAATAAATGTGTATTTGCATCTGACGTCACCAAATTATCAAAGACCAACCTTTGTAGCTTTAGATAAATGCACTTATCTTTCACTTACATATCATTACAAGCAAAATATATCAAGACAGAGTTGATCAGAAGATTGATAAATATTTACTTTACTGGGGAAAACCAGAATAAATACTCTTTGAGTAGAATATTGGCTAAAAAAATCTATCTTGGAATAGGTCCAGGTTTTGGAGGAAATTAACTTATCAGAGAGTATGTGTTTACTTAGGTACAGATTTTCATACAGAGAAATTTGAGAAAGTCTAAGAGCTTTTGTCCCGTATCAAGACTTATATATTTTGGTATCAGTTCTCATGGGCCCTCCTCAATATACACAGAAAGGCAAATAATTCTGGGACCACTCTATCACTTAGTAGTTACCCAATGAGGCGAGAGTGTATTGTTCTCTACTCAAAGACTCCGTGAAAACCAGAGGAGATTAAACTCTTTAATAGATAAAGAACTGGAATGACAGAAAATCTCTATGTATGACCAATGTTACACACTCTTAGAGCTTTAATGATACTCCCCCTCCAGAAAAAGTGTTAGGTTTCTTACCTGCTCAATTCGCTTTGTTTAATGTTAAATTCCCACTGTTCAATACAAAACGCTGTAGTTGCAACTCTTTTTCTCTAGTTCCAAACTTGAGCTGGCTCCCATTAGGAATTTATATATATGTATGTACTGACACCTAAACTGTGATTTTCCTTTACTCCTCCACAAACTACTTCTCTTCTTCTGTCATAATTCCTTCCTCTTCCCTCTAGTGTGAGTGAAAAGGCTCTGGCAACAGGCCCCTGGGCCAGTGCCCCCATGTTCCTGGATTTACTCTGAGAGCCCTGAGCATTATGGGAGGCCTAGTTCTGACATGGTACCAAATATCTTAGAAAAAGTTGTTAATCAACAACAATACAGACAAGCCACAAGAACCACTTATATAGTCACACATACATTCAATCAATTATTGAAGTCCTCTGATGCAAAAGAACTTGAAAATTTGGATTTAGGCCCCGGTTTTACCACTTATTAATTTATAAATATGAGCAAGTCACCTCTTCAATACTTCCATTTTCTCTATTTTGCAATTGCAAAGGCGTATGTTCTGCCTGAGATCCCTGTATGGACCTCTGGGCTTTTATTAGCTTAAGAGAAGATCATGTTCCTGAAAGTATTTGGAAACTAATTAGGTGCTATACCAATGTATATGGGATTGCTTCACACAAATCACTGTGCTAAATGCTATGATGGATACAAGGAATTCACAACCTAGTAAGGGAGATAATGCATGTATTCAGCGGTGACACATAACAATTAGCACTACATGAGAACAAGCCAGTGTCAGGGTACACCACCAAAATATCAGTGCTAAATGTAAAATCAAAACAATGTATTATAAATGGATGAAGGTCTTGATTTTCTGTGTGACCTGCTCTGTTATATATTATACATTGTCACTCCTATATTATAATGGCTGAATTCAGACTTTCTGACGAAGGGTAAAGAATTATGATTTGCAGCTATCACATGCTGGTCAATGGTCCAATTCAGCAGTGTCACATCTTTGTAAAGCAATGCCTGTTTGTGCAATTACCATGATATTTAATTGGATTTTGACTTATTGTTTCATAATAAATGGTAAAGATAAAAACAATAGAGAACTTGAAATTAAGAATTATGAATTTCACATTTAATTAAACTGAAGACATTATCAGACAAGCCAAAATTTTAAAATTATAGCTTAGACACTTATGAAATCAAATGGCATGTGAAATTAAGAAAACAGACCATATGTTTAATTGTTAAGTAAAAGAGCAGAATGCTTAGAGAATATGATCCAAGACGACCTCGTACTAAAGGTAAATATTTAGCTTTTACCACTTACAGTATTTTTAGCACAATGAGAATAAAACATTTGAGCCTATTATTTGACCTCTAGTACCTTTGATTTTCCAACAAGTTTTCAGGAATGCATTATGTGTGAAAGCAGGAGAAAACTGATAGAAAAGTGCTGTGGGAATTGAAAAGAGAAAGAAATTTCTAGATGGTGGGATAAGAGCTGAGTCTCAAAAGAGAACTAGAATTTGTACGTATGAAGATGAGAAGGACATTCTAGATATAGAGTATACCTTGAGTAAAAGCCTTGAGGTAGGAAAATGCAGGGCATATATGAGGAATGAGCGATCACTGTTCCTGACTAGAGAAAGTGATGTCTTCTGGAAGGCAATGGAAAATCATAGTCGGGAAATAGTTGCAAAATGGCAAACCAGATTTCAAATACTCAACCTATCTCTTTGCAACCATTCTTTCCAATTTTGCCTACACATGTTTTATGTTCCACAACTAAAGACTTCTGACCATCACATTTATGTCCTGAACTCTACTCCCAGTCTTGAGATACAATTCTTAATTTGAGCAAGAGAAATTTAGGGGACTCAAGTCCAAATCACTGGGACCAACATCAAGTTATAGTTGCTGTTAATGCATAAACACTTGCCATTTGTAAAATAGGCAAAATGTAAATCTTAATCTTGGGATTCTCATCTGGTCCCTGCTGAGTGGGTCTCAATTATGGTTACATGGACCTGTCCTGTTTCCTTGCCAGCCATTTTTTGGATTACCTGCCTGTTATAACCTGATTAGTGTCCCAAACCATTTTGGAATGGAGTCATGTTTTCCCCTTTGTCGAGCCCAGTAGTTAAGATTCTTCCATGTGCTCCAAGTTATTCTTGCCATTTTGTAACCAAGTACAAAAAGGTCTCTGAATATCACCACCCCCTTGGTTTCCCATAGCTTTTCTCTGTCCACTTGTTGAACCCCAATTGCCATCACTTGCTTGGTCATTGCGACTATTGCCTGCTGCTGAGAGTACCACGTCCTTCCTGTTGATCTGGCCTTTTTCTTGGTGATCACAGTTAACCGACTCCAGTACTAGGTCCTACTGCCCTAACCTGCTACAATTAATAGGGTCATTCCCAGCCATGAACTGACAGATGATACATTTCTTCCTCCCCCTTTCTAACTTTGTGTATTAATAAAATATAGCCAACACATCGACCTTCATCGTGAACTACTAACCTCTTGCCATTTGTGGTATAGGCACTAAAGTAACTCTTACCTTTAAAAAAAAAAGTGGTTGAGACATGCAAGCACGTGTATACGATTCCTCAGTAAAGAATCAGAAGTTTTGGTTTCAGATCACTGCCATTGGGTGGCACATTGCTTCTATTAGTGACAGAACAGTGCCCGCATTTGTGCTTCTGGGGTGAGTCTTAGAGTGCAGAGGTGGACAATGACTGATCACATGTGTTTTACAAGTGTGTGAACACACAACAGGGAGCGAGGGTGGATGAGTTGCTCAACCAAATTCCTGAACCTACACTCTCTGAAGAACTGATAGGAGGCACTGAGGGAACAGCAATGGAAGGAAACACACTGCCTGCCTCCACCAACATCCAAAGGCAGTGGTTATCAGCCCTGGCTGGGATCAGGATCAGCAGGGAAGCTTTTAAAAGCAACAGATGCCCAGGCTATATTCCAGAGTCTTGAGGTAGAGAGGGCATTCTGATGAGAAGCCAGGGTTGGAATTCCCTACTCTGTGGTCAAATTGGGGAGTAGGCAAAGATTCATGTAATCAACATCCAAAGACAGGTTAACATGCAAAGCAGCAGTGATGTTTGCTTTGAACAAAGATAAACCATGCGAGTATTTAAGAAATTCTATTATGTTACAGTTTGCCATTTCTCCACTTCCTGTTCTTCATATCATTTCAGAATTATCCAAACATTGTAAAAATCAATGAATCCCAAACAACACTGAGGATGAAAAACACCTGGAGTTCTCTTTAAATATACAAATTCCAGGGCCCTACCACAGTACCACTGAATCAGAATTTCCAAGGAAAGAGCCTGGGAAGCTGAATTTTAGCAAGTATCCTAAGTGATTCTTAACATCAAGGAAGTTTGGAAAACACTGATCTGGACACAGATGTTAGGTGGACTTTGAAATTGTTTGTGACGTGGGGCCTGTGAGCACATGACAAGTACATTATGAGAGGCATACACAAGTGTGAAACTCTCCCACTGCCTGTACAGCAATCACCCAGACTTCTCACAGTTCCTTGACTATTCCAATCCTGTTCCCATATCAGGGACTTTGCATCTGATGCATCTCTTTGGATAATTCTGAAATGATATGAAGAACAGTTCGGAAAGTTCTTCCTCCAACTCTTCAGCAAATGGATTCCCATTCATCCTTTGCCACATTCTCAGAAAAGCCTTCCCAGCTCCCCAACTAATCAGATGCCCTGTTAAAATCTCTTTGTATCCTTTCCTTTACTCCATAAGAATCATTACTGTTTCTGGTTATCCATCTCTTAGGAGAATGTTTAGTGTCTGTCTCCTACACTAGATGGTCAGCCCCTGTGGAGTAGGGCATGGCTTACATGTTCACAGCTTTATCTCCAGTATTTTACCACAGCAATGCATCATAAATAAGTGAATACGTGAATGGCTGAAAGTACTAAGTAGCAGCATGTAAAGATGGAGCAAGGTAGTGGGGAGACGTTTGCTGGAGTGACTGAGATGCACATGTGCAAAGCCAGACAGCCTTACAGAGGGAGGTGAGGATTGTGCTGGGCTCTGAAGCAAGCAGCAGGGAACTGGTATAGCACAGAGGAGCGGAAACAAGCCAGGTGGGTGGAAGGCTCTGTGAATGCCCTGGAGAAGAGAGAGAGAGCGTGTATGCGCTCTGAAAAAGGAGCCAGGCAGCTTGAATTAAGCAGAGAACAATCAGGCTATGATGAAAGTGGAGGACAGTTAGATAAAGAGTGACTCATGATCAGTTTTGATTTGACGTAAGCAGAAACTCAGAGATCCTGCAGGGTTCAGAGAAGGAGAGAGATGATCAAAACAGAGCTTGCAGGGGATGACTCACGTTCTTTGTGTAGGACTGAATGAAAGGACAGGACCAAAGATACGTGAAACCAGCTAGGAGGCTGTGGCAATCAAACTGCAGTGCAATTAGGAATCAAAACGGGTGCTCTGTTTTATTTGGCTATGTCCTACCCAGTGCCACAAAAAGTTTGACGCACCTGGGTTGAAATGTGATAACAGCTGTAGACTAAAGGAACGGAAGGGGTCCTAAGAAAGAAGCAGTAAAATATGGATTAACGTTCATAGAGGAAGAGGGAAAAGAATCAATGAAGATACTAATTTGTAGACCCAAAAGGCTGCACGCTGCAAAATGGGAAGGAGAAATACGAAGGCAGGGAGGTCTGAGAGCAGGAGGAAATAATGGACTCCCTTTTTAGCATGGAGTCATAGTGTGACATTTAAGGAAGCTTATCCTTCATTCGGTGAGCATTATAAGACCTGAAAAAGGGCCTGAGAATAAGAAAACCTTAGTTGCCACATGATCATGATCTCTGAAACTTGAAGAAACACCCACGGCTATCAGAGTGCTGGAGGAGATAGCAAGGAATCCCAAAGGACATTTTCTAGAGTCCCTACCATTCTAGAATGTCCAGTTGCATTTGATGCTCTTGACAACTCCCTTTGATCATCATATTTTTGGTAATTGCTGAAATCCTCCCCTTCTTATTTATTATTACATTTACTATGACTATTTTCTCTCTCCCCAGTAGAATGCCTCTAGCTTTACTATTTTTAATTCTTTTAATAGCTCTATTGAATATCTCCAGCTTGCTGAAAATACATTTGAATGACTCCCTAAAACACTCCTTGCCGCTGTATGGTGTTGCTTCATCCAGACTATCCTGATTTTCTTACCTGGATTATTGAAAACAGCCTCCCTACTTGTCTCTCTGCCTCTAATCTCCCACCTCACCATTTCATACTCATCCAGGAGTCAAAGTGCTCTTGCATAATTCAGCTATAATCATACCTCTCCCCTGCTTACCATCTTTAATGACCCCCTAAAACCTTCAGGCTGAAGGGCAGATAGATTTGCTAGCACAAAAGTTCTTTAGGATGTGTTTGTGTCCCCTGCCCCCTCTTCTTCTTCCTCCCTCTCTGTGGGCAGCTTGCACTTCTCACTACAGTCACACTAGTAATCTTGTTATTTCTCCAAAGGAGATGTGCTCTCTCTTCCCTCTCTATCTTTGTAAGTGGTGTTACCTATGGCTAAGTTATCTTTATCATCCTTTTGTTGCCTGATAACTTTTATTCTTTTTCTAAAACTTCAATCATTACCCCCTCTAGGATGTCTTCCCTTGATTCCCTCTGTGCCTCCCCCATGTGCTCAAACAACTGATTGTAGCTTGCCTTCAGCAGAGAAGACTAATTTGTGTGCTTACCTTTTTTTTGAATTCTCACTGACATATTATCTTCCTTAAGGCAAGGATGGCATCTCTCATACCTCTATTTTCTATGCCTAGCACAGTGCCTGGCACATTATAGAAACTGATATACTGTTTGAAGAATGGAAGGAAGGAGGGAAGGGAAGGAAGGGAGGGAGAAAGGAAGAGGGTGGGAGGTAGGGAGGAGGGAAGAAAGGAAGGAAGGAAGGAAGGAAGGAAGGAAGGAAGGAAGGAAGGAAGGAAGGAAGGAAGGAAGGAAGGAAGGAAGGAAGGAAAGAAGGAAGGGACAGCTTTTCCTCCCTCCAAAAAAAGTTCTTCCAAAAGGCTGAGAAGGAAGGGAGAGAGAGAGCAAACCCACATCAGCTGTTATAACTCAAATTGAAGAAGACCGAATGAATTAGATAAGTTTGGCAGCCATTAAACAGCATGAACTATTTTTTATAATTTCTCATCATTTCAATAATTCTATGCAGATCACTGCTTTAATCACTGACGCCAGGTACTGTGCTGGTGAAGGGAGGTGGTATAAAAGTGAATAAGGTTCGGTCTCTGCCCCAAGACCCTCACAGTTCATTTGGGGAGACATTCAGATGAATATTTCATCAATGCCTGACCAAGGCGCATGCAGTATAGAAGAGGGAGCAGCCAAACATACCGGAGAGCAGTGTGGTTTGTGGAGGTTACAAAAGGCTGGTGACTCAAAAAAGATGAGTAGAAATGTGCCAGGGATGGAAAGGGAGGAAAAGCATTCCAGACAGAGGACAAGGCATCTTGGGGAATGGTAGAGTGTTTGGAATGACTTGGGGTAGAGAAATATTAAATATTAAAATGTAGTTTTATCTCTGTTCTCAAATATCCTCAGGCATGTTAGTTCTCCCTCTTTTGCAATACACCTGCTGCTCTCCTTCTGTGTCTTTTCCCCACAACATGTTTGTTCAATGGGCTAACAATTCCACCTGCCTCATTCTTCTAGGATTCCCCTCACTGCAGTGTCCAGAGAACTCAATCACCACCCTACCTCCAGAAGACAGTTCATGACAAATTTCTTCTCCCACTGGAGCATGTCAAGGGGATGGGGCAGTGGTCTTACTGTTCATTAAACCCTCCTAGTAATACTCACCCTGAGAGGCATTCTGGTAAATAAGTTCTCCTATTGTCATGTTGCATAATCCATCATAATTCATCATTGTCACTAAAGGACTCTTCTGGTCATTCTGGGAAGAAAAATGCATGCCAATTTAAGGGATGGGACACCTTGGCCAGATGCTGCTAATAGATTCTCTTGCTATCTAAGTAGAATGTTTGGAAAGGGAGAGAATATTGCCACAGCACATCCCCAGTGCTGTTACCACATACGTCCTGAGCCACTCTTGGGTGCAGAACTGAGTCTTGGGTGGACCATTGTCAGAGCCGGCCTACAGCTGCTCATATTTGAAGGCTCTTTGTGAATCTGGAGGCTCTTTTGGGGGATTTCATGGACCTAACATGGGCTGAGTAACTAATATGCACCAAGGGCTTGGTGCCCTTGTTATTTCACTCATACTCACAATCAAAGAAGAAATGTACAGCAATTATTCCAGTTTTCTAGAAGAGTTATCATAAGACTAGATATCTTAAATATATCACTCAAAGTAATAAGTACTTCATAAATAAGTGGAAAAGCTACCATTTGAATTCAGGTATATGATACAAAGGACACCACTTTCCCAGTATGTTTCTAGGCACTTGCTCTTCTCTGCCTGGCAAACATTACTAATAAATCATGACAGTATCACCCCCATGGTTGAATGCAGCCCCAGAAGCATTGTAAGAAGTGCTCCAGGTTCCCCCCACCAACTGATAGCAGCATCTAGGCTCAACATGATTGCTTCTTATAGCCATTGCTTTGGCCTTACCAATTTATCTATAATATAGAAATAAGGAGTTCAAGAGAGTAAGAAAGTAGATTTACCTAAACTGCAGGGACTTTTCAGCTTCAGAGCTGAAACAGACCCAAATAGTCTCATTCCTTGAGAAAGTGCCCCTCCTACCCAGTTACATAGTCTTACTCTGCCCATATTTTCCATCTTGTCTCTTTCAGATTAGTCATCGAATTATGAGCCGCTTATGTGTCAACACCAAATTGCCAATTGTTAGTCCTACCTTAGAATAGCATTTTAAACAGTCTCTTCTCTTCAGAGCCATTTATTCAGACATACTAACTTTATGCTTGAGAATAATTGGGTCCTTTAGTAATCTAACTCTTCCTGCTTACCTCTTTGCCATTTCCTTTTGCTGTAGAAGATATGTCACTATATGGGGAGAAAAGAAGTGCTAGATTATAAGATTCCTGATCTATTTACTGGCAGTGATTTCTTTCACCTGAGAGAATTCCAGAAGGCTTTGTCTAATAATGCTGAGTGTTTAAAATACATAGAGCTGCCTGGCAGCAAGTTAAATGCTCACACATGGATATGCTTATTTAGTTCTCGAAACAACCAACCTTTTAAGATCGGTGCTGTTAGTATCCCCATTACACAGATAAGAAAATTGAAGCTTTCAATAGATAAAGTAATTTGCCTGAAATAAAAAACTAGCCAAGGCATAGTGTCAGTATTCGAACCTGGGAAGTTTGTCTCCAAGCTTTTCAAGCAGCACATTATGCTGTCTCCCTCCATTCAGCACATACAAGCCCCTCTGCTTCTCATATGGACACCTACTGCCCAGCAAACAATGTGGCCACAGACAAGAAAGGAGACTGATACCAGAACAGAATTAATCATGAAGTCACTCAGAATCATGTGAAGTCTCCACCCAGCTACAGGGCTTCCCTCTCACCCATTCTGTGGCGATCACGCTCTGCAGTCAAAGAATAGATGAGTCTGCCTCATTAGGCCCTATTGGTTCTTTGGCAACCAAATCCCCTCCAGTCCAAGAAATGCAGGATACACATGTATCTCCTCCATTCTTGGATTTGATGCCTTCTTACAGATGTAGCCCAGTGTGCACTCTGGACCAGCCATGGCTGGATTTTAAGGTGATATTCCCAGCTCGGGTCAGACCTGCTGCTGGCTTTATTCCAGGACTGAAGTCTGGGATTCTGCTTTGTCCTCGTGTTTTACACTAGGTCTAAAAATTTCCTTAGAGCAGTCAATCCAACAGTGACAGCTCTGAGTAACACCTACATATCAGGTCTATAGCTCATTTATCTATAAGTTTGATTTCATTTCTACACATCTGTAAGAGCAGAAAAGAAAATAATCTAAGTTTATGTGATTAGATTTTGATATCATAGTGGAACTGACCAAGAGTTTTTATCTTACGCTAATGCTACTTTATCCTTAATAATCTTTCGGTATTAAAGAGTTCAAATTAACATTTTAATACAAAAAATTAAGACAATGACAAGACTAGGTTCATAGATATGACTATGCTTTAGCCCGTAGTAATGCAAGTTGTAATGAGAGTAAAATTGATTACTATAGGTACAGTAAGCAACAAGATAATTTATTTATATGTCATATTAGTTACCTAAATTAAAACTATTATAGTTTTATAGTTTTCCTGATCTGTAAGTCCATCCAGCTTTCATCATCAAAACTTCCTCATCCCACTATCTAGGCAGCAAATTAAAAGGTTTAATAGTTATTTAAATCACCATGGAAAAGCCCATAAAGCTCAGGAAGCTCAAAATTCCTAGTGCCTTTTTCATTGGTGGTGGGAAGTTTTCATTCATAGTTTGCTTTACTGCGGCATGGGCTCCATGAGGGAAGTGACACTGTGTTTCACAACTGAAGGGGTGCAAGTTGACTCCCCCCATATAGGTTACCTCTCTGAGGATCCACAGAGGGGGTGTGGCCTGGACTACTCCCCAGTGATTTAGGCTTCAATCCAGGAGTCTACAGACAGTGGAGACTAAATGGATACTATTAATAACCAACCCTTAACAGTAGCTAGCATCTTCATTATCAGTTAGCATCTTCAACGAGTACTTTAGAACTCCTACAAAAATTTGTTTACAGGATTGGGCCTAGAAGAGGCTAAGGAAGAAAGAGTTACTATTATAAAAAGTAGAAGGGGATCACAGATCACTTCACCTACTCTATGAACTTGTCTAGGGCTGCCCCATCTATGGGACTCCAATTCATCTTTGGCATGAATAACTTATGTTGCCAAACACTTGACTTTACGTAAAGAGGCAGAGAATGGCATCAGACTTGTGCCATCTGGTATTATTGTTCCTTTTTTGAGAACTAAATGTAAAATTAAAATGTAAGGAGGAAAACAATGAAGATTGTAGTTGGGGGAAATGAAAAACACATTTTGATGTTTATTTCACTGGCCTCATGAGGCTAACTTTGTAACAAACAAAAGGATGTGGTAGATTAGAAAATAGCATTAAAATAAAGAAATACAGAAAAGAATCATGTATTTAGGCATGGAAATATACAGATCTTCAACTTTAGTTTGTACAGCTGTTTGTTTTTAAAGCATAGAACTGTTCATTGAAAATAGAGTTATAAACCAAAATCATCTTAGAGATCCATGCAATTTTTCTAAAATGGCCCCATTTTCTTGGTTGAGGCTCAAATTATTCTGATCACGTTAGTTTGTCTTGGATAACTTTGGTTCAGTTGGATTATCTAATCATTTTTGCCATCTCGGTATTTATTTTGTCATTTTCTCATAATCTAGATGACTTTTTAATGCCCATAATATTGTTTATAAAAATAAAGGTCAGGATCATTTTTACAATTGCTTAATCCAAAGATTTTTTAGTCGTGGAAAGAGCTATGGGTTCTAAACCTGGCAAATCTACAGAAAATTTCTGGTAATTCAAGAAGATCCTTTTGGCCTTTTCTTATCTTCCTGGATTATGATAAACAAGGATCACAGGTTGGCATTTATTTTGACATATAGAAGGGCAAATGACACATTCAAAATAATAAAATGTGAACAACACACTATTCAATTGGATTTCATGAGGTTATTTAGAGAATCTGATACAACTTTGAAGAGAGGCGTTCTGGAAGAGCTAGAAATAACATTTCTCTGCACACTTATAAGAAAAAAGAATTTTATTAATAATAAAGAAGAATACCTTCTTCTCAACAGTTTTAGAGGAAAAAAACACCACCCTGTGAACCTAGGGTACACAAAGTCTCAGACCAGGGTAAGAAAAATACAGTGTCAAGGTAGCTAATTTCACTCTGCTGATTTTAATAGAGAAGCAGGATGGTTCATGCAAGTCCCTCAGAAAGTGAAAGTAAAACTCTTCATTTGAGTTACTCCTGGTTAATTTCAAGTGTAACCTGTACAACTATTGGCCAAAACTATTGGCCTACTATTGGCCATAACCAGTAAATTTGGAAATATGGGCAGTTTTCTTTAAATGAATGGAAAATACTGTGTTTTTTTTTAATCATTGACCATAGACTTGAAGAATTTTTTTGGCTGAAAAGGAGTACATTCCACATTAAAATCTCACTAGTGATTTCTAGGCTAATTCCCAGTGAAGCAAATGCACACATCCAGTCTGCATCAGGCGCCCTATCATTAATAACAATTTCTGAATTTCCTTGCAAGTTTTTAGAAGGTTAGATTTGTTAGTTGTATACAGACTAAATGCAACATTTCATGGATACAGAACTTAAAATAAGAGGATGCCATAAACTGAGTGTTTGTGTCTCCCCAAAATTCACATGTTGGAACCTAATCCCCAGTGTGATAGTATGAGAAAGTTGGGCCTTTGTGAGGCAATTAGGCCATGAAAGCAGTGGTTGGGTCACTGGTGCCCTTATAAAAGAGGCCCCAAGGAGATTCCTTGCCCCTTCCACTGTGTGATGACACAGAAAATGTGTCATCACATTCTATGTGATCACTGTCTATGAACCAGGAAATTCTCTCTCAGGAAACTGAATCTGCCAGAACCTTGATCTCAGACAACCCAGCCTCCAGAATTGTGAGAAATAAATTTGTTTGTAAGCCACCCAGCCTATGGTATTTTGTTACAGCAGCCTAAAAGAACTGAGGGGAAGGAAGGAGGTGGGTAAGTAAAGAACTAACTTCCATGATAATCCAAGAAAAGAACACGTATAATTTAGACACAATTTGCTAACAAGGATATCCTAAATTTATGAAATTATGGAAAAGAGAAAGGTTATAAGTTGAACGTATATTTTTTTCTTGAATATCTTTTTCTTGTTTCATTGTTTTTATTCTTCAAAACAATGCCAAACGAAAGGATAGGCAAAGCTGAAATAAGTTTGTGAGTTGCAGACTGTAGTGGGTAATTAAAAAATAAAGTATTGATAATTGCGTGTGCATTTGTGTGTATGTGTTTGGTTTTATTGAAAACGATCCCTTATCTTTTTGAGGAGTATGAGATATATCTTAAAAATAAAAACAAATAATTGGCTTGAATAGAATTAAAGGATATCATATTGATAGTTATGAAGATTAACAATGTAAATTCTTCTTAATCTTGCTATAGCTAAAATCAAACAGATTTTGCCATTAGAAAAAACACAACAACACTTTAGGCATTTCACAAAGCCTTAGTGTGAACAGAGGCCAAAGCAAACACAAACTGAGGAACAGCCAACACCAAAATTTCAAACCCTCTTCAAAAGAATGCAATGGTGTTGAAAATTCCATGGCTTGAGATACAACTATGCATCCAGTTGTTTTATTTCATAATTTGTAATTAAATTGGAATTATCAAGATATATTTTGGCTTTCCAAATAATCCGATAAATATTAAAAGACCCTGAAATGTTATTCATTGCAAATAAAATTAGTTATGTGGAGATTATTTCCAGACAAAAAAAAAATTCATTTGATTGTTTTACCTACACCCAGCCCTTCTTGGAAGGCCTGCCTTAAATGGCAACAGTCCCTTCAACCTGTCTGCCTTTCACTTACAAAACAAAGTACACAGCCGGTCATTTGGTCGTTTGGGCTTTTAAATTTGGCTCTGAGTCCTTTGGAATATGATACCTTTACTGGAAATTCAGTTAAAGTTACTCCTTCAATCTCCACACACTAGCCAGACAAACCTCGTTTCCTGCCTTCACTGTCTTTCTCCACCACTCTGCAGATTTGGTCCTGACGGCACAGAAGATTATAGCTTCTGACAGCAGGGACGGTTGATGAGAAACAATTGTCTTCTACCACTGGGCATCTATTTTCCTCTCTTCACTTTGTTCATCTACAACCACTGCAACCCTGACTGATCATTAGACACCTATAGGGCCTTTTAAAACCTCTCCCCTCTCCCAAGAGATTTTTATTTAATAAGTCTCAGGTGGGGTCCAAATATGAATATTTTTAAGAAACTTTCTAGGTAATTCGAATTTGTAAACAGAATTGAGAAGTTCCTGTTTACAGAGAGTAAGGATGGAAAGCTGAAGCGGCTGCGGGGGGGCGGGGGGACGACACGGGACACCAGGCTGAGAGTGGCCTCCTTACCACCAATCAGGGTGCTCTGAGCCTCCTCTCAGTGAACCAATCAGGGTAATCCGAGCCTCTCGGTGAACCAATCCCCAGGGTCTGCATGAAACAGACTCTAAGACGGTGCTCCCACAACTTGAATGGCACAGGAATCACTTGGCCACTTTGTTAAAATGCAGATTCTGATTTAGTAGAGCTGCATGGGGCCCGGAAATCTGCATTTCTAACCTGCTTCCAAGGGAAGCTATAGCTGTTGTTCCACAGATCACACTTTGAGTAGCAAGTATTTAGGATAAATCTGGTCCCATAATAAAATTTGATCAAGTTTCTTTCAAAACCTATTTAAATGTAATACTGATAAAGAGGGTGTAATACAAAGTTACTTATAATAGTGAAAATTTAGAAATAACATAAATGCCTAATAATAGAGCCAATATGAAGGGATAATATTCAATCTCTATATTTTCAAAGAGTTTTTAATTGCATAGAAAAATCAATAAAATATACAATGAAAAGATTAAAATATAAAATTATATACAAACTATACAGAAATATCCCAATTACATTCAAATGGATGGAAACAGACTGAAAGAAAGTGATCAATATGTTAACTATGATTATGACAGCTTTTGTGATTATGAGCAACCTTAGATTCTTTATAGTTTTCTGTATTTTCCATTTTATCTAGTTAATATGTTTTATTTGTATAATAAGGTTAAAACACATTCAGCAAAATTCTATATTGTGTCAGATCATACATTTCATTCTGATATTTGTTTCAAGGGACATCTACAAGATTTAACCTCCATTAGTTTAACCCGAAATTCCCTACCTTTATCAAAATTTCCATTGTCTCTATGGATGTGTATTTTTTTCACAACTTATGATGAATTTCATGTAATTATACTCACTGTGCATGTGCAGAGTAATACCTTCTTAGATTTGTTGAAAAAGCAAAAGAAAAAAATCTATTTCAAGCTTCAAGAGGATTGAATATTGACAATTGTGAAACTAATAAAGCCACATTTGATAACCTCAATCTCTTTTCTTTTCAGGAAATTACAAGGCAATCACACTCATGAAAAATAGATGCTATATATATTTATATACGTTTGTTGCTATGTTGCTTATGGATTTTGCATCTGTTTTTCATGAGTGCGATCATACATGATAAATCAAACATCATATATCATGATCAAGCTGTGTTTATTGCAGAGATGCAGGTTGATTTAACATTTTTTAAAATTAATAATAAAATGATGTGATTAGCCATAAAAAAGGATCTAACAAGGAAAGTCCCTCATACTATGACAAATTATTAGTAATGTTTAAGTAAAAGCCCCCACTCCTTTATTCACAAGGGTCAAAGTCTTCTCAAAATCTTTGCCCTAGTCCACAAAGAATTCATCTAATGAAATAGAACACATGTTCCCTGAGGAACCAAACTTACAGTGAAACCTTCAACACTGCCTTTGAGTCTTACATCCACCTGAAAGACATACACAAAAATACCTGGGTGCTCAGTAGGCTCTTTCATTAAAAATGGGTCTTTCTAAGCACGTTTGAAGGGGGCACAGGGCCTCACCATCTCAGAAATGGGCTACCCTTTCAGTCCAGACCTGACCGAGGTATAAGGACAACTTCAACTAAAATAAAACATTTCTTGAGCAGAAAACACCCAAGTATCTCCTTATGGTTGGTGATACAGCAACCAAACCTGTTTTGTGGGTGTGTTCACCTGGAGCATCCCTCAGCTCAATCCTACTAGGTCCTTTGACACCACTGAACAACTGCCTTCTACCTGCTGCCCACAGGTACTCCAACCCATGCTGCAACAAACTGATGCTCAACCCTGGCTGCATATAAAATTCACCTGGTGAACTTCTTAAAAAATACCTGACACTGGGCCCTACCCCAAAAAGCTGAATCAATCTCTGAAGATGAAGCAAGGACATTGGTGTGTTTTGTTTTTTTTTTTAAACTCCCTGGGGAATTCTGATGTGCAGTAAGGGTTGAGTGATGATAACCCACCAACTTGGCTCACCATTGCCTTGAACAAAATAGAGCACTTGGGGTATTGGCATTTTAAAATTGATCAAAAATTTAAGCCAAGGTAATGGGATTTCAGGCATCAATTATGGCCCTGAGAGAAAGAAAGTGAACAGAAGGAAAAGAAAAACACAATTTTGACAATAGTAGAGCCTCTTAGAGGCCTCTGAACTCAGGCAAAACAAGTGGTCCTCTTACTATCTATTTATAGAGGTAGTTCTCTCTTATTTTAGTGTTCTGGGATTTTTTATTCATTTTATCTAACCTCAAATAAATAGAGGCTTTTCTGTTCTAAAATTTTTCCAGACAAGCTGGAGCTCTGGGCTATGCTGATTAGATTGTCTAGGACTAGAGCTAGAGGGGTATATTTTTATATTTGTAACACGCATTGCCCCAGTTTCCAATAATAATGAGCAGGTTGTCAGCATGAGCATCTTATCCCTATCAGGTATTTGTCTGTTTTCTGCCTGTCAAATCTAAACCAGAACCCAACAACCCTTATCTCTCCACCCCAAATCAATCCCATCTTTCAACTTGCCCTCATGTGGATGCTTCCTGTTCCCCAAAGCTATAATTTTTCTTCTCAATTCAACTTTATGTTTCACCAAATTAGAGTTACCAGATAAAATACAGAGCTCCCTGTATCTGAAATTTGAATTTCAGATTAAGAACAAGTAATTTGGGACACACTTATACTGAAAAATTATTTATTGTTTATATGATATTCAAATTTAACTGGGTGTCTTATTTTTTGCTTTTATTTTTGTTTTTGCTAAATCTGGAAACCATAAACCAAATATATTCTGAAACACAGCAAAGCATTTGGGAAATTCATTTGGCATTGGCATTATGGCAGAAGAAAACCAAGTAGTTTTCTTATAATCAACCCAAGAAAAGAGGAATCCCAATTTCTAACCTTTTAATTAAAGACTTGAGGGCAAAGTGGATAATCAAGCAATCTAGGTGGAAATAAGTCTGAGTTAGCATTGAAAAGATCAATTAAAGAAAAAAATCCAATTTTGAAAACATTATTATCAATATGACATTTCTTTGTAAAGTTTCTTGTAAATTGCTTTTCCATTCAGTAAAAATTTTCTAGATTAAATGCAAAAGTCATCTGTTAATCAGTGAGATTTACTTTTAAAGTTAAACCAAAAAGAAAGTAAGACTATGAAAATAATATTTCATTCTACCTCAGCTTATTTTGTACATGCACACAGTGTCAGCATTTTGATATTTAATCGTTTCAAGCTCATAGGTTTTAATTATTTTATTAAATTATTTTCTAACAATTAGATGCTTAGACATTAAGCTCTTTTCAGTTTTACAGGACTTCCCAACAAGATGGTAAATTACAAGATGGCACTGAGTAACATCATCTCCCCCAGTGGTGCTGTAAGCCCCCTGCCCACTCACTAAGTACCATGAGTGGATTGCACTGCAGATGTGTGCCTTTCACAAATACTAAAGAGAAGCTTCAACATTTTTTCACTTATAATTATGTAAGAAGGGAGAGACATGCTAAGATTACCATCAGCCCAGGGCATGCAGTCAGCCACGCAAAGGGCACACTTGTCATTTAAAAAAAAAAAAACCCCAGAAGACTTGTGCATATATAGCAAGAGATTTATACAAGGATATTTGTAGCAGTGTTGTTTGTAATAAGAGAACAAACAGAGCTAAACTAAACTAAAAATGCTAATAGTCGTTAACAGTAGAATACATAAACAATTGCTATATATAATATATTGAAATATTATAAAATAGTTGAATTTTATATACACACAATAAAATGGTCATAATGTTGACCAAAGATAAGCAAGACACATAACATAATTCCACTTTTTATAAATCTGAAAAGTATGCAAAACAAAATGATATATTTTTTAAGTTTACTTACAATTAGTAAAACTATAAGAAGACAGGGAATGAAAACCACAAAATCCAGATAATAGTTACCTCTTAGGGGCAGGAAGAAGATGGGGCTGGGGAAAGAGATATAGTGGGCTTCAAGGTAGTGGTAATGGTCTCTGTTAATGTGGGTGGCAGTGGTCACTCCCTCATGATTCTTTATACCATCTGTATATTTTATACTTTTATTATCACACTAATATTCATTATACAAACTAATAATAATAAGCAAAATTCCTCTTCTCAGGCACATTTTATTTTTTTTTCTTTTTGAATATACATACACAATTTCAACAAGTTGATTTTTGGGAGGCTTATTTCAGTAAATATGTCCAAATTATACATTTTATAGCTCTATTTATATTTTTGTGAACCACAGCATGGAAGACGCAAAAATTATATTCAAAAATCAGTAGTCAAGTTAATATTTTATAAAACACTTTGAAAAATGAGGAGAGAAGAGTGATTGAATGGTAGCCAGAAGAGTCAGAGGGGTTAAGGGAGGAATTTATTTTTCTCTTAACCTATGAGAGAAACTTGGCCATATTCCTAGTCTGAGCACAAGCAATAAAAAGAGAGGGGTTAGGTTGAAGAAGGGATGACTAATAGAGTAAAATGTCGGAAAGTGGATGAGTTAGTCTTGAACAAACTGGAAAAAGGAAGGGATGGTAGGGATAGGTTTACAGAAAGTGAGGCAGAAATCTCAGAGTTTGAGTAACAACCAGAGCGGACCATTGGAAATAAAGGTTGAGAATTGTGAAGTTTTAGTAGAATTGATGAAAGAAATGAGATCTGCCAAGTAAAAATAGGACTGAGAGGTAATTTTGATGGCCCAACTTATTATAATGAACTATAATGATATCAATCTACAAAATTGTGAGATGTTTACCCAGCAGTTTAGAAATAGAGAGGAAGAGATCAGAGTCAAGATGGCTGCGTAAGCAGATTGGAACTCACCTCCTCCGGTGGACACAACCAATTTACAACTACTCGTGGAAAAATTACCCCTGAGACAGAACTGAAAACTGGATAAGAGGAACTCCTGCAACAACGGACAATCCTAGCTGAGGTAGAAGAGGCAGAAACTCCCTTCTGGAGAGGAAAAACGCCGCCTTCACAAGCCGCCAGCTTCACGGCTGCCGGGAGCAGCTCACAGGTAAGCAGCCTCCCTGGAGGAGCGGGGCCCTGAGCCGGGGGGCACCCCCGCTGTGGGCAATTTGTGGACTCAGCACAATCGAGACGAGTGGCATAATGTCTGACTTTGCCTGCTACTAAAACATTGGGGAGCACCCCCAGAAAAGCTGGTTCACAAAGAAACTAAAACTGGCTCTTAAAAGGCCCACGCGCAAACTCACCCATTTCAGAAAGCATCCTAAAATCACCAGAAAGAAAGGTGCACGGTGCTGTGGTGAAAAGAGACTCACCTAATAGGCCCTGGGTGCATCTCGGTGAGGGGTGAGACCTCTCCAGGGACTGGGATATTGGCGGCGGCCATTGTTGTGGCCTGGTGTGGGCGTGCTGACACAGATGCCATTGGAGTTCTCCCTGAGGCCTGCTAGCCCAGGGTCTTCCCCATCCACTAGAGCACCAGTTTAATCCAGCTCAGCCAGGGCAGGCAGCCCACCCTAGAGACTGGCCCCACCCAACAACAAGCCCTCAGGCAACTTGTGGCCCTGCATAGATTGGTGACTGGATTCTCTGCAGCCTGGCAACTGAGCCAACTTTAGCGGGGCAGGGTGTGCACAAGGAGTGGGTGGAGAGTGTGGGGCGGTGGTGGAGTGTGTGGGGCTCCCGCCGTGGAGAGACTGGGTCCGCTTGGGGAGGTCGGGGCACGCACACGGGGCAGGACTGTGTTGACTGTGTGTGTGGACCTGTGGGTGGCAGGGCTTGTCAGCTGCAGAAGACTTGTGCTTCTCAAAGACCCACATAGGGGGTTTGCCACACCTTCCAAAGCCTGAAACAATTGGGTGCTCCTGTGCCTGAGGCCAGCCCCACCCAGCTGCAATCCTCAGAGAGCTGACAAGAGACGTAGAGGCTGGAGGCTTATAGCAATTGTAAGGCCCTGAGCCTAACAACCTGCCACGCTGGGGGCCTACTCACTTAAAAGAAATACTGCAACACAAACGTGGTATTAGAACTTGCAGCCAACTGTGCTGGGGCTCCCCACACCTGATAAAGTGACTGAAGGGCCCACAACAACTACAAGCAGCTGAACATTACAACAGCTGGCCAGGAGCATAACTCGGCCTCCCTGGGCGCCTACAGGGAGAGCAAACAGGCCACAACAGAAGGACACACGTAGCCCACATAGGGGTCACCCCTGCAACATTGAGAACTGAGGGAAGCACACTGGAAGCCTCCTAAGGCAGCACTTACATAAGGTCAACTATCCAAGAGCAGGAGACGTAGCTGACCTACCTAATACGTAGACACAAGCACAGGGAAAGAGGCAAAATAAGGAGGCAAAAGAATACATTCCAATTAAGGGAACAGGAAAAAACCCCAGAAAAGGAATTAAGTGAAACAGAAATGAGCAACCTACACGACAGAGAGTTCAAACTAAGAGTGTTAAGGTTGCTCACTGATCTGGGGAGAAGAATAGATGAACTCAGTGAGAATGTCAACAAGAAATGGAAGATATAAAAAAGAACCAATCAGAAATGAAGAATACAATACTGGAAATGAAAAATTCATTAGAGGGACTCAAAAGCAGAGTAGAGGATACAGAAGAACGGATCTGTGAGCTGGATGAAAGACTAGAAGAAATTACCCAAGGTGAACAGATAAAAGAGAAAAGAATTAAAAAGAGTGAGGACAGTCTAAGGGACCTCTGAGACAACATCAAGCGCACTAACATCCGTGTTATAGGTGTCCCGGAAGGAGAAGAGCGAGACGACGGGGCAGAGAATCTATTTCAAGAAATAATAGATGAAAACTTCCCTAACCTAAGGAAGGAAACAGACATCCAGGTACAGGAAGCACAGAGAGCCCCAAACAAGATAAACCCAAAGAGGCCCACACCGAGACACATCATAATCAAAATGTCCAGAATAAAAGATAAAGAGAGAATCCTAAAAGCTGCAAGTGAATGTTAAATTACATACAAAGGAAACCCCATAAGGCTATCAGCTGACTTCTCAGCAGAAACCTTACAGGCTAGAAGAGAAAGGCACTATATATTTAAAGTGCGAAAAGGAAAAAACTTACAGCCAAGAATACTCTACCCAGCAAGGTTATCATTCAAAATGGAAGGAGAGATCAAAAATTTCACAGACAAGCAAAAATTAAAGTAGTTTGTCACCAAGAAACCAGTGCTACAAGAAATGTTAAAGGGACTGATTGAAGGGGAAAAGAGAAGACCACAAATTGGAAAAATTATCTATTTCCATGATAAGAACGTAATGGATACATATGCACAAAAAAGAGGTTAGATATGATATCAAAAACATAAAAGGAGGGAGGAGGGAAGTTAAAGAGTACATCTTTCAGACAGAGGTCAAACTAAAGTGACCATCAATTCTGTATAGAAGAAGAAAGGAACAGAGAAGGACTATTAAAACACTGAGAAAAAAAAAAAGTTAAAAAATGGCCGTAAGTAAATACTTATCAATAGCTACTTTAAATGTCAGTGGACTAAATGGTCCAATTAAAAGGCATAGAGTGGCTGACTGGATGAAAAAACAAGACCCATATATATGCTGCATACAAGAGACACACTTCAGACCTAAAGACACTCACAAACCGAAAGTGAAGGGATGGAAAAAGATACTCCAGGCAAATGGCAATGAAAAGAAAGCTGGAGTAGCAGTACTCATATCAGATAAAATAGACTTTAAAAAAAAAACTGTAAAAAGAGACAAAGAAGGGCATTACATAATGATCAAGGGAACAATCCAACAAGAGGATATAACACTTTTGTAAATATCTACGCACCCAATGTAGGTGCACCTAAATATTTAAGCAATTATTAACAGACATAAAAATAGAAATAGACAGCAACTCAATAATAGTAGGGGACTTTAACACTCCACTTACACCAACGGATAGATCATCCAAACAGAAGATCAATAAGGAAACATTGGCCTTAAATGACACACTAGAACAGATGGACCTAGTAGATATATACAGAGCATTCCATCCAAAAACCAAAGAATACTCTTTCTTTTCAAATGCACATGGAACATTCTCTAGGATTGATCACATATTAGGCCACAAAACAAGTCTCCCATAAATTTAAGAAGATTGAAATAACACCAAGCATCTTTTCTGACCACAATGGTATGAAACTAGAAATCAACTATAGGAAGAAAATCAGAAAAGCCACAAATACGTGGAGATTAAACAAAATGCTACTGAACAATGACTGGGTTAACGAAGAAATCAAAGAAGAAATAAAAAAATACCTGGAGACAAATGAAAATGAAAATACTACATGCCAGAATTTATGGGATACAGCAAAAGCGATTCTAAGAGGAAAGTTTATAGCAATATAGGCCTATCTCAACAAACAAGAAAAATCTCAAATAAACAATCTAACAATGCACCTAAAGGAACTGGAAAAAGAAGAACAAACAAAGCACAAAATCAGTAGAAGAAGAGAAATAATAAAAATCAGAGCAGAAATAAATGAAATAGAGACCAAAAAAACAATAGAAAAAATTAATAAAACCAAGAGCTGGTTCTTTGAAAAGATCAACAAAATTGACAAACCTTTAGCTAGACTCATCAAGAAAAAAGAGAGAAGGCACAAATAAGTAAAATCAGAAATGAAAGAGGAGAGGTTACAAAAGACACTTCAGAAATACAAAAGATTATAAGAGAATACTATGAAAAGCTATATGCCAACCAATTCGACAATCTGGAAGAAATGGAGAAATTCTTAGAATCATACAACCTTCCAAAACTGGATCAAGAAGAAGTAGAGAATTTGAATAGACCAATCACCAGTAAGGAGATCGAAACAGTAATCACAAACCTCCCCAAAAATAAAAGTCCAGGACCAGATGGCTTTCCTGGTGAATTCTACCAAACATTCTAAGAAGACTTAATACCTATCCTTCTCAAACTCTTCCAAAAAATTGAGGAGGAGGGAAAGCTCCCTAACTCATTCTACGAAGCTGACATTACCCTGATACCAAAACCAGACAAGGACAACACAAAAAAAGAAAACTACAGGCCAATATCACTGATGAACATCGATGCAAAACTCCTCAACAAAATACTAGCAAATCGCATACAATACGTTAAAAAGATTATACACCATGATCAAGTGGGATTTATTCCAGGGATGCAAGGATGGTTTAACATTCGCAAATCAATCAACGTAATACACCACATTAATAAAATGAAGAATAAAAATCACATGATCATCTCAATAGATGCAGAGAAAGCATTTGACAAGACACAGCATCCATTTATGATAAAAACTCTGAATAAAATGGGTATAGAAGGAAAGTACCTCAACATAATAAAGACCATACATGACAAACCCACAGCTAATATCATCCTCAATGGTGAAAAACTGAAAGCTATCCCTCTAAGAACAGGAACCAGACAAGGATGCCCACTGTCACCACTCCTATTTAACATAGTACTAGAAGTCCTAGCCAGAGCAATCAGGCAAGAGAAAGAAATAAAAGGGATCCAAATTGGAAAGGAAGAAGTGAAACTGTCACTATTTGCAGATAACGTGATTTTATATATAGAAAGCCCTAAAGAATCCACCAGAAAACTTTTAGAAGTAATAAACGAATATGGTAAATTTGCAAGATACAAAATCAACATACAAAAATCAGTTGCATTTCTGTACACTAACAACAAAGTAGCAGAAAGAGAAATGAAGATTACCATCCCATTTACAATTGCAACAAAAAGAATAAAACACCTAGGAATAAACTTAACCAAAGAGGTGAAAGATCTGTACACCGAAAACTATAAAACATTGCTGAAAGAAATTGAAGAAGACACAAAGAAATGGAAAGATATTCCGTGCTCTTGGATTGGAAGAATTAACATAGTTAAGATGTCCATACTTCCTAAAGCCATCTATAGAGTCAATGCAATCCCTATCAAAGTTCCAACAACATTTTTCACAGAAATAGAACAAAGAATCCTAAAATTTATATGGAACAACAAAAGACCCCGAATAGCTAAAGGAATCCTGAGAAAAAAGAACAAAGCTGGAGGTATCACACTCTCTGATTTCAAAATATACCTCAAAGCTATAGTAACCAAAACAGCATGGTACCGGCACAAAAACAGACACACAGATCAATGGAATAGAATCGAAAGCCCAGAAACAAACCCACACATCTATGGACAGCTAATCTTTGACAAAGGAGCCAAGAACATACAATGGGGAAAAGAAAGTCTCTTCAACAAATGGTGTTGGGAAAACTGGATAGCCACATGCAAAAAAATGAAAGTAGACTCTTATCTTACACCATACACAAAAATTAACTCCAAACGGATTAAAGACTTGGATGTAAGACCTGAAACTGTGAAACTTCTAGAAGAAAACATAAGCAGTACGCTCTTCGACATTGGTCTTAGCAACATCTTTTCAAGCACCATGTCTGACTGGGTAAGAGAAACAATAGAAAAAATAAACAAATGGGACTACATCAAACTAAAAAGCTTCTGCACAGCAAAGGAAACCATCAACAAAACGAAAAGACAACCTAACAATTGGGAGAAGATATTTGCAAACCATACATCTGATAAGGGCTTAATCTCCAAAATATATAAAGAACTGATGCATCTCAACAAAAAAAAAACTAACAACCCATTTAAAAAATGGGCAAAAGACCTGAACAGACATTTCTCCAAAGAAGATATACAGATGGCCAACAGACACATGAAAGGATGTTCAAAATCACTAACTATCAGGGAAATGCAAATCAAAACTACAATGAGATATCACCTCAGGCCCGTCAGAATGGCTATAATTAACAAGACAGGATACAACATATGTTGGAGAGGATGTGGAGAGAAGGGAACTCTCATACACTGCTGGTGGGAGTGCAAACTGGTGCAGCCACTATGGAAAACAGTATGGAGATTCCTCAAAAAATCAAGGATAGAACTACCATCTGATCCAGCTATTCCACTGCTGGGTATTTATCCAAAGAACTTGAAAACACCAATTTGTAAAGGTACATGCACCCCTGTGTTCATTGCAGCGTTATTCACAATAGCCAAGACTTGGAAGCAACCTAAGTGCCCATCAAGGGACGAATGGATAAAGATGTGGTATATATACACAATGGAATACTACTCAGCCATAAGAAATGATGAAATCCAGGCATTTGTGACAACATGGATGGACATTGAGGGTATAATGCCAAGTGAAATAAGTCAGAGGGAGAAGGTCAAATACCGTATGATTTCCTTCCTTAAGTAGTCGATAATAACAACAATAAACAAACACATAGGGACAGAGATTGGATTGGTGGCTACCAGAGGGGAAGGGGGGAGGGAGGAGGGTGAAAGGGATAATTTGGCACATGTGTGTGGTGATGAGTTGTAATTAGTATTTTGGTGGTGAACATGATGTAATCTATGCAGAAATAGAAGTATAATGATGTACACCTGAAATTTTTACAATGTTATAAACCAATGTTACTGCAATAAAAAAAAATAAAAAAAAATAAAAGAAATAGGAAGAATTTTAGTCGTGGTCCACAGATATTTGATGATGAGGGTATCTGTGAGGGAGGGTATCTATAGGTCAGATAATCAATCATAACATATATATAGTGTTCAGGAAAAAAATATCATTAAAAAAGGAAGAAAAGCATCTCACTGAATGAGAAAATTAAAGGATATGGATGAAGTCAAAGACCAGATATAGTCGAGTAAGTTAATGAGACTCTGGAAGATGTAGTATTAGGCATCATGCTCAGAGAACAAGACAATCATGTTTTCAGTGGTGGAACAAATAGAGCTTATGACAAGGTTTGTGGGGTGACCTGGAGTGTGGGTGGTTGAAGTCAAATGGTAGGTAAATTCATTGTCATTAAAGAGGGCAAGGAATCATGAAGCTGAAATCACTTGCATTGAGAGCAATGTCATTCAGGATTATGTCATGACCAGGAGTGGGGAGGAAGATTGTGAGCCTGCCAAGGACTTCAGTGAAAGTAGTTGCTTTGCTAGAAATTAAGCAGTGTACAGAGAAAATGGGTGGCATCATCAGCTTGTGGAAGCCTCAAAACGTTGTCACATTTTACAGGAGAATGGAGGAGTTATGGTCTGCAAGTGCTGAGATTTTTCCTTAAATAGTGTAAGGACCCTTGTAACTAATATTAGAGAATTCTCAGACTGTCAGTCTGCAGTTTTTCAGGTTCATACTCATTGATTACTAATTCTTCACCTACTTGATTTATAAATTCTAAGTTTCCTAAAAAATATACTAAACAAATCAAAGGAAGCAATATTAATTCACTGTTGTGTTATTGGGGGTTGGGGGAAAGGAACTATAAATAGATGCATAATATATGTCTATTACATCAAAGAATTTAACTACTTAATGAAAGCGGGGGTGGGGCAAGGGGTACAGTATAAAGCTTACTAGGAAAACAATAAAAGGCAAGGCTAAGAATGAGGGGAATGTTGAATATTGGCTAGAAGTGGAAACAGCTAGGCAAGGCTCCAAATTAGAGCACTCTTCAAATGGTTATGAACAACACACAACCTACTGGGCTGACTTAGGGCAGTTTTCCCAAGACACAAATTCTGAGGCAGACAGTGCTCTTGGGAACAATACTTGTAAGGAAGTGGGGGAAGCAGAAGTGGACACAAGGAGAACTAGAACTGCAATGCAGTTGCAACAGAGACCTCAGCTCTAGAGCTGGAATGGCCGTACAGAGTCTTCCCAAATGGAGACAGAATACTCTGGTTTCTCTTCAGAGCGCATAAATCTTTCGTCTTTTACCAAATGGAGACAGGAGGGCAGGCCATTGTCCCCCACATTGACAAGTCATTAGATGTGCTCCAGAGAGGGAGCATAACCTTGTGAAAGGCAGCTCCTATGGCCAAAGGGAATTCCTAGACAGGGACTCATCTGGGAGCAATCAGCAAATAACACTCCCACAGCAGAGCAAATGGGTGCCTTGGTGCTAAACTGTGGCATATCAATGCATCCGTACAGCCCACCCCTCATGCCGCTCAGATTCATTTGCTACGTTGACCACATCTGCAAAAAGCTTCTCCAAGCATCTAGCTGGTCTCCTCTTCTGGGGAAATTTATAAGAGGATGGTTATTAGAATGAACTATAAACCTTGCCACTGCAGCTGGGCTCAAGGCCACAGCTGATACTCATTTTCCTCTTCCTCTATTACCCATTCCAGATTCCCCTCACCCTTGACTAGCACCTCTGCAATCTAGGTGGCTTACCTGGTAGGATGACCCAGATCCTCATCCCTGAAGGATCTAAGTCCCCTGCTCATCATGCTCTTCTCAGGCTTCTATACTGTTCATTTACCATCAAAAATGGTCAGGGAAGATATGCACTAGTAAATCACTTGGGTACCAAGCCTACTACTGATGATCAGGGCCAATCACCTCTGCCAAAGTAGTGACTTCTCTTCTTGCCTGCTTGTCTCTCAGAGCCTAAAGTGCTGAGGCAGCAACCACAGCTTCAAATTTAATGGAACTCTTACCATGTCCTCTGGTGGAAGCATTCCTCTGTGGGAGTCAGAACATCTAGACTCACAGAAGTGCAAATTCCCCAAAGGGATCACTGGAAATGATGGGAAAGAGCGCTTGGTTCTTGGTCCTTAGATCCATGTATTTTACCAGCCAGGGACATAGCATCATAACATGGCCATGATTTAGGGTGTAGACTGCTTCCTGGAGAATAGTAGCTCATCTTCCCAAGGTATTATCTTCAAGTTGTCACTTCAACTGCACCTTTGAGAAGCTGTTCCATATTTCTACCATGTCAGCATCTTCTAGGAAGTTTGGTATGTGATAAGACCGGAAGATCTATAGTCACGAACCCATTCTCACACATCCTTTGCTGTAAAGCATGTCTCTTGGTCTGAAGTGACGTTATACAATATGCCTTATTGGTACTTCAAACAATATGCAAGGCCCTGGATAGTACTGC
Organism: Diceros bicornis minor; assembly: GCF_020826845.1. Classification (NCBI taxonomy): domain Eukaryota; kingdom Metazoa; phylum Chordata; class Mammalia; order Perissodactyla; family Rhinocerotidae; genus Diceros; species Diceros bicornis. The sequence goes on along the minus strand of NC_080762.1, from coordinate 49,990,837 downwards.
TGACTGAAGGAACACGGCAGGAAAGGAAAACTATATCTAGAATGTATGTTGATTCCAGATAAACTGAATCTCTCCTCCTTCCAAGATGGTTTCATTGAGGGATAGCAGCATACCAGGGGCTTAGCACTGGGTTCTACTGCTAGCAGTTTGGATGTTCGGCAGCATGGTAGCTAGATCAGTCTTGGTGAGGAAAGTCCATGCTGTTGGGCACAAGCACAGCCTCCATGCCTGCCACCTTGGTTAATGTGTCCATGAGCTCATTGGACCAGCACTGAGTTAGCCAAAGATAGCACTGGCTAAGTATAATCTGACAGCTGACTCATTCTATCTACTTGGTTGTTGTATGCCTCTTTTGGTGGATGCTTTTGTGGGCACATGCTACCAAAATCTGTACACTTCATGCCAATTCTCATAGATCCATCCTGTTTAAAGTATATGTTTTATTATCTTTCAGATATGGTGAGGCCAACAGATCAGGAGACAACTGCCATCGAAAAGACAGTTTGAGGGCCAACCCGCTGGCATAACGGTTAAGTTTTCACGCATTCTGCTTTGGCGGCCTGGGGTTTGCGGGTTCGGATCCTGGGTGCAGACCAATGCACCGCTTATCAGGCCCAGCTGAGTGGCATACTATATAGGAGAGCTACAACTCTATAACTATGATACACAACTATGCACTGGGGCTTTGGGGAGAAAAGGGAAAAAAAGAGGAAGATTGGCAACAGGTGTTAGCACAGGGCCAATCTTCCTCAAAAAAAAAATTGCTTAAAAAGAAAAAAGAAAAGATAGTTTGTTATACTCAGAGATCCCAAGAGGAGGGGGCAGGCCACACCATGAGGAGTCACATAGGGAAGCACCATGGTCAATCAGGAGCCAGAGGAAGGGGGGAAACCAGCAAGAGCTTTTATTGTGGTTTCTGTGGGAAGCAGTAATTTAGACAGGATAAGCAGGTTTAGGACTGGCTAGTTTGAATAATTTCAGCAGGCTCTGGAGTATAGGAACTGTCCCTAGTCATCTGGTACCTGGCCCTAGGGTGATTAGGGCAGAGGAACAGAATAGTCCAGAGCGTAAGAGCCTGATATAGGAGGTGGTTGGCTTATAGATGAAAAGTGCAATTGCAGGTGAGTTGTTTGCTATCTCTAGGAAATTAGCTGGCCCTGGGAGAAGCAGTCACTCTGACGCCACAAGATGTCAGATCATCAAAAATACAGAATAATAAGATATGATTAATGCAAATCCATATGCCTCTTTCCCATACCTCTTGGTCTCTGATTTTTCAGGCTTTATTCTTCTAGGACCCTAAAAAACAAGCCAGGCTATTCACCACTACCAATGAGTTGATATATATTGTTACCTCAAGCCACTTCTCTGCATAGAAAGTGGATGACTAGGTACACTAGTCAAAACAGGGAGCCTGAATTCTCATAGGGTTTTATCTTCTACCCTATGGATCAGATATGTCTTATCAAAATCTTCACACATGCCGCTGCTTGCTCATCTGATTAACCTGATGTCATCAGTATAATGGACCATCTATGGAATGTCCAGATGGTCCAGTCCTTTCATTCTAAATTATGACAGAGAGTAGGAGAGTTAATATAGCCCTGGAGCAAAAGCATAAATGCATACTCTTGGCTGTCTCACATTAATTCAGATTGCTTCTGTTGCTCCTTCTTGCTATGGAAAAAACAAAAACAAACAGATTCGCCAATCTAATGTACTGCGTCCATCCGCTCTAGAAGAAATACTACATCTAATACAGTAGTTGCAAACGGGGTTACTACTTGCCTAAGCTTGTGGTGAACTGTTATCATCTGTCAAGGTTTTTCTATTTTTTAAAAATCAGGCTGGTGAATTAAATAAAGATATGACGGAAACCACCACCCCTGAATCCTTTAGGTTTTTAAGGGTGATGTTCTCTGATGTTCCTCCTGGGATGTGATTTTTTTTTTTAATTTATTATCTTGACTGGCAGTGGAGACAGGGGTTGGAGGGAAGCCTGCTTCAGAGCTTCAATTTGGTCTTCCCTACTATGTTAGCTCTTACGCCTCAGGACAAGGAACCGCTGCAGGCATTCTGCCAACTACCAATAGCATCAATTCTGACTGTATATTGGGGACGGAAAAAATAACTTCCAGATGAATGTGTGGATCCAGTGAGCTGGACCTGGGCCAGGATTCCATTTTTTTAATCTGATCCACATATGCCTCTCTCTCTAGCAGAAGGAGTCTTAGTGATATTTTGGATTCTAGGGTATCAACCTCAACCTAACCTCATGTTCAACAGTCCTCAAAAAATCTGGGTGTTTCCTCCCTTACTTGTATAAATGGTCACAGGCTGCTTTAGGGGGATTGTTACATACACCTGCTATGGTATTACAACATGCTTCCTCATGAGGATCCAGCCTTTCCTTCAGTCAGTGATTCACAATGTAAAAATAGGGCGAGGTTCAAAAGTAGGACAAGGGATCATGATGTTTTATTGAGGTGACTATCCAATCTGTATAGTCTTACTGGGACACTTGGGCAGGTCTTACAGCATTGTCTTTTTAGTGCCAGCACGTCTCTAGCAGGGCAGTGTTGTGACTTGAACCTAGTTATTTTTCTGATGGCTAGTAGGAGAGGTGGGAATAGATCCTGAAAGAGTGTGCATTGTCTTGTGACTCAGAGGCCTTTGCATTGTCTTAAAGCAGAGGAGGAATGCTAGACTTTAACAGGAAAGAGTGGGTTACTTTTACAGGTCCAGCATCCAATGAAATCTGGAGATTCAAGACTTCCAAGTATATTGACTCGGATGTCTCCAACCCATATCTCAGGATCAAACATCTTTGAAATCAAAGTCCTAGGCATAGCAGTCTCGCCAATAATGCTATAACTAAGGATATTTCCCCTTTTCCTAATTATAAATAACTCAGATAAGCAAAGTGTACATCTTTCTTCTTTCCCATCTATTTCATTGATTTAAATTACTAGGAGAAATTTTGTGGTCAAATGGTACATCTGTCTTAAAAGCTTTTGGTATATATTGTCAAATATGTTCCAGAAATGTTAGACCAGTTTACACTCTAACTAGCAATGAATGAGAACACCTGTGTCCCCAGAACCAATGATATGGTTCTGTAATTTTGTAATATCATTCATGGTAATTTTTTTGTAATATGGCAAGATAAAAAGGCATTTCCTTTTTTGTTTTAAATATTTTGAGTTTTAAATAGTTAATGGATATTTATGTTTTTCTTTTGTAAGTTGCCTATCTAAATTCTTTGGAAAAGTCAACAACAATGCTCAGAAGAACAATGAAGGTCATCTGGTGCAGTGTTTACAAACTGTTCTCTGAATGTCCTGTGCTCTGGTAAAGAGAAACTTTGGGGGTTGGAGGGAGGGAGCCATTATGGGGAGAGAAACCATGCAGCGGAGGAGGGAAAGGTAAGCAGATAACATCATTGCCACACACACATATAAACACACACTTTGCTTCAAAAAGAATATCTACATTTATTTTTGTTTTATTTATTTGGCTTCCTCTTAATATTTTATTTGAAATAAAGGGTCAAATAAAGCCACTTTGTAAATCACTACTTCTTGCCCAACTTCCCAGTATTTTAGATGAGGAGGAAACCGAATCTCAGAAAAGCTGGAGGCCTCTGGGCAGCCAAGGGAAGACTACACCTTGGGCTGGTCCATCAAAGCGGGTGATCACCTCCACTCTACTGTTTCAAGATGTTTTCTTTTTCTGATTACCCAGCCAGAAAACAGTTCAAGGTGATTCAAGTGTAAAAAGTGCAAGAACTTTCTCTTTACAACAGTTACTTCCCTTAGGGAAGGGGTATGACTCTTTTAATAAGCCTTTTACCACTAGGCATCTCCTATAGCTGGCCTTCATGGTCTGTAGCCCTCTAGATGCAAAGCAGCCTCATCATGTGGATTTCTATAATACATTATTTTAAATGGAAGATCAAAGATTAAATAAACTGACTCAGTTTTCTCTCTCTTATGTACTGGGATTCACATTTTCCCTTATCCTTCTAAATACTTGATTGATAATGTTTTCTAAACAGTGGTTAGTACATAATTTACCAAATCATAATTTACTGATTTACTTGGATTTCAGGAACACCATCTTAGTTATTCAGCCCTTGGATATTACCAGGGCTGAAAATACATTTCTGTTTCAGGTTTTACATATTTTAGCAATTGTTTTCGGTTCATGTACTTTTGCCCTAAAGCAGTTTAAAGAGAGTACAGTTTTAAACATCAAAAAGGGAATAATGCTAAATACTTTACTTGAACTTGGAACTTTAGGACTACCAACAAGTTTTGCACTCTAAAAATACCCTAATTATTCCCAGTTTTTCCACTTGTTCTACTATTAACTCTTTATGTTCTTATTCACTATTTTATATCCTATGATCTATACCTACCATTTATTGTATAACTTCTATGTGCTAAGAAATTGATCTGCATCACCTCATTTAATCCTCACAGTAACAAATATTTAGATGGGTCAGAGACTATTATTATCCCCATTTCACGGATGCAGAAATGGAGTCTTAAAGAGGTCAAGTGTCACATCAGGCTTTAAGTCATGGTTCATCTGCTTACGGAATTCAAGCTTTTTTTTTTTTTTTGTGAGGAAGATCAGCCCTGAGCTAACATCCATGCCGATCCTCCTCTTTTTGCTGAGGAAGACCGGCCCTGAGCTAACATCTATTGCCAATCCTCCTCCTTTTTTTCCCTTTTTCTCCCCAAAGCCCCAGTAGATAGTTGTATGTCATAGTTGCACATCCCTCTAGTTGCTGTATGTGGGACGCTGCCTCAGCGTAGCCAGACAAGCAGTGTGTCGGTGCGCACCCGGGATCCGAACCCCGGCCGCCAGTAATGGAGCACGCGCACTCAACTGCTAAGCCACGGGTCCGGCCCCCAGAATTCAAGCTTTTATCCAGAAGATTTTACACCTCCCATGGTACAGAAAGAACTTCTGCAATAATTTGGATAGTTCCTTTGATTAAGCCTTAATTTCTATCGTCTCTCCAAGTACTCTAAGACATTATTGGAGTCAAGACACTCCAAAATTTTCAAATTATAGAAATTTTATTAGACATATAGTAAGATATACTTTATACTCTGTCAAGTATAAAGTATACTGACAAGATCTGTCAAGACTCAGCATACTGAAGATGTTCTGTTACAGACGCGGACACTAAATGGTCATCAGACCCTTTAATACTCCGTAATTCCCTTGTGCGTTGAAATAAAAGTACAGTATCATAATAGTTTGGACTATAAAATTATCAGCCTCTGGAGGCAGGGCTCTATCTAGCCAAAAGTATACATATATATTTGTAAAATGTGAGTCTAGAACCTTGAATTCAGAAAGATCAGGGACACATTTGCTAGATTTGTCTCCTTTCTGAAACCACATCCTTTGACTTTCTACTTCTGCTTGTGGATAGAACCTCAGTTCTTGGATGTGATGTGATAGAAATTATAAGAACTATACTCTTGAATTAATCTAAAGATAACCTAGTAAATCTCTATTAGCATATGCATTATATCAGTACTACAGATAATTTTGAAAAATCATTAAATGATGAGGATTCATTTTGGCCCAATAACTATGTTTTGATCGTATTTAAGATCTAAAAAGGGAGAGTGAGGGATGTTGACAAGGTTATCACCATCACTTATGGCTAATGAAAATTATCTAGAATTCAGTTTCACATTTTATATCTGACAACACTGAGACATGAAACTCTGAAGGATTCTACTTGTCTTACATTTTTATAGGATTGGTAAAGGACTTGAAGTCCTCTTCGAGTGTATCCCACTGACAAAATTTTTGTGAGATGACGAATAGGTTTCTTTGTATATCGGTTTGGAAAATAAACTCTATGGAGCTAAACAAATTCACTTCAAGTCAACACAGAACATAGCTCAGGTCATAAAAAGTAATGTGAGATTGTATTTTAGATACTGTTAAAATCCTTTAGCCTCATTGTTATGATGGTTGCCATTTTCCTTAATGGCTCTGCATCTGCTTGTTTCTATCCAGCTACTGCTTAGCATGGTTTCTCCTGTATATTGATGTCTTAGTTTAAATTTTTGAGAGATGGATCTGATTGACCCAGCTCCCCTTTTGATGCCAGGGCATAGGGCTCCTACAACAAATGTGACCTGCGCCAACATCACAGCACGACAAGTACGATTGTTGACAGTTCCACAGGAGAGTGTAGGCCTGTGAATTGCTCTTGTGGTCACCGAACAGCCCTGGGTCCAGCTATCTTAAGGTCTAGTGTCTGCTTATTTCTAGAATTTTTTGAGATTTCACTGGAAACTTATAATAAAGCTCAAATTTTATTTGAGCTAGTTTGAGTAGGTTTCTGTTCCTTATAAACAAAGAGCATATTCCAGAATAGATTCTAACAACCCTGTCAAAATTTTTCACTTCCATTTTTTATGTCTTAAAATATATAGTTTACCTAATACACATTGTTATATCTTCAAAAATTTATGTCTTTTATAGGAGAAAGTTAAAAATTAAAATATGTTCCGTTTCCGTGAAAATAGGCAGCAACTCCAATATACAGGGAATGAACAAATGAGGACACATATGAGAATGAGGAAGTAGAAAAAAGAGAGAGAGAAGAAAGGAGAACAATGTTTTCCTTTGTTTTGCCTTCCCAGAGATTCAAGTGTTAGTGAGAAATTTGCTCTAAACAGAAATACAACATGGCAGTTAAGTGGTTCTTTCTGAAGCTAGGCTGCTTAGGTTCAAATTGTGGCATTGCTAAATTTAGCTGGATGACCTTGGACCCTAATCTTTTTGTGCCTCAGTTTCTCATCCTTAAATTTGGTAAAACAACTTTCAGTTTTTAACTAGTTATCTCAGGTTCTATAAAAATAGACTAAACTCGCTTATGTATTCATAGACACTAAAAAAATATATAGATCCAATGGGCATTTATGATATCCTTCTGATTGGACAAGGATAGGACAATAACCCTAGATAACTTTATGATTCAGCTAGGGAGTCTGAAGGCAAGAAGGCTGAAGCTGCTTTCTCATTTGCCCAAGACAGTATAGACCTTCTACAGCCCAGTTCAGGGACCCAGAGCAGTCCTAGACCATAACACATGTGTCCTTCCTCCATCAGGAAACTTCATCATCTCAAACTCTTGATTTCTTTTCCACTGAGGGACATCCACTTAAATGCCCAATATGCTCTGGGATTGAATAGTACCTGGGCAAAAATTGTGTGCAATGATTCATGACGGGTGGCAATTTGACTTTTTTCCCAAGAGCTCTTTTGGGCAGCTGCTACAAATCTATAATCTAGAATTGCCTAGATTCCTAACACTGGCTTGCAAACCTCATCAGCCTGTAGGGTTCTGAGCTCTAAATCCTTGCCTGAGGAGCTCACTACCTTGATTGGTAAATATGTAACTCTTGGTTCTTTCTTGGCTGCCTAGGTTCAATCCTTTGATGACCTAAGGGAGGTAATTGGTGTACTCCAACTCAAGACTGGTTTCAAACATCCCGAGTTTACTGTCTGGATTTCAGCTATTCTCCTGTCAGCTGTTTCCTTGCCTAAGCTTTTGGTCAGATTTATTTGCTCCTGGCTCTTGGTTCCTGCCACCCACAGTCCTGGTATTATCATACCCAACACTTGCCTCTTTGGGAACGGTAGACTAGGTGGCTATCAGGACAGGGGCTAGAACTGATATTTACAGAGTGACGTCTAAGTTTAGGAGCTATGCTGGACCCTACAAATGTGTGTGTGTTTAATCCTTATTAAAAACTATGATATAGAGATTATTAGCCCCATCTTATAAATGAGAAACCTGAGGCTCAGAAATCATATAGAACTTGCTAGAAAAAGCATACGATTAGCGCATGGTGGAATTTCTGGCTCCTCATCACCACTGAACACAGCAGAATTGCATTTATGACACACCATTAGTAGTTAGAGGTTTGCCCTCATCTTTGGCTTGCTCTCCTTCAATTCTTTGTGAAGAGAACTGCCCATGTGGTTATTTTTTTTTTTTCTAAATAAATCTTCACTATTAAAATGAATCAGAGTTTCCTGGAACCAAACATTCACTGGAACCCATATTATACAGATTCTTCCTGAACTCCTTGACTTGCGCTTGAGCCAGAAAGGAAAACAGCATGATGGTGAACACACAGGCTTTGGGGTTGACAAGTGTGGACTCAGGTTCTGGCACCAGCACTAACTGGTGTGTAACTCGGGTCTGATTACTTAATATCTCCTTATGAGACTGTGCACATAAAGCTTTTAACAGGACCTGAGAAGTAATGAAGAGTAAGTGTTCAGTAAACGCTAAGTACTGTTGTGTTCTTATTTCATAATGATTATCAATTATTACTGTGTTCTTCCAAAGCACCTTTCCAATCGTGTGTTCTGAATTGAGGTCACAGAGAGTAGGGCAAGTAAAAGTCAAGTGAGCGGCATAAAAACCAAAGACTTGAAACAATAGTTCTCTCTTTTCTTCAGCATCTGTTCTCAACTACCTTTCAAGAGAAGAAAGCACACGGGAATGGAAGGTTCAAAGCTCGGAAAGGAGGAAAAGATGGTCACCCTCCAGTTCTTTTCTGAGAATTCAATTGATCCATTGTAGTAAGTAATCACTTTGAAACTAGGAAACAAGATGGTTAATGGAGTTTTAATACAGAGGTTATATGGAACCAGATTAATGAATAGGAAGTGAGCCAGAATTTACTAATGAAATGCAGAACCTTTACCCCTGGATCATTGATCCAGACCTGGCTGGGTTGTCATAATATTTCATGTGATAATAGCTTTTACCACAGTGCTGGGGGCACGTTGTACTCTGTGATTTTTCAGGCAGACACTAGTACAAAAATACTTGTTAAAAATTGTATATTATCTTAATGGCTAATTGAGTAACTCTGAATAAACTTCTTGAAGTGCTTTAGCCCTATATTTGTTCATCTATAAAAGCAGCACTTTTCTTGTATTGACCACCTACAGCTTCGCCAGTGTGTGGTGAGTATAAAAATCTGATAAACAATTTTAAGTGCAAGTCAGTTGATCTGTGGTCCTGTCATCACAGTGTTATGTGATCTGAATCAGGTCATTCAGTGTCTCTGGCCTCCATTTTCTCTTCCATAAAACAAGCATCTTAATGGTATAATTTGTATGGTTTTGCCATTGACAATATCACTCTCTCATGCTTTCTCTCAGTTCACAAAACAGCCCCCTCTATGCCTACCTCCTTAGGTTGCTGTAGAGATAAAACAAGTTAATAGGTATGAAAAGCTTTTGAAAAGTTAAAGAGGCCAGTCAAATGCATGCAGTAATAATGGTTTCACAATATAATTAGAAAATACTGCAGAGAGGAACCATGTTTCTATTGTTTAAGCAGACAATGTTCTTAAACCACTAGCACAGACCTCCATTGGATTTTTTAGCTAGTGAGCATTTAATTTGCGTTGCTGAGTTCATAAGCCAGTCAGTCCTCTGTAACACAGAGAGCAGGGCAGCCTATGGGGGAGAGCCTCATCAGCTCCATCACAAGTGCAGCCTCTCATCGGCTCATTCTGAATGACAGTTTGTAGCTGCTATTCCAAGAAACACACACAATGCAGAACTGCTTTTCCTTTTACACTTCCCACTGGTATAGTAAATAGTAACTTTGCCAACCATTCACAAACCACTATGCCACACAAATTTAAAGTACCTATTTTGAGATATTCTAAGAAATACGTAATCTTTAAAATGGCTCAACATTTTTCAATTCTCACTTCTCTCTGTAAACTCAGGATTTAAAAGCATCTACATAATGAAAAAGGCATTTGAAAAGCACATAATTATGAGCAGTTTTTGGAAAAAAAAGGCATAAAAATGCAATCTGAAAAGTCCTAGATTCAGGAAAGCAATAATCTATTTTTGCTTTAATTTAAAAATTTATTTAATTTTTAATTTATTTTTTATTTAATTTTTAATACATAAAGAAAATAAAACACTGTTTAAAAGTTAAACAACACAGATGAATATAAAAGATCTATTTCTTATATGAGAAAAGGAATAGAGTGTATTTGGAGATGATGCTAAGATTAACTCTTAGAAATTAATAAAAGCTGATTTTAACTGCTTATAGTTGCTATATTCTAAAATGAGTAGGAGACAAAGAGTATGAATATTTAATTATAAATTCATGAAATTTTATGGAAACTTAAACATTCTCTTTTTATTTACTTTTATTTACTTTTCCTGAGATTTTTAAGCTCCATTACTTCAATTAACATCTTATACTCAACTCAAACTATTTTCCTCATTTCAAAACTCACTTGACAAGTTCCTCCTGTTAGGAGTCTCATGATATCTAAAACTCATCATCAATCCATCAAAATTCTCATCTCCATAGATGTAACCTCCTTCTACCCAAACCAGAAATCTTGGAGTTAACTTAAAGTCTTCTTCTTTTTATTTCTTGCCATATCCAATAAAGCCATGTTGATTTCAGGGATGGAGAGGAGATTGACCCCTAGGATTTAGAGATTAATGAAGTAATAGAAGATGGGTGATAGAAGAGAGGGAGGAAGCAAGGATGATTATTTGATTATAGCTCTGGCAACTAGCTTAAAAGTTAACTGGAACATGGAACATGGGAGAAGAAAAAGGTTTGTTTGTTTTTTAATTTGTTTTGTTTTTCAAAAGTGTGCATTACTATGTTAGGCAAAGATATGTTGAATGTGATATGTCAAAAAGACATGTCCAGAAGGCAGATGGATATATGGTCTAGCACTCGGGAAAGCACTATGAGATACAAATATAAACTTAAGATTTACTCTTAAAGGTGGAATTAAGGAAGTGAAGGAGACTCTGGAGAGAGAGAGAATGAAAAGAGAATAAGAGACTGCCTTGGATATGAACACCAAAATAAAAGAGATGGAATGAAGAAGAGGAGTCCATAAAGTAAAAAAGAAGAAATAGACAGAAAATGACTGAAAAAAAAAAAAAAAGAGATCTATGTGCTATGAAAGTAATAGTAGAAAGTATTACAATAAGACTCAGCAAAAGATACCAAGAAAACTACCTATCTGTTGATTTTGCAACAAGTAGGTCATCTGTAATCTTGGTGAGAGTAGTTTCAATAGAGTTCTTCATGTGGCAGCCAGACAGCAGTAAGCTGAAAAGTAGTGGGAGGTAAGAAAGTGAGGAAATGGGTGTGAACAACTCCTTTAACAAGTTTGCCTATGAAAAGGCAAAGAGATAGAGCAGGTGGAACTAGGAGAGAGTGTGAGATCCAGTCAGGGTTTCAGATTTTGTCTTAAAGATAATAAAGACTTCAATATGTTTAAATAATGGTGACAAGGAACCAGTAGAGAGTCAGTGCTTACATATTTAGGACAGAAAAGAGGAAACAGATAAAGATCTCTGATTCATCAAGATAAATCAGGATCCAAAACCCAGGAGAAAGCTTAGCTTTAGACAGAAAGGGGGACATCTCTGTACAACAAGAAGAGAGAAGGAAGAAAGGCAGAGTGGATGCAGGAAAGGGAGGAGATGGCTTCTCTATTCCTTGTGAAGTCTTATGCTCAGGTTGGGGGTTGAGGCAAGAAAGAAGAAAGTTTGAAGAAAGTAAGAAAAGTTTGAAATTGCTGTTGTGGGAGTAAGAGAGGAAGGTGAGAGGGAATATTAGAAAGTGCCTCTTGGCACTGCAACCCCATTGAGGTTGAGACGATGAATTTTATACGGCAAATTTGGGATATTGTGTAATTTTTATGCTGGTAGTACTTATCACCCTGGACATGGACAAGGAGAAGATACTTGGCTGGGTTTATGTAGTGTTGTGATTTTTCCAGGGAGGTGTGACAGAAGGGAAGTAGGGCAAGAATACTGAAGATGATGACAATAAAGATAGAGCTTCAGCCTCCAAGCAAGGTACCAGGATTTTTTTTTTTTTTTTTTTTTTTTTTTGAGAGACAAATGAGAAATGGTGCAAAGCGGGGTTTGGGAGCTTATATACTGGCCACTGTACCAGGCTTCAATGTACATTATTTCACTCATGAGCCACAACAAACCTATTTCGTGAACCATAATGTTATCTCCATTTCACAAATTAAAAACTTGAAAATCTCAGAGAGGAGGAGTTACAACTAGGACCTAGTGGAACTAGGACTCAACCAAAATCAAAACTAAGTTTTAGCTGACCCCAAGGCCCAGATACTAAACATACATGTTAATGATAAAGTAGTGAGTGGAAAGATTCTTCCCCTGTAAAATTCTGTCTTTAGAAACTGTACAAACAATTTGAGGATGCAAAGAAGAATCAGAATGACTAAAATGCGTAAGTCAAGGTTGAGGACATTATTAATTCCAAATGGTATATTATCAAACAATAATATTTGACAGCTGTGTAAAACCTTAGAGAATCCAGCGAAGTTTCATAAATTTTATCTCAATAATCAAAACAATTATATGAAGTAGATATTTTATCATTTCTATTTTATGGGTTCCAAGTAACTAAGGGATTTACACAGCTTACTAACCAGTGGATCTTGTCTTTTAATTTGTTTATGTGAAAGCCCCTGGAAAACACAAAATTATTACAGATATATTATTAGCAAGTTTATGCTCCATATATGAGTTTGATACAGGAAAAGGTAGAATAAATCTTGATACTTTTTTATTATTTCAATTTTGAGACTATCAGGAAAACATATTCAGTATTGGAATCAATTTTTTTGAACTCTTGGATAGAAAATCTGCTTACTTCATATAAATTAGATGGGGTTGACACTGGAAAACAGTCCAACATCTCTGTCATGTGAAGATTTGGCTATTTTTCATTATCTTTCTGTGTAAAGGTCACAACTTAAGATTTTTGCAGATTGTTTTCATTCTGAAAGCATCTGACATAAGTTTGCCCACTCCCCTCAGACTCAGGATACTTTCCTTGTCTTTTTACTGAGCAAACAGAGAAATATAGAAGTAAGTAAATACAGAAAAATAAATATAGAAGTACAGGTCTATGGAAAAGAATAGAATAGAAAACATAAACCAGGAAAGAAGGAGCTAGAAGGAAAACCAAAAGAGCTGCCTGAATGACCAACATGTTCCTCCTTTCACCACATACTTTGGCCTTAGTCGTGATTTCTTTTCTCCCTTCCCTGTAGGTGGTCTTCTTACCCTTCTCCCTTTCTCTTAGACGAACATTTCTGGCTTCACTAAACCAATAGTTCTAGGCAGATTATTGTAATCCTCTGTACTATACCTTATAGCTGAGACACTTTTGACATATGTTATTCTCTCAATGCCGCTAAAATGATTTAAACAGGTATTAAAATGAGGTCTGATTTTTATTAATTGAATATATAGGACCAATATGATCTAAGAGAATTCTAATATTACTACGCTGTTTTGAAATAGAAATTTGTTGTTGAGCTTTGGAAAGAAGCAAAGATAAAGCATCTAAAGAAAATGTTTTGTGATAAATAATTCATTTCTTGGGTTTAGTACCCAAATGAGAAACAGAATTTATGCAAACTTGACAAATAATAAAGACAGAAATCCATAATGTTAAAAATCTAGTAACGTGCCAACTACTGGATTACATCTACATAATTTGGGGGTAAGATCGTAGTCTTGATTGAAATAAGAAAGGCTGTTGGTGCCTACATATTCTAAGGCCGTATCTATTAGTAGTTGATTAAAAAGAAGAGGAAGAAAGGAGAAGAAGGAGGAGGAGGAGGAGGGGAAGAACAGGAGGAAGAGGGAGAGAAGAGAAGGAAAACAAGCAAACAAAAAGAAGCATTAAACAGTTTCCATTTTTCTCAACGAAGTAAGCTTGATTGTCTCTTTGCTTATTTATTTACTTGATAGAGTCTTAGTTCCCATTGGGAGGAAAAAACAATCTGCCTTACACATGGCTGAAAAAAAGTTTAAAAAATATCACTACAATGTGTATCTGTTAGCCAGAAATTGGGGCTATCATCATAATTTAAGGTGCTTTCTCAGTGTTCATATAACCACATGTGGCCCATCTCTCTCATGGAAGCTCTCAGTGGTTTTGACAATGCAAATAGACAATGTTTTTTGCTAAAGCCAAGTGTCTTTTCTCTTAGAGACTGATGCTAAAATCTGGATCAGTAAAGTTTATTTCTAGTTCAGTGAAAATGGCTCCATAACAAAACTATTTCTACCTCACTGTAGAAATTAGTGCTCTGGCCACCTGCTTGCAGAAAATTCTCTATAAAGAGTAAATCAATACAATAAATATTATTTATTGTTCACATTTAGGCATTAGATTCCTAAGTAATTGAGTTATTGACTTTTGTACTGATGCCAGTTTAAGGAAGAAGAGAAGAATGAATGTTTACTGTTTCATGGTTTAGAAGTGGATTTGAAATTTATTTTCAAAAATGCTTTCCATTTAAATCATCCCAACCAACTCGGACAAAAATATCACTGATATTGCCACGCAGTCATTAAACTATATAGTCTTTATCTACCAACCCAAAGATCAAGGAACTTGTCAAGGAGGAAAGGGTTAGTAAAAGGTGTTGATGTGACAGATCTCTTTACAGCATTCAAACAAAACTTTGAAACTTACATCCCTCCAGGCCACTTGAAGATAATTTAATCACTAATGATATGTTGTACAAACGTCAGTAGTAGATGAATAAAACAAAATTTCTGCACTCAAGGAACTGTTTTGGTAGAAGATGAGCAAACTTATTGGTATAACAATGAGGTAAGTACTAATGGGAATAGAACAAGGCAAAGAAAATAATAGCAAAGCCGCTAGAAAGGAGATAGCCTTTGAACTGAGTTTTAAATGGTAAGTATTCACTCAGAAGTACGAGATAAGAAAGAAAGTCATTCACATCAGAGAGAACAGAGCATAGAAAATTTCTTAGGAAAGACTTTCAGGATTCTAGCAAATTTATTGGACCGGAGTAGAAGCTGTTAAAAGGGGACTGCGGAAGATGATCCTGGAAATGGGAAAGGCCTTTATGAGATGCCAAGGATCTTGGACTCCGACCTATAGGCAATGGAGATTCCTTTAGATTGGCCTTTAAGATCCCCTAGCAACCATGTAGAAGCTAGATGGAAGCTGAACAAGGATAGAGGTAGAAAAAATAGGAAATTTCAGAAGGCAACTAAGGATAGAGACCTAAAAGAAGGCAGTGGCAGTGTGTGTGGAAAGCAAAGAACAAATATGGGATATATTAAGGAGGCAGAAATATTGGGACTTGGTTATTGATTGGTTTGGGGATGGGGATAAGATTAAGGAATCTAGAATAACTCCAAACTTCTGACCTGGGCCACTTATTAGAGGATGATGTTAATCACTGAGAAGGAGAAATAAAAATAATGAATGGGTTTGGAAAGAAGGTTAGAAGTTACGTAGTTTAGGCTTAGGATATTTTGAGCTTGACCTGCTAATGGGATCAAAGTATAAATGTCCAATAAGCATTTAGATATGAGTTAGAAATAAGAAGAGGGATTCAAGCTAGAGACAGAGATTAGAGAGTTATATACAAGAGTTTGATTGTTAAACCTAAGATTGTTTATGGAGTCCAGTAAGAGTGTGAAGAAAAGAGGGCTAATGTTGGAACCATTAAGAAAAAAAACAAGTAGTTTAGTCAATAAGAATTATCATTAGGAAAAAACATAGAAAGAAAGATCTAGGTCTTAGAGGAGAAGGTAGGGGTTTGGTTGTAAATGGAAGGATTTTCCTTGACTAGAACAAGATTTCCATCTTATTCTGAGACACAAGAGAAAGATGGACACAGATGTTTATACCTATGGTGATGTGAAGTTGAGGGAGGTAAAATCACCTGTTTTGTTTCATGTATTATAAGAGGTAAAAAATTTTTCTGAAAGTTATGTAATATGAATTGAATAGTTATGCTGTTAATACAGTAAAGGTTTGGAATAGCTACTTTGAAAAGAGACAGGAAGCTTATCAATGAATAGAATTAACCTACTCCATGGAAATAAAAGTCCCATTCACGTTGAAGAAAATATATTTTTAAATGCTACCTTATGCATGCTGGTGTGACTTTCTTTGTGAAGGGAAAAGCTTATGGTTGTTTTGATGCAGAAAATGGTAGTAAAAAAAAAGATAGGCGGAAATTAGAGGTTTTGTCAAGAAATCACTGAAGTATTATACTGATTTATAGAGTCTAAGCTGGTTTGCAAAAGAACTGTAAAGCCATAATTGAGTGAAAATAAAGGAAGGGATCAAGGTACTTGATGTCTTGCTGAGGCCACAGGGCAAGTATTAAGGAAGGAAATGGATGGGATGCTAGGTTAAAACAATGTGTTTAGTAGTGTTTTAGATATGTTCAGAAGTAAAATAGTAAAACTCTTTTAGAGTTCAAAAGATCTGTGAATCTTACATCTTTCTTTCAATTCTAGTTTCTTCCATTTTCCTAGATAAGTTTATTATTTATATGGACAACCACCATAACCCTATCTTCAGAGTTTTGGACTTCTCCATCTTTAGTAACACTCATTTCTTTCAATAACCTTAATCTCATAAGAAATTAAGACGTGTGATGGTAATGTAAAAGTTATTGAAGATGAATCTCTTGAAAGGCTCACATTTGAGACACTCCCTCTCAGAACCCAGATGCCATGCTGTGAGAATCCCAAGCCACATGGAGAGCCCAGGTGTACATGCACCAGAGGACAGCTCACATCAATTGCCAGCCATGTAAGTGAGCCACCTTGTATGTCCAGCCCAGTTAAGACTTTAGATGACTGCAGCCTCAGTGATGTCTGACTGCAATTGGTGAGAGACTCTAAGCAAGCACCACCCATCTCAGCCCAGTCAACATGAAAGAATGAAAGAAAAAATCAGTCGTTATTTTAAGCTAGTGAATTTTGTGGTGGTTCATTATGTGGTGATAGATAACTGAAACAATCTACTTCATATTCAATTCTTCTTACTGAATAAAGTTTTAGTAATTACTTAACATCAAGATTCTACTATAATGAATGGTTTTGTATCTCCTATGTAATTCTTTATAGGAAGATTTAAACTTCAAACGATATTTTCCAAATTAGACACCATAACTCTTATTTCTTAAAATGGATATAAAACAAGGCAGCAAAACAATGTGAAGAAAATTGTCGGTTATTCACAACCACTGCTAAACAAAAAAAGTCTTTAAAACTTAGCATATAACTGGATTACAATAAACCAGGATTACAATATCCCAGGAGGGATATTTTAGTATTTGCCTCACATGACATATTGTCCCTTTGGGAATGGAGTGTTTAACTAGTTTGGATCTCACTGGATTATTACACCAGACTTAGGAGGTAACTTCTCCTAAGGAATGCTCATACTTCAATTCACTGTCAACACTAAAATCATGAGAGTTTCAAAGAAGTTAGATATCTAGGAGAACACTTAAGCTAGATTTCTAGCAGAATACTTGTTAGATTTCTAGAAGAATACTTAAGTTTCTTTTCAATTCAACTCAATTCAATTTTTTTCTCATTCATATTAAGGATATCTTAAATATTCACAAAATAAAACTGATTACAATGAGTATGTTTTCATTATCAGAAAACAACCATTAAAGCATATTTTTCATTTAAAGGAAAAAAACAGATAGATAGACTAGAATATAATATACCATATAGAATATAATAATGTTAGGTTGGCCTGTAAAGGTTATATTTCAGCACAAATTAAGAAAAAAACATTGTTTTAATTAATATTAATCTTGAAATCATTGCCACTCATATTGCAAGTAACATTTGAAACTCATTGTTAAAAAGTGTTGTCAGCTCATTAGTGACTAGAGACTTGGTAGAAAGACCAAATTCACACAAACAAGACCAAATATCTAAGAATCTTTCCTTAAAGAATACCTCTGACAAATAAAATTCAGAGGTCTCCTAACCTTGCTATATCATGTGTCCTCAGTTTAGTGTCGTAGTCTGTTGACATTATCAAGGTGATATAGAAAGAATAAGATTAATAAATATTTTCCCACTTTTTCAATCAGAGGGATATATTTTATCATTTTCTTTGAATATCAATGACCTGAATATTTGAGAAAAAAATTTTTTTTTTACTTTAGTGGAAGTCTTCTTTTTTTATAAATATTTCCTATAATGACTCCTGCACATTTGTAAAGAAATAGCTGAAGTGAAAGCACACATAATTACTCACAAAATATGAATTGCAGAAATGCAGTTATTATTAATCCAAATGATGTGCATTCAAAACAACATTTCAACAGCATACAAGTTACTCAAAGTAATAAAAAGTGTTGATGTGGTAGACTGATTTCACTCTTCATTTCATCGAAATTTTTTAAATGTTTATCTTTTTTCATTTATTTCTCAAAGTTTTCACCCCACATCACTGATCAATTCCTCCTATATCAAAGGGAAAATCATTTTGATCCAACCCAAAATTATATGAAATCATCAGGACCTTATTAATCCACGTGTGTAACAGATAAATAGACTAATACCCTATGCTCACACACAAACAAGCACTAGAAGTTGGATTTAATTTAGTATCTTTGAAAGTTGCTTTCTGTCATGCCATGTTACTGAGCAATTTTTATGGTGATTTCTAAAAGAATATATTGGTTTAATATATTTTCTTGCTTAATTTTTATACAAATGCTATAAAATATTGGGTACATAGTCCACACAAATCATTTCTATTTCTCCAGTTACTCCATATTTTGGCACGAGGACACAATTGCTTATATGCTTTCTCTAATGGCAGATTATTATGGCCATGCCATGTCTGCCTTTATTTCAGATAACTCTTGTCTATTTGAAGACTTCAGAGCAACAAGGAAACTAAGAGACCTAGCCATAAATCTGGAAAAGCTCGACATGCACACCTCACCCTTTACACAGAAAACTCTTCTTAAAAGTACAGAAAAACCAATATCTTTAAGACATAGCAACTGAAGAGAATAAATAAATTCTATACAAAGATATTGTGGGGAAAAAAAGATTTAAATGTACAAAATAATAGACCACCAGATAATGGAGACACACCAGATAAATATGTCCACAGTCAGATGAAAATATAACTTCAGAGTACAAAACAAGTAAAAAATTAACTACACACTAAAAAATTACACACTAATAAGTATCAACATAAATAAGAAATAAAAAGCCAGGAATAATATGACTAAAAAAAAAGGAAGCTTCCCCAACTTAATACAGAATATCTATATGAAGCCTACAGCTAACATCAGACTTAATGGTGAGAAACTCAAAGCTTTTACACTAAGATCAGGTACAGGGTAAGGATGTCCCCTCTCACTACTCCTTTTCAACACTGGACTGGAAGTTCTAGCTAATGCAGGAAGATAAGAAAAGGAAATAAAAGATATATAGATTGGGAAGGAAGAAATAAAGCTTATTTTTGTTCTCAGATAACATGATCATCTATGTAGAAAATTCAAACAAATCAATGAAAACACCTCCAGGAACTAATAAGCAAGTATAGCAAGGTTGTAGGACACAACATTAATATACAAAAGTCAGTTGCTTTATATACACCAGCAACGAAGAAGTGAAATTTGAAATTAAAAACACAATACCATTTACATTAGCACCTCCCTAAAAATGAAACACTTAGGTATAAATATAACAAAATATGCACCAGATCTGTATAAGGAAAACTATAAAATTCTGATGAACAACATCAAAGAACTAAGTAAGTGGAGAGATATGTCATGTTCATGCATAGGAAGAATCAATATTGTCAAGATGTCAGTTCTTCCCAACTTGATCTATAGATTCAATACATTCCCAGTCAAAATTCCAGCAAGTTATTTTGTGGATATTGACAAACTAATTATAAAGTTTCTATGGAGAGGCAAAAGACCCAGAATTACAAACACAATATTGAAAGAGAAGAACAAAGTTGGAGGACTGACACCACTCAACTTTAAGACATACTATAAAGCTCCAGTAATCAAGATAGTATGGTATTGTAGAAAGAATAGACAAACGGATCAATGGAACAAAATAGAGAGCCCAGAAAAAAAAACACAGAAATATAGTCACTTGATCTTTGACAAAGGAGCAAAGGCAACACAATGGAGCAAAGATAATCTTTTCAACAAATGGTACTGGAACAACTGGTCATCCACATGAAAAAAAAATAATAAATTTAGACACAAACCTTACACCTTTCACAAAAATTAACTCAAAATGGATCACAGACCTAAATGTAAAATGCAAAACTATAAAACTCACAGAGGATAATATAGGAGAAAATCTGGATGACCTTGGGTATGGCAATGACTTTTTAGATGAAAACACCAAAGGCACAATCCATGAAAGAAATAATTGATAAGCAGTAATCATTAAAATTAAAAATTTCTGCTGTGTGAAAAAAAATATCAAGAAAATGAGAAGACGATCCACAGACTGCGAGAAAATATTTGCTAAAGACATATCTTATAAAGGATTATTATCCAAAATATAGGAAGAATTCTTAAAACGCAACAAGAAGAAAATAAACCAGATTTAAAAGTTGGCCAAAACTGTTTATAGACACTTCACCAAAGAAAATATACAGATGACAAATAAGCATATGAAAATGCACTCCACATTATATGTCATCAGGGAAATGCAAATAAAAACAACACTGAGAGACCACTACAAACCAATTAGAATCGCCAAAATCTGGAACACTGACAACACCAAATGCTGACAAGGACATAGAACAACAGGAGTTCTCACTCATTGCTGGTGGGAATGAAAAATGGTACAGCCACTTTGGAAGACAGTTTGGCAGTTTCTTATAAAACTAAACATACTCTTACCATATGATCCAGCAATCACACTCCTTGGTATTTAACCAAAGGAGCTGAAAACTTACATCTGCACAAAAACCTGCACACAGATGTTTATCGTTGCTTTATTCATAATTGCCAAAACTTGAAACAACCAAGATGTCCTTCAGTAGGTGAATGGATAAATAAACTGTGGTACAACCAGACAATGGAATATTATTCAGCACTAAAAAGAATTGAGCTATCAAGCCATGAAAAGACATGGAGAAATATTAAATGTATGTTACTAAGTAAAAGAAGGCACTCTGAAAAGGCTACATACTGTTTGATTCCAACGATGTAACATTCAGGAATAGGTAAAACTATGGAGACAGTAAAAAGATCGGTGGTTGTCATGGTTTGGGACAGGGAGAAGAATGAATAGGCAGAGCACAGAGGATTTTTAGGGCAGTGAAAATACTCTGTATGACACCGTAATGACAGATATATATTATTATACATTTGTCCAGACTCATAGAATGTATAACACCAAGAATGAACTGTAATGTAAACTATGGACTTTGACTGATTCTGATGTGTCAATGTAGGTTCATCAATTTTAGCAAATGTACCACTCTGGTGGGGGATGTTAATAAGGCGGGAGGCTATGCATATGTGGGGGCAAGGGGTAGATGGGAAATCTTTGTACCTTCTCCTTAATTTTTACTGTGAATTTTAAACTACTTTAAAAAATAAAGTCTTAATTTAAAAAATAAGACAGATTTTAAAAAATAACTGAAAGAAAATTAAAAAAATAATCATTTCAGATATAAGTAAATTTTATTCCAGAAAGGCAAGGAGGTTTCCATATTAGGAAATCCTTTCATGTAATTCATCACATCAACAGATATAAAGAGCAAAATCATATAACATCTCAGTAGAGATGATCTTTTTATGCAGTTGACACATCTAATACTAATCTATGATTTTTAAAAAACTGGTAAATGAAATAGTTTCCTTAAAAGCTGATGTATATTTCAGCTTTAAAGCTAGCATCTTAGTGAGGAAACTAGAAGCATTCACATAAAAGTTAAGAACAAGAAAAAAATGTCTTCCATATCTACTACTATTTAACTGTTTAACTGTATTGGATATATTTGTCAAAGCAATTAGAAAAGAAAAAGCAATTAAAAGTTCAAGATTTAAAAAGAAGAGGAAAACTATCTCCATTAGTCTATGAAATGATTAGATATCTAAAACAAGCAAAAGCACCAATGGAAAAACTGTCACAAGACTAGAAAATTAGTATACTGAAATCAATAACCTTCATAGATCTCAAAATTATTATTTTGTATAAATATAACAGAAGATACCATTAATATATTGAAAATAAAAATAAAATAGCTAAGCATAAATTTAATAAATATCTAAAACTTATATCAGGAAAAATATAAGATATTCTCAAAGACACAAGAGTATACTGAACAAATTGAAAGATATACCATGCTCTTGAATAGGAAGACTCAACATCATAAAAATGTCATTTATTTTCCCTAGGTAAAATTATAAATGTAATGTGATTGTGGCAATAAAGATGCCATCAATTTTTTTCTCGAGCTAGACAACTTGATTATAAAGATTAAATGATAGACTAAACCAGTAGAAATAGCCAGAAACCCCCCAAATAAAAGGCAGTACATATGGGATGTGAGAAGAGAGGCTACCCATACCAAAGATTCAAACATATTGTAAAGCCACTACATTGAAAATAGTGGTATTTGTACATGAATAGACAGATCAATGAAGCAAAACTGAGAATCAATAGACTTTTTACATAGAAACATTTAGTAGACAATGAAGGGAGTGGAGGAACGTATGGACAGTGTTGTAACAATTGTATGGTCATATAAACAAATTAGATTTATCTTACACCAAAACTAGGATAATTCAAAATGGATCAGAGCTCTAAATTCAAATTTGGAACCATACAAGTATTAGAAGAAAATATGGGTAAATTACAACGTGCAAATATTCCTTTAATAGTTAGAAAATAGGGAACATTTTCTAACTATAATTCAAAATCCACAGCCAAAACAAGAAAGGATTGATAAATAATATAGCAAATAACAAAAGCAATGAAAAATATACAAATAAAAAAACGGAAAAAAATGTGTACTAGACCATAAAGTGCTAATGTCTTATTTATAAAGAACTTCAAAAATTGGAATTAAAAAACAAATAGCCCAATAGAAAAAGGGAGAAATTACATAAAAACATGGTTAATATACAATATATGCAAATGATTCTTAAACATATGAAAAATGCCCACCTTCATTCAAAATTATAGAAAGCAAATTAGACTATACTGAAACACTATTTTTAACTATCTGGTAAAAATCTGAAAGATTGACAAAATGCTCTATAGAGGTAGTTCTTAGGAAACAAACTCTCTCATTCATTGTTACAGTAAACAAAATGATGCATTTCTATGGAGAATGATTTGAAAATATTTTGCTAATTTATCTATGTATTATCCTTTGACTTTTGTACTTGCAGATTCTGGCAAATATACAAAATATCCCATAAGGAAGGCTATTAATTGTGGCATTAATTGAAGGTCCATTAATAGGGAACTGGTTGAATAAATCTATTGTACATCTACTCAAAGCAGTACTATGCAGCTGTAAAGAGGAATGAGAAAGATTTCTACATCTTGATTGATAGATGATAGAGAGAGAGAGAGAGAGAAATAGATAGATAGATGTAGACAGCTCCAGGATATATTTTAAGTGAAAAAAAGTACAGAATATTATTTGTAGACTGACATTATGTGTGAAGAAAAGGGAAGTTGTATATGTGTGTGTGTATGTAATATGTATTTCATTAAATTTTCAATATAGACACCGTGTAAATATAAAACAAAAAATAATAAAATTTTGCCTAAGCAGGGAGTAGGAGAAAAGGGTTGATGGAATAGGGAGAGAAACAAGACTTATGTGAATTCTTTCCTAGTTTGACTTGGAACTATGTAAATATTTTGCATAATTTAAAATTCTACTTCAAAAAGAAAAAATTAAATACCTAAAATTGTAAAACATCCTAAAACAACAGCTGTCATTTCCAGTGAATTTCAGTTTATATACCAGTTAACAGACAGTAAACTATCTGTTTAGGTTTTCTGCACCCTCAGTTGTGACCATGAGCAAATTTTTTATGTGTACCTGTAAAACTTTCCTATTATGTATTAGAAATTAAAGGTTTTTAAAAAAGAAAAATAAACATATTCTTATAAAGCGTTTCCCTGCCTCTAGAATCTCTCTCTTCCTTCATATGAGATTTATCTTGCTCAAACACTGATTTGATCACATCAGTCTGTCTGTTACTCAAGAACCAACAGAAGGATTCAGTTTGTTTTACAGAATAAAAAATTCCACAGATTGTGTTCATGGCTCTCTTCCAACTGCTCTGTATCCTCCTAGATTCACCTCTCTGCCATTATCCTCACTGGTTTCCACTTCTTGTTCATCACCACCCTTCACCACAGATTCCATTTTGTATCCAGGCCAACAGTTTTACAACTCTGCCCTCTCACCTCTATTTCATCACAGGTCTACAAAGTCCTCTTTTCCTCCTCCCCACCAGTAACCTTTCCTTCAATGAAAAACTCTTAATCCAATATAATCTCTTCATCAAATGCTGGAATTACCTCCTATTACTTTTGAAATTAATTCATCATTCAACATTCCTTAGCCCCTACCAATATAATTTTTCACTTAATTAGTACTAATTCTAATCTCTATTAATATCAATATGTACTACTTCTTTCAGAGTAGAAGCTCCATCAGTTCAGAGAACTGTTTCTGGTATGTTCTTCCACACCATTAAGTCTACTGTGGTCTGAAGAGACTTATCCCAAGGTCCCAGAAGTTCTGCTCTGGTGAGATAAGAGCCACATCTAGGCACTAATTAGCCAAGGGAATTTGGCTAACTGTGTTATCTTGCTGTTCTGGGAAAGACTGCATAATATTCATGAATTCATCTGTACACCAAAAATGCTATTAAAGCAAATTATACAATTAATAAGGAATTTATTTGCATGTGAATAGGAACACAATGACCCAGAAGATGAGAATGGCCTGAATATTTTAAAGGAGAAGGTCACTTAGCCCATGCCAGACCAATGTGATTTGAATCCAATGGTGACGTAAGTTAGAGGCGGCATGTCAGCCTAAACACACAATTTCCTGGCTAGGGTAAGTTTGCATCACACTTTCAGCAGATGTTACTTCTAATAATATGCACTCAGAAATAGGCATGCCACTTTCTCAATGTCTCCCCAGACACGAATGCTTTGACACTCTGGATCAAACACACTGTTTGAAGGCTTTTTCTAAGAAAAATGTCATTCTTATAATGACACCTAAAATCTGGCATGCTATTATTAATAATTTCTATAGCTTCTTGCATAACACACTGTACAATGTACCAGGGAGAAACCAGGTTCTTTCCCAAAAGGCTTATTTCAACTAAAGACAGAATTGGGGAGAGCACAAAATTAAATAGTTCATAAAACAAGATGATTACTCTATGGCATAAAGATAGCGCTCAGTCATTGAAGAGAAGAATATGAAGCGAAGAATTTGAAAAGAAAAGGAAAAAATATCAAGATAAAAATGAAAAGAGGTATATTTTGAAGTTTTATCTTTATATCTTTAAAAGTTTAAGTAAAATCTTTCCATATCTAGAGTTCTACTTAAAAGCAATTACCAGATTAAGAATAAAAGTAAGTTGGGCAATGGCTTGGCCTTGGCATACCAGATAATCTAGAAATGGAGGAGGGAGTTCTGTGGTAAGGCAGAAGCATGCCTTCACTCCCACATCACCCCGACTTGGACCTTAACCATACGCACACCTACACATGCATGCACATGCGCGCGCACACACACACAAACACACACTTCAATGCACTAGGAACAAAGAACCAGCAAGGGCAGGGAAGAGGCAATTGGAGAGAATGGATGAGGCTTGTGGAGGAGGGTGATGATAAGAAAGCCTTTAAATCAAATTTACTTTGAAATTGTAAAATGAACAGGATTGAAATAAGACTTTTAATAAAAATGATTATAAAATTATAAAATCTAATCAAGATATAGTTCTCCACCACCAACTGAGAAAGAGGGTTTAGCATACAGATACCACCGGGGCCCAGATATTAAAAAATAATTAAAACTTATTCATGAGTATATCACAGTGAGTTATATATATTGTTGGATTTACATTTTTCAAATCGAGTTTAGATTTGGAAATTTAGCATTTTCACTTTCTCTGAAAAGATTTTAATTTAAGGCAGAGAAAATAATTATCTTAAAAGCAACAGGAATGCAATATTTCTTTAAAAGTTCCATCTTCAAAATTTTATACATAGAAGTTTCACGATAAAGTTTTAAGGGGACTTCCATTTCTTCCAGTCGTTAGAAATATTGAGGAACCTATTCTTGTTCAATATGAAAATTAAATATGTTCCTCTTATACTTTTGTCTTATAAATTAAAGTTTGGACAAAATTAGTCATAATTAATGATCAACAACATATTCAACTGCCATCAATTAGGGGCTTGAGGAACATCAAAAGGTCTTTGAACAATAACAACAAAAATGAATCTTAGAAGTAAGGAATAAACACAAGTACATTTGTAAGGTTGTATCATTTTGTAATGCTCAATAGACATGTTAAGAGCCTTGAATGAAAACAGAACCCATCAGTTTAGTAAACACAACATCAAGCTGAAGTGTTTTCTACACAGACGTCTGGTTGCTAGTTGTTCATGGACCTTGAACATATATGTACACATGTATGTAAGCAAATATACACATAGCCCACTTCTATTTCCCTCATACATCGTTGCAAAAGGAAAACTTTAAGTTTTATATGTTATTCATGTGTACTGCCATTTCTCTCAACAAATGTTTAATAGTTTTGTCCTTGAAAAATGCCTTATGTCAATTTTATTCTAAGTAAAGGAAGAATTACTCTTGCCAAAGTACAGTATGTTTGCCAAAAGGACGTGTAAATTGAAGGGCATTTAAAGTAATACTTTAAATTCTACAAATATATGAAACCTCTTAAATAAAGAATAATGCAAAAAAAATCATCTCCTTAAAGAAAAATACAAAAATTCATTGTATGAACCTATGGCTTGAATTAGGCCATAGGATCCTTTCAGGATATAAAACCACTATTTTACATGGCAGCATCCATTGTACTAGCGTAGGGATCTCTTTGGCGGGGGGGGGGGGCGGGGGGGGAGGCGTCTGCATCAAATTACCTTTGATGCCTTGTCAAAATACATGCCTTCTGTACGACAGAATCTCAGATATGTGAAGAGAAAGAAATCTGGGCTATTAGAAGAGAAAGAAGATGTTTATTTCTAGAAAGCGTTCCAATTTATTCTGATATATCTACTTCAGCCCACATCACCCACATTTGAAAACCACAGTATTGAAATTTCCTCATATTGCTAAAAGATAATGTGTTTAGTTCAATTTAATATATATTTATATAATATATAAGGTCTGTGATTCTCCTTAAATTCTCATCTCAAGGAAGCCTTCACTGACTCTCACCTCTCTCCATACACATTTCCTCCCCGCTGTCTGATGAGGCATCCTTCTTCTCTGCTCTCAAAGCCCCTGGTTCACCCCTCTAACAGAGCAGTTACAACACCCCTTAGCTTGTAATTGTTTCTTTTTTTTTGAGTACACATATTCTTTATATATATAAGACCTGGAGTAATGTCTAGTATAATGAAGATACACACATAGTGTTTGATAGGTGAAGGAGTGAATGAACAAATGGATTCACAAATTCAATAAGTACTTGTCGAGCACCAATTATGTGTCTCAGGCACTGTTCTAGGTGCTGGGAGTACTGTCACACACATGTAAAAGAACAAGGAAATGAATGAGGAAGGAAGGAGACAAGGAACGAGGGAAGGTTAAATGAGAGCAAACAGGAACAATCTCTCTTCTCAAGGTGCATACAGTCTAATAGGGAAAACAACCATCTTTTACTCCTTCAGTCAGCAGGCTATCAGTTCACAAGTATTTCTTGATCTCTGCTCTGTGTCAGGCACAACTGGAGACGCAGCAGCGAAGAAGAAGTTCCAGGTGCCTACCTCAGTGATCTTAGAGTCTAGGGCAGTAAGAGTCAGGGAACAAATGGACATATCAATGTGTAATACAATATTCTGTAGGTAGATAAGTGCTAGGGAGAAAACAGGATAGAAACTAAGGGAACAGGTGCGATAGGGACTACTTTCTACAGGATGCACAGGGAAGGTCTCTCTGTAATGTTACCTTTAAAAGACCCTGAAAGAATAGCACAATTTAATTGCTTTGGCATCCTTTATTAAATTCGTTATGTGTGCAAAGATGGTAACAGAAGCTTTTAAAAAGAGAGGTTTATAAGCTCTATCATCTCTATCATTCTCTACAAAACCACATTGTACTACCTATAAATTTTACTACAAAACCCAAGTCCATTTGGCTGCCAAAATGATTCCTCAAATTCCACTATAAAGCCACCAAATCAAACAGAAGACATGTAAGATTAAATATTTCTCTCCAGTAATGAGTTGTCTATTCAACCCACCCATGTGTTTTCTAGCTGTTCAACCCCTCTGAATTACCGTTTTTAGAACCCATTAGTTATCTTAAAGAAACCTAAATTCCCTTAGTATTTAATACGTAAGTAATTTAATACCTAAATACATCCCATAGCCTCAACTATAACTTACTATATTCAAAAGTTACACATATTATAATTATTTCTAAGAAATTTCTTTTAAAATAACTGCTGTCCTCTACTCTAAGCTTGTTTCCAGGATCTACATTTTCCAATCAATACTCTTAATGCTAGTGTATACTTGCCAAAATCTCTGGTCTTTGTCATAGGCTCCACCCATTCACCGTATCAATTCCCCGGTTAAACAGTCTCCCATATGACGTCAATTTCCAGGACTGTAAAGGAAAAGGAAGAAATATAACTAAACCTTGACCTTTTGTTTATTACTCTTTCTATTCTTACTCTCTCCAGCTGTGTAATTTCCTCATAATGCTAATCCTTCTATGGCTTCATCTATCACTTTCATATCAAGGTTCCTAAACATGATCTCTAGCCTGACCTTTTCGCCATATTGTTAACTTCCTGCCAGACTGTGACACCAGAAACGCCCAGGTTCAGAATGAATCTTATCATTCTGCTGTCACCGCAATGAGTTCTTCCGACTTTCCTATCTCTATTTCACCAACCTTCCAGTCACTTAAGTTCAAAACTTTTGAAGAACCTTTTATTTTTCCCTCTCATTCAATTTACAGGTCTTGAAAATTTTTCATTCTTCAGTGTGTCACTCAACCATGTCTACCTTTTCATTCCCACTAGTATTAAGCCAGATCTGGGTTTGTTTTGTTTTTTGTTTGTTTCTTTTCTGGTGAAGAAGATTAGCCCTGAGCTAACATCTGTTGCCAATCCTCCTCCTTTTGCAGAGGAAGATTGCCCTGGGCTAACATCCATGTCCATCTTCCTCCACTTTATATGTGGGATGCCTGCCACAGCATGGCTTGATAAGCAGCACGTAGGTAGGTCTGTGCCCGGGATCCGAACCCACGAACCCTGGGCCACAAAAGTGGAGTGTGCGAACTTAACCACTATGTCACTGGGCCAGCTTCCAGATCTGGGTTTTTACAATAGGAAGCCTAACTGGTTTCTAATTCCACCACCCATCCCCCTAGTTTTTGTTACCAATCATCACAATATTAGGCATCCTAAAACACAAAACCAAATACAGGATGTCCTGTCCCTGATCCCATAGAAACATTCTAAAATTCTTCAGTCAGGCATTCAAGGCCTTCCATGCTAAAAATCGAATCTACATTTCCAGTCCTGAGCAACCACGCATCTGTCAAATTGCCCACTATTTCCAGAACATGTGCTCTCTCCCTCCTTCTTGACTTTGCCATGATGTTCTCTCAGCCTGAAAATGTCTTTCCCTCCCCAGCTTTTCCTCCACTTAGTAAAATTTTAATAATTTTATAAAATGACATGAATTGCTATTTTCTTCTATATGGTTT
Organism: Diceros bicornis minor; assembly: GCF_020826845.1. Taxonomy (NCBI): domain Eukaryota; kingdom Metazoa; phylum Chordata; class Mammalia; order Perissodactyla; family Rhinocerotidae; genus Diceros; species Diceros bicornis. Next base: position 49,960,941 of record NC_080762.1, on the reverse strand, counting down.
TGTATCCATGTTACAATTTCTCCACCACTGGATTGCACTACCGTTTCAATTAGGTTAAAAAAATTTTTTTTTAATTCTATAAGTCAATTTAAGCTTATCTCAGCTCTCAAAATGCCACTTCCTCTTCCATTAAAAACACTCTATTCTCCTTCCTTAGGCATTTTTAAAAGTTACACACTTCTTAAATACAATGTTTTGCCTTGTCTCATAGTTATTACTGTTATCTACTCACCTACTCCCAAATTAAAATCCCTACACCAAAATTAAACCTGTCCATCAGGATAGGATATGTGTCTTTATTTATTAATGTATGCATTTTTTAATTTGTACACTCATTTATTCGCTCTTTCCTTCACTTTTGTATACAACATTAACCCATAAAGTATTTAATGTTGCTCACAGAGTTACTTAAAGTGTAATCATTAAAATAATATTAAAATATACAACAAAGTGAAAAAAAGACTAAGAATATTAGAAGAAGTCAGGAGTGGGAGAAGTAAACAAAATACATGCTATTAAATACCATTTCCTAGTTGTTTGCCATAAATAAATAATTTGGCATCTCTTGCATGATTTATCACAATGCCTTCTATCTAGAAAGAGATTAATGAATGTTTACTAATTATTAACTGAATTATCCTTGCTACATTTTTTAAGAAACAAGTCAAAATTCTTCAGGATTATTTTTTATTTTTAGCAAATCAACTATATTATTCCTGAGTATTAATATTAATAGCACCAGAAACTAATAATGTTCTAGTAAAAATTTTTTAAACATAAAAAAATAGAATGGACAAACTGAAAAGCAACCTGACATACAAGAATGTACATATTTACATAGTTAAGGTGTACATTTATTTGCTCATTCATAGACATTCATTCAGGGCTCACTCTATGGAAGCTACATGCTACCAGGTTCTTTAGAGACACAGGGAGGAGAGTCTTTCCTCAAAAAAAAAAAAAATAATAATAATAATAATAATAATAATAATTAGTCATTCAAGACAAAAGAAAGATAGAAAAAAAATGAGTAAGTGTTATTTCCTTAGTCAAAGATGCCAGAAAGCCCTCATCTACTTCTCTCAGTTCATCAAGAACTTTATTCTTTCAGTATCTCTTCTCTCTGTGGCACCATCAGTCTCTCCTTTTATACTGCATCCTTCCATCAGTACAAAGCAATCTCTTACACCTCCCATAATTAAAATAAAACAAAACAAAATACTCTTGTTTGTCTCCATAAACCTCTCAAACTGTTGTTCTCACTCACAGAAACAACTCTTTACACTACTTTCAGTCTCCACTTCTTACTTCCGACTCTCCCACCACGACCTTGCTTCTATCCCAGTCAGGCCACTGAAACTGCTCTTATCAGGATCGCCAAAGCCCTCTTGTTTCCAAGTCCGACGGGTTTTTTTTTTTTTTTTTACAGAGCAATGAACAGCATTCTACATTATGAGTCATTCCCTCCTTCTTTAAAGACTACTATCTCTTTGTCCACTCCTAAGTCTTTTTTTCCAGTTTCTACTTCTTGACTCAGCCTTAAAATGTAATTCCTCAGGGCTTACCCTTGGTCCTCTCTTTTCCCCACTCTACACTCTTCCTCTTTCTCTGGGTAATATCATTCCATTCTATGACTTCAGTAGAACGCAATATTAACTACCCAAACATATTTTTCCAACCTAGACTTCTCCACTGAGCTCATTACTTCATATACAAAAGCGCTCACCGATGTCTCTTGGAGGTCTGAAGTGCATCTTAAAGTTAACTCATCCAGAAGTGGACTCAGATCCTTACCCTAAAACCTTTTCCTCCCAGGTGTTTAGTAAATTAGAACACCACGGGTCCAATGGTTTAACCCACATGCCTCGTAGACATGCTTTATGCCATCCTCCCCTTCTTCTCATGCCACACATTCAATCAATCAATCAGCAAATCCTACCAGTTCTACTTCCAAGATATAGCTCACATCTGTTCTTAGTTGATTCTCTACTATGTTATCCTAGTCCAAGCCATTATCATCTTTTGAGTGGACTCTCTTCTCAGCTTCCTAAATGTGATCCTGCTGTTTTTTTTTCCTTGCTTCCTTCAGTTCATTTCTCACACAGCAGCTAGATAAAGTGAAAGTACATCTGATCTCTCTCTCTCAGATTTAAAATTATTGACTCGCTTCCAAACTCCTTGTCTTGTCCTGCAATGCCCTACATTGTCTTACCTTGTGGCCCACCTACTCTCTCTACTCCAATCACACTGGCCTCCTTTTAGTTCCTGAAATACTCCAAGCTCTTCCATGATTGGATTATTTTGCCTATGCTATTCCTTCTGCCCAGAATGCTCTTTACATCTTTACCTATCTATCTCTTTGCATGGCTGAATCTCTCTTCCTTTAGGTGTCAGTTTAAGTGTTACCTCAGAGAGGTATTCATTGATACTGTCAGCAGTTTTGTTTTATTTTCCAGACAATTTGAAATTTTTATTACTTATATTTAGTTGTTCTGTCTCCCTTACTAATCTACAAGCTCCATGTGGGAAGGCACTCTTCTCTTTCACTCACTAATGTCTGAAACATGTAACACAATGCCTGGTAGGTAGTTTGCAAAATAAATATTTTCCAATAAATGTATTTTTAAATTAATGAGTGAATTATATACTACTATAAAGAATTTAAATTGATTTTCTAATTTATAGGCCAGTTTACTGAACTCTGATGAAAGTCATTATTATTTAGTACTAAATGATAGAAGCAAGGATTGGATAGGCTTAGAATTTAGGTGAATGAACACAAAAAGAGAGAGAAGTCGACCATTAATTATTTGTCATACCTGATGCACCAGCCCATGAGATAGCTTGTTTTCATTTATGTGGCTTTCTTATCTCTTAGTTAAAATTCAGAAGTAAATACAACATTTTATGGAGATTTTCCTTTCAGTATCTTCAGGACATCATTTGAATATTTCCATTTTTTTAGCTTGTGAGTGTCTGGGAAGATTTAGGTTTTCATGGGATTATGGTCTAGAAATCTCTGCATTCATTCTTTCTTTAAAGATCGTAATAGCGTGATTAAGTAGTCCAAATGATAAAGATGTCTGATGACAGAATTCATACTTTTTACTTTTATATTCTGGAGTCTAGCTGGAAGTCTCTTCAGCCAAAATTATGAATCATTTATTATAACCTAGCAAAGAGCCAAATGCAGCTCAACATGGGCTGGTGTCTTGCTTCAGTCTAACTTGTAATGTTATCACTTTTTAGTATGAACTAGGAAACCTGAAAGATAGCAAAATAGAAAAGAATAAACAAGCAAGAAATCTTTTCCTATCTCTTAGAAAACAATGGAAAAGTTTGGATTTACTTTTCCTAATTTTTATACATTCTTATTCCAATAATCAAACATCAGTGTAAATATTTATAAAAAATACTAATCAACTAAACCATAATTAAATACTTTTTGAACTATTTGTTCATGATGATTAGCATGAAGAATCAAATACTGATTCTATTATTTGAAGAAACATTAGTAAACAGAAAGTGTTATAAAATAAGCTCAAAATTAGAGAAAAAGTATTTGCTGAAGGCTAACTTTGAATGATAAATATTAATATTTGCCAAACATTTTACATTAAACATCAGTCCAGTTCTCTCCTTTTTTGTTCAGGAAGAAGATGGAACATTTCCTCAGACATTGTAAAATTCAGACACTAATGTTCACATGCACCTGTAACTGCTGGCAATGTAGCCTTCCCAAGAAGCAGCGTTATATACTGGGAAGACTTTTAGTGAGCTACTGCTAAGTCTGAACAGAAGCCTGAGATCCTCCTGGTTTTATAACTTTATAAGTCAATCCTTATGAATCAATAAATTTTTATCTTTAAAATTATAAAGATAATGTCTTCCTCACCAACATATTGAAATGATTATCATAAATGAGATACTATATGTAAAGCAGTGGGCACTTGGAGGTGCTCAAATATTACTTCATATGATCCTAGGGAAAAGATTAAATTTTATCAAATGTTTGCTAGCATTTCACAAACATTCTTATATATGGTAGGCAAACCTTATATCTGCCCCGTAGAGTTGATAATACTATCATTATTTTTAAAAGTTTGGTACTCAGAAAGGTAAATAATGTGCATACTGCCCGGCTAATACACTAGGACACCAAGGGTTCGAACTTGGATCTTAAAAATTTTTAAAGCCATATGCTCTTTCCCTTTGCTTGACCCATAAAGGGAAGTTTTCTGTGACATTGGGAATTGTCTGAACTAGTAGGAAGAGCTCACATTGGTTTGACCCATGTGGTCAAATCCAAGAAATGAGACAGAAGACTGTGTAAAAGAAAGTAAGAGTCAACCAAGACGATAGCTATCAAGTAAAGTGATCCACTGAGTGCCCCATGGTTTAAATGTGTCTTCACAGCCCTCCTTTCCTACTTCCAGGAGTAGATCAGCAAGGCCCCTAACAGGGAGAAGACTTTGTAGGGAAGCCCAACCAAATAAGACAAATTTCTAAAGGACAAGGGATAAGGGGAAGCTTTCAAATTTATCGCTATTACTTTTTTTTTTTTTTTTGTGAGGAGATCAGCCCTGAGCTAACATCCGCCAATCCTCCTCTTTTTTTTTTTTTTTTTTTTGCTGAGGAAGATGGCCCTGGGCTAACATCGGTGCCCAGCCTCCTCCACTCCACATGGGACGCCGCCACAGCATGGCTCACCAAGCAGTGCGTCGGTGCGCGCCCGGGATCCGAACCAGCGAACCCCGGGCCGCCGCAGCGGAGCGCGCGCACCCAACCGCTTGCGCCACTGGGCCGGCCCCTATCGCTATTACTTTTATAGGTCATCTACTCTTCCCTGTTTTTGACTCCAAGAGATTAGAGTAATAGGGGTGAAAGACGGCAAAAGCTGTGGACTGACTGCAAAATAAACTATTTCAGTAATTTCCTCTAAACCAATCTCCAAGCCCAACCTTATCTTAATTGAGTATCAAAGGATGAAACCAAGGTTGTACCAATTGCTGCCTATTAAAAATGGAGCCCAATGAAGGCACCCAGCTTCAACACCTGGAACAAAGGTTGCATAATCAGCTATAAAATTTTTTGCCTTATTTCCAACCCATAACTTAAGAACTGCAGTTGCATAAAGGCCTGGATGACCTTTGCTACCGATAGGTGCTCATAAAATAGTTGTGGTGGCCAAAACTAATTGATTTGACTAGGAGACAAAATTTGAAAATACTAACATGTCTTCTTCTAAAGCTGATATTATTTTTCAAAAACACCATCCCATGTTCCAGAAGATATCTGTTCTAAACATTAAATGCAACTATCTGTTCTTAGCATTAAAATTTAGCTCATGAATATCTTAAAACATTTGAGAGTAGTTTATTTAATTTTGTCCTTCAAAAAACTTTTTTCCAATCAATATTTGGCTAGCTTTGAGAAATCTGGCAATCATGTATTATTTGGTAATGATGATGACTGTCCCACTCACTTTCCCTCTGCCTTTGAAACCAAATCTGGAGAATATTTCTACTCAGATATTTTTTTCCTTCTTAAAACATCTGGTTACTTCATTTTTACCTCCCTTCTCAATTAGGTTCAAAACTGGTATAACCTATGATTATATGGTAACCATATTCATGAAAAAAACCAATGAATTTATTCTAACTATGAGATACTCCATGGGACAGTAGAATAAAATAGTTAAAACATAAACTGAATCAGAGAATCTAGGACATGCATTCAATGTGCACACAGTGATTGCTGATAATTCTTTGTTTGTCTGAAGCCTTTATTACTGTTTGCTGTTTCAATAGAGTACTCAAAAGGATAATAACAGGTTTCTTTTACAAATGTTTCCTAGTAGCCAGGATGTTCATAAGCTATTTCTGACAGATGCCAAAAGTCCCGCCTTATGGTGCCAGAGCAGAGAATATAAGATACTGGACTTCAGAGCAATGGCAGCTGGGGCATTTTCACCAGAGAAAGTGTTCCTAGGAGCACAGAAGTTACAGGACAGATTAGAAAAGAATTCCAAAGCTTCTCCTACAGATATCTGGGTATCTCCAATATCTCAGGTGTCTGGAAAAGAGCTAATTTCAGGGGGGAATCCAACCATCCAGTATAGAGGGCAGCACAGTGTGGGGACACACCAGAGAACCTGGGGAGACAGAGGGAAAGGTAACATCGTGATAACAATAAGCTTGGGCCTCAGCCAATATTCAAGTTGAGCAAATAATTCAATGATGGAGGAAGCAGGATGTACCAGCAGAGACCTCTTAGGTGTCAACATGGAAAGACACACACATACACCCACAAACACTAGGGAATTGCGAGTAAGGTTGGGAAGCACAATTATGAGATTTCAAGTAAGACTTTGTGAGGTGGTGTCATGGAGGCACATGTCTGTGTCTTAAAGAGAGTATTTGTTGCTATTTTTTTTAAGACTTTATTTTTTAAGAGCAGTTTTAGGTTCACAGGAAAATTGAGAGGAAGGTACAAAGATTTCCTGCCCCCATACATTCATAGCCTCCCCCATTGTCAATATCCCTCACCAGAGTGGCACATTTGTTAGAATTAATGAACCTACCCTGACACATCATAATCACCCCAAGTCCATAGTTTACCTTAGGGTTCACTCTAGGTGCTGCACATTCTATGGGTTTGGGAATTTGTTTCTATTTTTCAGTTGTAACCACATTTTCTCCTAATGATAGAGTCCTCGTAAATGGAAATAGTCAGCTAGTTTCTGTGAGTAAATTTCCCAATTATCTTGATATGGATTTGAGTGAACAAAATAATGTAAGAAGAAAAACAAAACCTAAGGCATTCCAGGGTATAATTTTCAAAGGTAACTCAGTACAAGGGGTACATCAAATTAAATCATTATAGAGGTAGCACCTAGAATTCATCCATTCATCACGACTGTCATTTATGCACCATGTATTGAGCATCTTCCATATGAATGTCCTGGAACCAGGGCAGATACGTCCTGAATGAACACACCATGCTGAGCTTTCAGGAAGTTTACAGATGGACAAATAAAGAGATAATTCCATTGAAATGGATGGAAATTGAAAGTGCTATGATGTCACACAATTGCCAAGTGACTGGCAGTTGTTCTAGACTGGAAAGGGGGACATAGAAAGGAGGATGGCAGAAGACTCTTCACAGATGGCATGTCCCCTGAGGTAAGACTTGAAGCAACTGATGCCAACAATGAAAGACAGTCATCTGAGGTAGCCTTCAAATGAGATGATAATTATCTTACTTGCCAAATGAATCAATACAATTATAATTAGATTTACCAAACATGATGATGATAGGTAGTATAGCAAAGTTGGAGGGAAGAAGGAATCATACAATTGAGAAATTAAGTAGATGTGACCCTCTGACATTCTCTTACATAATTTTTAGCCCAACAGACAGTACCTACTTCTAAGCACAGTGCTAACTTATGGACTTTTTGATCTAATTCAAGTACTGCACTGATAACTCCTCAAAATAATTTGTACACTAATACTGGAATTCTACATTCTTTTGCTTTCATGGACTTGTGAATGGACATGTTCTCAATTTAAGGCATTCTCTGTACCCCTTTATGATTGCTTCTCTAGGAAATGGTGGACAGAACTCAGAGAAAACTTGTGTAGCAGGGCTTCTGTTTCCTTAGTCCATCTGTATCTTCAGTCACTGATTAATAGCTCTACACTTTGAAATTTTCAGACTTTTTGGAAAAATAGCAAATGACATAAATCCAGAATATGTTAGTAGGTAGAAGATTTATGCTCTGCCTCCTTTACTTTGGCATATTTGGATAAAACGTCAAGACACTGTAAAGTCTACAAAAATGAAAATCCTGATTTAAAATAAGTGTGTCCTCTCTTTCCCCATTCTCCATTTCTGCTTTCTTCCAGCCAGTCTCCCATAACCATACTCATATACATTTTATGTGTCTCTGAACTTGAAAACCGTACCATTGATCTATCTAGAAACACACACACACACACACACACACACACACACACAGTTTTTAATCTTTTTTTCCACAACACATGTTTCAATGGATTGGGTGCTTGGATCAAACAAATAAGACACAGTCCTTGCTTCCCCAGAAGTTGTAGTATAAATTAGACAATAGGAACAAACTAAACATACAGGCATTCAGACAGCTGTGCAAACACTGACTAATAAATAATGTATGTCAGTTTTAAAAATGTTAGTAAACATGGATTATGTAGGGAAAATAAAAAGTGAACTGAAAAACTCGACCATTATGGCTGAAAGAGGCCTTTCAGACCGTCAAGGTCAGCAGTCACATGGTACAGAAGGGAAAACCATGAGCACAGTTTCAGAGGTGGGTGGAGGGGAAGAAAATCATCACATCACCTCCCACTGGTGGACTAAGGCTCTTTATGTATCAGACTTCTGAATGCTCTGAGCAGAAGGAATTGAGCTCTCTGTCCAAATGATTAGATAAATTATCAACCTGAAAACAACAAGGGTTTCTCAACTGGTAACAATTTTCCCTTGCAAAGTGATAAAACTGGAAAGTCTTCTAAATTCCTGTTTGGGTTCCAAACCCTTCTCTTGTACCTTTAAGCAATTCCTTTTCTTAGAATCAGATGCCTTACGTAAATATTTTATTGCCATCTCAAACAATTCTCTCTGCTTTTTGCCAAAGCCACAGAGAACAGTCTCCGGGATGGATTTCAAGGTTTCCTTATGGTCAGACTAATGCTGTTAAGTTTCGAAAAAGATACCCCTGATTTCTGGGCTAAGGGAGGAAGCTACACAGCACTCTTACTCCCAAACACTAGCGTTCCCTGCTTTTTGGAATGGTCAGAAGCAATCAAAGTGAAAGACTATGGAAGTCAATTTTGATAAGTCCAACTCAACATAACTGGGTGCAGAGGACCCCCAGATATCCTATTTTAATCTAAATGTTATGTGTAGCTAAACAAGTAGTAATATAAAATTAACACTTATTTTTTTCTGACCCAAAGGTAAATTTGCATTATTAAAATATAAACCCTAATTTCCAAATATTGTAATAATAAAAATTTGAAAAGAACGTGTAACGTGAAAATGTTGAAACAGGCTTGGCTTTATTTTGGAAACTCTGAGTGTCACCAATTTATTCCCAAGGGTAGTCATCAGCGTTGATATTGACAATTCCTTCCCTAAAATAGCCAGTGTGGAGCCCTGCATACACGGTGTACTCAACAAAGCTTACTCATCAATTTACTGACTCACTAATAGATCTGCCACTGATTTGTGTCATCAATTTAAAACATCCTTATCTGAAAATAATTTATGGAAATCCATGGTCCTTGAAAATGAAAATCACGTAATATTTTTTTAGGTTTCCTCCTGTTTTCCCTTTTCTCATAAACATTCAAACGACAAGGTAGGCTACCCGAGTTATCAACGCTACCTTGCAGTCTCTTTTAATCCTTCTCACACAAGATGTCCTCTCTTTGTCTTTATTTCTCTCTCCTGTTTTGGCATAAATAGAAGGCCCTATAATTCGAATGTCCTTAAGGGCCAGCAGTTCTTTCCTTCTCCAGAACTCTAGTAGACTTTTATGCTTATGCCAATGTGAGTACTTATCTAATTTTGCTGCAATACGTGGCCTATAAATCTTCCTTTGCCCATACGGTCAACTCGTAACTCCCGAGAGTCAAGAACCGTTGCCTCTCTTTGGTTCCTCGGTCAAGAACCATTGCCTCTCTTTGGTTTCTCGGTACACAGCGCTCTTTGCTAACCTGTTTTTCCTCCTCTCTGAAAACTGTTGCAACCTTCTGATTATCCTTTGAATTCTGAAATATCAGGTATAGGTTGGCTCTTTCAATCTGAAGACTTGTACCTTTCTTTGATTAGGACAAATTTTCTTTATCTAATAGTAAATCATTTCCACATCTCAATTTTCCCTATACTTTTTTTCTAGAACTCCTAGAAAGATATCAGAGCTCCTGAATTGATTTTCAATGACTCATCACTATTCTACTAATATTTTTCATTTTTTTCATGTTTTGTGAGCTTATCTTTCAGAATACATCACTAATTTAGTATGTTTGATTTCTTTTATAAATTTTCAGAAAATATGTTTTTAGTTCCAAAAATTTTTTCTTGTTTTTAATAGTGGTCTGGTTTTCTTTTCTTTCTTTCTTAGTGTATTTAATATCCAAACAAATCTTTCTGAGAATGTGATCAGAATGTTTTTCAAGTTCTCTTATATTTATTGAACTATTTCTTTTTCCTCTGTAGTCATTTGTTCTGTCTTTTTTTTTTTTTTTTTTTGGTTTGTTTCTTTGTATTTAAGTTGTTGGTTTTCTTAAACACTCTGATGATTTTTACTTGGTAATTGATATTTATGAATAAAGAACTTGATTGATGAATTAGGGTAGCTGTTACACCCTCTCTGTGTAGGCTGGATCTATCCCCAAAAGGCCTTTCCCAGGAACGAGTAGGATGCTTTCTTGTCTGTGTAAGTAGGTGAGTACATGTTAACTGGTGGACATCATTTTAGGATGTGTGGCCAGGGGGTAAGCAGGCAGGATGCCCAAATGCCAAAATAACAAGAATATTACTCTGTGAATGGAGTACTTCATATTTCTCTGAGATGTCTTTCCTTTTACATCCCCTCTGAATGGTTGTAGAGCTTTGATATACCTGGAAGTTAGCTCTGCTTCTGTCTAGGTCACAAATGTCACACTGGATTGCTACCCCACCCTATGCAGCCTACAGACAGATTTTTAAATAATTATGCTGATTACTGCTTCACAGCTCTCTCCTACCCCCATGTCTACTAATTGAACTTGGGGCTTCTCCCAACATATCCAAGATGTCTCCTTTGACTGCATTGGATTCCCTATGCTTTCTCCTAATCTGGATTATTTGTCAATAAGATCTTTTTTCTCCAGAAACCATTCACAATTTCAATTGTGCTGGTAGTATCACTTCCAATTTGCAATGTAGCTAAGGATTGCTTTTTTCCTGTGAAATAATTTTGTTGTTTCAGTGGCACTGGGAAGGGCAAAAAGGTAAACTCACTTCCTATGTTCATCATCTTCGAAGTAGAGACTGTGAGTTTGGATTCCCAGTTGGAGTTTAGACTTAGCTCTTCTTTTGGACTGTGGACTTCCAAACATAAGCATTTGTTATCTACTGTACTTTTAAATGTTTATTTAACTGATTTTCCATTCTTTAGAATGCTTCCTATGTCTAATTATTAATCTTTAGAAAGATTCTAGTCTTATTCAGAAAATTACAAAAGCCAGACTCATAGAAATTATCTTTTGGCCTGTGAAGGTCAGTTAAATTCAGGCTCAGGGCTGAATGTGACACCTGAGTCACAGGCTTCAATATAGCAATGAATATTAAAGGGATAAAAATGCCCTTGATACATATCTTTTAATAGCAACAACAACAAAAGTAGGCTTCTTAAATGTTTTTTAAAATCTTCTAATCAGTTTCAAAAGTATATCTTAAAGTCCAAGTAAAATCTAAATAATTGAGATCATATATAATATATCATAATGTAATATATTATAAAATTATATATGTATAATTATATTATGTGTGTGTATATATATTATGTTTATATACCAATTTTCCTAAATAAAAAGCAAAAGTAGTTCTCAATTTTGTTCTTGATTCCTTTATCACCTTTGATAAAATTTATCTTTTTAAAAACTCTATCTAACTCTTCTTCCTCTAATGTCCCTGGCCATATGTTCAATTAATCTCACAATTAGAGGCAATCTCCTCTTTGCAGTCAGTGAGAATGAGAGGCACTGACCTTCTCAGATGGCTCTGAAATCACAAGAAGTGCACTTTGAAAAGACAGCAGCTGTAGCTTCTCTCTCTTATAAGTTAAGTTCAATATTTTTTAGTAATTCCAAAGATAAATTACATTTTCTATTTCCTTTGTGTTCCTCCATCTTAAGCCAGAATAGAACATGGGTGTTTTTCATTTGTTTCCTAGAGAAATTTATTTCATTAATTTTTTTAATAGGACAAAGCAATATATTATCCAAAATTTTCCCAGATTTTTCTTTCTCTCTGTTTTTAACATCCATTAAACCTTTCACATACCTACAAATATACTTTAAATCTTATAACTACAAATTCACTGTGAAATTAAACCTAATTCCCCACATTCAACTAGTTTAAAAAAATCCAATGTGTGTCATTAATCATTTTTAATTTTTCTCATGAAAAATACAATACATATCAGATCAGCAGTAACAAAAATTTATTTCTCAAGTAATCCATTTCACTGAATAAATTAAGTCAAAATGCAAGTGAGTGCAATGAATAATACTAAATATAAATGTATTTGCATGTAAAATGTGGAAGTAAGGGCTTAAATGGATTAATGTGGGCTGAAATACATTTAGCATCAACAGTGAGGTGGGGACACTTTTTCTTTAACAGATAGTTTTCAGTTTTGTGTATTTGGGAACTTGATTTCTTCACCTAGAACAATCAAGCTAAAAACATTAGTTCACATTAATCAAATTCATAGGGTTGTGAATAAAATCACTACATGCCAGTACAATTATGTAGTCTGATAATATGTTATTGCCGAATAGATCACAGTACTCCTATCAACTGGTTAGCATGTTCTCTTCCCAAAGGGGAAATGGAAAGTCAAAAGGCTGCTACATGAATGTAGATTCAAATTAAAGATATAGTGTGATATTGATAGTACCTTGCAAGGACATAATAGGTATTGAATAAATGGTTGCTGAAATAATAAATTTATTAAATCATTAATCAATGCTGCCATCATATTATAATAGCTTGATGCAGTCATTTCAACTGTAAAATCATTCCATCTAAGGGAATTAGATCAAACACTGTATAATTTATTCCTTTATGTACATGATTTCTTCTTCTATTAATCTATGAGATCCCTGAGAGCAGGGACTTTGTCTTATTTATTTGTATATAACCAGTGCCCAGCAGAGTGCCTGACATTATTAGATACTCAGCATATTTTTAAAGTCAATTGAAATTAAATATTTATGTTAGCTACACAAAATAGCCTCTTCTGTATCAGAAGTTTAGGGAAATTCCTAGCTCCAAGGGACATGGAGTTTTAAAGATGGGATTTACTGGGAAAACAGCCTAGATATGCTAACTTCATAAAGCTCTATGTTCTCAGAAAATGACAGTTATCAGAACACAAGACAACATCTGAGTCTTGTGCACAGGTATTATTGCCTGGGAGATCTGGCCAAGTTCTCCATAATTGTTGCAAGTTGTATTTTTCTCGTCTAAAAATTCTCACTCAGTTCCTCACCTGTTCTTGCCTCGTGTCTACTCCAAGTGTGACATTAGCACTGCATCTCTGAGGACCATCATCCAGCTGCTAGAAACAGTTGCTATCTATCTCAACTCTACTCCCTTCCCAGAATTTCTGTTTAACCCAGAGTCCTAACACTAATTGTATGTGCTCAACCAACACCAACTTGACTCTCAGTCTCCAGCCAAAAAAGTGGTTCAGGGTCCAGCCCGGTGGTGTAGTGGTTGGGTTTGCGTGCTCTGCTTCAGTGGCCTGGCATTCACAGGTTTGGATCCTGGATGCGGACCAATGCACTGCTTGTCAAGCCATGCTGTGGTGGCGTCCCATATAAAGTAGAGGAAGATTGGCACAGATGTCAGCCCAGGGCCAGTCTTCCTCAGCAAAAAGAGGAGGATTGGCAACGGATGTTGGCTCAGGGCTAATCTTCCTCAAAAAAAACCAGAAAACAAACAAACAAAAAAGTGCTTCAGTGAGCTCTCCAGCAGCTCTCTGCTGTTCCACTTCATGACATCCTCGTGAGCCTGGGCAGCAATATTAGTAGTAAAAATAACATTGTTTGAACACTTGTACCTCTATCACACCATGTACAAAAATTTTTTCTTTCCAACTTTTTATATGCCTATCTCTCCAACAAAACTCTCTATAAAAATACCTGAGTCAATATTTGATGAATCATTCATTAAATTAATGAATAAACTGATCAAATAATAAATCAATGAGTTAAGCAAGTTGTTTGCTCATGGCTGAGTCTCTCGCTTGGACAAGACTGCCTTGTTTTCTATCTCCTATTTCCCCAGCACTGGGGAAACCACATTTTTGCCTTTTCTTTTTCTAGCTTTCAAGCAAGACTACCTCCCTTCTGTTCTGGCACACTTAATCTATTGATAGACTTTCTTATAGTAGGCATCCCAGTGACATTGGGGAAAGCACCTATTTTCACTGGCAACACTTTTTTTTTTTTTTTTTTTTGTGAGGAGATCAGCCCTGAGCTAACATCCGCCAATCCTCCTCTTTTTTTGCTGAGGAAGACGGCCCTGGGCTAACATCGGTGCCTATCTTCCTCCACTTTATATGGAACGCCGCCACAGCATGGCTTACCAAGCAGTACTTCGGTGCGCGCCCGGGATCCGAACCAGCGAACCCCGGGCCGCTGCAGCGGAGCGCGCGCACCCAACCGCTTGCGCCACCGGGCCGGCCCCTTCACTGGCAACACTTTTATAACTATATTTTGGGGATTTCTTCTGATTTTGATACTAAAGACACAAAAGACTTTTGCCTTTGGCATGACAACCAAAACAAGCTGAATAAGCTATTAAATTACCACTATTGCTGTTTTTAATCCACTAGAGAAGTGAGGAGGCAAAGAACCCTAGTTGAACTAAATTCCAAAAATTGACAAGCCCTTCATAGGAGAGAAAAGACACATGCCTGCTCTCATTTCTAGTGGAGTGGAAGAAGGAGAAGAAATCTGCCACAAAAGGATATAGGGAGGAAGAAACCAGCCAAAACTTCAATAAACTTCTAATGACCATGGGCAGGCTGGGATGACAGAAACAATTCCAAGAAGACCCAGTCAGAGAGCAAATCTGCACTCACCCAAAGACTCTTCCCCACAGGTTTCCACATGTAATACACTAAAGGCTGACAGCAGGACTGAGAGATCCTCCTGAGCTGTGTGGGCCATCCTGAAACTAAGGCGGGCACCTTCAGAAGCCTGGAGGGAAGAGGAGCTGAGAGAAATCCCTCCAAGGCATTCCAGTCTTGACAGCTTGCAGCTACCCTCCCAAAGCTAAAGGCAGAGTGGGAGGGCAGACAGAGATTATCTATAACACAAAAAGAGCAGGCAGCTGAACTGTAAACCAGAGACAAAATTCCCATGGTTCAGAAAACTGGTGACTCTGCTATAAAACACAAAGATATCTCTGGAATCATGCCGGTATGCAGATGTTAGAATTATCAGAGAGGGATTATAAAATAATTACAATAAAAATACTAAAAGATTTAGTGGAAAAGATAGACCACATGTGTGAAGAGATGAGGAATTTTAGTGGAGAAATGGAAACTCTGAAAAAGAACTAAAAGAGAATGATAGAAATGTAAAATGTTATCAGAAATGAAGAATTCATTACATAGGCTTAACAACTGGACACAGAGGAAAAGATCAGTTCACTGGAAGCCATGACAACAGAATATATCCAAACAAACATAAAGAGAGAAAAAAAGCAGAACATTCACTGTCTGTAGATCAACAGTAAACAGTCTATATTCACGTAAAAGTAGTTCCAGGAGGAGAGGAAAAAGAGAAAATGGAAGAAGAAATATTTGATAAAACATTGGATAAGAACTGTCCAAAATTTAAGAAAATCAAGCTCAATGAAACCAAAGCAGAACAAATAGAAAGGCAAATCATATCGCAGCACATCAAAAACAAAATGCTGAAAACCACAGATAAAAAACAGACCTTAAAAGCAGCCTGAGGAAAAGAAAATACATTACATCAAAAAAAAACGATAACATGGTGAAGTTTGAGTTTTCACCAGAAGATAAAAGAGGCCAGAAAAAAGGGGAATTGCACCTTTAAAGTGCTGAAAGAAAAAAAAACCCTAAAATTTTATATTCAGCAAAATATATCTTTAATAAAAGAGAAATGCATTTTCAGACTGACAAAAATCTGATATAATTTGTTTCTAGAACACTTGTGCTGTAAGAAACGCTCAGTAAGGACAGAAAGGAAACAACAGATGGAAACTCGGATCTGCAGGAAGGAATGATGAGCAGCAAAAACAGAAAATATTTGGGTAATACATAAAGTATCTTTCTTAAACTATATACATATATATATTATTTTTAAGTTCACATGGAACATTGATAATAGATCATATGCTGGCCATAAAATAAATCTCAAATATAAAAAGATTGAAATTATATTAGTATATTCTTCAACCACACAAGCATTAAATTAGAAATAAATAAGTTATTTTGATTTGGAAAATCTTTAAAATATTTTAAAACTAAGCCATATACATTAAATAACCTATGAATCAAAGAAATAGAAGAAAATTAGAAAATTCTTTGAACTAAAAACATAATACTTTGAACTAAAAGAATGAAAACACAACAAATCAAAATATGTAAGCTTCAGTTAAAGTAGTGCTTAGAGGGCAATTTATAGCTTTATTGAATAGTCATTAAAGGAAAGAAAAATGTGCGAGGTCAATGAGATAAGTTTCCATTTAACAATTTAGGAAAAGAAGAACAAATTAAACCCCAAATAAGCAGAATAAAGGAAATAAAAATAAGAGAAGAAATCAACAAAATAGAAAACATACAAATAACAGAGAAAATTAACAAAACCAAAGTTACTTTATTGAAAAGACTAATAAAATTGTCTGATCTCTAGACTTATTAAGAAAAAACAGTATAGGCAACACAAACTGTTGATCTCAGGAAAACAAGAAGGATTACTGATACAGATTCTAGTCGATACATTTGACATCTTAGATAAAAATGTACAAATTCCTTTAAAAACACAAATTATCACACCTAATACAAAAAGAAATTTTTAAAAACCTAGATCTGCTAAAGAAATTAAATTTGTAATTAAAAACTTTTCTACCACAAACACTCTAGGCCTGGAAGTCTTCACTGATAAATTTTATCACACATTTAAGAAAGAAATAATATAAACCCTATATAAACGCTTTCACAAAAAAAGAAGAGGAAAGGATACTTCCCAACTCATTTTAGAACATTAGTATTACCTTGATACCAAAAGCCACTAGAGGAAGAACTATAGACTAATATTCCTCGTAAACATAGATGCAAAATTCTTAACAAAATATTAGCACATAAAATCCAGCAACAAATAAAAAGAACAATACTTTATGATTAAGTAAGGTATATCCCATGAAAGCAAGATTGGCCTAATATTCAAAATTCAGTCAGTACAAACTACTACTTCACACAGAATAAAGGAGAAATTAGGATTATCTTAATAGATGCAGAAAAAGTATATGACAAAATTCAACACTCATTTATGATAAAAACTTTTAACAAACTAGGACCAGAAAGGAACTTCTCCAATATGACAGCTTATCTATAAAAAGCCTACAGCTAACATCATACTCAATAGTAAAGTATTAAATACTTTTCTCTAACGTTGGAACAGAGCAAAGATTTTCCATTCTTGTCCATGTGCAAGAAAAAGAAATAAAAGACAAAACTATGAGATGGAAAGAAGTTAAACTCTCATTATTCACTGATGCCATGATTATATATGTAGAAAAATTTATGTAAATACTAAAATACCACTAAGTAAATTGTACTTTTATATGCTAACAACAAAGAATTGGAAAGTGAAATTTTAAAAATACTCTTTATTACAGTATTAAAACTCTCAAATATATAAGAATAAATCTAATAAAATATGTGCCATACTTAAACATTGAAAACCATAAAATACTGCAAGAAATTAAAGAATATCTAAATAAAGAAATAATTGGTCAATGGAATGGAATAATGATTATAAAACTAGACCCACATATGTATGGTCAATTGATTTTCAACCAAGGTATCAAATAAATTCAATGGGAAACGAAATATATTTTTTTTCCAGTTTTATTGAGGTATAATTGGCAAATAAATTTGTAAGATGTTTAAAGTGTACATGATGATTTGATATACATATACATTGTAAAAGGATTCCCTCCATTGAATTAATTAACATATCCACTACCCCTCATATTTACCTTTTTTTTTGTGTGTGGTGTGAACATTTAAGTTCTGCTCTCTTAGTAAATTTCAATTATACAATACAGTGTTAACAACTATGGTTACCATGTTATACATTAGATCCTCAGACCTTATTCATCTTATAGGTACCCTGAAAGATCAGTACTCTTTTACCAACCTCTCCCTTATCCTCCCATTCCTCAGCTCCTGACAACCATTTTTCTCCTTTCTATTTGTATGATTGCAACATTTTAACTTTTTTTTTTAGATTCCACATATAAGTGAAACCATGCAGTATTTGTCTTTCTAACAAATGGTGCTAGAACAACTAGAGTATCTATAGAAAAAAAAAAATGAACCTCAACCCCCATTTCATTCCAAACACAAAAACTCAAAATGGATCACACTGGCAGCTGACTTAGAACTGGTGCAACCCAGGAGAATCCAACTGTCTACTTAAAACAAAACAAGATTTTCACTTCTGACCAACACTAAGAGAGACTGGATTTACCTTCCTCACTGAATCAACCAAAAAACAAAATATATGAAATAGCAGTTTTGAAGGCACTGAACATTAGGCAGTAAAGAAGAGTGATCCCTGAGAGAAGGGAAATGAACCAGGTGAGCCCTGGGCTTGTCCCAGTGTACAGTCTTGAGAGTTTGCAGAGTGCAATGCAGAGTGGGAGCACTCCCTCGAACCATACAGACTTCCTGAGTTGAGGAGACCAGCGAGGCCACAGTTCACAGGATAGTGTGCAGGAATGTAGGAATCAATATGATGAAAGCTACCAAACATCCAGCATGACTTGTCTTTTCCTTCATTCAACAAATCCTGTTTCTGTTCTTCCCTCCATTAGGGTTATTGAACAAATCTTGGCTTACTTATTACTCTTCCTTGAATTTTAGTAAGGCTCAAAATGGTTGGTTGAAAATGGTTAGTGAGGGCAATTTAGTGTAAATCATTTTTACTTTAGGATAGCAAGTGACTAAATGCGCATTGGTCATCACAAATACTTGCGATAGTTAATATTCAACTATTGGGGCTTTCCTATACTACAGTCCAGGCTCTTTACCATGTTCTGTCCTCAACCACAGAGACAGTCAAGTTACATGGTATTAACAGCTGCTTTGTTTCACCCTCTAACAAACTGGATTTTAGCAGTGAATGAAATAATTTTTCCTGAGAAAAATGTAGAAGGTTTACACAGCCCTTTAGTTCTTGGGCTGGAAACTTCAGGAGGAATACGATAAACACCCACCCTCTCTTTCCAGGCTACTTATAGATTAAACAATATCACATCTGTTTGTGAGTTAAAAGACATAACTGTAAGGCTTTTGCATTTTATCTTCATGTTTCCTACTCTTATAAATAATAGCATGTGACTACAGCTAAGTTGTACTTTAATTGAGATTATTACATCCATACCATTATATTTCTTTACAAAACAAATGCGATATTCTTTACATATACCTCTTTAGGTCATATGGGAAAAACATTCACTGTATACGATATAAGAAATTACTGCTTTTCACAAAACAATAATGACTTGTAGAAATCATGACTTCAACTGTACAAAGTGCATTTTTATCCAGTGGACTTTTTCATGACCCAAGGGAGAATAAGAACAGTATATCCATCCTCCTCAAACATAGTCCATTAGTTTTAAATGTGTTGTTAAGGGATTTGTGATTAAAGAAATTAGGAAACAAACCAAAACTAGACGACAAGGTGAAGTGCAAGAGAAAACAGAAAGAATTGATCAAGTGTAGGTCCGAGTTGAGCTACAAGGATACAGAGAGCCAGCAGGAGGAGGGGCTTAGGGATCTGAAAGTGGGACAAAGTGATCAAGGAGAAAAGACGGCTGGGGCACGCTGGGGTCTGAGATACAAGTTGGGGGCTTCAGTGACATTGTTTATCTCCCCAGTGGGAGGGCAGTCTAAGGATTTGTCCTGTTTTCTCTAAAGTAGAAATATTTCTCTGAAACTTGCACCTGTCCTCCATTCACAGAGTCGGGCTTCCTAAAGCCCTTTATGTTTAAAGCCTACAGTGTCTAAGAAGGGTTTTGGCTTACAGACTCCATTTGAACCTTAACAAAATGAGCATGCATTCATTTGAATCCCTTGAAGCTTTAAAACAAGGCATACCCTTCTTCTTCCTGCTGATATATCATCTTTGGCCATAGTTTTTCTCGACATAAACTGCTTCACCCATATGAAAATCTGTTGATACGGGTAGTGTCTCTGTTTATGAGGATCTCAGCAAGTCTCTCCCTCAGCAGCTAGCATGCACCACCACACGACTTGATGATGTACAGAAAGGACAACTGGCCTGAGCCTGTGAAACATCCTGGTTTTCCAGGAAAAAATTTGATCATCAGCTCTTTCATCTCTACCTTCTCAAACAAAGTCTTATCCTCTCTTGAGATAGTGTTAAGTCAATAGGCATTCCACATTGTGCTGATTTTCCTAGCCACAGTGAATATTCTTTAAAAAATGAATAATTTTTTATTTCATCTATAACTATTCCTCATCTTTTTCTGAGTATCATTGACTGCTTAGATAACATTTGTCACATGGTGAATGATTTATTCTTTGTCTTTTTCAATTTTTCCTACAGTAAATAACTTTTCACTTCCAATGAGCTCATTTTTGGTTTCCATCATAATCATAATGCCTCTAATTAAAACTCCTCTTGCTTTTGTATAAGCTGACCATAATGGAATTAATAATGGCCAATATTTCAAAACGAAAGGCAAACCTGATGAAATCACAGTAATTTCTATGGTCTAAATGTTGTGTCCCCCCAAAAGTCACATGTTGGAATGCTAATCCCCAATGTGATGGTGTTAGGAGGTGGGATCATTGCGAGGTGATTAGGTCATGAAGGTGGAGCCTTCATGAATGGGATTAGTGCCTTTTTAAAAGAGGCTCCAGAGAGATGTCATGCCCCTTCTACCATGTAAGAACACAGCAAGACGTCAGCAGTCTGCAACCTGGAAGAGGCCTTCACCAGAACCTGACAATGCTGGCACCTTGATCTCAGACTTCCAACCTCCAGTACTGTGCAAAATAAATTTCTGTTGTTTATAAGCTACACACTTTATGGTACTTTGTTAGAGCAGCCTGAATGGACTAAGACAGTAATCTAACCAAAATGTGATGAGAGAGACTAAAATGTTCATACTACACTGCTCATGCCAACTGTCAGAGTAGGCAGAGTTGAGTCACTGTTCTTTTGGACCATAAGTTGAAAGATGCTATACACAAAGCACAAAACTGTATATAGTTGCTTTCTCTCTGTCCCTTCTACCAGACTGTGAATCATATGAGGGCAGAATCCACGTTTAATGCCTTCAGCATGTCCCATCATAACTGTTCCATAATAAAAATCCCTAGGGTGTATTTTCTGAATTCAACAAAACAAATTCATAGAACTCTCTGACTTCAAAGATAAAATGCAAAAGTTCTTTAGAGTAACATGTACCTACCTGAGATTGAACAGCAGAATTAGCTGGGAAACTTTATTCAAGTTCACATATCCCGTTGTCTCCACACTGAATATGTATTATTTAAGAAAGCTTCCAGAAGATTCTGACATGTGTTTCTGACTTAGAATCATAGAAATAAAAGATTCAGCTTGATTTTTTCGGTTATTTTTATTGTGTTACAATCACAAAGGCAATGAAGAAACAAATATACATATACGCATGTACTTATATACATATACATATGTATATATTTATTGATAGATAGATAGGCAGACAGAGATATGATATACAAATAGTAGTGAAACATTTGATCTGGCCTTAAATCCAAGAAATACAAATGTGAAATAGCAAATAAGAAATAATATCAAAAATTTTTGAATGTGTACAAAGATGATTTAATTATAATAGAAAAATACAAAAATAAAGAACATGTATTTTTCAAAGCATCACATGGGCTGCTGTGCCAATAAAGGTATTAGTCTGATGTTCTTATAAATAGTGACACTACTATGTGCTGGCCTTCAATATTTTTAAATGAATATAAGGTAAATGATTCACTACATTTTTCAAGAAAAAGTTTTGGGTATAAAGGCATGTTATCATCTCATTAAAACATTCTAACAATCAAAAAATAAAACTGCAGCTTAATTTCTGTTTTCAGTTTTAATTTTGTAGTCTCAAAGATGGCCTTAAGTACAATAAAAACAAAGGAGATTATTTTCAGATTATCACAATTATTTTTAGATTATCAAGAAAATCATAAACCATACCTCCCAAAAAGATGAAATTGAATAAGAAAATGTTATTTATACTCACTAGTATAAGCCTTCATAAAAAAGATAACAGATAACTGTAGTAATACACTCAGCATTAAGTAAATGTAGATATCTGGTTAAAATCTGCCCTCCCTCCCCCATTGACTGTATCAGTTTTCAACTGCTGCATAGCAAATTAACCAAAATTTAGTGGCTTAAAAACAACAGACATTTATTTTACAGTTTCAGCGGATCAGAAATTCAGGCATAGTTTAGCTAGATGGTTCTGGCTCAAGGTTTCTCATGTCCTGCAGTCACAACTGAATTGGGTAGGGAGGTGGTGGGGAACACGGACTTGAAAGCTCACTGACGTGGTTGTTGCAGGTCTTGGTTCCTCACCATGTAGGTTTTTCCACAGGGCTGCCTCATGATTTACAGTTGACTTCCCCCAAGCTGTAAGTGATTCCCTTGAGAATAAGAGAGCCCAAGCACCCTCAAGATGGAGGCCTCAATCTTTTATAACCCAATCTTGGCAGTGACATCCTCTCACTTCTGCTGTATTCTATTTATTAGAAGCAAGTCACTAAATCAAGCCTATATTAATTCCCTGGGAATTACACAAAGGGATTATATGAGGATCATTAGATGTCATCTCAGAGGCTGCCTACTACATCAGCTTAAAAAGGAACACTGCAAGCAATTTTGTTATTATCTCTAATTTACAACTCTGATGATCCCAGCAATTAAACTAGGAGTTGTAAGGAGGATAATCAAAATCCCCATCAAAGATGCAGCAAAGTAGTTCTACAAACCATGATAGAAAAACTCTCACAATTTCTGGCCATTTAGTAGGTTTCTGAGGTAGAAGCCTAATGCTGCCTTCTGATTGCCTTCTCAAAATTCCACTGAGAAAGAAGATGGCTTCTGCGCTCCATATATCGCATGCCCCATGGAACTGTGGGAGTAGTCTAGTCCTCTCCAAGGTGTGGTTAAAAGAACTACAGCCCAAGAGTCAGAAAGACTGCACTCTGGTTCCAGATCTGATAATAAATTTTCTGAGTATCAGTTTCTTTATGTATAGATTAACATTTTAAAGAGTTCCTTTCGTCCTACCAGTATTCAATCAATAACAATTGGAAGAAAAACTGAGTAATTTTACCTTTCATGAATCACCCACAATTGTTTTTCTGAATGTATAAGGTATTCTAAAAGCATTATTTGGGCTTCTTAAATTTCTAATGCAGCTAAAATCTCAAAAGTACTCCAACATGAAGCCTAGATTTAAATAACAAGGAACTAGTAAAATGCTGTTTTGTTCATCCATGAAAATAAGGGTCCTATTGCTGTAATAAGGCTTCCTTAACCTTTTAAAAATTGTAATTAAGTCCTGATTGTGGGGGGGGGGTGAGTGTTTAATAAATTTTTTATTTGGGGATATTTCAGATTTACAGAAAGGTTGCAAAGATAGCACAGAGAGTTTCCATACACCCTTTAGTTTTCCCTGAGGTTAACATCTTACATAACCATAGTACATTTGTCAAAACTAAGAATAACATTGGTACATTACTATTAACTAAACTACAGGCTCTGTTCAGATTCCACCAGTTTTTCCACTAATGTCCTTTTTTTCTGTTCCAGGACCCAATCCAGAATACCACATTGCTTTTAGTCATCTGGTCTCCTAGTCTCCTCCAATCTGTGAGAATTTCTCAGTCTTTCCTTGTTTTTCATAACCTTAACAATTTTGAGTAGTAGTGGTCAGTTATTTTGTAGAATGTCCCTCAACTTAAGCTGTGTGATGTTTTTCTCATGATTAGGCTTAGGATATGGTCTGAGGGAAGAATACACAAGATGAGGTGACCTTCTCATCGTAACGTGTCAAGGAGTACATGATGTCAGCATGGATTATTACTGATGATGTTAACCTTTATCACTTGGTTAAGGCAGTATTTGCCAGATTTCTCCACTGCAAAGGTATTTTTTTTTCCTTGTCTATATTCTGTTGATAAGATGCAATTCACTGCATCCAACCCACACTCAGGAGGTTCCGGGGCACATTTTATTATGACCCTTTTTTACCCAGTGGCAAAATTCATTTTGGAAATTTCAGTATGAATATACCTCCTCTCTAAATTTAAATCTCTATGACTTTTTATAGAAATTCATTTCCCAATAAATGCTTCTTTACTCCATGCTTCTTTCTCATTATGCCCACCTGGGATAACATTTAACATTAGAAAGAAGTAAAAAACATTTAATGATCCTTTGAAGGACAAAGTAGAAATATAAACTGCTGTCAAAATTGCATTAAATGACATTAGTAATTTATCCCCAAGTCAGTGAGTGATGGCTCTGATTTCGTTATGTATGAGGAAACAAACAAAAACAGAAACACTGAGTTTTTGCACAAATTTTTCTTTACTGCAGAACTGGAGAACATCCCTTTTTATAATTTTATAGCAGGAGAGCACTTTAAATTATTCTTATTTTGTAAAGACAGATATTTAAACTAAAGATTCCAAAACCAAACATTATAAAGCATCTGTCCTTGCTTGGGTTCTAACTCTAAGATTTCTTGGATTTTCATCTTTCTAATTAGACTGCATGGACCCTGACCATAGCTCTGAAGGTGATCTTGAAACACTAAGAGCTACAAAGTAGTTTGCTCAACAGAGCATCCTCTTGCCTGAAAATTTAAAATAACAATACTCCTATTCATTCCCTTCATTATTTAAGAAGTTTCGGTGTGATTCTCTTAGTAACGGTTTGTGCTACAGAATTTTGTGACTGGCAGAAAAATCTCTCTAAAAAGAAGTCCTACAGCTGTGAAATGTTCCCTCCCTGACACAGTTTCAGTCTGGAGGCATTTAGAGTGTGAAGTAAGAGTCTCCACTTTTATTGGCTATGTGTGAGTTGTTTGGTTTCTTGGCAGGCATGTTTTGCATGTTGAATATTTCCCATGAATACTTTCTTTTTGTTTAGTGTTTTGGGGCCTCTCGTTCTAGTAGGTAACCAATAAATTAAGCAAAACAAATTACATATCCCTTTTTTCATGTTTTGGTTATACATCTTTAAGAGGAAAGTGTTTGGGGCCTAAATTTTCTACTTAAATGACTAAATTCTAGATTTTTGTTTTGCTTGTTATAAACCCTCAACGAGTTTGTAATTTCCTTTGAGGGTAGGGATTATCTTGTGTTTGTTTATTTCTGCAGGGTGCCATACAGTGCTCAGCATAAAACAGGACATCAAAGTAGAAAGAAAAGAAAAAAAACCTCTTTACTCTAGATTTTATTCATTCCTAAAAGTTTTATAAAATACTTATAAACAAATTAATACTATAAGATTAATTCAAGATATAGTTTAAATATCTAGTGACCAAAAGATGCTCCAATATTTTAGTAACATTCTTTTATACAACCCCCATGTTAAGTACAGGTGGTTGTTATTTATTTGTATAGTAGTCTTCTGCATATTTATTTTCACTTCTCTACCTAACTTCTGATATTAACTTTTAAGAAAAACTGAAAAGACTCTCTGTTCTTTCTATCCTTTCAGTTGTCCACTGTGAGTGTTGTGCCAAGACACCAGCCTGATAAGACGAATCTTAACAGCTCAGGCATATTCATATATACTCTTATCTCACACACATAATCTCATGGCATCTTCTTTCCTATTTCTCTACCCAGGCTCAGATCCTCATCACCATTGCAGTAACCACCGACTGGAGCCAGCTCCCCTCTTCCGCAGCTCATTTTTCAAATTGTTACTACATTCAACCTTGTAAATTATATCCTGATCTTGTCTCTTTCGTACTAAAATAAATCCAATAGCTTCTTGTGTCCCATAAAATAAAGTCCCAAAAATATGGTTCTTGACAAATATTTTAAGAAAAATACAACATACCACAAGCCAAGTGTTCATGGAAAAGAACATGTATAAGACAAAAACACGAAGATTAGATAGGGAGATAGATAAGCAAATAGAATAGATGTGAAGGTATCCCTCTATAATTTAAGGAACTTTATTCATTGTTTGGCAATGAGGAGTGACTGCAGGATTTTTAGCAAGAAAGAGATAGAATAAAATTTTTATTTTAGGGGCAGCATTAAGACTACAGCACACACAAAAGGGAGAAAAAAAGAACTGACTGAAAAGTCGGATAGAAGCTTATCTCAGTTAAGTCCAAGTGAGAGATGATAAGGGGTAGAGAGAAGGAGATATAATCAGGACTAGAATTTAAGCTACTGGATGGCTGATTAGGGAAGTAGGGTGAGGAAGCTGAAAGAGCACAGAAGGTCTTTGGGATTTCTAGTTTGGATGACAAAGTGGATGGGTTTTACCAGTAGTGACAAAAATAGGAGGCATTAGTGGGTAAACAGATTTGGTTGGAGGAAGAGGGAATGAGTGCTTAGTGATAGGAGTGTGAAAGATGACATGAGCGGAGCCATATTAAAATAGAGCCAGAGCAGCCATTTCAGAGGAATCGCCTTGCAAGTCTTGTTTTCTTTATCTTCTAAACTGGACCAAATCACCAATATTCCAAGAAGTCGTTAAGGACAAGAATATCCTGTCCGAAAGAACTGATAGAACTGGACTTGCTGATGACCAGATTGCTAACCAATCAATGAACTACAAGTCTAGCCTTTTGCCTGATGATCAAACCTCTAAAGTTCAAACCTAGCCTTACCTCCTCTAGCACCAATGAACTCTTCTTTAATGCAACTCACCTCATCCTCCCTTTTCCCTTAAAAATCCCAAGCTGCTCTCCTGTAATAGGGACACTATTTGGGTTTCTACCTGAATATGTGCTCCCCGAATTGCAATTCTTTGATCCCAAATAAATGCTTTGCTTCCTAAACTGGTTTCTGTTTTTGCATGTTGACAAGAGAATGCTGAGTTTCGTTCTGTATTTGTTGAGGATGAAGGTCCTGTGGAACACTCAGAGAAAGTATTTAATATGGAAGTACTTAGGCAAAATTTTGTCTATAATTTTTCTTTTATTTCTGGTAGTGTCCAGCACATTGTCTTTAGTTTTCAATAAGTACTTCCTTAAATGAATTAACAGTTATGAATGAGGGAATGAATAACTGAATGATTACATTCAGGTTCCCAAATAGCAGAGAAGTGTTCATAATTTTTCTCTACCTCAGCTCATAAGCACTTCAAGAAGAACAAGATCCTATCCCAGCTCACTGTAGGAGTGCACCCTGCACTACAAGTGTTATCAAGCAGCCGTGGGCCAATCACATTTACCTGGCCCATGGAAAGAACTAGCAAAAATGGAGTTTCCACTGATCAGCTTCCAAATGTCCATCTGTGCACAACATCATGCTAGGAGAGGCATGGAAAGGGTGTTTTGTAAGCTGTCCCTAATGCTCCATGTGCTTGGGACACTACCTTTACTTTGCTTCTTCTTTACTCCCCCTTACTTTTGTTTTTTTAATTTCTTTTTGTTTCCTTGGCATTTTCTCTTCCTTTTTTGTTTTCCTGTTTATTAACTTTACTTCTCTGATTCTTCTCACAAATATCATTTATCATATTTCAGAGATTAAGAAACACTGTAAAGAGATTGGCTGGTCCTAGTAGGAAAATTCAAAAGCAATTTAATTCCATCTAACTGGAAAAAAAAGGACTTTTAATTTAGCTTATGATCAGAGAACATTCAAGTAAAATGTGCTGTAACATAACTACCGTCAAAAATCCAAAAAGAGTAAAAATTAAAACCAGATCAGTAAAATAGTATTTGGTAAGAGTTTATTGCACACATAAGAACAGCTTGTGAACTGGGACTCTCCAAACCAAAGGTGAAATGAGACTCAGAGGAGATAGCATTATAGGATGGCTTATAAAGTGAAAAGGAAGAAGTCTTTTAACCCTTACAATGATTGGTTATTACAATGAGGATTTCCAGATGGCAGAGGATTGGTTAAAAGTGATTATCATATCATTTTAGGAAGATGACTTAAGTTTCTGTTATAATTGTCAGAGGAATAAATTTACAAGAAATAACCTAAGATAAGTTCCACTTATGTTCATGAAGTAAGCTAGATTTAGTTTTGCTCATGTGGCTTAAACAGTTTCGTCTGTTTGGGGGATTTTCAAATCTAGTCTCCATTTTATTTTATTTTAACAATTCTCCTTTTTTGGTCATTCTCTCAGCAAGCTGAGAATGTGACCAACTAGTATAACATTACTCTTGGGTACCACTGCTGATGCAGTGCTTGGGAGGGATGGTTATGTAGTTGCTGTTACCAACAGCTGCATCATCATTGCAGACATGTGTGGTTGGATCATTGAGTTTTTCAAGTTGTCTAATCCTGATGGATATTATTTGATGTGTGAGTGCCTGCTGAAAGGCATTTAAAAGTCTTAAGAGTATACAACATTCTAGTGAGGTTAATATGATGGCTATGAGGAAAATAATAAGCAAGGATTAAAAATTTCCCCAGAGCAGAGATTCCCAGAAGCCAAGATTTAAATAAATCAGATAGGTTATAATCAGATTCCGGTTTTACTTTTCTAAGTCAATGTTCATTTTTCTGGATAATGTGTAATTGGGTTTCCATTTTTTTCTGAGTTATTTACATAGCACAACATGATGTCTTAGCAATCATATATCCTCATGATTACTTAGGACAGGATGAACATGATGATGTTTTATTTCAGGAGGTGGTGTTGCAGGTGAGCTTCCGCCTAAACTAGGTTTCATATGATGTGAGCAATCAGGTAATTTAATAAGAGAAATTTCTATGGAAACCAAAGAAAAACAAAAGTTAATAGTTGGAGCAAACTCAGTTTCTGAGTTTGGAGAGCAGTCAGTTGAGAAAATTTCTAGATTTTAGTTCAAAGCATCTTTAGATAGTGGAATGAGGATGGCAGATTCAGTCTGATGGAATTTCCTGGCTTGTAGCTTGACTGTCTTTGATGATGTCATTGGGCGTTCTGGTGAACACTCTTGAATGGCACATAGAGCAACAAGCATGAAGATTATCCATACATTACCTACTACAGTGATTTCTCTGAAGTTTACAAGTAGATAACAAAACCTCAAAGTTGTGTTTTATATCCTATATAATGTTTTATACAAATAGTATATGTTTTATATACTATTTGTTTTATATACTATAGTTTCCTATTGAAAACTTTTTTTTTCTATAGTCATCACATTTTTATTAAAGATAATTACAGTGGGACTAATTTGTTTGTGAAATAAGTCTAGTCTCATTAAACATGGCCTGATTATTTACATAAATGTAGCAAGAATAGTGATTCTATGCATATTTTCAAAAATGATATTCCAGTCAAAACTTTGGTAATATTCAAGGGACTTTATTGGCTCCATAAAGCTAATCTTCAGTCTTTAAAATTGTCAACTAATACAAAATCTCAGATTAGACCTTTAAAAGTCTCTTTAGGCTGAGAAGCCAAGCTAAGGACTCACCCAATTATGTTCTGTTACAAGGAGAACAGATTAGTTTTGAACTTATGTAAATATCTATATTGTCATGAAAAATAAGAACATTTAATAAGAGTTTCTGAATTCTGGAGGGATCAGATAGGGAGAAGAAGATAAATGTTTCAACCTTTGTTGGCAAGGTATACTTTACTCAATTAGTTATAGACAGCTTAAAAGAAAGGTGAAAGGGTGGTTCTTCAAATCTGGGAAAAAAAACATTCAAGAACCAGTAATGTTTCAAAGTCATAAAAATTATAATCATCTTCATCAGTTCATTCAGTCCCATGTAACTAATTCTTTTTTTTTCTTGATCTTTGGTTAGCAGTTTTGTGAATCAATCAATTTTCCATTAGAGTTCTAGAAATTCTTATGCAGTTCAGTGTTATGATCTTAAAGTTATTAGAAACTTGTATACTGGAGTAATTGTCAAGGTCTTTTCAATGAATTTCTTTAAAGGTGAAGAATTTTTTCCCATAGTTGATTGTAAATGTTTTCAGAG
The DNA here is from genome assembly GCF_020826845.1 of Diceros bicornis minor. Taxonomy (NCBI): domain Eukaryota; kingdom Metazoa; phylum Chordata; class Mammalia; order Perissodactyla; family Rhinocerotidae; genus Diceros; species Diceros bicornis. The sequence goes on along the minus strand of NC_080762.1, from coordinate 49,930,703 downwards.
AATAAAAAACAGTAAAAAAAGAACTGTTTTTGAGTGACAAAAGACTTAAAAATAGCCATGGTTAAAAATTTGGCGAGAGTTTACTAAAAATATGATGCAATTGACAGGTAAATTTGATTGTTTTTGTGATATACAATATTTTAAAATAATAACTGGAATTATGGCTGATAAATTATACCAGAACATATCAGATTTTATATAATTTCTAGAAAACTTATATTAATAATATATACTCAGATAAATATAATATAAAAAGGTTAAACATTACTTTTTATTTAATGTTTCCCATGCAGTTTATCATATCCAATAAGCCTAAATAAATTAATATTCTCTTTTTATAAGGAGAAAGGGCAAATAGTTTAAGATCTTCCAGGGACCCTCCGGAAAATCCCAAAGTTAGTTTGAGGTCAAAAAGACTTCATTCAGAATTTGATTTTGGGAAGTTTGTCAAAAATATCGAAAAGTGTAAAATATTTTACCAAAAGAGATCACAGATCACTGTGAAACAACCCTTACTTATCCATTCAACCAAAGTGACAAAAGATTTCAAAGGCAAATAAAGCAAGTTACATAGTTGTAAAAAAAAAAAAAAAAAAAAAAAAAAAAAACTTAGCTCTTTTAATACTGAAAAGACTATTTTTCTCAGTAATCAAAGACCTGATAAAGACAAAGTGAAGCACAGGAAATATTTTGATGAGACATAGAATGTTTGTTTCCTAGGAAGATTACATTAAAGAGAAAGAAAAATCTTTTATAATCTTTTATTAAGAGCAGACCAAAATATAAGAAATTTTGTGATTTTAACAGAGAAATTAAACTCTAGTTTTGTATCAGTCCATTACTGAGCTCATTTTAAAAATCCTGATACATCTATTCAATTTTAGCCAGGTTTAACCTCACAACATAAAATTTATTTTCTGCAAACCTTCTGCAATTTTCTATATCCATTTAGGTTTTATCTTATTCTTTTTCTCTTTCTTATTCTAGAACAACCAACCATTTTGTTTTAGGATAAAATTACTCTTTTTTTTTCCTTAACAAAAACACATCCTATATTCCTTGCATACTCTTCCTATAAAAACACACATCCCATTTTCTTCCCAAAATTTGGGTACAAAGTTGTTTCCCTTCCCTCTTATTGTTTCTAGTAGTTTTATTTTTACATAATGATTATAAATTTAAACTATTAATAACCTTTACTTTCTAGTGAAAACTAGACAGCAGGTAATTGTGAACTATCATATATTAGCATTGTATAGTAGATTAGCAAATTTATAAATAAATAATTATAAAAATTATAATTTTCTAGAGATATGTTTTTCATTGTACAATTTTTAGTGGGGCAAAATTCATATTTATTAATAGACTCAAATTTCCTTTGTAGTCTGTAAAAAATTAAGAAGCCAAAGTAGATAAACTCATGTTTAGCAATTAATGTTTCAGTATATTATCTTATTTATAAATGATATAGATATTCAATGAATAGCTATTATTTAGTTTACCTTAGTATAAACTTTTATCTTATTTATACTTATTTAAATTACTTCTTTTTAACAATTATGCTAGAGTTAGACTAAACAGTTGACCATCATTTTAAATTATTCTTCTTGGTGACAAATTTTGTAACACAAAGATAGCATGAGCTTATTTGACTACTAAACCCAGGTAGAAAAAGTTGTATGTTTACATTATATTTAATGTTGAAAACTCTGAAGATATGCCTGTTTTTATTAAACCAACAAACTGAAACTAGTTTTTATTAAACAAAGATTATCCTAGATCATGTGATTTTGAAAAACATTTGGGTTTCTATATTTTTGAGAGTTTTAGGAATACTTTATTTAAGTGTTTATTTTTCTTTAAGCCAATTAAATAGAGCTCTTTTAAAAATATGACATGTATACATAATATACATACACACACAGATATACATAAACATATAGATAGACACAAAAAGAGATCATATAGCTTTCATTTTTAAATTTTAGCCGTGTCTCAGATTCAGTAATTCAAAACCCAAAAGAACAGCTTGATCCAAATTGCATCTCTGGCAGATGGACTAAGTTAAGTTTACCTTAGTTGGTCAAACATTTTTACTAAATATTTTTTTATTTGTGTGCTATAAGGATTCTTTATAGAGAAGCTATTTTTGGAGTCATTTTGTCGTTTAGAAGCTTCTGCATACCAATCAAAGAACGCATTCCATTGTTTCTGAGAGGTTTCAGATCCTCTCTTTTCAAAAGTGCCCTTTAGTGTGGGTGATCTTCTCTAATTAAAGTTTCCCGAAAATGGCCATTACAATTCCAAATTACTCAAAAGTTCACTCATTTTGCAAAAAGGCCCAAGATCCTGTTCCATAGTTGGTATACATATAGAAAGCAGGAGTTTTTGAGGGAAGTGGAGAAAGAGTTTTAGACTAGGCAGAACATAATTATGACTTTAAATTCCCTAAAACAAAAAATCTATGGTGAGTCCAGTAATTTTACTGCTGCCCCAAAACAAGGGAAATCATGAGATTTCTCCTCTTATGAACAGAAGGGTGACTAACCAAGAATCTGCAACAAACAAAATACAGGCATGCACAATAAAATAACAGAGCTCAAATCGCAAAGAGACTGGAGCTCACATCCAAGAGAAACGTACCCTTGAGTTCTATCACTGGCGAGAAAGCATTAAGCGAAATGGGCTCTGTGGATACCAGCACATTGTCACTTACCAGCCTCAAAGTCACTGCGGGGGCGGGGGAGGGTCTTCCTTGGATCCCACTTCTGACACTAGAAACTGTCAAAATTCCATCAAAAATTAAAATTAGATCAGTAAAATAATATTTAATAAGAGTTTATTTTGCACATAAGAAGAGTTCATGAATTAGCAGTCTTCAAACCAACAGCATAAGAAAGCTCAGAGGCATGATGTTGCAGGATGGCTTATAAAGTGAAAATAAGGAAGTTATTTAACCTTTACAATGATTGGTTATTACAATGGAGATTTCCAGACAGTAGGGGATTGGTTAAAAGTGATTATCTTATACCAGTTTAGGAAGATGACTTAATTGTCTTTTATGATTATCAGAGGAATACATATTTACAAGACACAACCTAAGTTAAATTTTTTGTATGTTCATTCACTAGATTTAGTTTTGCTTTCCTGGTTTAAATGGTTTTGTCTGCTTGGGGGACTTTCAAGCATGGTCTCTATTTTATTTTATTTTAACACTATTATGGAATCTAAATGTTTTGTTAAGTTTCAAAATATTTCAATAATAATGGCTTTAATTATCTTGTGGCGACAACTAGGAATTCTGGAGTTTAAAATCTCTTCTTCAAAGAGAAGTATTACTTCAATTTCAGACTCAAGCCTAAAAGAAGACATAGAATGTATTAAAGATTTCTAACAGGCTCAGTGTTCTAACAATTGGCAATATATGAAATCACTGTCTTTGATTTCTGCTTGGGAAATGAGTATTATCTTCCCTAACAGGTGTGTACATTACTAAAATTGACAAATGTTTGAAGAACTTAGAAAAAAAGAAATCACTTGGTACAGAACGAATCTCTCCTAGTAACTCCTAAAGGAATCTCTCCTAGTAACTCTTACTCAGTAAATATTTATTGAATTAACAAATTTATTCTCTGAATACAAAGGTGTATAATCGCCCTGATTAAATTATCTCAAATTCTGTTAAGCAGATTCAGAATCAGTATAATTCTTCTTTCTTGAGGTGGTAGAGCAAAGTGGAAAAGAACATAAACTTCAGAGAATAAAAGTCTTTATTTCAAGTTACTCCACTAGTTCTTAGTAACTGCATCACGATAAACTGTTTAATCTCTCTGAACCTCAGTTTCTGCTTCTGAAAAATGGAGATTGTAGCATCTAACTCTTCGGGTGAGGTCAAACATGACTGTGAATTAAAGCATTTAACACAGTAGTGGCCATGTAGTACATGATAACTATTGCTATTTTCTCCAACAATTTTTAATGGTTTGCAAAGAAACAGAATAATATAAATTTATCACAATATTGAACTACCGTTAAACAATAATAGAAGAAATTCTAACTTTCTCTTGACAAAGAATGAATGATGTTGCATGATGTTGCCTTTGTATTGCTAACAAATGAAATGTGTTTTGCTCGCCACATATGGAATTCCAGGGCTCCTTCTAGCATACTTGGAGTCAGCATCACATGCCTGAATTACTCAGGAGAGTTTAAGGGAGGTAAGAAGATCCTTGCTCAGAAGCAGCCAAAGTCTTGTAATTTCTAGGACCTAGACTGAAGAAAGTGCCAGGAGCAATTAATTTTATGGATACTATTGATGAGCATGGACAGCTAGAAAGTCCTTGAAGAAAGGTGAGCAACATGTGTCATTATTCTCAGTGAATGACCTTTCTCAAAAAGACGACTGACTGGCGTGGTACCCATGCAAATGACAAAGAAGGATGACTCACTGCGTTTTAATTGGCATTACCTTTGGTAAGTAGAGATGTTCCAATTCCGGAGAGAGATAAAAGCCTCTTTTATTTCTTTGGCAGCTCTTTTTATATGTTTTTAACCCTGCTTATCTCCCAAATTAGATAAAGTAGCAGAAAGGTTCATAGAGAGAAGTATAGAGAAGGAGGTAAGGTTCATAGAGAGACTTACATAAGAGAAAGGCTTGTGAAAATTCTTCCTGAAGTAGGGTGGCAGAGCTGCCCCGACTAACAGGAGTGTGACCCAACCTGTCACAAACTGGACAGAAGAAGAAAGAGGACGTATAATAGCTATTTTCTTCTTATTTCAAAAAAGTTATGAACATATATATTTTTTCTTTTTCAACTTAAAGACTAGTAATGTAAGAGTTTTTCAAAATATTTGAGATTTTTCTACCACCTAGAAAATCTACTGAGACTTTCAATCTCTTCCTAGGCAAATAAGACTTGAGACATTATCTTTTTCCCTTTCAACTTGTTACCTTACTTTTGTTAAAGAATCTTAAAGACTACATTAGCTAAAAATGAGGAAGGATCCAAATGGTGAGAGATAATGGTGAGTAATAATGTAGTACAGTGGAATACAGAAACACTGTGTTATTTCAGAAACGAGAATAAAAACTACTGCACTGTTTTGTGACAGCACAAGCGCAGAGCAGGCTAACATCAGTAACTTAACAGCATAAGGTCGTTTTACCCTTGAATGAAAATATTTAGTGCTTTTAATCAGCTCACATAATTGAGTCTTACCACTGCTTGGAAATCTACGACAAATGGAGCTCTTGCCCAGTTTTTGTAACTGAATGTTTTAGGAGAAAGATGGAAGTTCATTGGCATTTCCTCTAAGTGATCGATTGAAGTGTTGTCCTTTTAAATAAATAAATAAATAAATAAATAAATGAGGAAAAGGAAGCTTGGTTTGGTTATGACTGTTTAGTTCTCTGTGACATGCATTCTCTCCTAGACAGGTGCACGTAAAACAATTTGAAATTGTTTGCCCTCATTGTCATCATTTGACCCTTGTTTCTGAACTCAGTCCGGCATTTTTGTTAACACTGTATGAGGCACCATAAATTATAGTTCCAGGAGCCCTTCACTGACCTGTTTGGAGACTGTTTAAGGAGAATGAGTCTAGTGTGGGTTTTTGACACCAGCAACTTGACATGTTACAACTCAGTATACAGAAGACTATAAAAGACTGCTTCTCTCGCTGTGGGTTTTTTTTTTTTATGACTTGAAAAAGATTTCTTTAATTAATAAATTATTTTATTGAAGAAACATTGGTTTATAACATTCTATAAATTTCAGATGTACATCATTATATTTTGACTTCTGTATAAACTACATCATGTTCACCACCAAAAGTCTAGCTGCCATCCATCACCATAGAAATGTGTCCCTTTACCCCTTTTGCCCTCCCCCCAACCTCCTTCCCCTCTGGTATGCATCAGTCTGTTCTCCAAATATATGTGTTTGTTTGTTTGCTGTTGTTGTTGTTTTATCTCCCACATGTAAGCGAAATTATACAGTATTTGGCTTTCTGAATCTGACTTATTTCACTTAGCATAACATCTACCAATTGGGAGAAGACGTGCAAATCATATACCAAATAAGGGGTTAATTTCCAAAATATATAACGAACTCAGACAACAACAAAAAAACAAACAACCCAATTAAAAAATGGGCAGAGGATCTGAACATATTTCCAAAGAAGATATACAGGTGGCCAACAGGCACATGAAAATATATTCAACATCACTAATTACTAGGGAAATGCAAATCAAAACCACAATGAGCTATCACCTCATGACCATCAGAATGGCTATTATTAAAAAGACAAGAAATAACAAGTGTTGAAGAAAATGCAGAAAAGGGAACCCTCTTGTACTGCTGTTGGGAATGTAAACTGGTGCAGCTGCTATGGAAAACAGCATGAAGGTTCATCAAAGAATTAAAAATAGAACTACCATATGATCCAGTTATTCTACTTCTGGTATTTATCCAAAGAACACAAAAAACACTAATTCACAAAGATATATGCACCCCTATATTCACTGTAGCATTATTCACAATAGCCAAGACTTGGAAACAATCTAAGTGCCCATCAATGGATGCATGGCTCAAGATGGCGTGCTATATATACACAATGGAATACTATTCAGCCATAGAAAAGACAATATGTTGCCATTTTCGACAAAATGGATGGACCTTGAGGGTATTATGCTAAGTGAAATAAGTCAGAGGGAGAAAACCTACAGTTTTAAAAGGAGTTCAAAGCCCATGTTAGGAACCTTTCTGCTGCTGAAGAATGGAGACATTCCCAAAATGTGGGGAAAACCACATGGACTTACAAACAAAAGTTTGTCTCAAATTTCAAGCACATGGAATTTTCTTATTGTTTGAGTAACTGCTGCAGTTCAGTTTCCCTCAAACTACACACCTGAAAACACATAAATGTGTTTCCAAACTTTTTCTGAGAATAGAATCCAAGAGGGAATTCATCCCAAAGCAAAGCTATCAGCGAATGTATTCTTCCAGTTTGTATGCTATATTCACCAAATATCCATTTCTAAGATAGCAGCCTGCTCCTACCCCCAGGATACTAGGGGACAGAAGAGATGAATAAAGGCACATATTGGATATTTACGTGTTTAAATGATTTCAATTTGTGAAAATTACTAAACGATTTTTGGAATTAATAATTGTAGTTTACATATTCTAAATATGATAAATTTAGTTTAAGTATTCTAAATATGATAAATTCTACTAACAATCCTGGTAAATTTTTGCGTCAGTTTTTAAGTCCCAGATGAAAGAGAATATTTAAAGGAGTGAAACCTCTCCTGTTCAATCTAAGAATAAGCCAGTCAAATAAAGGAAAAGAAGACAACAATTAGAATACAGACAACTCCAACTTTCTTTTATCCTTTATATTTTATTGACTGTTTTAATAGTTGACAGATGAAAAATTTATGTTAAAATACACCACCCAAGCCTAAAATAAATGTTCAATCAATATCTAAAACTGTCAGTCAACCAGGGAGGACAGACTGATATTAGACCTGGGTTATAATAGATGGCTCCAAAGATTACTGCACTCATCTCCATCCCAGCCAACCAGAAGGTGAATAAAGCAAAGATGAAAGTGCCTAGGAGTTTTCAAAAATGAGGATTGGAAGGGGAATGTTTTACTTTATCCCATTCCATTACCTATAACTCAATCACATGGCTACACTTAACTGCAAGGGAGGCTGAACACACAGTTGAGATGTGTGCCTAGAAAGTTGAAGAGAATATGGATTTTGATGAATATGTAACAGTTCCTGCCATATAACTAATCCTCAAACTACTCTAAACTTTACTCTTGAATAAATTCAGATAATCTAAAAAATAAATAAATAAATGAATCAAAATCAATATGGCTCAAAAGATCAAGGTTCCAGGAAGGGGACAATATAAATTGTTTCCTATAGGTACAACATAAGAGCCTCCAGGTGTCCTCTGGGGAGAAAAGGAAACAAAATTGGTACCCTGGAGTATTTTAGGTTGATTATATGGGAAATTGTGTCAAATATGAAATATGAAAATTGCAATGATTTACAAAAGATCCATCAACACTCTTCCTCTTGGAATCTTTACTTAGTGGTGCAAGTGTTTAGGTGTTTAGAATTATCAAGCAACCTTATTTTGTAACTGTTTGAAAACTGCAATCCCATCTATAGTTAAGAGTTCCTACAGTTCTTTTTATGTCTGTTCTGTAGAAATTGCACTCTAATGTGTTTTAGTTATGTTTTTACTTCCCCAAAGAGGAATGTCATTCAAATTAAAATGAACCTAACCATAAAAGTTAACAATTTAAATATATGCTATTTTTTCCTCTAACCATTTCTGTATTTTACAGCTTTCTTATTCTCATTAACAGGGAATAGTTAATATAAGATTGCAACATTAAAGAGAAGTTGTTTGAAGAAGGATTAAAGCTATGTTTAAAAATGGTCTTTTTTTTCCTTAATCTTTTCAATAGGAAACTAAATGCTTTTCATCTAGCATGTTTATTTATTTATTTATTGTGACGAAGATCAGCCCTGAGCTAACATCCATGCCAATCCTCCTCTTTTTGCTGAGGAAGACTGGCCCTGGGCTAACATTTGTGCCCATCTTCCTCCACTTTATATGGGACTCCGCCACAGCATGGCCTGAGAAGCGGTGCATTGGTGCGAGCCTGGGATCTGAGCCCGGGCCGCCAGCAGCAGAGCGTGCACACTTAACCGCTATGCCATGGGGCCGGCCCCTACTTATTTATTCTTAATTCTTCAAGCATGACTAAAAGAAATGAAACATTTTGCCAAATTCAAAGTGAAAATGACAATGAGCCATTTTCCCAGTTTCCTATCAATATTTGAGGGAATTGATGTCAATTAAATGTAATAAACTTTAGTTATTGTTTTTTAGTTGAACTTTTAATTTTAAGATAATTGTTTATTATTATTGTTTTAAGATTATTATTATTGTTACAAGATACTGTTTATTATTAAGATAATTAATAATTTTAAAATAATTTTAAGATTCACTTCCTGTTGTAAGAAGTAGTATAGAGAGTCCCTTTGAATTGTTTACCCAATTTTCCCCAATGCTAACACTTTGTAAACTATATTATAATAATATAACAAGAATATTGACATTGATGCAATTCACTGATCTTATTCAGATTTCCCCAGTTTTACTTGCACTCATTTGTGAGTGTGTATGTGTGTTTGCGTGTGTGTGTGCACGTGTGTATTCAGGTCTATGCAATTTTATCACATGTGTAAGTTTGTGTATCCACCACCACAGTCAAGAGACAGAACAGTTCCATCAGCACAAAGATTCCCGATTTTGTCCTTTTATTATCACACTGTTATGAGAGGTTCGGGGATTCGATCGGAGACGTAAAAGACACTTTCCACTCCAAACAAATGGACTGAAGGTATATTTTATTATATAGAGGATAGTAAAGGCGACACTCTGCACACAGATCCAAATAGGTCAAATATTAAGAGGGAAAAAACATCAGCCCGACTGGAAAGGGAAAGCACCCACATCGGCTGAAGAGAAAATGACACAAATCAACCAGAAAGAGAAACATCAGGTTGACCGAAAAGAGAACACACCAAATCAATTACTTCATATCAAATCAATTACTTCACATCAAATCAGTTACTCACAGCATCCACGCCCCACTGCCGGGAGAGCCCTGTCAATCGACGCGGCTGGGCAAGGATCACACGTCCTGGGCAAGGTGTCCCTTCCACAGGTGGAACTCTCAACTGGGTCTCAGTTTCCAGCAGTTTTTATACCATCAGTAATTTTCAGAGTAAGCAATTACAGAGTTTGCAGAGCAAGCATTTAGTGTTCCCTTGCACAAAATGGTTATCAGTGGCGTACGTGCACTGAGCCCCCTGGCTAACGTCCCAGCCCAGTAGTTGTGTACGTGCATTGTTCTCTTTGGTTATCGTCCCAGCCCGGCACAGATGGCCAGTCCATCCCGTGCTACGACGCTCCAAGAGCCTTGAAATGTTACAACTTGCAACTCCCTCCGTGAGAGAAGGGCCAGTTCCCACCACGCAGAAAGCAGCTTTTATATTTCTTTTTTGTGCTGGTGGCTGTAGGTCAATGGAGCGGCCAAACATGGCTGTACTCATGTCAAGACACACACCCACCTTCTTGCTCTTCACCACCCTCCCTAACTCCTGACAACCACTAGTCTGTTCTCCATCTCTAGATTTTGTCATTTCAAGAATGTTATATAAATGGAATCATACATTATGTGTGGGAATGACTTTTTTCACTCCATATAATTCCTTTGAGACTCATCCAAGTTGTTGTGTGTACCAACAAAATTTTAAAATGTTAAGTCTACTAAGTAATATAAGGCAAATGTAATCATAATTTTAATCTAGTTTTAGGATCACTAACTAACTTTTTCTTCTTTAAATGATCTAGTTTAGTACTTCTCAATCACTAGAGGCCTGTTAAACAAAAACGTAGTTTGCTGGGCCCCACCCTAGAGCTTCTGATAAAGTAGTCTGGGAAGGGCCTAAGAACACATATCTCTGAAAACTCCTTGGTGAGGCTCATCCTACTTTGAATAGCACTGTTTAAAATTTATAATTAAGAGCTCATTATAATTTTAATTTGAAATATCATTCTAAAAGAATTCATCCTCACTCTTCTATACCCAAAAGTTGTGGGTCTAAGAGAGAAAGTAACATATTCTCAATCTTCTCAAGGAATACTCCATTATACCCAAAAGGAAAACAGATTTTCTAAATCAGGTAATAAATAAACAAATAGAAAACAGGCAATTAACAAAGGAGGAAATACAAACAGCCAATAAACATATGAAAAATGTTTCTCAGTAGTAATAAAGGGAATGCAAATTAAAGCAATGAACTCATAAAATCTTATTGGCAAATATTTCAAAATTTGGTGATATGACATGTTGGTAAGAGGAGAGAGAAACACATAGCCATAACAGGTAATGACCAAAGTTACTTTTATGGGCAATTTTTTATAATTTATTAATATTAAATATGCCATATGATCCAGCTGCTATGACACCAGTCCTCTATGCTAAAAAGAGAGCCAAATACATGCCCAATGCAGCATATTATAAGGGTTTTTATTGCAGCTTTTTGAAAAATTAAAGTTACCTAAATGTCCATAAATAAAGAGAAAAGTAGTTAATATACCAGTTTTAAGAAAATGAAGTCACTATGCACAAAGGTGGAAATACTTGAAACAAAGCGCGTTGAAAAAAACTTGCCACAATACAATACATCCAGTTTACCATTTATGGTAGCATTCATAGGATACAAATAATAGCAAATAATGATTAAATGCTTACTACATGTTTGGTACTATACTAAGTAAATTACATGCATTAACTAATTACTTTACTCCTTACAACAGCTGTATAAGTTGAGTACCATTAATAATAACTAAGATTAGATTTCTGGATCTGGTCCAAGATGGCAACATAGAAAACTCCTAAGCTCACAGTCACACTGAATGTATAGCTACACACTGAGCAATTCCCTCAGAAAGAAATCCAGAAACTAGCTGAGTGAACCTACACATCAGAAGAATGAGAAAATAGCCACATCAAAATGGGTAGGAAAGGCTGAGACACACTCTCACCATAAAGCCTACCCCTGACACAGCAGCATACAATCAGGAGGCAACTCCTAACTCCCAGCTTCTCCCTGAGGAGCACAGAGTTTGAACCTTATGTTTAGTGCCCCAACTTTTAAGATTCCCACCTGAGGGATAGGCCCCCAAAACATCTAGCTCTGAAAGCCAATGTGGCTTGTGTCCACAAAAACCACGAGACTATAGGATACAAAGGAACACAGTTCTTAATGAATTCTAGAGGAATTGTATGTCTATTCCCCCAGGGCTCAGCTCTGAGGGAGCAGGAAAAAATGCCCACTTCTCAGTCTTTCCCTGAAAAGGGTCTATTTGCATACATTAAAAGCTGCTGACTAAGAGTAAGGTTATAATTTAGCACACATATAGGGGCTGACTGCCATCCTCCCCAGAGACCAGGGAAACCGGAGGACACTTCCTCTGCCTCTAGCCTACTCCAAATCACCAGCATCTCCCTGGAAGCAGCTTGTACACATGTCTGCACTCCAGCTTTAGTGGCTAAAGTATCTGAGGGATGGCCTCCTTGATCACCTGGCTCTGATAGCCACTGGGGATTGCATTCACGAACCCCAGAGGACTGCAGCAAACAAAGAAGCAGTTCTTAACTGGCTATCCTCCCAGAGTTCAGAGCACAGGGGACAAACAGAAACACTCATCTCCTAGTCTTTTCCTGAAAGGGGTCTATTTGCATACTTTGAAAGCTGCTGCCTGAGGATCAAGTTTCTAATTTAGCACACATCTAGGAGCTGAATGACATCTTCCCTGGAGACCAGGGAAGCCTGTGGACACCTTTTCTCTCCTCTCCCTCTAGCCCACTTTAAGTTGTCAGTATCTCCCTGGAAGGAGCTTGTACACACATCGGGTACCCCAGATTTTCCAGCTGCTGCCAAAGAGATAGGTCCCTGGATTGCCTGGCTTTGATAGCCAACTTGCATTCACAAGCCCCACATGACTGCTGCAAACAAAGAAGCAGTTCTTAACGGGCACAAGAGTACCTCCCTCCCCCACAGCTTTACACCGGGGCCTAGCATGGGGGAGCAAGTAAAAACACCTATGTCCCAGTTTCTCCCAGGAAGAAACCTAACTGTGTACTTTCTCAGCTGCTGTCTAAGGGTCCAGCTTCCAATCAACTGGCATTTAGGTGCTAACTGTGATCCTCTCCTTTGGGACACTGATGGGTCTTGGCACACCCTCAAATATTGGGAGGCACCAAGAACAGAGAAGGTGGTTTGGACATTCATAAAGGTTTAAGAGACAACCAAGAGCTCAGATTGAACTGATTGGCAAGTTTTATCTCCTACATGGGAGCACTCTGTCAAGACTGGGAGTGGTGGCTGCTTTGGCTAATGTGCAGACACCGACACAGAGAGTCAAGGAAAAGAAAGAAACAGGGGAATATGTTCAAAACTAAAATAAAAATAAAAAAATAAAACTCCAGAAACAGACCTTAAAGAAATGGAGATAAGTGATTTGTCTAATAAAGAGTTCAAAATAATGGTCATAAAGATGCTCACTGAGGTCAGGACAGCAATGCATGAACAAAGTGAGAATTTCAAAGAGATAGAAAATATAAAAAATTACCAAGGAAATCACAGAGCTGAATAATACAATAAAAACTGAAAAATTCAATAGAGGGACTAGATGAAGACTAGATGCAGTCTTCATCTAGCAGGCTAGGTGAATCAGATTAGATGAAGCAGAAGAAAGGATTTGTGAACTCAAAGACACAGCAGTGAAATTCATCCAATCTGAAGAGTGGAAAGGAAAAAGAATGAAAAATGATGAAGATCGCTTAAGCGACTTTGAAACACCATCAAAAGGACCAATATATGCATTATAGCGGTCTCAGAAGGAGAAGAGAGGGAGAAAAGGAAAGAAAGCTTATTCAAAGAAATAATGGCTGAAAACTTCCCTAACCTGGAGAAAGAAACAAACATCAGATCCAGAAAGCCCAAAAGTTTCAAATAAGATGAATCCAAAGAGACCCACAGTGAGACACATTATAATTAAATTGTCAAAAGTTAAAGACAAGAAGAGAATCTTAAAACCAACAAGTGGAAAGCAACTTGTTACATACAAGAGAATCCCTATAAGACTATCAGCAGGTTTTTCAGCAAAAAATTTGCAAGTCAGAAGAGAATGGCACGATATAGTGAAAGCGCTGAAAGTAAAAAACTGCCAACCAAGAGTACTCTTCCTGGCAAAATTGTCCTTCAGAATTTAAGGAGAGATAAAGAGTTTTCCAGACAAGCAAAAGTTGAAGGAGTTCATCACCACTAAACCAGCCTGACAAGGAATGTTAAAGTGAGTTCTTCAAGCTGAAATAAAAAAGATGCTAATTAGAAACAGGAAAATATATTCAAGTATAAAACTCACTGGGAAAGATAAATATATAGTTAAATTCATAATACTCTAACATTGTAATGATGGTGGTAAATCAATTATAACTGTGGTATGCAGATTTCAAACTATACTACAAAACTATTGTAATCAAAATCATATAGTATTGGCATAAAAACAGACACATAAACCAATGAAACAGAATAGAAAGTCCAGAAATAAGCCCATACATATATGGTCAATTAATTTACAACAAAGGAACCAAGAAAATACAATGGGGAAGGATAGTCTCTTCAATAAATGGTGTTGGGAAAACTGGATAGCCACATGCAAAAGAAGGAAATGGAACCACTATCTTGCACTGTACACAAAATCAACTCAAAATGGCTTAAGGATCTAAACACAATACCTGATACAGTAAAACGCCTAGTTGAAAACATAGAAGGTTATCTCCTTGACATCCATCTTGGCAATGATCTTTTGGATTTGACACCAAAAGCAAAAGCAACAAAAGCAAAAATAAACAAGTGTGACTACATCAGATTTAAAAGCTACTGCACAGCAAAGGAAACCATCAACACAATGAAAGGCAATCTATGGAATGGGAAAAAATATTTGCAAATCATATATCTGATAAGGGGTTTATGTCCAAAATAAATAAAGAACTCACACAACTCAATAGCAAAACAAACAAACAATACAGTTAAAAAATGGGCAAAGGAATTGAATAAATATGTTTTCAAAGAAGGCATACAGATGGCTAACAAGTACATGAAAAGGTAATCAACATCACTAATCATCAGGGAAATGCAAATCAAAACCACAGTGAGATATCATCTCACACCTATCAGAATGGCTATCATCAAAAAGACACGAGATAAGTGTTGGCAAGGATGTGGAGAAAAGGGAACCCTTTTTGCTCTGTTGATAGGAATGTAAATTGGTGCAGCCACTATGGAAATCAGTATGGAGGTTCCTCAATAAATTAAAAATAGATGATCCAGCTATCCCACTTCTGGGTACATATCCAAAGGAAATGAAAACAGGATCTCAAAGAGATATCTCCAGTCCCATGTTCAATGCAGCTTTATTCACAATAGCCAAGATATAGAAGCAATCTAAGTGTCTGAACAGACGAAGATACCACAGATAAAGAATATGTGGTATATATATACAATGGGATACTATTCAGCCATGAGAAAGAAGGACATCCCGCTGTTTCCAACAACATGGGTGTACCTCCAGGGCATTACGCTAAGTGAAATAAGTCAGACAGAGAAAGATAAATACAGTATGATTTCACTTAAATGTGGAATCTAAAAAAGTCAAACTCTTAGAAATGGAGACTAGAATGGTGGTTACCTGGGGCTGGAAGGTGAGGGAAAAGGGGAGATGTTGTTCAAAGAGTACAAACTTCCAGTTATAAGATGAACAACTTCTGAGGATCTCATGTACAGCAGAATGACTATAGTTAACAATATTCTATTACGTACTTGGAAGTTGCTAAGAGAGTAGATCTTAAATGTTCTCACCACAAAAAAGAAATGATAATTATGTGATGTGATACAAGCATTAGCTAAGGCTATGTTGGTAATCATTTTGCCATATGTGTGTATCAAATCAACATGTTGTACACTTTAAAGTTACACAATGTTATAAGTCAATTATATCTCAATAAAGCTAGGAACAAAAAAATTCACTTCCAAAACAAATAACTGACATTACTGAATACTTGCTATATACGCTAGGTATTGTTCAAAGTAATTTAATAATAATAGTAGCTAATACTTATTGAATGTTTACTGAATCTCAGGTACTGTGGTAAGCACACTATACAATCCTAAGAGGTAGGTATTATTTATTTTTTATCTATTTATCTGACAGAATCCTAGGAAGGATTTAGGAAGAAAAGGAATCAATGGCAAAGCTGAGGGTGTTAGCAGCAACAATCAAGAGGCTTCTCTCTAGGGCATAGTCATTAATTGACTCCACTTCCATAACATGGAAAGTTTGCCTCCCCTATCAAAGATCAACTTCCCAGAAGAGAGGCTTGGTCACCTCAGCTTGGGGAAGATGTCAACCCTACAGATCAATCAGCTCTGCCCAGAGTGGCAGAACCACCGGTTCAGACACAGTCAATGGAGGCCCATCTCTATGTTTTGACTGATCTCTGAAATGGATGAATTTTGGGGAAGAGGGCAAAAACAAAGATATAAGCCAGGAAGTTCACCCCACCTCTTGTCTCCTTATTCTGTGAAGCCCCAGGTAGAGAAAACAATGAGTGGGAGCTATTGCTGCAAGTAACAGTTTGAAAACGTTTTCTGAGCACCTAAGCTGTGTCTGACACTTTAATAATTTGCCTTTGTATAATGTGTTATGGTTTACAAAGATCTTTTGCATAGATGTTTCTTTTTTTATCCTCAAAACAACCACAGGAATACAAGTAGTACAGCTAGTATCCCCCCGCGTTGCTACAGATGAAGAAGCTCAAGCTGACAAGCAGCTTGCCCGAAAGTCACATGTTTGGACAGGGGAGTGGAGCTGGGACCCGGCCCATGGCCTTTAATCCCCAGCCAGTCCTCTTCCCATTAGCACTTGATGCAAGTATTTAGCACTGTCTTGGGGAAGAGGTACTGAGAATAGCTTATTTCATTGAGAAGGAGGAACTTAATGTCCAAGGAGGTGAATAATAGGGTCCGGAGGAAAGATCTGACTAGTAACAACATGAAAATGAGAGCAGAGAGAGAATTTATTCAGAAAGAAGCAAAAAATTTATTGATGAGATTTAGCTAAGAAACGACAGTGAGGAATAAAATAGACTTTGTTATTCTAATTTAGGAAAGAATCACTCGATGAGGAATAAATAGAGCAATTTTCTCTGATGATATGAAACTACTTCACACTTATATCAAGATGATGAGCAATGTTGTCAGAACAGCATTAGCTTGGAGAAGAAAATCAGTGGTGAAAAATATCAGGCTTAATTTTAACATTCTTGGAGAAGAGACCCCTATAGGATTACTAAAGAGTTGTTTCATTGCAGATGCTCTGCATTATCTCTGTCATGTAAGGGTTGAATTGGAATTACAGAGCAAATGAAATTGTCAGGTCAGGGTCACAGTCTCCTCCTCAGTCGAGTTAATTCCTCATTAGAAATATTCCCAGGTTTTTCCCCACGAGAGTAAGGCAAGAAAATAATGACAATAAGAAATTGGTTAAGTATCTTTTGCTACAAAGAAAATGATTATTTCACCTTGCTTCTTGGATTTTCCTTTTAGGCAATTTCATTATGTTCCCTCTAAACATGTCTGATATATAATGAAAAGATAATTTTAGCAAAACAGAATATTGTCACTCTTGTAGTCTCTTGTGGCTGTGAGATGGACAGGATTTTCCCTCTGCAGTCATCAAATCTAAATATTGAAACTTTAAAATTCAACATGCTTTTCACCAAATTGATCCTGCAGATGGGTTCCAAAGACTTTATGTCAGCTAGCTGAATTATCAGTGGTGCAGTTATTGCCATTCTCTGTGATAAATGTGGGATTGATCTAATTATATTAGCACACTCTCTCATTCCTGAAAGAAAAACTTTTCTGTTTGTGTGGTGCTAAAGGTTCTTTCATACCTCCAAGATATGGAAAGGGAAAAAAGCACATTGCAGAACAATGTTTCACATTCACTGGTGTGTGCTCAGTGTCTAGCACAGAGCACTAGACGGAGGAACACCAAACAGTTGAGAATTGTTCCATTTGGGGAAAGGAGGGGAGAAGGGGAGGAGTGGCAGATGGGAGAAGGGGGACATTCATGTTTTTTTCTAAATATTTCTGTGTGGTTTGAATCTTTTACAACAATAACATATTCATGTATGACTTGCGTGATTTTAAAAGGACAATAAAATAACAGATTCATTCAGTCAATGAGAAATGGGGCTATTTATTCGCAGTGCTGCTTAAAGGTTAATTTTTGTGAAGTCAATTAGTGGTCTTAGTTTCTAAGGCAAATTTTTGTTTGGGTCTGCTATCTGGTAGTTCATTTCTCTAGGAGATTTTAATTATTTTTAAATTATTTAGTTTAAAAAGGTTAAAGTACTAAAATATGTTAAATGTACTTAAAGTTTTAACTTTTGGCAGCATTACACAGAATCTGTCCTCAAATGAGAATATACTACCAAAAACTCAAAGATAGACTCTTACAACTTTTCTTCTAATACTTTTTCCAGAATGAAGATATAAAACAATTTGTTTTAAAGTTGTAACTAAATTACTTATGAGATATACCTTCTCCACAGCCATTTACCAAACTCTGCAAGTAGCTTAACTCCTGTCTTTGGGTTCCTAAACCATTTCTTTGTTTTATTTTTTCCTATATAGTTTAATAATTATCATTGGAAGGGCTGCACAAGCGTACATCTGTGGAGAGGCACAGAGCAAGGAGAGAAGGAAGACTCTCAGGCTGTCCTTCTTGGTCTCTTTGACAAGCTCAATGTCTTCAATTTACATTAGCTACAAATGTCGGGGATCTTAGGTGCCTGTGCTTGGTCTTTCGTTCTTCTTAAACTCTTTGTAGATGATCTTGTCTTTACTCAAGTCTCAGTTATCGCATGTATACTTAATATTCTCAAATCTGGTATGTACACCCCAGATCTCTCAGGTGAGCTCCAGGTTCCTACCTCCAGTTGCATATTAAACATCTCCAATTAGATGTCCACAGCATGACAAGCTTAAAAGGTATAAAAGTGGAAACATCTCTCTCTATTCCATAACTGCTCCTCCTCCTATGAATCCAATGGTTCCCAACTAGGGGCAATTTTGCTCCCCCAGGATATTTGGCAATATCTAGAGACAATCGAGGTAGAGGAATACTGCTGGCATGTGACAGGTAGATATAGAAATGCTGCTAAACATCCTGCAATTTACAAGAAACTCCCTTCCACACACACAGCAAAGAATTTTCTGGCCCAAAATGTCAATAGGCCAAGTTTGAGAAAATGTTCCTTTTCCAATGGTTGAGAAATGGTTAATTTAATAATTAATTAATGGTTAATGGGTTAACATCTCAGAGAACAAGGACACCATTATTTATCCTTGAAATCACCCCTATTTTCTCCCCGTCTCTCACTTCCCACATCTAGATGTTCATCAGTCCCACAGATTCTAGATATAAATGATCTCCATGTTGCCCTCGCCATAGCCATGACTTTAATTCATACTGTCTCTTGGACTTCATCACTCTTTTTATTAATCTCTCCTCTTCCAATCTCCCTCTACATCAGTCTCTTTACTGCTGCTTGAGGAATCTTTCCAAAACACAAATATATTCATGTCATGAATTTACATGTATTTACATGTCATGTAAAAACCATGATATGGCTCTCATTGCTTATGGAAAAGTTCAAGCTGCTGATCCTGTTCTTGTCTGATCCTTTAGATCTCTTTAGTTCCTGAATCCTCCATTTCGACCACCAGCTGTCCAAATCCTCCACACATATTAATTACTTGAAGATCTAGACGGCGTATTGCTATCTTTCAGCCTCTGTGCCTTTGTATGTCAGCTCTCTCCCTACTCTATTTTTTCTGGTTCATCTATACTTATTATTCAAGAGGCAGTTCATATGTAACTTTGTCTGAGAATATTTTTTTCCCTAACCAACCCAAGTCTACAGAGTATGCCCCTACTTGCCAAGATTCATGGTCAAAAATAACAGAATGAGATTCTGGATAACTTAAGTAGAAATGAAATTTATTAAAAGGGTAATAGCAGCTGTACTGGGTTGAACAGTGTCTTCCAAAAATTTATGTCCACCCAAATCCTGTAAATGTGACTTTATTTGGAAATAAGGTCTTTGCAGATATAATCAAATTAAGATGAAGTCATACTTGGTTAGGGTGGGCCTTAAATCTCATATGACTTGTGTCCTTATAAGAAGAAGAAAATTTGGACACAGAGATACATACACACAGAGGCAAATGCCATGTGCATGTGAAGACAGAGAAAGAGACTGAAGCAATGCATCTCCCAAGAAACAAGCCAAGGAACTCCAGGGATTCCTGGCAACCACCAGAAGCCAAGGAGAGAGGCATGGAACAAATTCTCCTTCAGAGCCTCCAGAAGGAACTAACCCTGTGACACCTTGATTTCAGACTTCTGGCCTCTAGAACTGGGAGATGATACATTTCTGTTGTTCAAGTCCCCAGTTTGTGGGTATTTGTTATGGCAGCCTTAGAAAACTACTACAGTAGCCCCGATAATCAATAAGCAGGATAAAAATATGTGCTGTTGCTAGTTAGTCAGGGCACAGTTAAAATTCTGCCCCAAAATGCTTTCCTTAAAAGCTGCCTTTTGACTTCTGCCATTATCACCAGCACTGCCACCACTCCATGGACACTTCTGGTACTACTGGGCTCTGTCACATCAACATTCACTGTTACACCCTGAATCCTCAGCTCATCCCCAGGCACAATCAACCCTTTCCAACTCTCCATGTGACTTTGTTTTACTCTCTCAAATTGGGTAAAAAGTGCCCTTAGCAGGATGAGTTGTATAATTTGTAGGGCATCCAGTGCAAAATGAAAATGAGGGGCCCTTTATCCAAAAATTATGAAGCATTTCAAGATGGTGATAGCAGAACATTAAACATAGTACTGGACCCTTCTAACCCATGTTGCTAGCCCTGGCTTTTAGTCATACTTGGGTGACGTATCCACATGCTACTGAGGGGATTCAGAGGAGTACTGTCCACTCTTTTCAGTCTTTATGATGAAGAACAGGGCCCTCTCTCCCACTTATGTTTGCATTCTTCTAAAATAGGAGGGTGATCTGATGTTTGGCAAGAAAAAGACGAATGTTTCTAGGTAGAGCTTATATATATTTCATAGCACTGCATTGCAATTGACGACTTTCATATCTGTCTCCTTTGCTAAACTGTTAGAAGACAAATGCTTAGTTGCACAAGTACAGTCTTCTTTTCCCATGGCCAACACTTTAAATCAGAGATGACTCACATAAACGATATATGAAATTTTCATTTCCTTGATGTTTTTCTCCTTGTGTAGATAATTTTATTCTAATCATATGAAATACATGTAGGAAATTTTGATGCTTTGTGCTTATTTCATATCTACTAAATTGGCATGGAGAGCATTTTTCTAAGTATCAGTTACACTGAAGATGCATTAAATGTATTAAAATGCAAACTATTGTCCAGGCTCAGCCTTAGGCAAATCAATTTCCATGTGTCCTATTTCTTTTCTACCAAATGGTAAAGGACTATCTTTTCTGACAGCCCCCAAATGACTTCATGTGCTCATCCAGTTTCTGTTCCAACTTTACTAGGCAGTCCGACCTCCGGAAAGATTGGATCTCAAGACTGAATGAACTCTCCACATTCTCTTTTGAAAGATAAACACACACTCTATAAACTTCATCGGCCTAAACAACAGAAACATCTGTTTAGACTCATGTGTAGCTTTTTGGCTGAGTTTAGCAACAGGGAGGCTTAGGAAGTATGTTCATTAGCTGTGCTCTGCAGCACCAAACATCATCGCTGGTCAAAATGATGCACTGTAGAGATGACCAAGCATGGGAATAACTAAACTGGATGGCTATCCATAAACAATCTTCAGTAATGCTATTACACTTTCCTCACATCCCACGGTTTTATCTTCCATGTGAAATAATTTTAGGACATAAATAAGGATGAAATGTAAAAGATTGCTGAACTAGACAGAGTTGTTAGATCATTTTAGTGGATGTAAATATATAGTTATAGAACAAAGCCTAGAAGAGCCTCCCAAAGGTTCTTTACTCTACCCACCAAGGCCTGTAGTCAATCATTCTCACCAGATTAAAAGTACAAAATATTCTTCTCTGCTGGTTGCAAGTAACATCAGAAATGCCATCCTTAGAACTTGAGTCCTGTGAGTTCAATGACTCCATAGTGAGTAGAGGAATATTTATGAAGTATCTACTTGATAATCAGTGTGATTAATCCTATGTGTGAAAAATCCTATGGATTGTTATTGGTCATAGTAGTCCACAAGGTAAGTTTCATTATCTTCACTTGATGAAAGAAAGCTCAGAGAGTTTAAGTGACCTACTCCAAGTCAAAAAGTTCACAAATGGAAAGATTAAGCTATACACTTAGAACTCTTGAGTCTATATCCCTTTGTTGTAGATATTGTTCCTTTCTACCCTGCCCTACAAACTCCTCTTTTAAATTTCAAGTGTGTCAGACATTCTATACTTGATCTTTTTATGTCATCTATAATTTAGTAAGAACTAAGTTTCAGATAATTTCTAATATTACAGTTAGTAAAGAGCACGTTTTGAGGGAGGAGATATAGAAGAGACTGCCTAAAATGTGCTAGGAATAGATAATGAAGAGTAATTAACAGGGAAGTATGAGACAGCTGAAGAAAATCCATCCATTTTAAATTTTTATCAGGTTCAGTCCTGTTTTTGCATATCTTTGTTGGAAAAAAAGTGACAGAAGTAAATGATAAAGTGAAAGAATATGTACCCAACTTTACACAAACATTTATGAAGGTATTTTATGACTCTACTTGATTTTACTGAAGTTTTTATAAGACATACATATATATATATAAAAACATTCTACCCAAGAGCCATATTACTCCTCTTAGTAATAACTTTTTAAATATTACATATTTATATATAAGATTATTTACATATGTATGCCTGTATGTATGTGTGTGTATGTGTAGCAGTTACGTTTCATAAATCCACAGAGAATCTCTGCTTGGCTTTTATTTCACATTAAAATTCTGGCAAGAAAAACAAGCACTCAAAGACCTGAATTCACCACTTTTCTATATGAACCATGGCTGTGTCATTCAGAGTCAAATTACAATACAGCTGACTGAATATAAAGGTTGAAATTGAATCACCTTCAGGTCACCTTTGACCTGAAGTGAAAAATAAAAGAACTGTAGACTCTTTAAACAAATGGTTTTCATATATTATTTTCCAGAAATGTTACTCTTATACTAAATGACAAGATGTGATTCCTGGAAACCTAAAAATCAGAGGTCCATTCCCTAATTCAGCAAGAAAAAAATGAATTCTGAAATTAAGGGTCCTCTTGTGTTGCTTTGAGCCAAGACTTTCATCAAAGCTCATTTATAGACAGTGCAATTGGTTTTTAAAGATATTGTTATGATTAAAAAGTTAATGTGTGTTTGTTTAAAAAAAATGACAATACAGAAAAGCACACGCTGTCTGTAATCCCAAGATTCATAATCATCTTTAATGTGTGTGAATAACCATTCAGTTTTTTAGAAAGAGTGATGGAAAGAACAAAATTGGCATCCTAGTAAAACAGTATAGTGCCTTTAATTTAATGAATCAATTATAAAAAATATCTCATCATAGAAAACCTGGTGAATACAGAAAAATAGGAGAAAAAAAAATCACCCATACTGATCACTCTTATAAAGTATTACATTATATTAGTGCATTTTGTGCCATTTAACTATGCATATTGCTGATGGTATTACAGGCTCTGATTTTTAGGCAAATATTCACAGATACAAGAAAGAAGATAATATACAGAGCAGCTTGATGACAGATAATATCTACTCTGACTGGTTTATTCATCTTTTCCAATTTAAAATAGAGCTCACAAAGACATGGGTCTCTCAATAAGAGCTTTAAAGATCCAGAAAAACATGACTGAAATTCCTTGGCATTAAGAATGACTTCTCTTTGTGCAACTCTGCGTTTGTGTACAGAAGCAAAAGAACTGTATCCAACTGCCCAGTTTTGTAAATGGGTTAGACTTGTTAGCAAAGACAAGTGGAGAATGACAGCATTTGTGGTTTTAAGTGCCCCCATCTATATTATAGGATAAAACAGAAATAGAAACTTTTCCTATTATCAAGGGAGCAGAAGCAAAAACAAAATAATTGAAGGAAGATTCAGGGCCAAATTCCACCCTGGGCTACAGAATTCACCTGACAACATATGATCTAACTGTATCCCCGGGACTGGGATTTCAATTATTTAACAGATAACCCATAAATAATCCACAAATCCTTTTATACCAAAATTTTTCCTTTCTTGAGATTCTCATTTCAATTTACCTTTTATTTGACCAAAGTTACTCTTCAGCTAATTTTTTTTTAGAATGGTGTGACATTGTCTAAATCCTTGCATATTTAAGAATGTCTTGCATGAAAGAAAGAAAATGAGCTAAGTATAATTTTGGGGTTACTATCTTCTTTTAAAATTCTACCAGGGAATCTCCCTTGTTTATTAGCAGTTTGTTTTGCAAAAGCCAATCTGATTTTTATTGTTTTGTTGACGACTAGTTTAGCCTGCTACAGCAGACATGGTAAGTTGACACCCAAAACCTACTACTGTCTTCTTTCAGTGCATCTTCCTCTACTGCAAAGGATAGAAATCCACAAATTATATTTCCCCAACTCCTTTGCCACTAGGGAGCTAGATTTGAGTTACGGTTCATCAATTAGATGCACTCACATGATATTTAGATGGTGGAAGTAAGGAGGAAGCCATCTTCCTTCTGTTCTGGTTATTGCTATGGCCAAGCACATTTACAGATAAATACACTGGATTTCCTTGCAGCAGCATTCCAGGGTCCAGTCACCAGCTGTATGAGTATTTAGCAGCAGTTGTAGCAGCCTTCTGATCCCTGCACTGCAGGTACAGCAATATATTCTTGAAGGCTAGAAGACTTCAAGTGGTGACCAACTGATGCTTCCCCTTTCTGATTATGATACCAGTACTAGTTCCCTGTGTCACCAGTCACTGGTGTTGTTCAGGGATTTTTTTACCTAAAAGGCTAACCTAGAGCCTACTCTTCAAGACATTCCAACAATAACTCCTGTATTAAATCCTTTTTTGTTTAACATGGCCGCAATGTTTTCTGTTTCTTATAACTGGATCCTGACTGATATACCTTTTCAGATGCTTCTAGAAGTTTGTTGTTGATGTTATTCTTTTAACTTTGGTAACCTGAGAATAGTAGATTTTATTAGCTTATGGTTATAGATGCGGTCCCATTAACATTAACACTAACATCTCAACTGCACCAAACTCAAAATGCTTGATGACAATTGTTACAGTCTTTCATAGGATTCCTGTCCGCCAAGTATTTCCAGAATTCTTCAATGTGCTTATGTGTATCCATGAATCATCCCTTGTGTTTACCACTGGATTAGCTGAGCCAAAAATTCTCAACTCGAGGACTCGTTTGTAGAGCAGAGTTGTCACTCTGAGCTGGAACCCTATTCCTAGCGCTCAAGCCACCCAGTTGCCATTGCCTGGGTGCTGGGAAAAATTAAAAACAACAACCAAAAACAACATCTTTTTGCCTTGGTGCCTTTGAGCTAAAATTCTGTCACTTTAAAGTGCTGGAAATCCACTGCAACTTGATTCCATGAATTTGGAATCCCACTATGCCATAACAGTAGAGCTGGAACGCAACTATGCCCTGATACCGGAAATCCATGTCCTGATTCTTACAAAGTAGATTATGCTAAAAGGGAGTGGGATGTGCTTGAGCTTAAGTGTTAGAAATTCTGTGATATGGCTCTTACAAATCTTTGCTGGATATACACATAACTTCTGGTTGACTAGCTTGGGATGATTTCCAATAGTGGCCTCCACAGAAGAGTGAGATGCATCCTGCAATATTGTAAAGACTGTGGTTAGTCATGCAAGACTTCCATTGGCCTCTGCTATGCCTGCTTTTTTCCAACAGACATCTGAGACTATTTACAGAAAGGATTACAGTATCTCCTTATCTTCACAAACACTTGGAAGTGCCTTATCCATGCAAATAAATGTTCAAAAAAAGATACAAATAGGGAAGCACGTAGCCTATCTTAACCCACTAGGAGATTTTAAGTCTCACCTTCAATCCAATTAGAACATATTGTTCCAATTTTAGTTTAAAAAAATGTTTCCAGTTTTCTTGTAGCACTAGTTTCTTTACGATGATTTTACTTGGAACACAGATCAAAAGTTTTTTATATCTGATATTCCTTCTATTCTATTTTTGTTCCTACTTCAGAAATGAAAGTTATCTCAAAATTAGAGTATTATTATGTTTTCCATATTCATTACCCTCCCCCATTATTTTTATCTCTTTTCGCTTCCTTTCACTTCTGAGAACACTTTTAAAAATCTATCCTCTATCTCACTCGCTTCTTTTTCCACAGTTGTGTTCTCTACCTCCCCCAGTATGAACTGTAATTCTACCATTACAATTTCAGTTTCCTAGCACTGATTATCTCAATTGTTTACTGTTCATTTTATCCAGTTATCTTTTCAGCTCGGTTTACCCCCTTCTCTTTAAAACATTATGCTTCTCTTGAATAGAAACAAAGACTTTTTCTAATAATGCTTCATGCCTTAAACACGATTGTCTTCATTAGTGTATCTACACCAGCTTTTTTAGATTAATGTTTGCATATTTCCTCTTCCATTCTTTTACATTCTGTCATTCTGTGTCCTCATATTTAAGTTATAAGATAAGTGCCATATAATTATTACTATAGTCTTCTACTTGGAGCACTCAGTTCATTTTTGTTTAATGTTATGGTTGAATTATTTAACATTTGTAATATTACTATTTGTTTTTTAACGTCTCACCTAATATATGCTACCTTTTCTGTCTTCTTTTGGATTAATCAAGTATCTTTTATTATGCCATATTTTCCCCTGTTATCTTGTTATTTATAATATTGTATATTACATATGTATTTGTATTGTATATTATACATGTATCTATATGTATAATGTATATTTATACATTCTAATTTATAAATAATAGGATAATAGGAGTACTAATTTCTTTTCCCTTCTCTTTAAAGCATCATGCTTCTCTTTGATAGATGCTAAGACTTCTCTCATCCTACTGAGAAAATTCTTCTGGATCATAAAAGGGACTTACAAGGCCATCCTGGTACTTTGTTCTACCTTCAGAAAAAATGAAGTTAAATGTTCTAAGATCACTAGGTTTTTTAGGAAATGCTAAAGATACTAATTTATATTACTCTCTTCTTTTGTTGGGTACACCAAAGATTGTAGCATGTCACATTGAATTATTAAAGAAAGCCAGTTATAATGATAAAAAGGTCCATACAACAGAAAGGTATAATTCTAAACACATATGCATCTTATAACTACAAAGAACTAAAGAAGATATATTAATGAGCACACTAAATTTAATAACTTCAATTCATTATTAAACTACTCTTTCATTTCCAATAACTCTCTTAAGTCCTGATAGTCTCACAGCTTTTGACAGAATTGGCATTCTTTTAAAATATAAACATAAATTTAAATGATATATCTTCTTTAGAAATTTCTAATTTTTAAAATTTTTAAAATCATGAGTATCACAAATGGTGTGGAAAGAGAATTATATTAACTCTGAAATATACTTAATTTAACATTTAAATTGAGTCACACCTCTAGGCTCAGTGAACATTATTTATTCCTACTGTATCAACATAGACATGAGGCAAAGGGCAAATAAATACATTATCTGATTTATGCAGTTATCTAGTGTCTGAATCAAAATTAAAATCTCTAAATTTTGGACTCACTAGCTTCGTGAGTCCAAAATTCATGAATTAGGGATAAATGCAGAAAAACCAGTTTGACTTACTCCTTGTGAAATCTATTTTCCCTAGAACAATTCATTGAGTCAGTGTCATAAAGATAGTCTTCATGATGGCAACCACCCAATTCCAGAAGGTAGAAGTCCCTTGGAAATGTAATTGTTTTTGTTGTTGTTCTTTTGTTTTGTTTTGTTTCGTGTTGTTTTTGAAATCAACTCCTCAAACTAACTGAAGCAAAAAGAGACTTTATGTAATTGCAGCCAAAGGGGCTCTCTTATATCTCTTGCCTCTACTATTCTCTTGTCTCTATTGACTTCTTTCTCCAAAACTGACTTCTTCCATGAATCTGAAAATAGGTGTCAGCATGTCCCACATTTCACATGCCTTTCATCACCAAGAGAAGCTGAATCTTTTTCCTAGACCAAGTTCTTAAAATCCTAGGCAACGACTCTGAAAGATATAGATTTAATTACATTCCAACCTCTGGGACAACTAAGTATAACCGAGTACTGAATACTCAGCACCAGTACTGAAGCTAGACGCACACACTAGAACGAATTGAAATGGGTAAAGAGCATTTTTGCACAAGAAGAAAGTTGCTGTTTCCAGAAAAAAGAAAACATGTGTTGTTATGTATTAAATTATGTCCCACATGCTCCCAAAATAGTTATGTTGAAGTTCTAACCCCCAGTTCCTCAGAATGTGACCTTATTTGGAAAAAGGGTCATTATAGATGTAATTACTTAAGATGAGGTCATACAAGAGTGTGTAGCCCCTAATCCAATAGGACTGGTATCTTTATAAAAAGATGACCCTGTCAAGACAGAAAGACACACAAGGAGAATGCCACATGATGACAAAGGCAGAGATTATACTTACACATCTACAAGCTAAGGAACACCAAAGATTGCCAGCAAACCACCAGAAGCTAGGAAGAGGGAGGAAGGATTCTCTCCCACAGGTTTGAAGGGAGCATGGGCCTACTAATACCTTGATTTCAGACTTCTAGCCTCCAGAACTGAAACAATAAATTTCTGTTTCAAGCCACTCAGTTTGCTGTACTCTGTTACAACAGTCTTAGGAAACTAATTCTCTACAGATGCTGAGTAGAGAAATTTATAGATTCCCATTTCACTGATATCTTGGGAATAAGGTTGGAGGGGGGAGCATAGAAAGGCAAGTGAATCCAGCTCATCATTTCTAGACAATGCATCATTTGGGAGTAATATGTTGAATGTGTTCACAAGCTTACGCAATGGCCAGAAACCACTTAGAGGACTTTGGGACATTCAAAGGAAACAAGAGGAATGATCAGGGAACGCCAATAGGATTCAATTAATTAAAACATAATATTAGGGTTGTACTAGAGGGTCCTTAATCTTTTCCTGCTTTCAATATTGACTCCAATTTCAGTTTTTACTTCTAGGACATGCCTTCATTATAGATGAAATAGAAAATGATTTGAACATTTATATAGCATTTTTATGTGCACAATTAACTTATACATAAAAAATTTCCTTTTAAAGCTTAGTAAACAACCCTATAAAATGTTGGAAAACTTTGTTCACCTCTTACAGACCATATCTCCCTTAACAACTTTCTCTAGTTTCAGAAGGAATCATTAGTACTTCTTTGCTATACTTAAAGAGCAGTAAAACTAGTTTGTAAAAGACAGATGTTGTCTGGTTGCATATTTGGTCATTAAAGCATCCACTAATGAGTAAAATAACCACCACTAGTGTTCCTTTGGGTTATGGCATTAGAAACACAACTTTTTAAATGGTTGTGTTTTCTGGACGAGTAGCATGTCAGCTAGTTTAGCCATTAAAATTTCCAATTTGAATTGGAAGAAGTAGCTAGTTTATTTGTATGCTTATTTAATTTGCATTCTTCCTTACTTCAGAAGAGATTTAAAATGATTGCGGAATATCCAGTCTATCTCCACCACTGACTAGCTGTATGAATTTTGGCTAAATATCAGTTGCCTCATCTTCAAATTGGGGAGAAGAAGCCCTTATCAGAGAATTGTTTGTTAAAATTAAAAGGAAAATTTTATGCAGAAGTTAACTGTAAACAATAAGTGCTACCTGAATACTCATTGGTGTTCTTATCTGTTTTCCTAGCTAAGGTCAGAGTTCTGAAGAAATGAGACCTGCAAATGCTTTTGGAAAGGCAGCAGGGGTGGGGTACTGGGTTCTACTCAGCTTGGTCAAGGTGATATGGAGAGCCCTGGTCACCTGGGAAATACATAACAGAGTGAAGAGAGACACAGAGATGACCAAGGAGGAAGTTTAAAAATGAACTTTAACTGGTACAGCCACTTTGAAAGACAATTTAGTATTTCTTACAAAGCTAAATGTAGTCTTACATACACTCCAGCAGTTGTACTCCTAGGTAAACAATTGTAGTAATCATTTCACAACATATGTCAGCCAAATCATTATGCTGTACACCTTAAACTTACACAGTGCTGTACACCAACTATATCTCAATAAAACTGAAAGGAAAAAAAACTTATGTTCACCCAAAAACTTGCAAATGGATGTTTATAGAAGCTTTATTCACAATTGCCAAAACTTGGAAATAACCAAGATATCTTTCAATATGTGAATGGATAAATAACCTGTGGTACATCCATACATGATGAAAAGAAATGAGCTATCAAGCCACAAAAAGACATGGAGGAAACTTAAATGCTTATTGCTAAGTGAAAGAAGCCAATCTGAAAAGTGTATATACTGTATGATCCCAACTATATGATATTCTAGAAAAAGCAAAACTAAAGAGACAGAAAAAGATCAGTAATTTCCAGGGGACCAGGGGGAGGAGGCAGGATTCATAGGGAGAACATAGGGGATTTTTAGAGTGGTAAAACTATTCTGTACAATACTATAATACTGTAATGATGGATACACGACATTATTGAAACCCATAAAACTGTAAAACACAAAGAATGAACCCTAATGCAAACTATGGTCCTTCATTAATGATTATGTATCAGTACTGGTTCATCAATTGCAGCAAATGTCCCTATACTAGGGCAAGATGTTAATAATAGGAGAAACTGTGGGTAGGGTAGAAGACTTCTCTGTACTTTCTGCTCAGTTTTTCTGTAAACTTAAAACTGCTCAAAAATAAAGTCTATTAATATAAAACAACAAAACAAACTTGATGTACTTCACAACTAGATTCATGCTATATCCTAGATGCCGATTGACAGTGCCATTGAGACTACCGATAGAATCACAAGACAATGTATGCAGAAGTACTTTTTTTTATTAAATTTATTTTCTAATCTTGCTCCAAACAGGTTTTAAGTAAGCTGGGTAATAAGGCCTGGGTGCCCATAGTGGTTAAGTAACTATTAGGCTCTTAAAACCAGGGCTGGACCAGCTCTGCCGCCAGTCTGCTACTCCACACAGTCTCCAGGGCAATGGCACTGGGGACACCACACCGTGTCCCTTTGTTTGCTCCCTGTTTTGCAGTCTGCCTGCTTGAAAGCCTGCAGATATTTAACACACAAATTCTCTGACCTCAGAAATTAGTTATGGGTTTCATCCCCCTAATTCAAGCCTAAAAATTGTCTTCCCAAGAAGAAATCACATTCATTACTTCAGTCACATATGCATTTGTGAGCAGCTTTAGATATTTCTGTTCAGACAACAGGTCTTATTCTTTCCTACTTCAGAATATTTATTCTTTCATATGCTTCACATTCAACTCTATTTTCTTTAGTTCATTTTATTTCTCTTTATTAAAAACTTGTCATTTAATATTTTATTCTTTATAAAATTGCCAAGCTAAGGAATATGGTCCAATAAACACAATGTGCCAAACAGAATTGCTGTTCCCCTCAGACTCAAAGACAGTGTTCCGGGGGAAGCAGAAAGCTCTTGTTACAGTCTCTGTCTTCCTCCTTTCCTTAAGAAAGCAGTGAGCCATCCTCCAAAGAAACTCTGCAAAGCCTAGCACATCAGTGATGGCCAGTAACCCACCAGAAGTTAGGGAGAGGCAAGGAAGGATTCTCCCCTACAAGTTTGAAGGGAGCATGAACCTGGCAACGAGAGTTGCCATGTTAGCTCTGAATCACTTAGTGTCTTCAAAAAAAACAAAAAAATGTGTGGTCTCTAACCTATATATATTTCAGCCACCAGCAAAATCGACATGTTCTCTTGGAAAAGTAACTATGTGATAAGCCATACCTAGAGAAGACCCAGACTCTCATCCTCTCACAGGTTTAATTATCTAAACCAGAATTTCTCAGACTATAGTTTATATACCAGTATTGGTATGAGATTTGATGTGATACATGAATAATGGTAGAGCATGACAGTTATGCATTTATTTTATTGTGCATTATAAAAATATAACCGGCACACCAAATCTATGTTTTATGGATATCATTGCTTAGGGATAATAAAAAAAAAGTATTTTTAAAGAAAAATAGCATAGGAGGTACATGGCTAAGGGAAAATCATAGAGAGGCAAAACCAAATGATCAAGTTTGAGGAACACAGCTTCCAACAAACAATAAGGGCACACTAAATTGTCATGATAAATTACTGTAATAACTGACTTGTTGGTCTTCTTAAAAAATAAATCTACCTTAACATGTCCACCAAGGGAAATGAAAGTCAAGGAGAAGCTGAATAGCACTGGAATTATGTCCAGTAAATTCTTAAGCCTAGTCAGCCTTCTTTTTTTTTTTGGTGAGGAGATCAGCCCTGAGCTAACATCCATGCCAATCCTCCTCCTTTTTGCTGAGGAAGACTGGCCCTGGGCTGACATTTGTGCCCATCTTCTTCTACTTTATATGGGACGCTGCCACAGCATGGCCCGACAAGTGGTACATCGGTGTGCTCCCGGGATCCAAACTCCGGCCACCAGCAGCGGAGCGCGCACACTTAACCGCTATGCCACGGGGCTGGCACCTAAGTCAGCCTTCTTAATTAAACCTTCCTTCAAAGTCAGGTCATGGCTAGAAGTTTGGAGTTCTTTGTAAGACCTCCATTCTTATACCATAGCCTTCTGAAAAAGAACACAAATCCATCTGGATGTCCCATAACATTTCCTATTTAACTTTACCAAGACAAACTTAAGTGTTTGACTCCCAAATCTACTTTGTGTACTATCTGCCCCAGTTAATGGTATCTCTAGCCAACCAAGAGGAAAATCTCTCACCTATTACTCTACCTCTTTAACATCTTCCAAATAAATTCACTTCTACTCATTGGTATTACAGTTTTCTAGGCCATTATCATCTACCCCGTCCTTCAGGATCCAATTTCCACATCGCTTTCTTTGGGGAACCTTCCCTTACACTCAGGCGCAGATTGGGTGTCCTAAAGCACACATTTCTCATCATGCCTAATCATAATATTTGTCTTTTTGTCCCGGTGCCTCTATTAGACAAAATGTCTGCAAAGGATAGTATCTTGTTAGCTTTAATCTCTGTTATATCCCCATCAATTGGTACACAGAGATGCTTAATAAATATTTTTTGAACAAATAAATAAAATAATTAGTCAATGAATTATTTCAACAGCCTCCTAACTGGTTTACCTCCAAACTTAATACTCCTTCCATCCATTCTCTGCACTACAGTCAGAGTGCTTCTTATAAAACAACACCAGATAACATCATGGTGTTTTTTTAGACTTTCTGGTTGAAGGTTACATAAAATCAACTTCAGCTAGCTGAAAAAAAAAATTAAAAGGAGCCTTAATTTTAAGGATCATAGCCCATAGTGTAAGTGTTCTGCCCATACCTCCTTGGCTCAGTACTCCATTGTCTACCACACACTCCTGGCATGCCCCACTCTCAACAGCCAGCACTGGAAACTATATTCAAGAACTTCTCTCAGCTATAGGCACAGGAAACTAAAATTCTCTCAGAATTTGGGTCACCTCAGGGGCAGTTCTTAACCAATGACTGACAGATGCAAGG
Organism: Diceros bicornis minor; assembly: GCF_020826845.1. Classification (NCBI taxonomy): domain Eukaryota; kingdom Metazoa; phylum Chordata; class Mammalia; order Perissodactyla; family Rhinocerotidae; genus Diceros; species Diceros bicornis. The sequence continues at coordinate 49,897,147 of NC_080762.1, read as the reverse complement.
ATGGAAACACCCTGGCTCCCTGCACTCCTGATTGGGCAAACTCCAAAGGTGTGACCAACACTTATTCTAGAATTTCCCTGAGGTGTTGAGCCAGAGTTATCCTCCACTGGATTGGGCTCTGTTTTGCACCCTCCTTCCCTTCCTGATCCCATTTATTCTACTTCCTTATCTTCCTGGGAACACTTCTTTCTCTTTTTTTTGGTGAAGAAGATTGTCGCGGAGCTAACGTCTGTTGTCAATCTTCCTCTATTTTGTATGTGACCCACTGCCACAGCATGGCTTGATGAGCAGTGCATAGGTCCATGCCCAGGATCTGAACATGCAAACCCCAGGCCGCTGAAGCAGAGCATGTGAACTTAACCACTATGCCACTGGGCTAGCCCCCTGGGAACACTTCTAAAATAAATACTTTTCTCGTGAATCTATGTTTCCAACTGGGAAACCCAAACTAAGACAAGAATGCACGGTGTTTATAGGAGCCAAGGCCAGAAAAGCATTCAGGTCTTGATAGGAGCTAAGACTAGAAACATGAAAGAAGACAAGACTAATTTCAGGAAAGTAGTCTCACTTTGTCTTAGGCCTCTACTTTTCTCTTGATAATTGCTCCATATTTACTTCACTGCTTCCAAACCTGCTTGACAAAATATGTAATTCCATAGCTCCCAAGTTAACATTTCCATCTCTATATTCTAGTGGTCCTCGCCAGAATTCAAGAGACAGCATTTGATTGGGCTAATCTGAGTAGGACATCTGTTTGATGCTAAGCCATCCTTCCATGGCCAGAGAGATAGGGTCCTACGGTACAAATACACCAAGTGGATTAAGCAGAGAGAGTCTCCAGAGCAAGAGAGAATCATTGTTAGCTGGCCAGACTATATAAAAAAGTGTCAAGTAACACAATGATTCCCCACTTAAAATCCTTAAGTGGTTCCTAATCATTTTTAGAATAAAGTTCAAAAACTTTACAAGATATAAAAGGCTTTATTATATCTTGCCTCAGCTCTTGCCCCTACCTACCTCAGAACCCATGTGAAATGGTTATAACATATGTGCTCTTCCTTATCTCTGATGCTTAGAATTTGCTGCTCCCTCTTACTGAAGCACCTTTCACCTTCCCTACACATATCCTTCATCTGACCAACTCCCATTAGTACTTCTGAATTAACTCAAGAATCACACTCTCTGTAAAACCTCTGCTGATACCCTGAGTCTGTGTTAGGGACGCCTCCTCTGTGAATCTGTTATACCACACTATAAGATTTTGTCTGCTCAGTTGCCTCCTAGTTAGAATAGAAATTCCTAAAGGGCAAGCAAGCACTAATTATTATTTGTTATCACTTCAATACTCAACAAAGTGCTTGATATCATATAGATATGCAGTAGAGTGTTTTTTTTTGTTTTTTTGTTTTCTTTTTTCCAATGAAGGAATAGAGGGAGGGAAGAAAGAAAAAACCTTGAAAGAACCATCAGGTAGACCAGAAGCTGATTCTCTTGAAATGTTGTTTATGTCAACCTAAGGAAGAACAGTGTACAACCATTACTGGGATTGAGGTTTTTCAAAACAAACTGACCAAAAATATGCTCAGACCTTAATTTGAACTCTTCTGGGGAATGTACACATGGAATTATATTTGATAAAATTTGGGCAACACATTTACTAATCATTCTGTCTTTCTACTCACTTCTCACTCATGTGCTGATCCTGTTATAAATTTTTCCCCATCCCCACAGTCCACCTGGATGAGACTTTTTGACCCACCCTGTCCCTCAGGCAGTATTTTGTAGGCAAGATCTATCTATGCTGACTTACCTGTCACTACAAGTTGATGCTGATTTTCACACAGATCGGCTTCGCTCTTGGAAATTGGCTTCTGTTTAATTATCCCATGTGAGTCCTGCTCACATGGACTGAATTGGAAAACCCATAAATTCCTCCCTTTACAAAGTATTTGTAGATCTGAGCTCACATAAGATAACACTGATGAACCAGATCAGCCACTGTAAAGTCCCTAAATCCAAGCCCTAAAATAGGCATAGATGCATTTTTTTTCTCTGACCCTATAGGAAGTTATTCAAGACTAAAAGAGTTCTCTTAAAATGACAGATAGGGAATGAAAAGGAAAACCCTTGACATTTTAAGTTTCCTTTATAGCTCCTGTTAATGAAGACTTGGCTTTTAGAAAATGATTCCTCCATATATAGATCCATTCTGACAAAGTAATCATAAGCTAGCTACACTTCATTTATTCACTCAACATATATTTTTTGAAGTGTAAATGTGTATAAGAAATTGTCAGAGGCAACAGGGATAACAGTGAGCCAAACTCCTGCCTTCTTGAGTTTATAGGCTAGTGGGAGAGATTGATAATATGACAAACAAAAAAGTGTATAATTAGAAATCACAGTATATACTTAGAAGAAAAAATGCAGAGTGCTGTGAAAATCTATCACATGAGGAACTGACTTTATCTTGGGGATAAGGAAAGTTTCCCTGAGGAATAAAGATGATAATGGCGATGGTAACAATAATATTTATTTAGTTAATATGTACCAACACAGTGAGAGAATTTGATATACTATCTTCCTTAATCCCAACAACCACCCTCTGAGATAGGTGGCATTATTATCCTTCATTTGCTGATGAAGAAACTGAAGCTTAAAAAATTTAAATGACTTGCCCAGAGCTACAAAGCTTAGCAAGGAACTGTTAGCTGAGATCTGAAAATAAATAAGGTTCTGGCCAGGCAGTGGGGAGTGTAGGGAAATGCATTCCAGTACAGGGAACAGTTGATGCCAAGGCCTGAGGCTGGGGTGAGCAGGATGTAGCAGACCAGTGTGGCTCCTGTTTCGAGAGTCCCATCAGCATAAAAGGTAAGGGCATACAGAAAGGGCTAGCCAGCCCACCAGGGACTTTAGAGAATGTTAAGGATTTGCATCTTTTTCCTAAAAACCATGGAAGCCAATGAAAGTTTAAAGCAGATGAATGACATGATCAGATTTGTATTTTTAAAAAGTTACTCTGACAGCATTGTGGAGAATGAATTGGAGAAAGTAGTGTATTTTTAAAAACTTTGTTTAACATTGGAGGGCTTAGCTGCTGGAACAGAAAGTTATATACTCCTTCCTATCTTAATCCAGTTTTCTGATAAGACCCACCTGGCATGTGTGTGAGGGGTGACATAACAGAAATCCACCCCTTCTGTATCTAGTAAAAATATACTCAAAGATACCATCTACCAGATAATACAATGCCCCTTGTGGAATAGCCATGTGATAAATTTCTCCCAACATCTAGGGTAAGGAAAGCCCCAGCTGTACACTGTACAGTGTGCACCTATACCCAAAATCTGGTACTGTATAATACATAATGTGGAATATATTTGTAAAGTGAAAAACAAATAATCGGATGATATGATAGCAAATCTAGAATTATGAAATAAATCAACTTGGCTATTTGAACAGAGATGAAAAACAAATAGTTGTGCTAGAAAAGAAGGATTACTTCAGATTCTTCATGCTACTAATCCTGGTCTCTGGAGACTGAGAACTCATCTTTTGGCAGCACAAATAAGTTGAAAAAATTGCAATGAACAGACCCACATATCTCATTAATTAATTACAGTTGCATAAGCTCTTACTGGTCCAGCCACCTTCTGTTTGATTTTCCAGCAGGCCCTTGCAGTACAGAAAAGCGAAGCTTTACCTAAAAATGAGATTCTTTGAGGTAATTACTATTGTTCTAATTTTACAAATAAGAATTAGGCCTAGAGCTATCAAGTGTCCTCCTCAAAGTCCCACAGCTAGGTGAATAGTGGAGTAGGGACTTGATCCCAGGTTTATCTGGCTCCAAAACCCATGTTCATTCCACCGTACTTTCTTGACTTTCTAAAATGAATTTTAAAATAAGGGATGGGGATTCAGGAAAAACTGACCAATGCTATTGCTATAACTCATTGAGCACAAAGATTTCACCAAAGAAATAAAGGCTACATGAAGCCAAAAGGGAAGAAAACAATTCCTTGGTTGCTGTAGGTTTTTGATGAGTTTAAAATATTCCCATGAAAGCTTTTGCAATATTTTGTAGCTCTCCAACATCCTTAAGAAGAACATAGGGGCAGACACTTTTATCAACCTAGCCTGAACCTCCTTTCCAGAAGCGAAGTTAGGCAGAGAAGTGGCTAGTGTGAGCTCAGGCCTGTAGCACATGAAGTCCACAAACCAGGTGAAAGGGGGATCCTAAGCAGGGAAAGGTCCAAAGCATCAGGTTCAAGGCAGCAGATGGAGGACCATCAGATGAAAGCCAAAGGGCCTCTAGACCTCAGTTTCCTTATTTATAAAATGAGGGTGATAAGTGATTTAAAGGGAAGAATATATACATAACACTTAAAATAATGCCCTGATCAATAATTCTTAGCTATTGTGCTGACCACAGAGCAGGCAAGATTGAAGAAATGGGAACCAGAAGCTGAAGCTGGAAAGCATCCCAGAAGCAGGATTTGTATGAAGACAAGAGCCTGAAGTAACAAAAGGCAGTTCAAAATAATACAGAAAAAAAAACACACGAAAAAGAGAATTATTTCACAATGTACAGAGATGACTGTCATTCTGATTACTCCTGTTCCCCTGCATATCAGAGTTAAGTGTCAGAATGTAGCACACCCCTCTTGAAAAGTTGTATTAACAGAAAGATAAATTACAGTAAAACTTTAGTAATAATAGCTAACGTGGAGTGATCACTTCCAATCAGAAATTTTAAGAGCGAGCTTATGATTCACCATGTTCCCTTTCCCCTCTGTGATGACCATGGAAGCACGAGTGGCAATGGAGCCTCCAGGAGCCTGGGCCCTTGAGTGACAATGATGAGCAGAGCCCCCCTACAGACTGCATTGTTCATGCAGCATACACAAGAAATAAACTTCTGTTGTTATAAGCCACTGAGATTTGAGATTGTTTGTTACCACAGTATATTCCAGCCCAGTGGTTCTCAAAGTCTGGTCCTGGGCCAGCAGCAGCAGCATCATTTGGAAACTTATTAGAAATGCAAATTCTTGGGTCTCATCCTAGACCTACTGAATCAGAAACCCCGAGGATGGAGTTCAGACATGTTTTAACCTTCAGGTAATTCTCGCACATGTTCAAGTTTGAGAAAACCGACCTAGTCTGTTTTCACTGGTAGGAATTACCTAATAGGAAAGAAAAGGTCAACTATTATTACAGGTTTAAATATGAGGGAACCATAGCCCAAAGAGGTAACTTGACCAAAATTACACAATGAGTAAGTGGCAGAACCAAAGTTTTGGTGTAGCAATCTGAATTCAAATGTTAGGCTCTTAACAATTATGCTCTCTCCACTGCCTATAGTATAGTAATCTGACTTCATTAGAAATTCTAACCTGAAAAGATTAAAAGACTTTGTCATAGAAAAGTATTAACAACTTTGCATTTTATTACTACTTTCAAATATTTAAATTCACTTTGTTTAAAAAATAAAGGCATCTATAAAATAACGGCATCTACAAAATGATGACAAAGAGAAGCCCTTTGAGACTTGCTTCAAGAAATAAATAATTATGGTTTGTAAAATCAATGAGCTGAGGTTTATGGGTAAATAAATTCCCAAAAGGATTACAAAGATTCTACCGAGGTTAGATATTGCTCTGGCAGTTTTGCTTACATCACATTTTTGAAGAAATAGGATCCAGAAGTTGAGGCTGCCTTTCCTTGGGATTATTGTCCCAAGGGTCATCTTGGGACAGGCTAACCCTACAGCTATGGGGCGAATTAGAATTAGTCCACAGCAAAGAGGCCAGCAAAGCGAGGTGTACGTGAGGGTAGAGAGGTGTAGGAGATGAGGTCAGAGTCAGACTGCATAAGTGTAGGTCCTTACAGTCTACCGCAAAATCTTAAATTTTCACTCTTGTGGAGTGTTAATAGATGTTCCACGAAAAAAAAGATTCTGTGATTAGAAAACCATGGATTAAGTGAAGTTAAGTCAGTTTCTTTACTCTAGAAATTTTCATAGCCTTCACTTTGCTAATGAGCCCTGTGTTTGTCCAAGAAGTTGAAAAATATGTGGCTCTGCTATTGAGTGGATGGTGACACTGTTAACCATAGTTGAGAATACAGAAGACAGATTAGGTGTGACCAGATGGGAAATAAGAAATTTAGTTAACATGTAAAATTTGAAGTGCCTATGGGGAATAGCAGGTGGAGCTACCCAAAAGAGAATGGAAAAAAAAAGTTTAGATCTCAGGAAAGACATCAGAAATAAATAAATAGATTTGAGAATCAAATCTAAATACAGCAGTCCCCACCTTATGTGAGAGAGATGTTACAAGACCCTCAGTGGAGGCCTGAAACCAAGGATAGTATTGAACCCTATGAATACTAAGCCTTTTCCTATACATACATACATATGATAAAGTTCAATTTATAAATTAGGCACAGTAAGAGGTTAACAACAATAACTAGTAATAAAGTTGGCTTTGGGGACATTATTAAGTAAAATAAGGGTTACTTGAACACAAGCACTGCGATACTGCGACAGTGTATCTGATAACCAAGGTGGCTACTAAGTGACTAATGGATAGGTAGCGTATAGAGCGTGAATATGCTGGACAAAGGGATGATTCACATCCCTGGCAGAACAGAGCAGGATGGCATGAAATTTCATCACAGCTACTAAGAATGGCACACAATTTAAAACTTATGAATTGTTTATTTCTGGAATTTTCCATTTAATATTTTTGGACCATGGTTGACCACAACTAACTGAAACCATGGAAAACAAAACCGCAGATAAGGGGAGACTACTGCATTTATGAAATCTATGATTATGCTACTCATGTGAAGAAAAGAGTGAAGGATCATCCACTCCATCTACAGAATGAGGATTAGGGTCTGAATTTCCTATTTGAGTTATTTCCTATTTGAGTTGCCTTGTGTAGATTCCTTTGAGAATTGCTCAGCTCTCAGGTTCACTTTGTCCCCTAGCTAAGTAGCTTGATTCTAAGATTTATTTCTCAACCTACTTTCTTTTATATTATGCAGTATCTTCATATTTGGGCTTAATGAAGTTCACCAACAAATGCAAGAAGGGGGAGGAATGGAGGAAGAAAGGGAGGAAAGGAAGAAAGGAAGGAAGAAGGGAAAATGAAATACAGAGAAAGAAAGAAAGAAAGCATCTATTCACTCAATTTCCTTCTTTGGAGATTGCTGTGCTGCTGTTTTATGTCATCATTGGTTTTTTCCAAACCAAATGATGTGACAAAAACAATATATCCAAGAAATGACTCACCTTTCCAAAATACTGAGAGATAATTTGACTCACATCTCAAGAATCACCTTCATTTTTCCCTTACTTTTTTTTTTCTGGAAACAAAAAACTGGATATTTTGGTAATTAAGTAACTTGGATCTTTGCTTAGTTTAATGGCAAATTTGAGCTAATGTACCAAATTAGCAAAATGAATCATAGCGAACATTCTCTGGCCAGGCTTATTAAATTTCTACTATATAGTCACCGAAAGTTTCTTTCATGGGAAATGTATCCACCTTCCAAAGGCCATATGCCATACTCTTAACAGTACTGTAGTTCTGACGAGGAATGATTTATCCATCAAACTTGATCGTCAGATTAAACCATATCTATTTCTAGGGCACTGAATAAATGTGAATACTTGAACTTAATTCAGAACTATCAAGCATGCTTAGAAGTTCAGTCAGTTAATCTTGCTGGAATCTTAGTCTCTAAAGACCAAAGTCACGGAAGTATGTTTTGGCTTTAATGTGCAGACATTTTTCCATTGCCATAGTCCTTTGTCTTAAAATCATTTCCTTGAGAGCTGTTAAAAAGTCTAAGAAAGTTTTTAAATCTGTCTCTCCTTAACTTATGTTTCAATTCAATTACTAATAAAGCCATGAGATAGTGGCTTCACTTTAGGTGAAGAAGAGAGAATACCAGTTTATATCTTGTTATTCAACGCAAAATGCTATTTTCATATTTAAATATTTCATAAAATCTATTCTGAATGATTACCAGTTTATTTAGTGACATCACCATTAATAGCATATTACTACATTCCTCTGTGAGCCTAACAAAGCCTGAAAGAGAAACATTTCCCAGCAGATACCAAACAGGTTTCCTTTTAAGCTAACAAGCTAATTTTTAGGAAGCATTAATTGTATTTTTCTAGTTATAGAAAAATTTGTGTTACACTACAAAACCTAAGTGAATTAGTCTGCTTGGGAGCTTTTTTAAGAGGGAAATTATGACAAGAGTTAACTTTTTTTTTTTTTTTTTTTTTGTGAGGAGATCAGCCCTGTGCTAACATCCGCCAATCCTCCTCTTTTTTTTTTTTTTGCTGAGGAAGACGGCCCTGGGCTAACATCTGTGCCCATCTTCCTCCACTCTATATGGGACGCCGCCACAGCATGGCTTGCCAAGCAGTGCGTCGGTGCGCGCCCGAGATCCGAACCAGCGAACCCCGGGCCGCCGCAGTGGAGCGTGCGCACTTAACCGCTTGCGCCACCGGGCCGGCCCCAAGAGTTAACATTTATTAAGGGCTTACCCATGTGCCCAACACTCTCCCACAACAATCCGTGAGGAAGATACTGCTTAAATCTCCGTTTATGTTCCCAAATAAAACTGAGAAAATTAAAGCACATCAAGATGAATTAAGTTGTCGATGGTCACAAACAGTAGAACCAAGATTTGAACCAAGGCAGTCAGAATCCAGCATATGTGCTTTTAATCCCTATATTACACTACCTCTCAAATAGAAGGAAGCAAAAAACAAAAAGGAGAGGTTGGTCCATATGGAATGAGCTAAGCAGAATGTGTTTGCAGTAATAGGAAAAAGAACAGAGAAATAAAGTCAGAATATGTGTGTAAGAAATGAGATGCCAAGACCCCAAATAGCCAAAGCAATCCTGAGGAAAAAAAAAACAAAGCTGGAGGCATCACACTTTCTGATTTCAAAGTACACTACAGAGCTGTAGTAATGAAAACAGCATGGTACTGGCAGAAAAACAGACACACAGATCAATGGAACAGAACTGAAAGCCCAGAAATAAACCCACACATTTAGGGACAGCTAACTTTTTTTTTCTTTTTTTTTTTTTTGTGAGGAAATCAGCCCTGAGCTAACATTCACGCTAATCCTCCTCTTTTTGCTGAGGAAGACCGGCTCTGAGCTAACATCTATTGCCAATGCTCCTCCTTTTTTTTTTTTGTCCCCAAAGCCCCAGTAGATAGTTGTATGTCATAGTTGCACATCCTTCTAGTTGCTGTATGTGGGACGCGGCCTCAGCACGGCCAGAGAAGTGGTGCATCAGTGCGCGCCTGGGATCCGAAACAGGGCCGCCAGTAGCGGAGCACGAGCACTTAACCGCTGAGCCACGGGGCCGGCCCAACAGCTAATTTTTATCAAAGGATCCAAGAACACACAATGGAGAAAGGAAAGTCTTTTCAATAAATGGTGCTGGGAAAATAGAACAGCCACATGCAAAAGAATGAAAGTAGACCATTATCTTACCCCATACATAAAAATTAACTCAAAATAGATTAAAGATTTGAATGTAAGATCTGAAATCATGAAACTCCTAGAAGAAAACATAGGCAGTATGCTTTTTGACATCAGTCTTGGCAGTATCTTTTCGAATATGTCTTCTCAGGCAAGGGAAACAAAAGAAAAAATAAACAAATGGGACTACATCAAACTAAAAAGATTCTGCACGGCAAAGGAAACCATCAACAAAACAAAAAGACAACCTAACAATTGGGAGAAGATATTTGCAAATCATATATCTCATAAGGGGTTAATATCCAAAATATATAAAGAACTCATACAATTCAACAACAAAAACAACCAAACAACCTGATTAAAAAATGGGCAGAGGATCTGAACAGACATTTTTCCAAAGAAGATATACAGATGGCCAACAGGCATGTGAAAAGATGTTTAACATCGCTAATTATTAGAGAAATTCAAATCAAAACCACAATGAGATATCACCTCATGCCTGTCAGAATGGCTATTATTAAAAAGATAAGAAACAACCAGTGTTGGGGAGGATGTGGAGAAAAGAGAACCCTAGTACACTGCTGGTAGGAATGTATACTGGTGCAGCCACTATGGAAAACAATATGAAAGTTCCTCACGGGGCTGGCCCGCTGGCGTAGTGGTTAAGTTTGCACACTCCACTTCCGCAGCCAGGGGTTCGCGGGTTTGGATCCCAGGCATGGACCTACACACCGCTTATCAAGCCATGCTGTGGCAGGCATTCCACAGAGGGAGATGGGCATGGATGCTAGCCCAGGGCCAATCTTCCCCAGCAAAAGAGGAGGACTGGCAACAGATGTTAGCTCAGGGCTAATCTTCCTCCCCCACAAAAAAAAATAAATAATTTAAGAATAGAACTGCCATATGATCTAGCTATTCCACTTCACAGTATTATCCAAAGAACACAAAAACACTAATTTGAAAAGATATTTTCGCCCCCATGTTCATTGCAGCATTATTCACAATAGCCAAGACTTGAAAGCAACCTTAGCGCTCATCAATGGAAGAGTGGATAAAGAAGATGTAGTAGACATAAACAATGGAACACTACTCAGCCATAAAAACGATGAAATTTTACCATTTGCAGCAACATGGTTAGACCTTGAGGGTATTATGCTAAGCAAAATAAGTCAGATGGAGAAAGCCAAATACCGTATGGTTTCACTCATATGCAGAAGATAAAATAACAACAACAAACAAACACATAGATACAGAGAATATATTGTTGGTTAGCAGAGGGCAAGGAGGGTAGGGAAGAGGGCAAAAGGAATAAAGGAGCATATTTGTATGGTGATGGATGACAACTAGACTTTTGGTGGTGAATACAGTGTAGCCTATCCAGAAGTCGAAATATAATGATGCACACCTGAAATTTATATAATGTTATAAACCAACATTAGCTAAATAAAAAAAAATTTTATAAAGAAATGGGATGCCACAGTTTTTTTTTTGAAGTATAATTCACAAATAAAATTGTAAGATATTTAAAGTATACAATGTGATGATTTGATAAGCATATATATTGTGAAAAGATTCCCCCCATTGAGTTAATTACACATCCATCATCTCACATATTTATCTCGTGTGTGTGTATGTGAGAACATAATTCTACTCTTTCAGCAAATTTCAATTGTACAATACAGTGTTATCAACTATAGTCTAATAAGGCACCTAAAACTAGAGCATAGAATATTGGTTTTTTCAGTGAAATTTAAATTGATTCAGAATAATCTATGACATTCTTTTAGGTTAAAGTGTTTCTGTTTTTGGTTTCTTTTGGTATCAGTCATAATTGTAAATAACAAAAGTCCAAAGAAAGTCAAACGAACATAAGGATAGTATTGTATCTGTTATCTGGAAGGTGTTTTATAACAGAAGTGACAAAAACGCCTGGTTTGCCAAGAAGAGTCCTGCTACCCTCCTGTTCTGGATTCATTTTTGGTTATTCCTTTTTTCTTTTTTCAACGTGTCTCTGTTGGATGATGAGTTTTACGGTCACCTAGATATAACCATGCTCTTAATTCCTCCAAAAAGGATAAAATAAATGCTACCAAAGGAAATTTTCATTGTTAAGTTTCTCCTCATTGAAAACTGATGGTTCCAGTGAAATGGTCTGATATTCAGTGTGGTCATAAAATATCTAATATCTAAAGCACTACTGCTCAATAGTAAGTATAACTCTTTTAAGGATTATATTTTAGCTTTCCAAAAGGCCTATACCCTAAGCACTGAGGAATTAAACTAAAATCTCCAATATCTTCTGGCTCAAGTTGAAAAGAATTCATATTTCAAGGACAGCAGCAGTAAGAGCAAGAAGACGGCTTGACATATTGAAACTCTTGATGTTAATGAAATGAAGTTGAGTCAACAGTCATTTTAGGTTCTTTATAAAACAAAACTATTTCAAGAAATAATCGGCTTTGAACATGCACTCATGTGATGATGTTTTCACCTCCAATATTTTCCTTTGAAGAGCTTGTTAAGCACATGACAGATGACTTAACTTGCTATTTTTCTTGTGATCTATTTACTAATTTATTAGATGACCTGTGTTACTCTCTAATTGGTTCTATTTCTATTTTCATTATTTTAAATTCAGGTTGGGAACATGGGAATAGGTCATAGAATGGTCTAAAGACAGTGCATTAGTTTTTTATTGCTGTATAACAAATTACCACAAACTTAAAACATCATCTCACAGTTTCCATGGGCCAGGAGTCCAGGCACAGCTTAACTGTGTTTTCTGTTTAGAGTCTCATAAAACTACAATCAAGGTATGGGCCAGGCTGTGTTCCTTTCTGGAACATGAGGGTGCTCTTCTAAGTTTGTGTAGTTGTTGGCAGAATTCAGTTCCTAGTAGTTGTAGAACCAAGGTTATTGTTTTCCTGCTGTCAATCACAGGCCACTCTTGGCTCCTGGGGTCAGTCCGCAGTTCCTTGCCACGTGGCCTTCTCACAGGCCCTTTCACAACATGACAACTTACTTCTTCAAAGCCATTGAGGAAGAGTCTTACAAAAGAGTAGAGTCCATCTTTCAAGGGCTATGGACTCCATCCTTTTATGAGACTCTTCCTCAATTTTTTTTTAGATTTTTTCAGAACTTTCAAGGGCTTCCATCTGATTACATCAGGCCCACTCAAGATAATCTACCTTGTGATTAACACAAAAACAACTGTACCTACATCTGCAAAATCCCTTCACATTTGCCATGCACATAATCTAGTCAAGGGAGTGAGGCACCTTTGCCATATTATGTTGGCTAGAAGCAAGTAAGTCACCAGTTCTACTTACAATCAGGGGAAAAAGTTTATAAAAGGATGAAGGACGTGACTCATTGGAGGTGTGTCCACTTCACGGTGTGTCCACCACAGATAGCGGCAATGCCTTTTGTTCTTTGAAACGTCCTCGAGTACTTATCAAACAGAAAATGGTTAATAAATATTTGTTGACTTGAAAACCTAAAAAGGAAAGTGGCCATTTGGACAGTTCCCAAAGACATCCTCAAATAGAAGAGTGTTGGTCTTGAGAAGTGGTGTGGCATCAAGAAGTGTGGATCTGACAAGCTCACCAAATTTCAGGACTAATACAGAGATTCAACAAAGGTCTCAGTTCTTCCATCAGAAAAAAATAATCTTCCAAGTAACCTTTCATATAAAATCTTCCTTGTCCTCTACCTATCTGTTTTGAAGAAAAATGCATTGCATTGGTGGCATAACTTTCTGGGAATGGAGGTAGGGAAGGAGGTAATGTAGATATTCATAGCGACCAGCCAGAAGGTTACTTACTAAGTTTAAGCCAGTTATCAGAAGACATGAAATGTCTCATGTATTATAGATGAACATTTTAGTGAAGTACTTGTCTTAAGACATATTTTTTTTCTAACCAGCCTGTCTATTACGAAAATAAACTAATACTTTGGGTTGTCTAGAGAGATACTAGAAGGATTTATTTGTGTAGCCATATTATTTCATAATGTTTTTGTAATTTAGATGATTAGTTCTATTTAATAACGTAAAAATAATAAATATGTTTTAAAAAATCTTTAAACATAAAACAGATGTGCAAATGTACCATGGAAGGAATAAATTATGGGCAACAGAAGAGTAAACCAGGTGATCCCACTTTCACCTGCTCATGTGCTTCACATGTGTAGCTCACTGGCAGAGATGCTCATGAGCTTTGCAGCATAAACCAAAACCATGTAAGTCTGTTTTCACTGATGTTACCAAAAAACTCACGATCTGCCGACACAGTTCCAATGTCATAAACTCAACTGAGGAAAAGTGCTTGTTACTCATCAGGAAAAGGACTCATACCTCATTTGGGCCTTTATTTGTTCCCTCTCTAATGAGAATTTTGTGAAATAAACACCTTCAGTTCAGTATTCTATACCTATGGAATCTCTCGACAATAGAACGGAAATAAATCCCCATTTAAAACATTGGAATGGGTTGGCCCTGTGGCATAGCAGTTAAGTTCAGCACACCACTTCAGTGGCCCAGGTTCACAGGTTGGGATCCCAGGTGCAGACCTACACCACTTGTCAGCCATGCTCTGGTGGCAACCCACATACAAAATAGAGGAAAATTGGCACAGGTGTTAGCTCAGGGTGAATCATCCTCAGCAAAAAAAATAAAATAAAATATTGGATAATTTTACTTGTGAATAACAATAAACAATAGAGTATAGATAATATATGAAAATTAGATTGCTTTCTGTGGCTTTGAAATTTTCTAAAAATTTCCAAAACATCTCAAAACATTGCATCAAATTAATCACTGCCGGATTATTTTCAAAAGCTACTCTATCTAAGGGGAAAACCTTATCACGTCTGAGTCTACGTTAAGTCTTACCAAATCCCTGGAAAACGAAATTCAGAGAGGTGATGATGAAGACTATAACTCTAGCAAATCTCAAAAAGTTTGGGCCAGAATATAAAAACACAAATTGTTGGGGAGTTATAAAAAGAAGTGAAGATGTCTTTACAAGTTCAAAGAAGCCAGGATAGGTCATACTTACTATTAGTTGAGTCTCTGTCACACTGAATTTAAATAAAGATTTATCAAGCCAGATATTTCCCATCATACCTAAAGGATGAACTATGAAAGCAAGATTCCATAACCTAACCTATAATTTCCATTTCTTATAAAATTTGAAGGCAAATTAAAAGCATTAATTACTACTATTATTTGCAAGTAGTTTCTTTATAATTTTAGTTGTGTTAGCTGAATTTATTGCTTACCACCATAAGGAAGAATGCTACCTCTACAGAATTTTCATAGTGTCTCAGGGAAGGAAGACAAAGTTGGGATATTGTGAGATTTTGAAGTCTGGCTTATGGTGCATCTTTAAATAAGAGGGCTTGGTTAGAGTAAATTTGAACATCTGTTTTATGTTTAATGGATTTTTAAAATGAAGTTATTGTTATTATATATTACTAAATAGAACAAATCATCTAAAAGTACAAATATATTATGAAAAAATATGACTACAGAGATCATTCTAGCATCTTTGTAGGCAATCCAAAATATTAGTTTATTTCCATAATAGGACTGTTGGTTAAAGAAAAAATAAGAAGAGTAACTCATTTGCCTAAGGAAGAATCTAAACGTCCATCTATCATAAATGAGGCATTTCATGTCTTCCGATGACTGACCTAGACTTAGTAAGTAATGCTCCACTGGCTGGTCACTATGCATGTCTACACTATCTCCTTCCCCACTTCCATTCCCAGAAAGCATATGCTACCTGTAGCATTTTTCTCCAAAACCAATAGATAAAGGAAAGGGTTGATTTTATCGAAGATTATTTTTCCCTGATGGATAAATTTGGGACTGAGATCTTTACTGAATCTCTAAATTATTCCTGAAATTTGGAGAGGATTTCAGGTCAATGGACACCACACCATTTCTCAAGATAAACATTCTGTTCTATTTGAGAATGTCTATTGAAACCATCCAAGTGACCACTTTTACTTTTTAAGTTTTCAAATCAACAAGTATTAATTAATGATCTTTTGTGTGCCAAGTACTGTTAGGCGATTTGGAAGACACAAATGATGTGGTCACTGCCTTTGGATCATTCTCTGGCTATCTCCTTGGCCTAACTTTGGTTTAAAATAACGCAAATAGAGACAGAACAACATGGAACACAGGTCATCAGTGATAAGCTACAAAATAGATCACAAGGAAAATACCAAGTTAAATTTCAGACGTGTTTATCAAGCTCTGCAAAGAAAAGAATTTGGGGTGAAAAAATCATCATGCATGCAGAAAGTTGATCGTTTTTTGAAATAGCATTTATGAAGAACTTAAAACGATTGCTGGGGCTGGCCAGGTGGCGTAGTGGTTAAGTGCGCACGCTCTGCTGCCCTGGCCCAGGGTTCGCAGGTTCGGATCCCGGGTGTGCACTGACGCACCTCTTGTCAAGCCATGCTGTGGCGGCATCCCATATAAAGTAGAGGAAGATGGGCACAGATGTTAGCCCAGGGCCAATCTTCCTCAGCAAAAAGAGGATTGGCAACAGATGTTAGCTCAGGGCTAATCTTCCTCACAAAATAAATAAATAAATAAATAAATAAATAAATAAATAAATAAATAAATAAATAAATAAAATGACTGCTGTTTCAAATTCATTTTATTGACATCCCAAGTTTTGGTTCATCAAGCTATATTCCTGCTCATATGGCAACTATTTTAGGAAATTTTTTTTAAAATTGAGAAAAACTTGAAGAAAAAATATGTGGCAGATAATCCCAGCTGACATTTAAATATATACTTACCATTAGATGATTCAAACAATAGAGTTAAGTAATTGAAAATACTCACAACCCCAGAATAACCCTTGTTAACCACTTTTGTCTATCTTTCCAGAAAGTAAATTCTAACCATACAAAAATATATATGGAGTAATCCATTCCTTTCTTTTCAAAAAATGATTATTTTTTGAATAGGTGATATATTCACATGGTTCAAAATTTAAGATACCAACAAGTAGAGAGTGAAAATTCCTCTCTCACCCTGTCCTCCCGCAAGCCATATTCCTATCTTTGAGGCAATTAGTGTACCAGTTATTACGTATACTTTCAGAAGTATGTTATGAATGTACAAGTAAACATATATCTATGTCTGCTTTAATCTCATAAACATCAGGATATTACATTTTCAATATTCTTCTGATAACAGTCAGGGTTTCTTATAATTCTTCACCTGCTCTGGCCAAGCTTCTAAGTGTTGAGCATTAAAGTTCTTAATTAGCACCTTGTCCCTCCACCTTCCTTTGTACACCCAGGAACAAAAAGAAATATGAAAAGAAAAGGAAACAAAACAAAAACATTGCATACATTTTCCTTGTAATATACTGGTAACATAATTTGAATAACTATGCAAAGTACAGTACATTGACGGGGAAAACTTGACTTGAAAGCATTTTCATATATAAAAAAAGATCCGAACATTTTAGTTGACCCCGAATTTGACAGGTCCAAGAGACTTATGTGCTAAAAAAGCTAATGTGTCCCTACAGTTGCATGAATAGTAGTATATATCTAGACAAAATTAGATTAGATTCGGAACTTTGTGTCTATTTCTGGGCACTATCATTTCAAAGGTATGTTGGCAAAGTCATACATCCAGAAGAGATTTATCTGAATAAGGATCTCCTAGGAAACCTGATTATATGAGAATTGCTTTATGAGACTAGAGAGTTTGGTTTTGGAGTCAATGAGCAGGGAGAAGAACACATAAATGAGCTTCAAATATGTGAAGAGGTCTTAGGCTGAAGGGTTATTTTACGGATTCCCGGTTGCTTCAGAAGGGCTGTCTGACAGGGAGTAGTCTACCTCAGGAAGTGACTGTCCTCAGAAACTAAAATTATTAACCACAATCACATAAAAGTTTCCCTAGAAACACACAAGTAATACCCAAGTCTTCCCAGGACAGGGAAGGAAGAGAGCAGAAAGAGAGGGAAGTCTATAAAAACTATGTCTTGGGAAACCTGCATTCAGGTAACGTGGATGGGCAAGGGTTAAAAAGAAGCCTGGGACCAGAGCACAAGGACCTAAAAGGTAACCTTTCCACCACCACCACCAAGTAAGTCCCTTTCTCAAGATCAGAAGTCAGCTTTCACCTTTTTCACGCTAAACTTCTCTGCTGTCTTTGAGAATATGCCTGACTTTTCATTGTCCCTACTGTTTTCCTAACTGGAAACTCAGTTTTAATAGTGTGATTGTTGATGGGTGCCAATGTGAGGCTTAATTGCCATAATTTCCCACTATGATTTGCTTTTGAAAGGTATCCAGGTTGATATTTCATGGCATCTAGACTTCCCAATGCTGCAAAATGATTTTGACTTCATTGTGGCATAGCAATGGATTTATCTATCTATCGTACAAGCAAAAACAAAAGTGTGATAATAGTCTTGAATGTGCTAGGAGAATGTTTATGGCACTTTTAAGACTGGAAAGGCTGCATTTAAAAGTACTCAAGCACGGGGAGGAAATGAAGGGATGTGCTAAGGTTATGCAAAGGCGGGTTTCATCTCTGAGGGAAAGGCTTTATGAGCAAAGCCTGCTTGCCACAGCTGGGTCGGCTTGGAAAGCATAGCGGGATGGGAAGAGTGGAAAGTCAACAGTCATAGAATGAGGTTAGGGATCTCCAGGGTGGAATTAGGAGGTACAACAGGAAGTATTTATGTACAAAAGGACATTCTGTAAATGATTTTGACATTGATCATGAGATTTTAATAAGTTTAAACTTATTGGAACATAAATTGTGCATAAGTGGAAAAAATTCACAAATGTGGCTCTGTGATCAGTGACTGTACTAACGTCTTAACGTTAAATCTGCAAATTATGTTGTGTAGGTAAAATTTTCAACTTTAGAAGATTGTTATTTTTGTTACATACACATTCCAACAATATACATCTCCAGAATATAGCTCTTTTAATTGTGCATTAAAAGAAATTGCATGTTCTTTTTAAATTTCTGGAATCATTTCATTATTTAAGAGACCCTATTTTATTTTATTATTTTTTGTGAGGAAGATTAGCCCTGAGCTAACATCTGTTGCCAATCCTCCCCTTTTCCTGAGGAAGATTGGCCCTGGGCAAACATCCGTGCCCATCTTCCTCTACTTTATGTGGGATGCTGCCACAGCATGGCTTGATGAGTTGTGCACAGGTCTGTGCCCGGGAACAGAACCGGCAGACCCAAGGCTGCCGAAGTGGAATGTGCGAACTTAACTGCTAAGCCACTGGGCCGGCCCTTATTTTAAATTAATGGGTAATATGTAATTCAGTAGATTTTATTGAAAATTATATTAAATCTATTTCAAATTGAAAGAATAGTATAACTTAAGAAAACAATATAAGACATCAGCATCTGCTTAGGGTTCTGCTCTAAGAAAAGCATGGTTACTATATGCACCTCAGTTGTTTTCAGCCAGTAATCCAGATGTTTGGCCTACATGACATCAAACATCCAATTTGTCTAAATAAGTGATGCCTTACTAAAATGATTACGTTCTTCAAGACAGACACATTCTGATCATTTGTTTAACTTT
The DNA here is from genome assembly GCF_020826845.1 of Diceros bicornis minor. NCBI lineage: Eukaryota > Metazoa > Chordata > Mammalia > Perissodactyla > Rhinocerotidae > Diceros > Diceros bicornis. The sequence continues at coordinate 49,878,025 of NC_080762.1, read as the reverse complement.
GGTGTCATTTACTATATCTATATGGACAAAAATTACTTAACTTTTTCTGCATAGAAATTTATTGGGAGACTTTAAATTAGTTGGCTATGTTAGTATATACATAAACTCTGTATTTTACTATATTATGTAGACCTAATCTCTATTTCCTTTTATTATATACAACAGAGATGATGTTTACTAAGCACTAAAGAGATATGGTGTGCTAATTACTATAAAATTAACTTCTCACATGAAATATCAAGTAAAAATTAGTGTCTCTAATTCTTTTTTTATCAAGTCATTTCCTCTGGCTTTGATGACCTCAATTAAATATTTAAGCAGTTTGCTTCATGTTCATTAACAGTCAGCCACTGTCTAAAATTCTTGATGAAAATTCATTAGTGGATTTCGTAAGTAATTATTAATAAAATGTCAATAGGCTTAAACTTCACTGAACCTGAATCTTGCTCTTTGTCATCATTCTCAACTGAATTTGACTTTTGCTTTAATGAGTTCCCTTCCTCTCAGGCACAGACCCACATTCGTCTCCTTTTTGCAGGACTCTCTACCAATGTTACTCTTAGCTATAACATAACCAGTGCAGTCAGTTTGTACTTCATCAATGAAAGAAGTTGTTTATTCATTTTATGAAAATGATTTATGGATGAGAACTTTAAGGACACAGAGTGCAAGGCAAAAATAAGAGAATAACAGTTCTGACCATGAATGCAGGTGCTGTTTAAAACTCTCCAGTGCTTTGTGCATAAAGAAAACTTTTACACGTTGCGAGAGATTTCACATGTTTTGCTAAGTGGGTTTAGATTATGCCTTGAAGAATACTGTTCCTCAGATCCAAATTCCCAACAAATATCTATATTCATTTGGAGGATAAAGAAAAAAGGAGCTTCCTCATTTTATAGCACAATTGGTGCTTAAAGCATCTGTAACTCTCAATTTGAAATTAAAACAAGAACTCTGTTTGCATGTGACAAGATTAAATCAACTCCAAATGATGTCCAAATTGGACAGAGTTTGGATTTTGTCACCATAGTCCCAACATTTCAGTTTAGATTAAGAACAGACTCATTTCTACCGTGTCTCTGGAAGGGATCACTCTTCTTCCAGCTGCGAAGAAAGAAATCCTGCCTTATACTAATTACTGTCACAGAATACCACAACAACAGACAGCTACCCTAAACACAGAAATGAATTTTCCTAATTGTTAAAAAGATAAGTAGTATAAATGTCTGTTTTTAAAATCCATATTAACATATATAAATTAAAGATAAACATAATATAATGTATTGCAATTTTCACATTAATAGTGTTTATATTGTACCGAACAGGACTTACAAGAAACTTGAGAAAATTTTTATTTAGATAAATGTTTTCTTTTATATACAAAAATATTGCTGCTACTACTTAATTATTATTATAATTTATATCTTAAATTATCACAGTGTATCTGCCAGCAAATTTTATTATAGATTAATATTGCTTCGGATTAAAAAAACCACACATACACACAAAATAGAGAAAAGTAAATTTGATCACTGCCCAAGCATAAAAGTCTAGATATAACACATTCTAAAATTATTTTAAAAGATGACCAATACCCAAAGGAAACGAGAAGCTATTTCTATGAAAGAGAAAGAAAAGAATGATCTGAAGACTGAGGCAATAACCTGAAAATGGCCTCAAAGTCTTGGAACTCTTTGGTTAGCAATATTAGAAACACAAGGAATCCACCATCCCATCTACCCTTTTATGGAGGCAGGCACATATGACTCTACTTCCATGTATTTCCTCTTCTACTACTCACATTTAGAGATGAAAAATAAGTTGCCATCATTTGAGAAATCTTGGAGTAGTCGAAAGTATAGATTTTGTATGTGCCCTGGTGTCAATTATTCACTTCAAGGGTTGTAAGGATTTGAAATGGCATATAAAATTCTAGCAAATTCTAAGAACTCAAGAAACGCTTACTTAACCTCCTCCAACTGCCCACATTTATTCATTTACTCACTCATTCCTCAATGATTAGATAACATGCAATTCAGAAAAACAACAATGTATCAGTCAGGATGTAATGCTGCAATAAAAAATAGACCCTAACATTTCAGTAACTTAAAATAGATATTTCTTGCTTAAGCTAGAGTCCTGTTCATTCAAATAGGTGAGGCAACTCCTCTACACTTCAGGATCCCTGGCTATCGGCAGCTATACTATCTTCAAAATGTAGCTATTAAGATTATCCTGACAGTTTCTATCCTAGTTGACTGGGAAGAGAAAGAGAACAGAGAAGCACATAGGAGCTTTTCATAGACCAGCTCTGGAACCCAGATTCTATTCATTAGAACTCAGTTGCACAGCCATAGCTAATGCAAGGGAGGCTGGGGAATATAGCCAGCTGTGTGCCAAAGAAAGAGAAACCAGGTTTGGGTGTATAGTGGTCTCTGCCACATCAAGACTAGAAAACAGAAACTATAAATCAGTTTGAACTAAAATTCCACATCTTGGGTTACTTATTAGTAAGAAGAAGAAACATTTCTGCTGCAATAATAGTAATTATTATTATTATTATTATTACTATGACTGGCAAACAGAAATGCACAAATACTAAATGTGTGTGGGGCATGTGTTCAAGAGACTGCGTTAAGAGACAGTGAAGCGCAACAGTTAGAAATGTAGACTCCATCAGAGTGTCTGGACTCTGCCATTGTTCTATCTCTGACCTTGAGTGAATAATCCAACCTCTTCTAGTCTCAGTTGTCTTCACTGGTAAAACAAGAATAACAATATTACCTACTTCATTAGGATGCAGTGTGGACTAAATGAGTTACACATAAAGCAATAAGAACAAGTCAGTACATTGTAAGTGTTCGACAGGTTCATGTTATAATGACATGCTTTGCTCATTGAGCCTCTATTTTAATTCCTCACTACAACCATTTTCACTTCTTTTAAGCACAGGGAATTGTAAATGAAATGTAAAGGGATTTCAATTTCAATTCAATTAGCCAGAGGGTTCAGTAATTTATTCAAATCTCTCTTCACATATAAGGTGGAACGCTGACATCTAGGATGAGTAAAGACTACTAGAGGCAGCATCACATTCCCCGCAGCCACTCATATAACTTATTTCTGCCTTAGCTCCACCCTCCCCACCAGGAGGAAATGTTAGAGTGAAAGCAGAGTTGACAAGGAAACTGTATGGGTAAGCAGAGATTTTATAGCAGTCCTCAGAGTCTAACCCAACAGTTGTTGGGATGTCAACATGGGATGAAGGAGCTAGGGAAAAGGTGTAACAGTGACCCAGCAGGCTGATGAGGGTGGTAACCACTGGCAGGATATAAAACAGGTCCAAGCACAGAAGCCCCTAGACAGCAGGCACAGGGACTAATGTCTCTTGGCACTACCGGGGCTGTTTATACTAATAGCTGGTTATATCTGTTTCAATCACTGGTAATCAGATATACCCAGTCTGTACTCTGCTCCTCTATTTTTTTTGTTATTCTTTTTAATAGCTTTATTGAGATATATTTCACATACTACTAAATTCACCCTTTTAATGTTTACAATCCAGGATTTTTAATATAGTCACAGAATTGTGCAACCACCATTCCAGAAAGGTTCATCACCAGAGAAGGAACCTTGGACCTGTTAGCGGTTACTCCCCATTCCTCTCTTCCCACAGCCCCTGGCAACCACTGATCTATTGTCTGTTCCTATGGATTTGCCTATTCTGGACTTTCATATAAATGGAATTATATATGTGGCCTTTTGTAACTGGCTTCTTTCACTTACCATAATATTTTCAAGGTTCATCCATGTTGTAGCATGTATCAGTACTTCATTTCTTATTATGGGTAAATAATATTTTATTGTATGGCTATACCACATTTTGTTTATCAGTTCATCAGATGGTAGATATTTGGGTTGTTTCCACGTGTTGGCTATTATGAATAATGCTGCTATAAACATTCATGAACAAGTTTGTGTGTGGACATATGTTTTCATTTCTGTTGAGTATATACCCAGGATTCGGATTGCTTTGTCATATGGCAACTCTATGATTAATTTTTGAGGCATTTCCAAACTGTTTTCCAAAACATAATTTTACATTCCCACCAGCAATATGAACAATTTTTCCAATCTTCACCAGCACTTACTATTGTTTTTCTTTTTTATTATAGCCATCCTAGTGGGTATGATGTAGTCTCTTATTGTGGTTTTGATTTGCATTTCCCTAATGACAATGATGTTGAGCATCTCTTCATTGCTTATGGGCCATTTGTATATTTTCTTTGTAGAACTGGCTATTCAAATCCTTTGCCTGTTTTTCAATTGGTTTCTTTTTCTTTTGATTGCTAAGTTGTAAGTTCTTCATATAATCTAGATACAAGTCTCTTATCAGATATATGATTTGCAAATATTTTTTTCTCATTCTGAAGGTAGTCTTTTCACTTTCTTGATTGTGTCTTTTGAGGTACAAAAGTAATTTTGATAATGTTGACTTTATCCATTTTTTTCTTTTGCTCCTTATGCTTTTGGTTTCATATCTAAGAAATCATTGCTTAATCTGAGGTCATGAAGATTTACTCCTATGTTTTCCTCTGAGAGTATTATAGCTTTAATTCTTACATTTAGGCGTCTGATCCATTTGAGTCATTTTTGTACATGAGGTAGGTGTCCAACTTCATTCTTTTCCATGTGGATATCCAGTTGTTCCTGCACCATTTGTTGAAAAGACTATTCTTTCCCTATGGAATTGTCTTGGCACTCTTGTCAAAAATCAAGCGACCAGAACTGTTAAGGGTTTATTTCTGGATTCTACCCCTCCATCTCACCTCAAATATAACTGATAAACAGAAAAGAATGCAGAGAAAATGAATCCAGGAAGTGGAAATTCTCTGTGTGAGTACAGCACAACTGGCCAGCTCTGCCTTCCCTGCCTCCCAGGCCCTGAAGTGTTTGGTGGGCTTTCCGCTGACAGGCACCAGCTAATGGGAATGGACACTTGAATGTCACCAGTGGCCTCCTACAGGCCAAATTAAATTGCCCTGCTTTCAGTGTTATCACCTGCCATTTGACATTACTATTCACCTCTCTTTGAAAGTTTGCTTTGTTCTCCCCCCACCTCTCTGGCTGTTCTTCTTCATCCTACTTCACTAACTTATTTTTTCCTCTACCTAGCAACCATACCTTAAAATTTGCTGTTCCATAGGGATCTGTCCTCAGCACTCTCTTTTTATTTATAGACTTGCTGGTTGCTATCCAATATCCATTCATATCCCTTTTGCTATTAACAGAACCTCAATTTTTAGCTAGACACATTGATTCAAAGCTAACTAACGACACTTCCCCATTTCACTTGCAATTTTTATAACTATGCAACTAAATCCTGGCTGGTATTATGTAAGCAAAAGTGTTGTGTGAATCCAGGAAATTCCTTAAAAGGCAAGGGTATGCATCCTTATTTTGTGAGTCCTCTTGCTGGCAGTTAAACTGGAATGCAGTTGGGATGGCTGGAGCCCTAGTTGCCATATTGGACTCTAAGGATGAGGGCCATTCCCTGTGAATGGCAGAATAGAGAATATGAAGGAGACTGGGTCTTTGATGACATTATGAGGCTGCCACAACATCTCTAGACAGCCTACCTCTGGACTTCTTTTTTGTAAGAGAAGGGGGAAAAGGCTTTTATCATTTTTAAGTCACAATCATTTTGGATTTTTTAAATTCTATGTAGTGAACCTACTTATAATTGATAAACTTTCTAAAGGCTATACATTCATCAATCACTGAACAGATGTTTATTGAGTATCTACTACCTGTCAGATAACTGTGCCAGGTATTATGATGATGTAGTGTCCATCCTCATGAAGTCTACAGCCTAATTGGGGAGATATAATAATCATAATTACTTAAGAATTCAAATGGTAATTTCTATAATAATAATATTATAGATGTGCAGTGTGCCAGGGCAATATAGGGGATAAAGCGATTAATTCTGCCAAAGGTCTTAAGAAGTTTCCTAGAGAAAGCAATGTTTGTATTGAGACTTGATAGAGTTTGTGAACAGGAGAGAGAAATCATCTTAGAGGATGTGGGATTTACAATTGTATAGATGTGCAAGTTTGTGGTTACTTTAAAAAATGAATTATTAGGGCCGGCCCCGTGGCTTAGCGGTTAAGTGAGCGCGCTCCGCCACAGGCGGCCCGGGTTTGGATCCCGGGCGCGCACTGACGCACCGCTTCTCCGCCAATGCTGAGGCCGCGTCCCACATACAGCAACTAGAAGGATGTGCAACTATGATACACAACTATCTTCTGGGGCTTTGGGGGAAAAAAAAGGAGGAGGATTGGCAATAGATGTTAGCTCAGAGCCGGTCTTCCTCAGCAAAAAGAGGAGGATTAGCACGGATGTTAGCTCAGGGCTGATCTTCCTCACAAAAAAGAAAAAAGAAAAAAAGCTGCCTGTTTTAAAAAAAAAATGAATTATTAGACATGGCTAGAGAATAGGCTGGTGTGTGTGTGAGTGGGAGACAGAGAGAAGGCAGAGCCTGGAAAGCAGCAAAGGAAGAGAAGTAAATGGAAGGAGGAACAGCAATAGAGGATGTTGCAGGGAAATAAGAGTTTAGGGTCTTACATGTCAAATTGAGAATTGTATTTTAGCTTATGAATCGAGGACAGAAAATATCTTCCAGTTCTAATGTCAACTCTATTTTGGCTGCTTAAACTACTACATTGAGAAGAATCATGAATCTATACCTCAGGTCATCAGGAAACAGTGACTTGAAGTATTATAAATACCTGCATAAACTTCGGAGGTGTGATAGTTAATTTTATGTGTCAACTTGGCTTGGCCACAGTGTCCAAATATGCGGTCAAACATTATTCTGGAAGTTTCTATGAGGGTGTTTTGGACGAGATTAACATTTGAAAGAAAACTTTTTATAATTTCTCACATGCTAATAATATTCTATCCTCCTGTACTAGTCAGGGTTCTCCAGAGAAACAGAACCAAAAGACTGTGTATATAGAGAGAAAAAGATTTATTAAAGAAATTGGCTCATGCAATTGGAGAGGCTGGCAAGTCCAAAATCTGCAGGATGGGCTGGCAGGCTAGAGACGCAGGGATGAGCCGATGTTGCAGTTCAAGTTCAAAGGCTGTCAGCTGGAGAATTCCCCCTTACTCTGGGAATTTCAGTCTTTTATTCTCTTCAGGCTTTCAACTGATTGAATGAGGCCCAGCTACATTATAGAGGGAAATCTGCTTTACTCAAAGTCCACAGATTAAAAGTCTCATATGAATGGCCACTGCCTCAAGACTTCTGCAAAAAGTAAGTGTGAGTGGGAAGATGATTTCTAAGAAATCCTGTTGGCTCTACCTTCAAAAGAAGGTAGAGCCAACCTCCAACCACTTCTGAGCCCCTTTGCTGGTACATTCTGATGCAGATCACCATCGTCTCTATCCCGATTACTGCACTATCCCTCTAATAGTCTCTCTTCTCTTCTTCCCTTGTGCCTCTACCAACTACAAGAGACACTTTTGAATCATAATCACTACAAGAGACACTTTTGAAACATAAATAAGATGGATTTACTCCTCTGCTCAAACTCTTCAAAGGCTCCCAACCTGAGCAAAAGCCAACATCATCACAGTGGTCTACAAGGCTGTAGAGGGTCTGTCTCTACCCCGTTAACTCTCTGACTTTACTGACACTCTCCAATCACACCTAGCACAAATCAGGACCTTTCACACCTGCCACTCTGTCTGCCTGAAATACTCTCAGCCCAGAAAGCCACAGGACTCACTCTCTCAACCCTTGCAAACTTTGGGGTAAATGCCATTATCTCAATGAGGACTACTCCACTATTTACGACACCACTTTACTCTCCCCTTACCTTGTTTTCTTTTTCTCCTTTCTGTTTCAATAGCACTTAGGAACATTATAGGTGCTTAACTATTTGCTGAATTAGTACAAATTATACCTTTAATTTGACCTTTTTCCAAAGGCTTGACGCCATTGCCTGGTCAAGGACCCTTAAAGGGCCACAGTCTTAACACCTGGTAAGGCTTCAGTTTTTCCACTGCTGCTTCAGTTTGGACACAGAAGCAGTTGACCTTTTTACCCTGTAAGGGTATAAATTATGGAACTCCCAGTATTTAGCCATAGGTAGAGAGTTCCTCCTTTAATAAAGGAAAAAATCTGTCTTTCAAGTTCTGCTTGATGACTATGTAAATCCAGCTTCAATGTCTCTATCTTAAGACTTCTCTAAAAGTATCAGGTAGCAGACAACATTCTCTCATATTCTGAACGTGTTGTACTTTTCCCCTCATGTTCTGGCTTCAGTCTATAGCTGGTATGCCTTCCAAAAGAATAGCTTGTACATGTTTTACTTTTACTTTACAATGGTCACTGGCTCTCTATACTACAGTATCTGCACCACCCACTACTCAACTGTCTCCACTATGCCATTGCCACATTTTGCCTTCCCAGGCTCTGCCTTTTCTCTGTCTCTTTTATTATTGCAGCCTTCTGCTTCCAGTACCAAATCCTACTATATAGTTAGAAATGTTTGGTTGCACATAACAGAAAAGAAAACTGGATTAAACAAAATAGAAGTGTATTTATCTCTCATACAATGGAAGACATAAGAAACTCAGGATTCTTTCAGTGCTCAGCTCCAACAAACTAAAAGTATGGCCTTCATTCTCCGGTTCCAAACAATATGCTAGAACTCCAGCCATAACCTCCTCTTTCCAGGTAGCTGATGAAGGAAAGGGGCATGAAAAAAGCAAGCGACTTCTTTAATGAGACTCCTAGGAGTTCACAGGCAACAATTATGCTTATATCTTATTGACTAAATATTAGTCACATGGCCCATACCAAGATTCAAGGAAGGAGGTGAGATGAAGTCTTTTATCATGGAGGAAATATGTCTACCTAAGAATCAAGATTCTAGTTTCTAACAAAGAAGTAAAGAATAGATATATAGGGACAGCTAGCAAACTCTGCCATGAAAATCAACCCATTAACCTTCCAAGAGAAGAAGATAGACTATAGAATGCTATGCTAACAATTTGAATTTGGAAGGTTCTCCAAGCATTACTGCATATCATCCTATAACTTTGAGAATAATCTATCCTAGAGTATGCAGTTAGCATCACAATATGTTGCTAAAAGACCAACAACCAAATGAGACACGACATCCAGCTGGACCTCTTTCATCCATCACAGAGTGTAGTGCAGTTCATGTCAAACAAAATGTTCAGACAGATTAGCAAAGCTGTTGTTCACTTGAACTAAAATGTGGGGAACATGACATACAGTGTTAAAACACTACTCTTGACACAGTTCCCCACTATCCACTCCAAATTAGAAAAAAATGCTAAGCATCATGTTCTTTGCCTTTGGTTAAATATCATACCTTCCTGAAATACTAAAGGGAATGAATATAAACAAACTTTAAACCAAAAAATAAAATTAAGATCTCTAAAGTGGTTATAGTTTCAAAATATGAACTAAACACATTATTTGAAAAACTATGCTGTGGAATTAAGGAGAATTGGCAGAAATGTTTTAATTAACTCTACTGTTACATTCCAAGAAGCTAAACCCAACTTTTATTTAAGAATCAAATAAATTCCATGAGTCAAATAATTTATTTTCAGAGAATCACATCAATCAGAATGGATCACCTTTCTGGCAGCTGACAAGTGCAAACATGTGATGCTGGGTCACATCTATGTACTTCAGTTGGCTTTCTTAGGCTTAACAGGGTGTTGCATGAGGCTGAGGCTCCCTTGCCAGTGCTCACATTCCAAGTGAATGTTCATTACAGTTTAAGGGCAACCCTCTTGGAGGAAATGAGATGGGCTCCACAAGGCAAGCAGGCAAGCCTTGTAAAAAAAACAAATCCAAACCCTGTAGATTTCATTTGTGATTTCAACTCAAGAAGACAAACAAATCTACAGATTTCTGTCCAGGAGTATTTCTAAATTGCCAAGGAGAAAACTAGAACCATAACCTCAGTGGAGGAGGAGCAATAATATCCAAAGAAATTTTTTAAAAAGGAGAAAAATAAATTCCAGGAAAAGACTATCTATCACTCCTTTGAATCTGGACATCGGACCAAATCTGAAAATTGTAAGAGATTAATTTGGGATATAAATAATTCAACTCCCATTGTGAAAAACAGAAACTTCAATTGTGAAAAAGAGACACTTACAGAGTGCATTACTGGAGTTGGATTGAATTTTTTTTGTTGTCAAAAATATACTTTTGAGCACAGAAAATTTTTAGGGCAGTGTTTGTGTGACCATGAAGGAGAACTTTTTAAAACAGAAAACCCAAAACTATAAAGCAGAAAACATTGACACAATACATATTTAACTTATGGCAAATGTTTACAAGTATAGACTGGAAAAACACATGCGATATAACTGACATACATAAGGTTAATATGTATGTCTAATGTAAATTATCCTAGAAATTATTAAGAAACCATAAGCCCAGGAGTAAATGGGCAGAAAATATGAACACATTCATCAGAGAAGAGGAATTGCAAATCATGTGTAAACATGAATATTGCCTCTCTGTTCTGCTCCTTATTCCAGATAGCTCCAATCTCTTGGAGAAAAGGTCAGGGTCAACCACAGCCTAGCCAGGAAAAATTATATATGGCATCAAGAGAGTTAGTTTCTTCCTTTTTCCAATCCATCGTTCCTTTAAGATAGCAGTCTGTGAAAAATACACAGATTTGCTACAGTATTTATCACCTATACTGCCTTGATGAATTACCAGGAAAAGCAACAGACCAGCATCATTGAGAAATCTTCCCTCAAGGGTGCAGGTTAAGTTTAATCCTTCAATAGATTCAAAGTCTATTTTCCTCACTTGTGTGAGGTAATATCTCCTCACTAATCTCTCCTGAGCTCTCACCCCCATCAAAGTAGAACTAATAAACCATGTATGGCCCCACATCCACTTTGGACCCAGTTCTCTGTAATAAGTATATAGTCCCTGACAACCAAAATGGTGACACATGCGATATCCCACTATACTGTCAACTATTGATTCCATCTATTTTAATGATTATAGGTTTATTTTGATTTTCTATTTCTTCTTGAGTCAATTTTGACACAATTTAGAAAGTTATCTATTTTATCCAAGTTTTCAAATTTCTCAACATTAAAGATTTTCTGTACATTATATCTCCAATATATTTAATCATCCCTTATTTTTATTCCAAATATTGTTAATTGTGTTTGCCCTGATCAAAGTTGCCAGAGTTCTGTTTAATTGGTGTAGTCTTTTTAATAAAATAATGTTTGCTTTATTTTTAGCATATCTTTTCTTCTAGTTCATAAATGCTTGATTCTTTTTATTTACTTATTTCTACTTTATTTGTGTATTTTAAATATTTTTTTAATTTTCTGCATATTATGACATTTGACATCTGAAAAACCTTTCCAGATGTACAGAGACTGCCCCTCTTGTGGCTAGCTAATTCTTGGAGATAGCAGAGGACGCAGCAAGGAGTGTGCCTTGGATATGCAAACTAACCAATTCAGAACCAAACCTCCTCTATCTGGCTCTTATATCCCAGGAGGCAATATTCCTCTGCCGTAATCATCCCAGGGCCAGATACCAGGCAACCAGGAACCACTTCTATAGCCCAAAGTCTTTTGAAATTATTCAAACTAGCCAATCCTAAACTGTTCACTCTGCCTTGCCTTGCCTTTCCTGCAGAAGCTCCAATAAAGGCAATGGCCTAAACCTTCCCCTGACTCCTGCTTCTGCTTCCTAACCACCCTGGTTTCTTTTCCATGTGACCTACATGTGTCATGCCTCCTGTCTTGAGGACCTGTGAGTATGATAAACTTTGGTTGGAATCTGGGTAATCTCTTTAGATTCTTTAGATTTATTTTCTAGTTCACTATTCTCTCTTCATGTGTATCTAATATTCTGTTAGTCCATCCATTTAGTTTTTAATTCCAAAGATATATGTTTTTAGAAGTTCTATCTGGTTTTTTCAGATCTTCCTAGCCATTTTTGTAAATCTTGTTTCATATTTTATATTTTTAATTCCCTTTTCTATTTCTTTAAGGGTTTAAAACAAATTTATTTTCTATATCCAATAATGTCAATGCCTGAGGTTCTAGAAGGTTAATTTCTGCTGTTTGTTTTGTTTCTCTTTTTTCTTTTTTTTCTCTTCTGACTCTAGCTTGTATAATTTCTTTCCTCAGATGATTTGTAATTTTGGATCATGAGTTCATGTTTGCCTGTGCTCTATCTGTGGGAATCTGGTTTGTGTATCTATCAAGAGAGGATTTGCTTTTACTTCTGTCAAGATATCTAGGACATTAGAAACCCAGAGGATAGTTTTAGGTAAGTTTCTAAGATTGAGTTTCCTAAACCATGCAGGAAGTATAATTTCAATTACTGAAACTGTACCCAGGTAGACCACTGCTTACCATTTCTAAAGGGAGACTTTTTTCACCAGTGTTCAGGCTTAGGTTTTTAAGTTCCTTAGCCATTTATCTTTCTCAGTAGACATTTTTTCCTGCCCCCACCCTCTTCACTGAGCATGTGTCTCAGTTCCATAGCACACTTTTCACACAGGACCAAGTCCTTGTTACCTGCCCTGATGTGGCTAACAGAACACAAGCTTCCAAAAGGGCAAGTGCTCTAAGGCCAGTTGCAGATTCAGCATCAGCTACCACCTTCATATAGGATCCCATATATACCTAGAGGGTACATAATCCACACTGGCCATTCAGAGTTCTTGTATTTTTTTTTTTTTTAACCTAGAATGTAGAAAAAATCCATTTGCCCTAGTGGTAGGAGCAGTAAACTGTGAAGTTTTGAAGCTATTGATGTCCACATTCTGTTTCATGTGGATTAAGCTGGTCTTTCAAAGGAGAAAAGAAGACTAAGGTACAGGGTGATGCAAAGATGAAAGGTAGTAACAGAGTGTCTTGGAAATGTAAAGTTTCTGCTTCTACTTGTTCTTGAATCATAGATAATCCAGCTGTGTCTGTACCTATTCCATAATTCAGTAATTCTCTTCCTTTAATTGCTGAAGAGCCAAGAACACTTCTAATAAAATTTCCTTTGCCATAAACTATTTCCGATTATGTTTCTAACTTTTGCAATCAAAGGAGTCATGACTAATACACAATTGTTTTGGTTTACGTACATTTTCTTTTTAATATCCTAAAAAGCCTACCTATTGTATGGCAATGGATATTCTTGAATTAAATTGACTTGAATAAGATGGGCACATTAGCTCCACTCAGACTGAAAATTAACTTTTGGTTTTGTCTCAGACTACTTCCAGTTGATGCCACTATGTTGCAACTATCAGGATCAGAAGAAATAAAGCAACCCAAGAACTGACTCAAAATAGTTTCAATCTCCAAGATAGACCAAAAATTATGCTCCCTGCCACCACAAAATTCACATACTTCCTTAAGGAACCCTGAGAATCAACCTAGAAGTGATACAAATGTTCAAGTACTAATCTGAACTGTCTGAATATCCAAAAATTTTTCCTAAAATCTCTGGAGCGGAAAGATCTCATAGAAACAGAAAAGAGAACACATTGTTAAATCAATGACTAAGTGTACACAAGCAAAGAGGAGCGGGAGTCTGAGGCAATCAATCAGGTAATTTATGCCAAAATTTGCTATTATATAAAAATACCTTTGTGCCTCAAATTAGCCATGTTGTCTGTTATTAATGATCAAATCTTTGGCATTGCTTTTTACCACTTGGATGCACAGAATTAATGCAGTTGGCCATGGTCAGAATGGAGCCAGAGGTTTAGAAATTAAATCTTTGTGCTACCTGGGAAGTGGCTCTCATGTAATGAATGTGTAATAATGAAGGGCTCACTCTCCTCACTTCTCTCTATGCTTAAACTCTAATTTGTAAAATGCATCTTTGTCTAGCAGTCCTATATAGACTTATCCGCACTCCAAATAATAAGATCAAGGTTTATATCCTGTATAAATGGAATGCTCCACTAAATTTTGAAAAGCAAAGAAAAAGAAAGCGACATGAAACCCAAAATGCATCATTTTGAAATATCTTTTTAAGCTTTTCACATACTAACATTTTTATTTAAATCACAGATTATGTATTTCAAGATAAAGTGTCCTCATTCCTAACCCATTATCCTCCCACCTCCCTTCTGAAACTTCAGAATTTATCTATTTGTTCTTTTGGAAAATACGAATCTTCTGGGAGACCTGCTCACTGGCTGTTTTAGTCCTCTGCCTTTGAGAAATGGGGTCCTTCTCAGTGGAAGTTTCTAAAGGGATTTTTCCGAAGGAACCACACCACATCGAAGTGACTGCTCAGGAAATTATTCTAGGAAAACTCTCTCTGTGAGTTGGCCAGACAGGATGAAATAATTTTCTTTAAACTCTAAAAAGAAGAATAAGACACTTGGGAATGAAAAGGGGTGAGATGCCAAAAAGAATTTCCCCACACAGAAGAAGTAGTGGTCGAGGACCAAAGCAAAAGAAAAATTATGATGTCTTGCCCTGCCCTCTCTAACGATGCTGCTCTGGAGCTTTGTTTTGTTCTCTGCATGGTTCTCCTTGGACTTACAGCCTGGTTTTTCAGTGTAAAATGAAAAAACCAAAATGAATAAATAAATAAATGCCTTTTCTAGAAGATGCTGTGTCTACTAGTCAAGGCATTAAACATCTAGCATATGTGATATATATCACCCACTGAAAATAATATACCACTGGAACTAGTGAAGTCTACTTTTTAATGAGCAAAACTTCTTGGCTTAGTCCTTCAATATTTTATCAGCATTCTCTGAAGTATTTCCTTTAAGTGAAATCCTTGCCATGAAGAGTTTTTAAATGTAGAAGATAACTTTAATTCCCATGAGAAATTATCATTGAGAATTATAAATATTATTAGCACTGAGAGAGACTGCAAAATCTTTTCTCATTTTACAAGTAAGAAAACTAAGACCTAGAAAGGTGTCCAAGTTCACTCAGCTGGTTAATGGCTGGGTCACCACCAGAACCTAAGTGTCCATGATTCATAGCCCGCTGTTCTAACTACCTGATCACCACCTAGTATTCTGCTAAGTAGGATATAAATATAATAATGATTTATGCAGATACAATTGTTAAATTATTTCTGTAAGGATACTAGGTATAAATTCATGAGTTGCAAATTTTGTCATCCTTTCTCAGTGGGACGTATTGATAAATTTTCCTTATCTTAAACACATTTTACCAATTCAGTGCCTTCCCTATATTTTATTTTTTCTATTCAAACATTAAAGTCAAAAATCTCTGACCATAATGAATACATATAGAAATTAATTCCACTTCTACATTGTCAGCAGGAGCCATCCTAACTGCTATGAAAAGTAGATAGTAAACCAATTCTCAAAGTTAATCTTAATAAACTTAGGTTGACAATGAAATAGATCACAGAGAATAAATTATGTGTTGTGAGCCTGCAATATACATTCCTAAACAAACACTTGACTTGTGAAGTAAGTTTTTATTGCTACTGTTTTTCCTAAACTAATATCACTTCTAAGAAGGTCTAAATGGGAAGAAATTTCAGGTTAGCCTCTATACGAAATATGTCTCTGAATTCTGTAGTTGAAAAAGGAGAAATAATACTGATGTTAACCTAAGTGGCGCAAAATAACAAGAAAATCAGAATTGATTGGAAATGGCATATTTGGATGTTTTTCACAGTTACTAATGAAAAACATACTGTATTTGTGTAAACAATACACTCAAAAAAGTGACCTTAAACTTTAGACATGTAGCAAATGAGAAATTTCCCTGGAAATGATAAACATTTGAATAACAGCTCAAAAGCTGCTGAGTATGGAAGTTGAAACTGAACATAAAGCAGACAATGAGGAAATCTGAGGGCTAGGCACGAGGGACACCAAAATCGAAACCACAGTCTTTGCACTCAAGTTGCCTCACGTCTAGTTGGCAGGGAGAAATGTAAATGCAACCCACATGTTGGCTGGGGTAACTCTATCATTTGAGAGTTCCTATAAAATGGGATGAAATCCATGTGGTTTGTATTCTGAGGCTAATTCCTGATTCTGATATCTTCTTCTTGCTGAACTCTCTATCTCCTCGCCATCCTTCTGCCCTGCACTGCCTAGATTTTCAAGAATCCCTTGCCCTTGATTTCAACTGAAACATCACTTACACAAGGCATTTGTAGGTGGCAGACTTTACTGAATGTTTGTGGCAATGAGGGAAGGAGTGTTATATCACAAAATCAAACAGCAAAGAACTTGATTATGGAATTAGAGAGATCCCTGTGCTCAAAAGTCCTTTGGCCCCTTTTCTCTGGTCACTTTTCTCCATTTTTCCACTTTCCCATGATACTCTGCCCTCCCTACCCTCTCTTCTCTCTCTTGCTTACCCCTCAAGCTCCAATTCTCTTTAACCTCTTTAAATAGTTTTTTCTTTATTTCACTGGCTTCTTCTAAGTATGGCTTCATATCTTCCCCTAAAGCAATCTGTTAAGATGCTTTCCTAAACAGACAGCTGCCTCTCTAAGAGGAGCTCTCGGGTCGGGTGTGAAAATAACAAAGTTCTCCCTAGCAACATAGATGACATGGTATAATAATTCCTATGAAACTCAGGCAGTACAAGCAGCAGCAGTCACAGAGTGAGAAAGCAACAGAGGCCCCAGTTTTATTATCTTTACTAATAAAAGTTATCAGTTATCTATTTTCTCACACAGTTATTGGGAGAAGGAATTGATTACGAGCATGAACTCTGAGCTCTATTCTAATGACGCATAAGTTCTTCAATACCTAGCCATGTCTGGTCCATAGCAAGCCTTCAACTAATTTGACAGGCATTATTCTAGACATACCACATTGCAGGAAGAGATTGAGAATGTTTCAGGAACAAAAGAAAACATCAAAAATGATCCTTTTAAAACATTTAGCTTTGAAACAGGTCACCATGGGGTATTCTAGGAAGAGGGAACAAAATGGCAAAGATATATAGGAAAGAAAACATACCATGAATTCATATGGGGGAGTAGTGGTGGATAAGATAATACAAGTAGATTTGGCAGGGGTGAAGGCAGGATAATGATTTTGTATTTAATTCAATAAATTGAAAAAAAAAATCATTGCTGTCATGTGTAATGTGACTGACAAACAAATGCCTTTGGTTGCATAATCTCATCAGAGCATCCAGAACATGAGGTGTAAGAGTCTGTGCTCTCTGCTCTGGCTGAGCAATTCCTAGAATGGTTTTCAGCTTGGGACTCCACACTTTGAGGGACTTTGATAAGCTCCAACTCATTCAAAAGAAAAGAGTAGGAAGGAAGCCTGGAACTTGACATATGAGCAATGACAAAAGGAACAAGGGTGCTTACCCTGTAGAGTGGAAACTGCAAGGGGCCAATGTAACAGACTGTGACATTCTCGAGAACATGATTTGGCATTTTTGACCTTTGCATTCTCAGTGCTTGCATATGGTTGCTACTCAATAACGGTCTGTTGAATGAATGAATGAATAATTGAATGGCCAGCTGTCATACAGAACAGAAATTAAATTTGTTCTTTGTGTCCCCAAAGGGCAGAGGTTGATGGAAGTTGTAGAGATATAGATGGCAGCTCGACATAAAGAAGACTTTTAACATGGACAAACCTCAACAATGAAGGGAGCTGCTGCCACAGCAGGTCAGGTTTCCACTCACATGGTAGGGTGAGCAAGCTCATGCTTGAAAGGGGATGATGTAAGCACCCCTTACACTCTGTGACTCCTCAGCTTAGTCAAAATTTTTGAATTATTACCATGATATAGATCTCTTATAATGACTTGTGAGCATTTTGTTAATATACTTACGTATGCAGTAATAAACTGCTCTGAAAAATTCTCTTCTTAAACTTAGTTTTCACACTGCATTTTGCTGTGTTTCATGAGTCACAAATTGCTGAGAAGAGACTATACATGGGCAACCACCACAGCTGCCATAAACATACATTAGATGAAGTTTCCAATTTATTCACCAGAACATGTTAAGTCTTTTCAGAAGTCAGGCGGCCTCACCAGAAAAGGCAGATGTAGCATATCTTACCACACTTTACTTTGCCCCTATTGCTCCTGAAGGGGGCATGCAATTGTTATTTAGATTTTCTAGCAACATAGTGCCATACCTTTCCCTTTTATATTTGCACCTACATCTCCATCTTGGAAGAACTTTTTCATTAACAATTATGTTATTTTCTTTACTGAAACCAGTCCCCCCACCTCATTCTTGAACTAAATTTAGCACCAAAAAGGTATAACCTCATCTTGGAGAGAAAGCAAAGTCACTGTGGCTGAATAATACCTTTGCCTGGGCTTACCACAATTCCCCCAAATCTATTACTTAGCACAGTTATAAAAGTAACTTAACTCACATGTTTTTCCTAAGGAATAAAATTATATTCTTTGAACATATTATCTGCTAATTTATTAATTCAGCCATTCTCTTTGATAGCTCCTGGGAAGTATGGACAAAAGAAATCTTAGTGCCAAATAGCCAGGAATAAACTTAACCAAAGAGGTGAAAGATCTGTACACTAAAAACTATAAAACATTGCTGAAAGAAATTGAAGAAGACACAAAGAAATGGAAAGATATTCTGTGCTCTTGGATTGGAAGAATTAACATAGTTAAGATGTCTATACTTCCTAAAGCAATCTAGAGATTCAATGCAATCCCTATCAAAGTTCCAACAACATTTTTCACAGAAATAGAACAAAGAATCCTAAAATTTATATGGAACAACAAAAGACCCCGAATAAGTAAAGGAATCCTGAGAAAAAAGAACAGAGCTGGAGGTATCACACTCTCTGACTTCAAAATATACTACAAAGCTATAGTAACCAAAACAGCATGGTACTGGCACAAAAATAGACACACAGATCAATGGAATAGAATTGAAAGCCCAGAAATAAAGCCACACATCTATGGACAGCTAATCTTCGACAAAAGAGCCAAGAACATACAATGGATAAAAGAAATTCTCTTCAACAAATGGTTCTGGGAAAACTGGACAGCCACATGCAAAAAAATGAAAGTAGACCATTACCTTACACCATACACAAAAATTAACTCCAAATGGATTAAAGACTTGAACGTAAGACCTGAAACCATAAAACTTCTGGAAGAAAACATAGGCAGTACGCTCTTCGACATCGGTCTTAGCAACATAATTTCAAGCACCATGTCTGACCGGGCAAGAGAAACAATAGAAAAAATAAACAAATGGGACTACATCAAACTAAAAGGCTTCTGCACAGCAAAAGAAACCATCAATAAAACTAAAAGACAACCTAACAATTGGGAGAAGATATTTGCAAACCATACATCTGATAAGGGCTTAATCTCCAAAATATATAAAGAACTCATGCATCTCAACAAGAAAAAAACTACCAACCCAATTAAAAAATGGGCAAAAGACCTGAACAGACATTTCTCCAAAGAAGATATACAGATGGCCAACAGGCACATGAAAAGATGTTCAGCCTCATTAACTATCAGGGAAATGCAAATCAAAACTACAATGAGATATCACCTCACGCCTGTCAGAATGGTGATAATTAACAAGACAGGAAACAACAAGTGTTGGAGAGGATGTGGAGAGAAGGGAACTCTCATACACTGCTGGTGGGAGTGCAAACTGGGGCAACCACTATGGAAAACAGTATGGAGATTCCTCAAAAAATTAAGGATAGAACTACCATATGATCCAGCTATTCCACTGCTGGGTATTTATCCAAAGAACTTGAAAACACCAATGCATAAAGATACATGCACCCCTGTGTTCACTGCAGCATTATTCACAATAGCCAAGACTTGGAAGCAACCTAAGTGCCCATCAAGGGACAAATGGATAAAGAAGATGAGGTATATATACACAATGGAATACTACTCAGCCATAAGAAATGATGAAATCCAGCCATTTGTGATGACATGGATGGACATTGAGGGTATTATGCAAAGTGAAATAAGTCAGAGGGAGAAGGTCAGATACCATATGATCTCACCATTAAGTAGTAGATAATAACAACAACAAACAAACACATAGAGACAGAGATTGGATTGGTGGTTACCAGAGCGGAATGGGGGAGGGAGGAAAGCGAAAGGGATAATTAGACACATGTGTGTGGTGATGGATTGTAATTAGTATTTGGGTGGTGAACATGAGAACATGATGTAATCCATGCAGAAATAGAAATATAATGATGTACACCTGAAATTTATACAATGTTATAAACCAATGTTACCGCAATAAACAAAAAATTAAAATACAGATGACAAAGCTGTGGACTGGGGAACCAGTATCTTCATAAAATTAGACAGGGTGGAACTTCAGATTAGAAAAAAAAAAAGCCTCAGTGCCTATGTAATCATGAGACTAGATAAAGAAACCCTAAGAATAACAAGATAAAGAACCCCAAGAAGAAAACAGGAAGGAATATGGAAGAATTTTATCTTTGATAAAAAAACAAAAAAGTCTTGCTATGGACTGCATGTTTGTGCCCTCCCCCCCCCAGAACTGTTATGTTAAGCCTAATCCGGTATGAGATGGTATTAGGAGATGGGGCCTTGGGGAGGTGATTAGGTCATGAGGGATGGCTCTCTTTCCACCATGTGAGGTTACAGTGAGAAGACAGCAGTCCATGAACCAGGAAGCCGACTCTCACCAGACACCAAATCTGCTGGCACCTTGATCTTGGACTTCCCAGCCTCCAGAAATTCAAGAAATAAAAAACCCAAATCTATGGTATTTTTGTTATAGTAGCCTGAACAGACTAAGATAAGTCTATTTTATAATACTTTGATATCTGTACAAGTGTAACAGTTATTTAAATCTGCCTAATAATAGCCATCTTTCCAAATATTGTCAAAACAAAATTCTAATCCTTTTTAAGAAAGACAAAAAGCATAATAATTTAAATTTCTACCTTTGGACACTCTTAATTGTAACAACTGAATCTAAAAACCCAAACTCACTTCTAAAAAAGATGAGAAACTGAGGATTAGAGTACTTATTAAGGAGACTTGGGCAGGAGATTTATGTGCCAGCTGTGGTTTTAGGACTTATGACCCTATTTTTATGGCATAGAAGTTCATTTATTTATTAAATATTTACTGAATACCTATTCTGTGCCAGACACTGTCATGACTTTGCTTTATTCAAATAAAAATAAGACAAGATCCCTGTCCTAAGGAGCTCTTAAAAAGTTATACTACTTTGTTATTCTCTTTCATTTTAACCCTAGCAATTCTTGCCTTGAGACATGATTAGACCATATATAAAATTGAACAAATTTTGAAAAAAATTTTAAATTATATCATAAGGAAAAATAGGTTTTTAACAAAACATTAACTGTCTATAAATTGTTATTTTCACATTGATGTAATAGCTTAAAATTCTAATGAAAATAAATCTATTTAATTTAACATAATAGTTTAGATTAAAAATCACTGTCTCCCAAAGTTTTCCTCACAAAATCTATACAGATGAATCTCTGTCTCAAATTTTCTTTTTTTTCCTACACTCTGTAGAAATGTTAACTTTTATAATGACCAGCAGAATGATCTGTGAAGAGGGAAAGGGGAAATAGATTTCACGGTAGAAGAAATCCAACCAATCACAGTAGTAAATTAAAAGAGAAGATAACAATGAATAATCCCCAACAGCGAAAATCCTAAAGAAGATAATGTTGTCTGAAAAGCAAAATTTTACCAAACTTTCATTTGATCTTAAGCAGCATTAACATAACTCCAGTGCACAGAGTCAAAATTTGTGTCCCAAAGAACACTCAGGCTGCAGAATATAAGCAGTTGCTAGGCACAAGTATCAAACAAACAAAGACGCTTGTCACAGAGGGATGATTTCCATAGTGATATGTAAGTTAATGAAACACTGCTTAATACAAGACTTCTCAAGAGCTTTAATTTTCTAGTTAAAGTTACATATTATAACCTTCCACAAGGAACATATAATTTTCTACATTTATGAAATGTGCTTGCCTATGGAAACATTTTCTTGAAGAAACACCTTGCCAAAGTTTCCAGGAAACACGGACTCAGGTGTTGGGAGGCTAAAGGAAATGACATATGCAAAGAGCCCATTTCAGAGCCTGGCGCAGAGCAGGCGCTCACTGAAAGATGGTGGCAGTTGTGACAGTAATGGAGGTGTTGTTGCTGTTAGCACTGGACAAGGAAAGTCATCGATTTTATGACGGCCAGCCAACACTTGAAACACACAGAGGGTAGAGGGGAACTAGCAGATTTTGAGTACTACAACATGCTAAGCATGCAAATGCATTATCATTTAATTATCACAATCATACTATGAGGTAGGTTTATTATGTCAGCTTTACAGATGAAACTGAGGTTCAAAGCATGCCAACAGTTGCAGAGTGAGTAAATGATAGGCCTATCTGAATTCAGAATTAATTCTCCATCATCAAATCTCATGAATTTCTTAAATACACTCTTGATTTTATCCATTACAGGGAGGTTTTTTTGTTTGCATTTGCCTTATATTACACCAAATGAAACAATGCAAAGAGGATCACTCTAGAGAATAAAACAGAGCTGAGGGTGCATCTCATTTACTTACTGTGTTTACTTACTCATTTACTTACTGCCACTTACTAACTGTGTTACCTTAGGCCTGAGTTCCTCATCATAAAATGGAAATAGACCTTCTTTCCTCCTTCCTTCCTCCCTCCCTCCCTTCCTCCTTTTCTTCCTTCCTTCCTTCCACATAATACCAGTGATTTTTGAGCAAACCAAGTACAGGGAAGAGTGGAAAGAAGTAAAGTTGGGAGGCTAAAGCAAGATAATGGAGGGCATTCTAGGCCACAGGGGGAAAGTTGAATATTATATTAAATATAAGGAGAAACATTGCAGTATTTTAAAAGCAAGGGCGAAAGGGATAATTCGGCACATGTGTGTGGTGATGGGTTGTAATTAGTATTTGGGTGGTGAACATGATGTAATCTATGCAGAAATAGAAGTATAATGATGTACACCTGAAATTATGGAATGTTAAAACCAATGTTACTGCAATAAACAAAAAATTTAAAAATAAATAAATAAATAAATAAATAAAAGCAAGGGAGGAGCAACATCAGATTATCATTGAGAAGATCCCCTTTGCAGCTATTTGAAGAATGGATGGAGGCAGCTGTAGGAGGTTCAGAGTGAGGGAAAAGAGTGAATGCAGAGAAACCAGTTAGAGGTTGACATGTTCAGAAACAGAGATGGTGGAGGCCTGGACTAAGAGGGCGGCAGTGGACACGAGGTGAAGAAGAGAGTTTCAGATATATTTTCAAGGTAGAATCAATAAGGCTTGCTAATGTATGTGATATCTAATTTATCAGAAAGGAAGGATTCTTAGATTTTTGGGTTGAATAACTTGATAAAACACTGCGTTTTTACATGAAGAGAAGAATAGGGGTTTGAGAAGATGGACATGGAAGGGGAAAAATCCAGAATTCCATTTTGGATCTGTTAAGTCCAGATCCAAGGGGAGATGCCAGGTAGACATTTGGGCATGAGAGTAAGGAGCTCAGGGGAGAGATGTGGGCTCTACTGTAAATGTGGGAGTCATCAGCACAAGAGAACTCACTTCCTTGAGAACTGATGAGACACTTACGACAAAGCTTAGAGATAGAAAAGAAGACAGCCTGTGACCAAGTCCTGAGTTAGTCCAAATGAGACGGTCAGAGAAGGATCCCGCAAAGCAAAGAAAAGAGAATGGATTGTGGAAAGAAGGAAAGCAGGAGAGAGCATTGTTTCAAAACTAAGAGAGTGAAGCCCTACTAAGTGACAGGCACAGGGGATGCAAAAGCAGTGAACCACTGAAGGTGTTAAATGGAGGGTATTTTGAAATATTAACTCGCTCTTCCCCCAGGGTGGTGTGCAGAGTACAGGTGACACTGTGGCCCATGGGAGAAGAGGGACACTTCCTCCATCTGGATGGATGCAAGTACGAGTTAGTTTAGAGATAGGAAGACAAGGGAGATCATGCCTGATGGTGACAATTTTCCCAGTGAAGTATGAAACTCAAACAAGATCAAATCTCAGATACATGAAACCATGTAAAACAAGGGTAAAGTTTCATTATGCATGAGTCTCTGTGCCAAGGCACCCCGCAAAGTGAGGACTGTCTGTATAAATATATAAATGGGCATACTGGCAACAAAGATTACAAAACTTCAAAATATACTATAGTATAAGAACAAATCAGCTTTCTGTCAAAGCGGAGCCTATTAAATACTTGACTGAACCAAAGAATGGACTGTTAGCTGTTTTGAGGGCAGTCTTCCTAAAAGGGGCCTGTGGTCCAAAGGAAAGAGGGACACTTGACAGGGAATAAACGAGAACTTTCCTTCCTCATTCCTCTTTCTTTCCCCTGTAACTTTTACTTTGCTCAAGGCCATTATTACACTCACGGTGAAAGGACAGCCTAGGGACTCTGCACCTCAGGATAATTAGCAGAGACAGAGAGGGGCAAATTGTTTGAGTTTATAGAGAGACCCTGACCTGGGTTTCTTTCTTTTTTTTTTTTTTGAGATAACATTGGTTAGTTTCTTAATCTGATTACACCTGGTGACTGGAATGGCATAGCAAGAGTTCAGCTGCGATACCCGTAGATAAAATCCATCTCCAAAATGTGAGGGAAGATATAGTTTGAGATCCTAGTGAGCAAAGGACCATTGATGATGCAAGTACAAAACTGTGGAAAGCTGATGCGTGCTTTGTAAATACCAATTCTAAACTAATATGTACATCAGGTTTCACAAACTAAAGTCATGCGTAACCTTACTAAGCTGTGGGAATGAGTGTATTTATAAAGTATTCATAGCTTCTCCAAGTTTTCCCATAACTTGGAATCGACCTTCCTTTTAGCCTCTTGGGCTCTAAACTGAGTTTTAAGAAAAACTCATCAAGCCCAGGGACAACTTCTAGACTGAAACTGCCCACTGTTCCTCCTCCAACATCACAGTGAGCTCCCCCTTATTTAGTCTCAGTTATATTTGGTACCTGGATCTGATGCTCCTCTCCTAAACTGAAGAGATAACTCTCAAAATTGGATGGAAAAAAACAACAATTATATACCACTACACACCTATCAGAATGGAGAAAATCTAAAACACTGACAGCACCAAATGATGTTGCGGATGTGGAGCAACAGGAATTCTCATTCATTGTCAGTAGGAATGCAAAACGGTAAAGCCACTTTGGAAGACAGTTTGGCAGTTTTTTACAAAATTAAGCATACTCATTATACAATCCAGCAATCATGCTCCTTGCTATTTACCCAAGGAGTTGAAAATTTATGTCCACAGAAAAACCTTCATGTGGATATTTATAGAAGCTTTATTCATAACTGCCGAAACTTGAAAGCAACCAAGATGTCCTTCAGTCGGTGAATGGATAAATAAATTGGTACATCCAGACAACGGAATATTGTTCAGAGCTAAAAAGAAATGAGCTATCAAATCATGAAAATAAATAGAGGAATATTAAATGCATATTACTAAGTGAAAGAATCCAATCTGAAAATGCTACATACTATATGACATTCTGGAAAAGGCAAAACTATAGAGACATTAAAAAGATCAGGGGTTGCCAGGAGTTAGAAGGGAGGGAGGGATGAATAGGGGGAGAACAGGGGATCTTTAGGGAAGTGAAACGATTCTGTATGATTCTACAATGATAGATACATGTCATTATACATTTGTCAAAACCCATAGAATGTACAACACCAAGAGTTAGGGTTCACCAAGAGTGACCCCTAATGTAAATTATGGACTTTGGGTGATTATGATGTGTCAATGTAGGTTCATTGATTGCAACGCATGTGCCACTTTGGTGGGGGATGTTGATAGCGGGGGAGCCTGTGCATGCGTAGGGGTAGGAAATATATGAGAACTCCGTGCACTGTCTGCTCAATTTTTCTGTGAACCTAAAACTACTCTAAAAAATACAGCCTATCAAAAAACAATGGGTAGAAAGCTATCCTTTCAAAAAGTATTCATCTGATTAGCTGAAAACTCCTAGGTCTCTCTCAGATATAGGGCCTGCTATGGCCACTCTAAAACATTCTTATTTGATTCTCTTTTTAGCTGAGTAATGGAAAAAACCTTTAAACCTCATTTTTTAGTGACTCTAGTTTCCCTGGAGGCTCTATGCTCCCCCCCACCCCTATATAGTCCCAGTTCAAATAGGTTATAATATATTCTTACATATTTCTAGGATAATCCATGTTCTGGACAGCATAGCAGTTGTAATTCATTGGTTTTACATTTTTATAATGTCTAAATTAAAAAAAATCACAGGTGAAAAGAAAAATGCTATGAAGTCCTAGTTTAAAAGTTTATTATTTAAGTCTGTCTTTATTTTGAGAAAGTGACTTCAACAGGTCATGGTAGGCCTGAATTCAGACAGAACAAGCCCAAATTCCATCCCTCACTGCCATGCTAAACAGGAAGGAACGCATAAAACTGTCAGGCCGTTTCACTGAAAGGTCTGTATTGGAGTTTAAAAAAAAAAAAAAAAAGGAACATTTCCAGTGGTCATCTGGAAGGTTTTATTTCATTTGTTTGCCTTATAAATTCGTGCTTGGTCATCTTATTAAAAGACAACCTTGCTATACAAAACACAAGCCTGCTCCATGAAATTATGCATCAACAAATATTGATTTGCACCAGATTGGACCGTGGTTGCAGGAAGGTAAAGCTATGGCCCAAATAGTCCCATTGATTCAGGACAGAAGAACTGTGTCTTCTGTCTGTTTTGACTCTCCAGGATTTCCCTAACTTTTCCCTCATCAAAAATATATCAGTCTGCGGACTGAGGTGTTGGATAAATGTGCCCGTAGGTGTGAAGCGCTGGGCAAGAGTGGAGAGCTCTTTGCACTTCCCTGTAAAGTCTTGCCCACCACTGGCGACCTTGCCCTGCCTTGCCTTTCCTCTCTAGCCACTGCTCTGCCTTCACGTTAACTACTTTTCTTCACTAAGCTTTCACTCAAAGGCCATCTTACCTAACACCGGACAGAATAAAACAGACCTGCTCTTTTATCCTCACAAAATGGTAGAATCAAGATAGATGTGGCACAGTTAGCGAACGTAGCAGAGGGTGTGTGGAACTTATTACCTATATACAGAAAACTTGATGAAACATAGCTCACTCCTCAGTCCACACTCTCCATATTTTGCCTTAAGGAAAGTAAATAGGCAGATACATTGCAGGGCGTTAGTATTATGAGAAGAGAATCCTACAAGGGTACAATAGAATATACTCACTCAAAAGATTCTTGGGGGCCAGAGAAGGAAGTCAAGGAAGGTCTTTTTTGTGAAGTGACGACTAAACTGAGACTCGAAGGATGGGAAGCATTTAACTACATGTAAGACGTGGAATGGATGAGATGTAAGCTCCATAGGCTGGAAGGGATCTTACTGTCCTCATTCATCATCTCAGGAAACTCAGAAAGATGAAGTAACTTTCTCAGGATCACGTAGCTGTTAACTAGCAAAAATTGGGATTCAAAGTGCCCTGGAAGGGGACAGACAGACCTAGGTTCAAGTCTTAAAAGTTATTTCACCTCCATAAGCCTTAATTCCCTCATTTGTAAAGTGGAGATGAATTAAATTCTTATTACAATGACTGTAAAATAAGAATCAACTAATCAGTGGTATTAATTCTTCATCATTGTCTATTTCACTAGACTGTAAGCTCTGAGTGTGTAGGCAGTGTGTCCATCTTGCTCACTGATATATCTTAGGGCTTTACCTAATGCCTGGCATATGACAGATGATTCATATGTATAAAGAAATTATTGAGAGAATGAAATGAAAGAACATATATGACGTTCAGGGACAATGCCAGTAGTTTCTCAATAAATGTCAGCTCTCCTTACCTACCACCATGTCAATAAGACAACTCTTTTTAACCATATAATTCTACTTGGAATATGCATAAGTACCTTTAAGTGTCATTTGCTATTGGCATCCAGGCTCAGTGCTACACTAAATGGCTAATAGTTGTCCAATCTATACCTTTTGGCAATAGGTTTGGCATGATCTACTGCTGCAGGCACTAGTACTGTCTCCAATAGAAATAATAAGTAAGAAGAAGGAGGATGGTATATCCAAGACAGAATGTAACCCTACCTATGCCCAGGTCATCAGAGTTGTCCTCAGGGGAACACAGCTACAAACAAATGCTGTAAGTTATTTTAAGGTCCTAAAATCTTAAGCTGCCTTTATTTTCTTGTAATAAATGTGCATTTCTCTGACTTTATCCTGATATTTTGACTCTTTCGTAAGCATAGATTTCAGCTTTTAGAAGGCTGGCTGATTGTGTTGGGAGCAGAGAAGCCCTGGAAGGCTCTTTGACTCCTTTGGGTTACAGTGAACAGAATCATCCAAAAGCCCCTGTGCAGTGGGTGGCAGAGTGAATGCATTTCTCACCAAGCGCCTGTTGAGATGTTCACAGCCATCATATCAGAAAGCAATTCTGGTCATTTACACAGAGAAGAAGTGGTTGAGAGGTTGAGATTTGCTAAATGTCCCCTCTCACACTCGCTATCAATCCTCACAACAGCAGCTAGAGGCTTAGTCTAAACTTGAGTGATAATATGCCCATCAGCTTCAAGAAGAGAGCCACAGAGAGCACAATAAACAGTGAATCAAGTATCACTTTCATTTACCTTTCTCTTAGTAATGAGAAAACATCTTGGGAAGCTTAAAAGAGATACAACAAATTAACTTATGATGATGAAATTTCTGAAAATAATTATCATTATCATTCTAGAGGACCCACATTATGTGATTCCAACACAGATTACCTGGTGTTGCATTCCATGACAATCTATTTTAATGATGAAAACACTCTTCTATTATTAACTCTATTCTATCCCCCACTCCCCACCACCACCATTTAATTCCTAGGCCAAGGTCCACTTCAAGCTGGAAGTGCTAATATAAGTACAAAATCTCTGTTAATCTTCAGTATTTTTAAGCGTGCACTCACTAATAAAAAGAAGAAAAAAGTTTGAAAACTCTATACTTCCGAAGTAGCACCACCTGTGCAGAGAGGCAGCGCTCCCCCGGCACCTGGTTTCCAGGGATGCAGAGCTAATGCCCATGCAGGTTAGTAACTTCAAGCCTCAGGCTTTCCACAAAATGCAGCAATCTGTTGTTTGTCTCCCTATAGGTTCCCCCGACAGCTCAGTAGCACATTCAAATAGAGGATAATCGTAAAACGAAGGTGTGCACTAAAGACGGAAAAACGTACACTGAATATTAAGCAGATGCCTAGAGAGCTCAGTTGGACAGAACGAATTGCATTTAAGAGGCTGATTTGAAGGATTTAATTTTTTTTCATTTTTATTTTTGCAAATAAGGTAATTCAAATGAGTATGTCATAGAAGGTTTGCAAGTTTGCCAATTAATGCATTACTCTTCCCTTCAAAGACTACCTGCATATCATTATAAACACCTGAATGAGCAACAAGAGACAATCTGCATTATAGAATAAGCTACATATCAGATCTGCTTAAAATAGAGATTATTCCCTTAAAAAAAGTTTGATTAAAAACCCCTTCTCCTACCCAAAGCCTAACCTTCTGCTTGTAATAGAGATTCCATTACAAATCCATCAAGGATTTGGCTTCTGCAGGTGTTCCCTTTCTCTCCTGCAATATAAACCTCTTCTTCCCTCCTGGATCATTGCCATCAGCACTCAATTATGCTACAAAGTCCCTTCTTGATGCTAAGTCCATCTCCAGCCTCACTCCTCTGGTCCTCTTCAGAACAACACTTCTCTAAGGAGTTGTCTATATTCTCTTTCAATTATTTCCCACCCATTTTCTCCTGAACCCACTCATGAGCAGGCTTGTCTTCCCACAGCTCAGCCCCAGTGAATGCAATCTGGTCAAGAGTAGCAATGGTCTGCATCATAAATCCAATGCGCCATTTGTGGTCCTCGTCTCACTGGACCTCCCAACCGCATTTACACAACTGATCACTCCCTCCTCCTCACAACTTTGTCCCCGTCACCTCTCAATGTATCACTGCCTCGTGGCTTTCTCCCCACTTCGCTGGCTGGCCTTGATGAATCTTCTCTCCCTGCTCCTTCTCTCTTCCTTCCCTTCACCAGAGCTCAGGCTCCATCTACACCCATTTTCTGGGTGGCCTCATCAAGTCTCTTGGTTTTACATGCCATCTATATGTTGATGACATCCCAATTCAAGTCTTTAGCTCCAATACTTGCTTAGTTCCTGACCCATACAGTACGTACTGACCTCTCTACTTAGATGGCAAGTTGAAACTGTGCCCAGTGTTCTTGCTCTTCACAGTAAACATGCCACTACACAGGCCCTCAGTCCCACACCTAGGAGTCTCTCTTATCTCTCTCTCTCTCCCTCTGCACACATCCAATCTAACAGCAATTTCTATATGGAATCTGACCACTTCTCATCATGCACTGCTGTGACCTTGGCCCGGGGCCAGCATCATCTCTTATCTGAATTTAAGCTAGAGACCTCTAGCTGGTTCCTTTTCTCCATCCAGAAGCCAAAGGAATCTTTAAAAACACAAATTATATCATATTAATTCCCTACTCGAGCCCTCTGATGGCTCCCTGTCCATCACACTTAGAATAAAATCCAAATTCCTTTTTGTAACATATAAGGCTGTAAAAGACCTGGCCCCATTTCTCTCTCTAGCCCTCTCACACTAACCACTCTGTGCTTGTCTCCTCCACTCCAGCCATTTGGGCAGCAATGCCATTCCTTGAGCATACCACATTCAGTCCTTCCTCAGGGTCCTTGCACCTGCCATTCTCTCTGCCTGGAAAATGCTTCCTCCAGATGCTCCTATGTCCCTCACTGCCTCTCTGGGGTCAGATATCAGCTCCTCAGAGAGGATTTTTCCAGCCATCCTTTATAAATAACACTCACCCTCACTCTGCCTAGCCCCTTACTTGGATTTATTTTTCTTCACAGCACATGCCAGTCCTGAAATTATAGTATATATGTATTTATTAACATATTTATTATAATTTTCCCAAAGTGGCATATAATACTACAGGGCAGAAACATAATTGTCTTATTCAAGTTTTTGTTCCTAGTGACCAAAACAATGACTGCCACATAATAGACATTCAATAAATAATATTTTGAATAAAAAAGTAAACAATAAATTTGGCTACAAAAATTATTAATTATGTTTTCCTTATCATACTGTTAAGTCATTATCAAATCAATTTTAAAATAACTTAGATAAGAAGAGGAAATATTGTATGGATACCAATGTCCAAAATCATTTAAAAAATTCAAAGTTCAGTCAAAATATGAAAAGATTTTGAGTGAAGGCAGAACTTTAAAAAACATTTTAAAATACATCTATTTGGATGATCAATTAAGAATACAAAACAAATTTTGAAAAATAATAATGAGGGGCTGTGTGAGAATGGACAAAGAGGGAGAAAATGCTCTGAAGAGACTTGACCTACAAAATTCTAAATGTATTTTAAAGCTGCAGTGATTAATAGTGTATTTCTACTCTACACACATCACAGAGATAAACAGAATAGCTGCAAAATCTATGAAGGAAGCCCTGGCATGTATAAGACTTAATACAGCATAAAGTAGATATCACAAGCCAGTAAATAAAGGACAAATAATTTTTTAAACAGTATTGGGCAAATCAGGTATTTGGGAAAACTCCAATCAGGTCCTAACCGAGCACAGGGCAACAATAACGACACCAAAATCCTGGACCAATCAAAGAGATGAATATTAGAAGTAAATTATAAAAAGACACAACAAAAATAGAAGTAAATATTTAATGGACCTTGGGGATGAGGAAGGCCTTCCAAAGCATAATGTTTAGAGAAAAAAAATCAATAACGGTGACCACATTAAACAAACAAAAAAACAAAATACACTTTGGAATGTTAAGAAATATAAACAAATGGAAAAGACAATTCTCAAACTAGAAATAATCTAGAAAATATTTCTCAAAGACTAACAAAGTTAATATTTTTAGAAAATATATAAATCACCCTTACAAAGCAGTTACCTCATGAATGAAATAAGAAAAATAATGTTTGCTTTGCAGGGGATAGTACTTGACAAGCACTTGGTAGATCTCCAACAAGTTATACTTATTATTAATAATACATTTAGAAGAAAAACACTAATCCTTTAATAGAAAAGGGAAAGTGACAAAAACAAGAGGTTAGTAAGTAGTCAAAATAAACAAATAAATGCAGATCAAAACCACAGGCAATTAAAAAATACTCAATATTTGAAAACTGTTCTCAAATTATTGATAATAATGTAAATTGATATAACTTTTCTCAAAGCTATTTGGTCCATACTACCCAAAGCAGTCTACAGATTCAATACAATCCCTCTCAAAATTCCAATAGTATTTTTCACAGAAATAGAAAAAACAATCTTAAAATTCATAAGGAACCACAAAAGACCCAGAATAGACAAAAAAAAAAAAAAAAAAAAGGCAAGAAAAAACAACTGGAGGTATCACATTTCCTGATTTCAAATTATATTACAAAGCTATAGTAATCAAAACAGTACGTTATTGGCATGAAAACAGACACATAAACCAATAGAACAGAAAAGAGACCCCAGGTGTAAACCTACCCTCATACAGTGAATTAAATCTTCGACAAGAGAGCCAAGAACACACTAAAGGCAAAGGATAGTCTCTTTAATAAATGGTGTTGGGAAAACTGCATATTCACATGCAAAAGAATGAAATTGGACCTTTATCTTATACCGTTCACAAAAATCAACTCAAAATGGATTAAAGACTTAAATGTAAGACCTGAAACTGTAAACTTTCTTGAAGAAAACATAGAGGAATGATCCCTTACATTGGTCTTTGCAATGATTTGTTGGATATATGAGACACCAAAACACAGGTAACAAAAGCAAAAATAAACAAGTGGGACTACATCAAATTAAAAAGCTGTGCACAGCAAAGGAAACAATCAACAAAATGAAAAGGCAACCTATGAAATGGGAGAAAATACTTGGAAACAATATTTCTGATAAGGAGTTAACGTACAAAATATATAAGGAATTCCTTCAACTCAATAGCAAAAACACAAAAAATCCAATTAAAAAATGGGCAAAGAACCTGAACGGACATTTCTCCATAGAAGACATACAAATGGCCAACAGGTATACGAAAAGGTGCTGAACTTCACTAATTATCAGGGAAATGCAAATCAAAACCACAATGAGATACCACCTTAAATTGTTGGGATGGCTATTATTAATAAAACAAAAGACAAGTGTCAGCGAGTACGTAGAGAAAAGGGAACCCTGGTACACTGGGATTCCCCACTGGTTGGTGGGAATATAAATTGGTATACCTATATGGAAAACAATATGGGGGTTCCTCAAAAAATTAAAAATAGAACTACTATATGATCCAGGAATCCCACTTCTGGGTATTTATCTAAAGGAATTGAAATCAGGATCTCAAAGAGATACCTGCACTCCCATGTTCATTGCAGCATTATTCACAGTAGCCAAGATATGGAAATGACCTAAACGTCCATTGACAGATGAATGGATAAAGAAGATGTGGTATATACATATAACGTAATATTATTCAGTCTTTAAAAAGAAGGAAATTCTGCCATTCGCAACAACATAGATGGACCTGGAGGATATTATGCTATGTGAAATAAGCCAGACAGAGAAAGACAAATATTGTATGATCTCACTTATATGTGGAATCTAAAATAGTCACACTCATACAAGCAGAGAGTAGAATATTGGTTGCAAGGGGCTGGGTGGAGGGGAAAATAGGGAGATGATAGTCAAAGGGTACAAGTGTCAGTTATGCAGGATAAATAAGTTCTAGAAATTCACTATACATCATAGTGCCTATAACTAACAGTACTGTATTATATACTTAATATATATACTTTGCTAAGAGAAAAGATCTTATATGAAGTGTTCTTACCACACACACACAAAAAATAATAATGATAATAATAATAATAAAGGGGGCAGGAGGAAATTTGGAGAAGTGATGGATATGTTTATGGCCTGATGGTGGTGATTGTTTCACAGGTGTATACTTATCTCCAAACTCATCAAGTTGTATACATTAAATTTGTACAGCTTTTTACATGTCAATCATACCTCAATAAAGTGATTGTTTACAGAAGCAATATACTGCATTTCATCTAATCTGCGTGTAAGGTACAGTATACTTTTAAGTACCATTAAAAAAAAAAAACTAGCAACAGGATATGCCATCACTTGTAAAATGCAAGTGACCTGCTGAGATGACAAAAAGTAAAAGGTAGGCAACTTAGAATCAGTGAGGTATGTTATAGCAAGAATCTTAACATATAAAAAAATCAAACTCTTTCACCCAGTAATTTCCAATAATA
Source organism: Diceros bicornis minor (assembly GCF_020826845.1). Taxonomy (NCBI): domain Eukaryota; kingdom Metazoa; phylum Chordata; class Mammalia; order Perissodactyla; family Rhinocerotidae; genus Diceros; species Diceros bicornis. The sequence goes on along the minus strand of NC_080762.1, from coordinate 49,843,546 downwards.
GTAGTATAGTGGATTGAATGGCAGCCCCTCAAAAGATATGCCCACATCCTAACTCCCAGAACCTGGCAATGTGACTCTATTTGGAAAAAGGATTTTTGCAGATGTCATTAAGTTAACGATCTCAAGATGAGATCATCTGGATCATCCAGATGGGCCCTAAATCCAGTGACTAGTGTCCTTATAAGAGACACACAGAGGATAGACACATGGGAGAAGAGGAGAAGACTATGTGAAAAGGCAGACAGAGATTGGAGTTAAGGCCGCAAGATAAGGAATCCCAGGAGCCACCAGAAGCTGGAAGAGTCAAGGAAGGAATTCTTCCCTAAAGGACCTAAGGGAGCACAGGCCTGCAGATACCTTGATTTCGAACTTCTGGCCTCCAGAACCGTGAGACCAAAAATTTCTTTTGTTTTAAGCCTCCAAGTTTGCAATAAGTTGTTACTGCAGCTCCAGGAAACTAATACAGGGGGATAGTCAAAATTTTCTAAAATAGTGAGAAAATATAAATGAATAAATGAAGACTAAATGAAAACATGAAAAAGGAGATTGAAAGGAAATATACCAAAATGTTGATATATGATTATATTTTAGTAAAATGATCATAGGAGATAAATGTTTTCTATAATGTTCTTTTCCATATTTTCCAAATTTTCAACTATGAGCATAAATAACGTCTATAATCAGGAAAATAATAAATGGTATAAAAACATAACACCGAAAGAAGCCATTTTTAAAAAGGAAATTGTGGGGCCGGCCCCATGGCCTAATGGTTAAGGTCAGCACACTTCGCTTCGGTGGCCTGGATTCAGTTCCTGGGCACAGACCTACACCACTTACTTGTCCGCAGCCATGCTGTGGCGGCAACCCACATATAAAATAGAGAAACACTGGCACAGATGTTAGCTCAGGGCGAATCTTCCTCTGCAAAAAAAAAAAAAAAAAGAAGAAGAAGAAAAGAAAAGAAAAAGAAAAAGGAAATTGTTCTACTATAATCCTATTACTATAGCTCAACTATGCCTTTTCCTAATCTTCCCTTCTAAACTTCGTCTTTATAATTAAACAAGATACATATTGCCAGTCAAATGCAAAGAAGAAAAGTTCCTTAAAATTTCTCTAATATAAAACTTTGGAAGGATTTACTTCTGTATGTTTTCTTTCTTTAAAGTGTGTTCACTTCTTAACGCATCCCCATAATTCTTCTTGAGCCTCCTTTTGTTCAACTCCTCCCGAGTTCCTTATAAATGCATATTAGCATTGTTTTGATAAGGTTTGAGCATATCCTATCAAGATCAAGGGTTTATTGCTAATAAGAGTGCAGCTTGTCCTGACCCATTCATTTAAATAGTTCAGCTTCGTCATAGCTTTTTATTTCATAGTAAAAATTATTATAATATTTTTAAATTAATAGAATTTGTTTTAGAGCAGTGTTAGATTTACAGAAAAATGAGCAGAAAGTACAGAGAGATCCCATATATTCCCTAGATCCCCCAGCAAGTTCTCCCTATTAACATCTTGCATTAGTGTGGTATACTTGTTACAACTGATGAGCCAATATTAATATTGAAGCATTATTATTAACTAAAGTCCATTATTATTAACCAAAGTTTACATTAGGGTTCACTCTTAGTATTGTATTCTAGGGGTTTTGACAAATGTGACATGTATCCACCATGAGAGTATCATACAGAATATTTTCACCTCCCTAAAAATCCCCTGTACTCCTCCTACTCATCCTTCTCTCCCTGTAAAACCCCCGGCAACCACTGATCTTTTTACTGTTTTCATAGTTTTGACTTTTTTAGAATGTCGTATAGTTAAAATAATAAAGAATATAGCCCTTTCAGATTGGCTACTTCACTTAGTAATATGCATTTAAGTTTCCTCCATGTCAATTCATGGTTTGATAGCTCATTTCTTTTTATACTGAATAATATTCCATTCTTCATAGCTTCTCAAATCAAGATAGATTTGGAGAAACCCTGTAAACAGCTTTCTCCATTGCTCCATATGATACTTCCAGACCTCTATATGTTTACATAGTAGTGTCTATTTCCTTAGTGAATGGACACTTTGCACAAGAAGGCAAATTCACTATAGTCCTGAGGGGAAGTTTGGCCACAGCACTAATGTCTAATTAAATTAGTCTCACCTCGATTGTTAAATCATGTCTGTCTGTTCCTTGAGAGACTGGTTTGCTCTTCATTCATTCAATAGGGGAAAAAACAAAGATCTAAAAGAGTCCTTCTGAGGGACTCCTTGCTAAAGTGGAAAAAACATAGAGGAAAAAAAGTGAAAAAATAGAGGGAAAAAAACTTTATTTCTTGAGATTTCAGAGACTTATTTTTATTTTCTCATCATATTGTCACTCACTAGTGGTACACTTCAAGAGATTTGGCATGTGCTACAACTCCCTGTCATTCCTTAGCAAAATAAATTTTCCCTAGAAGGATTTATTAATACTTTTAACAGTGAGAAATGCAGAGTTTTTTAAAAAAATAACGAATTTTTTGAAATATACTATTATCTTTTTATTATCATTGTGCTACAAAATTCTCTTGGGCTTTGTTTTTAATGGCTTTATTTAATTTTTTATTTTAATTCTTCTCAAATGACATGGTTCTACAGAAGGCTACCTCCCCGCCTATTCTTTAGTAATTCTTTCTTCCTCCTGTGGTTTTCCATGATGTTTCTAGGATGTTGATTCCTTAAACCTGACAGGTAACTGTAATGATTCATGCAGTACAGAATTTATTGTTGTTGAGCAAAGACAAGCACAGAATTTGTAATGTAAGCAAGGACCAGAGAAGCATTCCATGCACATAACCTTTTTAAAGCCATTCCTACCCCACCCCTCACTTCCCAATTAAGGTATAACTTTTAGATACTTCTCCATGAAGCATCAGAATAGCTGTTTTTAAAACTTCATATCACTTAACTGCATTTCTTCACAAATGCTGAAACGTGAAAGTCCTAGCAATGCTGTTTTAGGCAGAATCTCAAAAAATAGGCAGAGAGAGCCGGCTCTCATGGTCCAGCGGTTAAAATTCGGTGCACTCCACTTCAGCGGCCTGGGTTTGGTTCCTGGGGTCACAACCCATCAGTTGTCTGTCAGTAGCCATGCTGTGGCAGCAGCTCACACAGAAGAACTAGAAGGACTTACAACTAGAATATACAACTATGTACTGGGGCTTTGGTGAGTGAAAAAAGAAATAGAGGAAGATTGGCAACAGATGTTAGCTCAGGGTGAATCTTTCCCAGCAAAAAAAAAAAAAAAAAAATAGGCAGGGAATACATTCAGAAGCGAGCTGATTTCTAGCAATTAGGCCAAGCAAAGTTCACTAATTTGGACATAATAAATGATTTAACTTTATTTCATAGTTACAGATGTTTGAGGTTTTAGAAATTTAATGTATATACAGATAGATACTTATTAAAATTCAAAGTGCTATATTATTTGAGCCTTTGAATCTTTTCATTCACAGATTATGTAACATATGCAAACATATATGAGAAAACCTCCAGTACACTTTCATTCTACTACTCTTGTGCTTTCTACTAATGCCTATTATCTGTCATTCTTGTCAGGTATTTAAGAACAACTAAACAAAGACTATAAAAGTATAGGCACTTCAGCAATTATGCAGGATTCTAAATTACACTGGAATGCCAGTTATTAGGGCCTGATCCATTTGAATCCCTAATTCATTGGGGTTATATAGAAGAGAGATGGACAGTTTGGTGACCAGATCAGGAATGGCTGTGTAAGGGATCAGAATTTTGCCTTCCCAAAATGTGTGTCTGGTTTGATTACTCTTTTTAGGAGAAAAGACTCTGAAAGAAACTTTGACCTTCCCCCTAAGTGCTAATCCTCCTCTTTTTGCTGAGGAAGACCGGCTCTGAGCTAACATCTATTGCCAATCCTCCTCCTTTTTTTCCCCAAAGCCCCAGTAGATAGTTGTATGTCATAGTTGCACATCCTTCTGGTTGCTGTATGTGGGACGCGGCCTCAGCATGGCCAGAGAAGCAGTGCTTCGGTGCGCGCCCGGGATCCGAACCCAGGCCGCCAGTAGCGGAGAGCACGCCCTTAACCGCTAATTAACCACCCCCCATGTATACATTATTAAGCTTTGTTTGATTTTCTCCTGTTACTCTGTCTCATGTCAATTTAATTCTCAGACCAGCCAGAAGGACCTAGAGGGTAAAGGAATAGTTCTTCCTCCCCTACAGTTGCAAATATGAAGCAGATGATGGGGAAGTGAAATCAGGGGAAAGTGCAAGGTGAGAATCAAGTTAAACTAACTCTTGAGTAGCAAAGACATCTGGCAATAAGGAAAGCAAGGGAGAAAGATAAAACTAAAGCTGCAGGAAAAATGAACAGGGAAAACAAGAAAGGCCAGCAGTTATATTGCTATGTTTATGTGGAGGGAAGTGGGTGAATGGAGATGTTAATGGTGCTACTTCTGTGATGAGACATGAATCCATGGGGCTATGTATATTCCAAACTACTCAACTTAGCCTATGATATATCTGAAATATTCAAAACACCAAGTTATCCAGATTCTCTTGCCAGTGGTGGTTCTAGATCTTTTCTACAGGAAAGACTTACAGGTAGCAATTTGGTCGGAAGAGAAAACCAAAGGATTTATCATGAAATTATGTTTTTATATAAGTGGCATTATTTTTCTTTAAATGTAAGTTATAGAAACATAAATATAACAAACTTTATTAAAGAGGCTTTATTCACATTTTACATAATATTTAAAAATACAGTTCATATAAATATATTTATGATGATGATATTGCAGCACTTGGGGATGGTTTTGGCTGCAAGTTACAGAACATTTGGTTACATTTTAGACAATAAAGACTTTAATGACCTTAAAAAGTAAGAAATCAGGAGACAAGCAATTCTAAATCTGGTACAGCAACTCAACAGTGTCATCTGCTCCACCATCATCAGAGCACTGTACTTTTGTCCTTGGGTATGTTACCTCATGATTTCAAGACCTCTACTGAAGCTCATGCATCACATCCTCACACAGCAGTATTCAAGTCAGGAAGAAGAGAACCTTCTTTAAGGCTCTGCATTCTTTTTCACTTATGAGAAAATCTGTCTCAGGAGCCCCTTTTACATCCCATTAACCAGAACTGGGTCAGAAGCAAAGTGGAATAGAATTGCCAAGACAGGCTTGGACTGACCACGAATCATGCCCTCGGGTGGCTGAATGGTCTACCTTCCCTAAAATCAGGGAGTGCCATCTGTTACCTAAACAAGTTGTGATGCCATCAGCAGGGGAGAAACAGGGGCCGCCACACAGGTGCAAGGGGCTTACAGGGACATGCAAGAACTAAAGTTCCTCACCAGCACATCCTTGGGTGCCATCATTCTCTGTTGCATTAATGACAGACTCTTGCTTAAGCCTTGGGTTTGTACATTTTTAGTCAACCTGGGAGAATGTAAAAATTAGTCAGGTCTCTAGGCATTCAAAGGTGGCAATGTATTTTAGATACTTTCAGATCACAGCTGAAGAAATAAGTAATAAGTAGTTAAGTGATTAAAAGTTACACATGGGCTTAGACATAGGCCTTTAGTCATGACCAGGCAACAACTCTTAGATTTTACTCAGAGAAATGATTATTCCATGGTATGATTTCAGAGGCAACAGTGAGGTTCACCATCTTCCTCCTACTGCCCGGAATTCCTAGTATCTGGAATTGCATCTTTAGAGGTTTGTGTTTTAGACTAAGACTCTCACTCATGTTAAAATGTAATGTGTCGGAGGATGGATAATTATTTAAACTCTACATTATTATATAGCAGTGTGAACTAATTTTAAGTTGTTTCCTAAGAACCAGTTTTGGTAAGCATAAGAGAGAGGTACTATAATGAACGTTAGAAGATGGTAAGTTGGAACTGAATTGGTAGGGAGCAGGAGGGACACATTAGAGGCAGCAAAGACCCACCCTAAAAGAACGAAAACTAATTTCACACTTTCAATCTTTGAGTCTGTGCATTTTTATTAGAAAATGAGAATTGTATTATCTATTCTATTCTGAAAAAAGAAAATTACTTTTGTCTTCAAAGTTTTTATCAAATTCAAAGTTTTTCTGTTTTCTCTTAATTTTGATAAGTGGTAAAAGTTTTCTGGAAATTATTTCCCTCGGTTCTTTTTGTTTTGTTTTGTTTTGTTTTTACATAAGTATTCCTAAAATTGCTCCAGAATTTAGATACGGCTCAAAACCTGCCAAAAAGCAGACTCTAGCTGTAAATTATACACTAATAATATAATATGATGGACCAAGGCATTGAGGTGGCCATTGTCGGATGCAGAAGGATTTGGAAAGGAATCCAATTATAAAATCTGAAAATCATCTTCTGCTTAGGTCTTCAACCACTGAAACCCACAATTGTCTCTTTAGTTGATTTTGATAAAATTTCTTCTCACTCTAAATGTTAATTTATACCTACCCTGATATAAGCTTCAAAACAATATAAAACCTTGACATTTAAGTTGAAATAAAATTCACAGTCATTTCATTTAGGAGCAACCAACTAAAAATAGTTATTTGAAATTTTAATTGAATTTACCAGAAGATAAATTTGTGTAACTAGTTTTAACACAGATCCCTCTCACTCTTATATGTAAGGCGACCAACTTGTCTTGGTTTTCCAGGGACTTTCCTAGTTTTAGCACTGACAGTCCTACATCCCAGGAAACCAGGAAGGTTGATCACATCAATTGTATGGAACACATCAATACTGGGAAACCAAAAGATTGCAGTAAAGTCATTGATTAGACACTAATCCATCTAGCTGACATTTACATCAGCAGGTTGGATAATACAGAGCATATTTTGATTCATATTTCTCATATGAGAACCCAATAACTTATTAAGTCATTGAAGCAACTGAGTCAATAATCATTCTGCTACATATAGGAAAATTATGACGATTCATGGAATAGCATGAGCAGTTTTCTTAGAGCACCTGGAGCTAAGGTACTATGTTTTAGTGCCCAAAACAAAGACCTATTGTTGCCATTTGAATTTTCTAAGAACCCTGAAAAAACTTATGCTTAGATTTGTGAAGCCAAAAGGAAATATATAATTGCGTAATGGTCTAGTGAATTGTGGGCAGCCATACTGGTAAGGCAAGCAGAGCTCACTCTGGGGCAGTTGAATAATTCTCATTGTCCATATAAACTGTATGGAATTCAAAACATAATCTTCATAACAGCCCTGGAAATCATGCATTATTACCCCCTGAGGCTCAGTGAAGTTAAGTAACTTGAACAAAGTCAGGCAGCTCATACACAGTACAGCTAGGCTTGAGCACAGATCTGTCTGTCCCTACAGCCCATGGTCTTTCCATTACACTACTTACTTCTGCTCAGTACAGCCTAAGGGTCTTCTGAGGAAAAAAATAAAAAGCATTTAAAATAAATTACAAATCTATAATATATGTATGAACATGATGGCAGTAAGCTCCCTCCATCTGCAAACTCGATAGGTGAACAGTGATGGCATATGGATGGATCCACATTTTTAGTATAATTGTGTTACTGCTGTGATTGTTCTTGTTGTTCTTATTGTTTGTGTAGAGCAAGAGAGTTTCTCTGTGGAAATTGCCCAGTGAAGAAAAAAGAGCATTCCTGAGCAAGAGTTAACTGCTGGAGCGGCAGCATCTGACCCACCCATCTTGCTCCTGAAGTTGTTCTCTGCACTCTCACATTACTTCTCACACTTTCCTGGAAAAGGAAGAACATGCTCTGCTATTGGACAGGAAACACATACAAGAATCACTCCAGTCTCAGAGGCCGTGGAGGCCACTTGCCCATTTTGTACACACAGGCACGAATGTTTCCTCTTCTTTCCCTAACTCAGGGAAATTATGGATCTAGTGAGGGATCCCAGGTGGTTCCCAGTAGAGCACAGTGATTAAGGGAGTGGTTTCTAGAGCCAGACTACCTGGGTTCAAATCCCAGCTGGACTACTTGGTCGAGTTATTTCAACTCTGGGCCTCAGTTTCCTCATCTATAAAATAGTGAAGATCAATTTCCCTCAGAGTTGTTGTGCAATTACCTGTGTTAATATAAACAGGATCTAGCATACAGTAAGTGCTCCATAAGTTTTAGCTCTTATTGTTCTCCAGCCAAGAGCATATAGCATTCATAAAAAGCCATTCACTGAGTCCCAGAATCCACAGTGCTTAGTACTAGGCACCAGAGCTACAACAGGTTTAAGACATAATCTTGATATTTAAGAATATTACAAATCAATTAAAAAGACAAGAAATATAAGCAAAAAAGATAAATAACAACACAAGTAGGACCAGTAATTATCAAATTTGATTGCTAACAGTCAATACTAGACAGATACTATTATTTACTCTTCACAGATGAAAAAACTGAGGATCAAAGAGGTCACTCTTGCTCTTAAACACTATGCAACCTGCCTCATTACATACAAAGGATTGGGCCTCAGTTTCTTCAGTCCCAACATCCCCTTAAGTCAAAAGAACAAGTATGAAAATCTTGGCGATCTTATCAAGGAAGGGAAAGTACTGAGAAAAGCAGCAATGGCCTGGAGAAGCTGACTCAAGAGGTCCTAGGCCAAGAGCATGCAGGCTTTTCCATTGTTAGTGCTGGCCTATCTCAAGCTCAAGTTAATTCTCAATAGTCATTCTTCTTTCCTTCACGGTACAGACTTCAGGGATCCAGTGAGCTCTCCTTCAGCTTTTAATGCTGCCATCACTCAGTTCTTGAGAACTGTCTCCATTGCCCTCAAATTTTTGAGGAGTTGGATGAGGTCTCCCTTCTTACCACTTCCTCCCCAATCTCCTTCAGCTCTCACAGCTCCTGGAGACCAGCTCATAGATCCTATGTCTTCAAGCTGTTAAATGCCACTCAGTTTGAGATAACAGAGAATAACAAATAAGGAACAGGAGAAAGTGAACAAGTTTGAGAATCTTACAAAGTTCTTACAGCCATGGTCCCTGGTCGATGGTTGCTAACTTCCTTTTGAGAAGTTAACAAGGAGGTCTTGTGTATTTGATTCCCCTCTTCAGATCCACAGAAGGAAGGAAACCAAACTTCTGCTCTCACCTTTTTCTTCCTCATTTTCCTAGACGTAAATAGTCTTCTGAATGAATGAACCAACCAACAAACTGACTATGTTGTTGGTGGTAGAAAACAGAACAAACAAACTCTGAGATGGAAGTAGACTCATACTGAAGGCTTCGAAGGAGTCTCAGAAAAGTTATACTCCATCACAAATGTTTTCCATGAATAAACAGAGGCAACCACTGCTCCTAACAAAACAAATCCTTTATAAATAAAAAAGCAGGCCACGGGATCCTGAAAAAGCTAAATGTTGGGAAGTTGCATATAGCTAACATGGTCTTCAGATCTGAAGCAGAAAGCCCCAATATTAATTTTGATAATCCATAGGGATCTGAAACCACTGGAAAAAAATTAAAAGTATCACTTAGCTTGGATCTGTCCAGCTGATTGTCTCAGCAGACTGAATTTTGTGGATAGCTTCACTTTCCTATTCAATTTGAATAGTTTATTTATTTATATTCATTCACTTGTGTTTCAAATAGGATTAAGGAAGTTCAAATTGCATAGATAGATGGAGACCAAAAGCTAAATCTGATAATGATTGTTAACGTGTCAGGTTTAGAAGGCAGAGGGAGAGAAGAATGTCTCCTCAGACCTGAAACAATCATATTCTGAGACTGATTAAACACTTAGAAAGATGTTTTTTTGTAGGAAATAGATTAATAGTTTCATTTTCATTAGAAGTAAATCTTAAACCATCTCTACTGAAAAAAAAACCAAACCTGTACTTAAAACAACATGCATTTTATGTTACTAAACTACAGGACATTAAGCAAAGGTTGGTTGCCTTGGTGACAAATTGTTGTCACAGAAGATGCACATCTCACAAAAAGGAGATGTAAAATGCTTTCAATATACTATATGCCTTATAGAGAAATGGAGAAATTAAAAAATAAACTAGACAAAACATCTATTTTTGTACCATTTAGAGATCTGTCCTGGCTTGAGCCAGGATCCCTTATGCTACTTTGTATTTGTTAAGCTAAAAGCTTTCCTAAAGTGTCTTTCAATTTACTGTCAACCACAAAGGTTTTAAGGCAAGTTTTGAAGTTTTAATGATTTTCTGTATGTGTTTTTTTCTTAATTCAATGCCCCACTGTTGTATTCCTAATTGCCCAAATGACTCACTAATAAGGACCTAGCTGAATATTATTTACATGTCTATTATTACTGCTCCACAGTATATGAAAAAGACACTAACCTAGAATGTGAAGAAAGCAAATGTTTTTCCTTTTATATTCTATCAGAGTCCATTTAGTCAAAAGGAGTTTAGAAGGCCAATCTTCTAAAATGTAGTCTTCTTAATCCATTGATAAACGGTTTACTAAATGAGAAAGGTAAACTTTGGGGATCTTATATGAGAAAGAGTAAATTGGTTCATAACTTACATTGGAATTATTACCATAGACTAGGAGAGAGTCATTCAAATGAAAAAAAAAAAGCTTCACTGAGTAGGACAGTCAAGGAAAAGATCAAGGGCAAATATGCAGGTGAGAAGCCAATCTTGACCTCAAAATCTGTCTCTTTAATTATTAATTATTTGTGTTATTTAAAATAATAAAAAATAATATTTATTGAATTTTTAAATGTTACTTGGAGAAAACTGCCATCAATATTCTGATGTATTTCCTTCCCAATTTATTTCTATGAATTTTTTACATACTTGGTAAGTGTTTCCTAATAGTATAGTTCATTCATCATAAACATCTTTAAAGGCTGTAAAGCATGTTCAACATGTTGAAGGTATCATCATTTATTTTCTCATTCCTCTACTTTAGGACATTTATGTCTTTACTAAATTTTTTTACTACACATGAACCATCTACTGATATCTTTGCAATGTGGAGGGAGGAGAAAAGAAAGAGTCAGAGAGATGTCAGTTTTTAAAAGAAATACTACACTAAAAATAATCCCAGCATGTAATATATGATATGTATGTTAAGATCTCATTTATATATTGCAGTATATATTATAATATTTTATATATATGTATAAATTATGGAAAAAATAGAGTTTTTTTTACATATACTAATTTGTGAGGGTCTCAGCCTGTACATCTGGGCTGTTAACGCTGGTCCCAGGAGTGGGAGATGATTGATTCTTATGCAGCTTAACTTGTTAAAATTAGCAAGTTTAATTTTTGTATTTTGAAAAGGGTCAAGTAAAAAATTTTTACAATAACATTTAAAAATACATATATAGAGCCAGCCCTTATGGCCTAGTGGTTAAGGGCTGGCGTGCTCTGCTTCGGTGGCTCGGGTTCGGTTCCTGGGCACAGAACGACACCATTCGTCTGTCAGTAGCTGTGCTGTGGTAGCAGCTTACACAGAAGAACTGGAAGGACTTACAACTAGAATATACAACTACGTATTGGGGCTTTGGGGAGGAAAAGAAAAAAAGAAAGGAAGATTGGCAACAGATTGTTAGCTCAGGGCGAATCTTTCCTAGCCAAAAAAAGAAAAAAAAAAAATGCATATATAAAAAGGTCAACCAGAAAAAAACTGAGATTTAGGCACATATGCAGTTTGACCAAAATTATATTTTAAAAAGCTCTATCTAGTTTTTAAAACTGAACAGAAGTATACCAATATCTGAATAATGATTATCGTTGGATTTTGGAGATATGGGTGATTTTTTCTCACATTCTTATTTTTTACTTTTTCTAATACTTTATAATACACATGAATTAGTTTTGTAATTAATAAAAACAAATTCTATACCTTATTAAAATAAAAAAGCATACCTGGCTTTGATTCCAGTCTGTTGCTCTTTAGCTGTGAACTGGACAAGTCATTTGATCTCCCTAATTCTCATTTTCGTCATCCGTAAAGACAATTACCAATGTCTGCTCTGCCTACCTGATGCATTTTTGTAAGAATTAAATAAAAAAGCTTGTGGATGTACTATAAAAATCACAATATTCCATATAAATATACGATATCATTATGACCAATGCTTTAACTAGATGGCTAAGGAAAGAGAAGGGAGGAAAGACAACTACAGTTCCTTCCACTCCTTAGCAGCTACCCAAGTATAATTCAGCAAGTTACCCTTAAAGGATGCTGAGAAGGAGGGAAAAAAGAATGGGGGCGGAGTGGGGAAGGAGAAACTGCAGAAGTAAAAGAAAAAAACTGCTTACAGACCTCTTATAATTATCACTGAAGTGAAAAGTGAAATTCCCTCACTGCTGTGTCATATGCCCCGAAGGCCACTATGATCAGATGCTAGGAGTGCCCCAGACTGCCAGATGTTCCTCTTACCTGATTACATGATGAAAAAAGACAATTGTTAAATAGCTTCCCAATTTAGCCTTATCCTTTTTTCCTATATTGCTTTATTATACTACACCAAAATACTTTACCAAAACCGGTCACATGTTGTCAATGGCATAATCTATTCTATTTCAAAATAAACTAGATTTTTAAAATCATTTGATTCTCTTGACAGAATACCTCTTCTGTAAATAAAAACAAAATTTATAAGAATTAATATTACATTAATACAATCTGGAAACATGAAGTACTTTTTATTTTTTCATAAAGTATTCCCAACTAGATCACTTAACATATTTAAATGTATTGAACCAGGGGCCAGCCCCGTGGCCTAGTGGTTAAGTTTGGTGCACTCCACTTTGGTGGCCTGGGTTCGGTTCCCATGAATGGACCTACACCACTTGTCGGCGGCCATGCTGTGGCGGTGACCCACATACAAAGTAGAGGAAGATTGGCACAGATGTTAGCTCAGGGAGAATCTTCCTCAAGCACAAAAAGGAAGATTGGCAACAGATGTTAGCTCAGGGTAGATCTTCCTCAGCAAAAAAATAAAATGTGTTAAACTATTTTGATATCTTAAAAATCAGATTTTACACTGGACACCAAAAGCCTACTAGTTTTCCCAGTGATTAAAAAATACTTTTCTACTGAGAAGCTGGGTCAAATCCCATTATTAAAACCATCATTCATTTTAAACTATGATTTAAAAGCCCCTAACTGTTTTGACTCAAATTTTGTAATCATTTGTTTTTTCCGAAAAGAATCTACTTTGATATCATAGATCACTACTTGATATTAAATACATCACTTTTCCCAAAGTGTATTCTGGAGCGTACTGGTCCCACAAGATGCTCCATGAAAGATGGGTGGGGTGGAGTGGAATGAGAGGATTGTTAACGTGGTGAACTTGAGAAATGCTGTATCCTGTATCCCCTGTTAGAGTCACAGTATGGATTAACCAAACAGATACTTAGAAGAAACCTTTGTAATTCATCCTCATTCACTGTTTCCATAGTTCACATAAGCATGCAAACATTTTCTTGGTTTTAGGGAGAAGGCGGAGATGGTAAGAATCCAGAACGCTGGAACACACTTTGAGAAATTCGATTTTATAATTATTAGCATCCTTTCTAGCACTGGAATTTTGTGATGCTATGCCATCCTGTGAAAAACTAGTAAGATATACCCTTATCATAAGAAAATGTCAGAAAATTTTACAAATGTGAGTTATGTCAAAAAATGTACAATATGGTAAAAAATAAAAGACTTATAATAATTAAGTCCTCATTGAAAATGATTAACACCAAATACCCCCTTTTCTTGATATTTCACACCATAAAGAGTTGACTAACAGCAACATAAAATAAGGTGAAAAATGGAATAGATATAAGATTATTAAGCAAAAGATTACTGCTTTCACATCCAAAATAAGTAGTCTTTATACAGTGGTGCCCCTTTTCTTGTGGACAGAACATCTTTATCATTTGTGTAACACATAAAATGAAGAGCCAGAAAAAAATACCTTTAATTGATGCTTCCACTTTTTAGAACCCTGTGGTTGTAAAGTTGATGTACGTCTAGCAGAAGCGTGCACAGTGGAAAATAAATTGCAGAGAAAATAGAATGAATCAAAAGGAACCCAAAGCACATGCATTGCCCAGCACTTAGAGAAGCTGGAATGAGAAGTGGTGTGGAGTCACCTTGGAGACTAGGGTCAAGGGAAATCATAACAAAATTACTTTTCAGTTACATTCTAATTAGCCTCTATCCCATCTTTATGTCACTGAGGACATGCACTTGCTTTGAGGACTGGCTAATGGTTTCCTAACAGGGCAGGAGGAACAGAAAATGCAGTGCCGAGATCCTGGGTTTCATTTTGCCCTCAAATTTTTTTTTTTTCTAATATTAACCTTAACATTTGCCTTCAGCTACATAAATCTGGCTCCAATCCTGGCCCTGTCACTTCATGGCTGTATTAGCTTGGGCAAATCCTTTGATGTCCTCTGAACCTATTTCCCTTACATGTAAAATTGAGATGATAGTATGTAACTTGCACATAATGTAAAGACTAGAGAAGGTGTAAGTTGAATTGCCTGACACAGAGGAATGCTTAACAGAGGCACCAATGATCATTACACTCTATATGCAGGTCTGAACCAGGCACAGTGGGGCAACGGGTAGAGTCTACAGTCAGTTCTACTTCTACACCATTCTACATAAGAATACCTCCACTCATGCAGATGTCCCCTAGTCTCATATCCATCAGGTTGAGCAAATACCACCCCTAGCCCATGCTCTCCCATGTGGTATGTTATGGTGAAACAGCAGAAGTCATTGAGCATTTACTGTGTACTAGGCACCATGCTCAGCCTACTCTCATGGACTTTCCACAACAGCCTATTAGGTTGAAATTGTTACACATGCTGACGCTGAGGAAGGAGGATGGCAATGATACCACCTAAAGTCATCCTGGCATCAGAGGTGGCACTTAACTGAAGACTCTCTGGTTTCACAGCTCATGCCCTTCCTCACCATACAGCACTAGTACATGTACCCAGATCCATCCTGATGGACTGGTTCTCTTCTGCTCTAGGCAAGCAGTTCCCAGCCTTCTCCTGAATAGTTCTCTTTAAAGATAAAAACTATGTAGACCTCTACTATACTCCTCACCACTGATACTTGTACTTTTAATTTCCTTTGGGACAATGTATAAAGATAAACTCTACCTTGATTGAAGATATGCTTTCCTATAAATTTGCATGTTATTAGGCATGACAGCAGCTATATACATTGGAGAAATAGTTTTACTAATATGTAGGATATAAATTGTTTACCTAAATCTGCAGCCGATTCATTGGAATTCACTATCTAGCTCTTTCCTGGTCCTGCCAAAACTTACACTCAACCTAGAAGGTCTCCTTTTAGATGTGTAGGTTAATCTATATTTTGTATTACTATACATTTTAACAGAGCTATACCACCTTCATTCCCATAGAAATGGAAATTTTAGATATTCTTTCATTTATTCTGTATATATTCCTATATAAATTCATAATGTGTGTACTTACCATACGCCAGGTACAGGAACACAACAGTTAACACAATTTTAATGTCTACCCTCATAGACTTTGTAGTCTGTAGGGACACATGGATAAGGAAGCCAACCATCTAATTAAAATGCATTCTGGAAAGTACTATAAAAGGCAGTACAAGGTGCCTAAGGAGGCTGGAAGGGAATATCTAATTCAGGGTACCAAGAAAAGCCTCCATGAGAGAGTAATGTCCAAATTATGGCAAGAAGAATGGTAGGAAACAGTCAAATGAAGGTACCAATGAGAAATGAGAAACCATAAGGAATGAGAGAGGAGATGGTAGATTTAGGGAATCAAAAAAGTTTGGTATATACTAAAGGTGGAATGTGAGGGATAGAGTGTCCTAAAATGAGGCTGGAGACCTAGGCACAAGCCTTAAAGGTCCCTGTTAGGGAGTACAGATATCACGTGGTCTGACTGGCATGAGGAAGAAATACTATGTCTCTTCAAATTGCCCAACATAGATGCCAACCTCTGTGTTGCCAGCTCTTATAAATCCAAACCCTAATGTATAACACCAGATTACTTTTACTAATCTGGTGCATCCACCCATCCCCTAGCCACTGTGAGTGTTCATGACTAACAGTTCACACATGCTCCTATCCTCCAAAAAATTTCCCTGGGCTGGTGGAAGCCACTTCACCCAGGAAGAAGGATATGCACCACCTGACAAAGATTCTCTACTGTGACCAAGCTATCATTAGCCTCCTCTAAACCCTCTGCTTCCCTGGGATGGACCTTGGGCTTCCTTCTCTGTCCTTGTAGAATCCAGTTTGAGTAAGAATCCTGCTCAATCAGTTTGGGGAAAATCCCCCACCCTTGGTATCTGACCACCCTCTATCTGATCAAATTCCTCATCCTCTACCCTTGATATCTTATCACTCTGGCTTGCCTTCAGCAAAAAGTCTGTTGAGTCAGTCTAGCAGGAATCTCCCTTAACCTTTAGTAACTTTTCACCCACTGACCCCCTCCCTGCTCTTTGGTTATAATTCCCACTTGTCCTTGTTGGAGTTGGAGTTGAGGTCTATCTCTCTCCCCTCCTATAAAACCCCATTGCAGTAGCCTCCCTTGAATAAAGTCTGCCTTATCATCTTTAACAAGTGTTGTGGATAATTTTTTCTTTAGCCCACCCCATGACTGAGTGATTATGGTATAGTGATTGCCTCTTCAGTTCAGTTAAGGGTCCAAAGCCTCTCCCATGCATCAGAACAAGACTAGATTTGACCTGAAACCACATCTTCACTTGCCTCTTTCTCCTTCCTTATTCTGCTTCACTCCCTCATGTAGAGGTTTTCCTGAGGATCATTCTCTCCATAAATCAAGTGCCCTTGAATCCCTGGTCAGGCTCTGTTTCTAAGGAACCCACCTAAGGCTTGCCACAAAAGTTAAAGAAAACCTTTTTGAGGTGACATAAATATAAAGGATATTAAACCAAGTAAAGTTATCTTCAGATAGATGACTCAGCAAGCAGTTATTCATGTGATGAAGCCTCTTGGAATGATAACATAACCGAGGAAACCCAGTCCAGAAGACAAAAACTATTTCAAAATTACTCAAGATTTTAATGTGCAATCTTCTAAATATCATACAGGGAGTATATAGGCCACAGTATCACTTCATAAAGTCCTTCTCCCTTCAATCCACTTTCCTCACACCAAGGTTGCTTTTCAATCTCTCTCCTTAAAGATTCCCCAGCCCCTTCCACTCCAATCCCATCCTAAGTGGCCCTTCTTGTCCTCCCCATTTCTTCCAGATTGTACATCCCTAAAGCATAAAAATACTCCCTCACCACACACCCTCAGAAGTTAAGTAGAACCAGGTGGTGGGTGAGGGGGAAATGAAATGCTAGAAACATGCATATATTCATAATTTCTGTTCCATTGTTTTCAAAGTGCTCCACACATTTTCTGATTATTTACTTGAGGACTAAATGTTTTTCTCTAATGTTCTTTCCATTTTGTTTCTTAGCAAGTTGTGCTCTATCAATAAAGCAGAAACACAGCTAAACCCCTGAAAGAAAAATAGGGAAAAAAAAAACCACCTTATAAAATAGGTTAAAAGTAAGATGATTAAGATGTGCTCCTTATCTCTCTCTCGACACATATCTTGAGACAAAATGCTTATTATTATCAATAGAGGGTTCTTTTGTACCAAGAGAGCCTTCCTTAACGAGGGTGAACTGGGACAAAGCAAAAATACAGGAAGATCAAGAATTACCTTCATCAAGGAAAATGATTAACAATATCCATCTTCCAAACAATGTGGCAGTTTTGAGATTGTGAAAAACACTGCACTCATCCCTGGAAGCCCCACAATGGCATTCAGATGTCTATGGATGATCCTTCCAGATGTGCTGCCAGGAGCTATCTGTCTTTGCTAGACTGAACCACCAGAACTAAGAAAAGTCATTAAAATCTTAACCCTGGAAAATATATCTTTGAAATTCTTCCTTTAGTTGGTAGTGGCAGCAGCAGCAACAGCAGAGCCCCATTTATTGCAACGTGTCAACACAGTCCTGTTACTCTGAATGTACAGCACTGTGTACAGCAGAGCTTGGCTCTGCCCGAGCCTTCAGGAAGCCCACTTTCTGTCAAGTGGGTTGCTTTTCTATTTTATTAGATGCAAACTAAGGAAAATCCCTGTTTTTATGGCTTCAAGAATTCTGTGTGCATACTTCAGGTGTCTGATTTATATGTTTTTCTAACGAACTCCAAAAAGAAAATATGATCATAGGTATTTTTTTAAGGGTTGTGATGCCAGATTTTATTCCAGGGAGTTGAAGCAATAGATGGTTAAGCTGCCTCACCTTCCCAGTCTATTTAGTCAGGATGAGATCAATCCCCCCGTGCAGTTATGAATTCCTT
Source organism: Diceros bicornis minor (assembly GCF_020826845.1). NCBI lineage: Eukaryota > Metazoa > Chordata > Mammalia > Perissodactyla > Rhinocerotidae > Diceros > Diceros bicornis. The sequence continues at coordinate 49,825,196 of NC_080762.1, read as the reverse complement.
GAACAAGGTCTCTGTCTTATTCAATGTTGTATTTCAAGCATCTACCATATAATCAAATAGTGCTTAATGTATTTGAGCTGAACTTCTTCCATCCACATAGTAATAAGCTAAGAAGCTTTTCTCATACACCCAGGAGTTACTCTGATAAACTGTGCATAGTAATATATATTACTCTTGTATCCTCTCATTAAATATATTACTATCGAAGGAGATCTTATTGTCTCAGTTGTATGAGAGGAAGAAACTGCTTATTCTATTTCTTCAATATTTCCTCTCAATGCCAATACCAAGAAATATATTTCTTACATGAGAAATATATTTCTCCCAGACTATTGATAACTAGAGTTAAGATATAGTTCAATTTTTGTTGTTAATGCCATTAGTTGATTCCAATTCCTACCAATCCTGTGTACAACAGAGCAGAGCCCTGCCCAGTCTTTTGCACCATCCTCTCACCCTCCGGTGCTACATCAGGCAATGTTCCACTTCTATTCACAGAGTTTTCATGGTCAATGTTTTTTGGAAGTGGGTGGCCAGGTCCTTCTTCCTTACCTGTCTTATTCTGGAAGCTCTGCGAAACCTGTCCACCATAGGTGACTCTGCTGGTATTTGAAATACTGGTGGCCTAGCTTTCAGCATCACAGCAGCATGCAGCCCCCACAGTATGACAACTGACGGACTGGCGGTGTGGTTCCTTGTCCAGGAAATGAACCCAGGCTGTGGTGGTGAGAGCACCAAATCTTAACCACTAGACCACCTGGGGTGGCTATATAGTTCAATAATAACATTATATACTATTTCTATTATGTGGCATTCCTTTTGAGTTCATATTTATAAATAATGGGATTAAAAGATGAGGAAAGATTGCTTCACAATAGTTCTAGCCTCCGGTAATGAGCATTGTTGAACTTTTGCTTATTCCCTGCCTGTTTTCTGCACCCTTAACATCTTCTGGTGACCAGAATGGCATCCTACTGAAAAATTAACTGGGAGGGAGGTAAAAAACTGCAAGTAGTATAATTACAAGCTCAACCTAAACTGGCAAACAGGTGTACTCTGATAAGCAGACTTGGAGTCTCTACATGAAACTTGAGCTACTCTGCTTAAAATAAATACCCTGGAGAGAGCAAAGAGTGTGAGGAGAGATGAATCCCCAGAACTGATATGCCGAAAAGACTATTCTATGTTGACAGCAATCAATAGGAACCTAATCGGTATGTCTTCAAGACACTGCATGATAGGATCTCTCTTAGAATGCACATGTTTGATAAGTTCATGACACTATTAAAAAGGAATATTTGACTGGTACCATTGGGCATTTTAGTGAATTTAGTGGCTTAAATTAAAATTCTGGTGAAGGCAATGAATACACACAACTTTGGAAATTTCTTGGGCAATGTAGTGTGGAATTTAATTCTATGTAGAATTCTCAGTGAAGTTTTCCACAGGTAGGTTTTTTTTTTTTTTTGAGGAAGATCAGCCCTGAGCTAACATCCATGCCAATCCTCCTCTTTTTGCTGATGAAGACCAGCCCTGAGCTAACATCTATTGCCAATCCTCCTCTTTTTTTTTCCCCCTTTTTCTCCCCAAAGCCACAGTAGATAGTTGTATGTCATAGTTGCACATCCTTCTAGTTGCTGTGTGTGGGACGCCGCCTCAGCATGGCCAGACAAGCGGTGCGTGGGTGAGCGCCCGGGATCCACGCCCGGGCTGCCAGCAGCAGACCGCACGCACTTAACTGTTAAGCCATGGGGCCGGCCCCCACAGGTAGGTATTTTTGATTGAATAAAGGTAATCTTGATTGGAGTCAATTTTAACCTCTCACCATTAAATGGCCCATGAAAGTTACATAGCCAGTAGGACTGTATTGTTACTTGTATCACGGGAGTTAAAGGACAAATCTCTAATAGAAAGGTTGCCATAATATGCAAATGGAAGCTCTTGTCATAGAGGTCAACAGAATACTGGTAACTTAGGCTCAGTTTTGACAAACCAAGCTCTGGACAGTCTGAGTTACATCAAATCACTGCTCTGCCAACGGGATTGTGCACATAGAGTGCAGTGTTTCTGAAAGGAAGTGCTCCATTGAGAGCATGTACCACTTAAAATACCTTCTGTTAAAGACCAGAAGCTGCAGCAGTACCACTTGGTCACAGGTAACTTTGATTCTTCACATATTGATAAAGTTCAGGAGCTAAGATAAATCAGGAGGGCTAGGATGAATTGCCTTCATTTTCTGCAACATCTATATAAATGACCATGAGCGTGAAAGTCAAAAACACTCTCAATAAAAATTTTAAAAATAAAAATAAAATGAGATCCTTTGCTATAGTTGTTAGAACACTATGGTTGATAAAGGCTAAAAGTCCGTGTGGTGAATGGACCCTAGGAACCTTCATGGAGAAGCCTCCAAGTTATGCTACAAAAGCCTTTTGAATAAGACAAGGTTTGTACTAATCTGAATCAATTCTATATGAATAGCTGAACAATGAGACACTTTTTTTAGATTTCCTAAATTATTTCAGTACCTAGCATAGAGCTTGTAATATACAAAGCATTAATAAGCATTAGTTTAGTTGAATTAAAATCTATTTGGAAACCAGTATCAATCCAGCTATTGAATTTATTCAACTAAAAGCTAGACATTTATCTTTCCATTGAAGGAAAAAACACTGAAAAGTCACTAAAGCGTTTAATCACAGCATCATTGAACCATTCGCACATACTAGACAAGTCATGTCAGGGTTAAATTCTAATAGAAGGTAAGACTTCATGGAGTCTATATGTGGTTGTGAACAAAGCATTCAAGGAACTTCAGTGGCCTGCAGGTTATTCTGATGGCCTGGAACTAGTTCAGAAAATCAAGATTTCAAAATTGAGTAGTAATTAAAAGGTATCGCTTTGGGTTTAAACATGAAAATACATGATGTCGATCAAGAATCTACATCGATTCTGCAGGGCCATTCTGGGGGAAAGATTTTATAAATGCCATAGACTCTTTTTTTCCTAAACTAGCTTGAAGTGTTCCTAGTTACACTCCTTTTTTCTGACAACAGGTCTAGATTTACTTCCTTTAGGTTGGAATCTGGCCACACATGTGTCTCCTGCCATCACCATGCCTCATCAGCCCCAGGAAAATGCTCACACTGAAAGAGCGGAGCAGAATATCCTGGATACGCCCAGGCAGACAGAGTTTTCCAGGTTTATCATTTCCTAAAACGGCACTCTGTGTTCACTGCTGGGAGTCATTCGTGCTGATGTACTGGGAGGCAATATATCTCGGCTAGCATCTCCAGTTGTAATTACACAGCAAACAAAAATAGATTCTCGTTGCTGATCAGTCTGTTTTACTCCTCATTTGATTTTGCCAAAAGGTTTTTCTCTCTGGCGTAATGCTGAAGTCAGGTCTCCTCCTGTATTCTCAACTTTTGTCCAGAGAAGACCACTCACAGGCAGTATTATTGAGCAATTTTAAGTTTGCTAAAGATGTCGGAGCAGAAATGAAAGAGGTGATTTATATATTAGCACATTTCATGGCAAACAATCCTCAAATTCTCCTCTTCTCCAAAGACCCCATCACTTCAACAGCAATTGCACTAAACCTCTCTGTCTGCCTCTCCTCAACTTTGCCAAACAATTCAACTCTGTTCCCATACTCCTCTTATGTCCCACTCACCTCCATGCTGAGCAAAAAGAAAAAAATTAAAGAAATAATTATAAAAAGTCTTGCATAAAGGTAACAAAATTCAGCAGAAGGTAGCAGAGAAAGGTAGCTCTGTTAACACTCCTAGGAAGACAGACACATCCCCTTGGTGTGCCTGAATGAAAGCCATTATTTTGCAGGAGTACAGATTCTCTCTAAATTGTTTCTGTAGGAAGCAGGCACCTGGACCAGTACGACTTCCTCTGATAATTGAGATCTAGGGAACTGTGCCTTTAAGTTCCAGAATGCAGTAGTCAAAGTGTGAGGATATTGTCCCTATGTAAATGAAGGAGTAGATTCATTGGGTTCAACTTTCCCAAAGTCATCTGGGTCTAGACCTCATCAGAGTCTCAGTGGGAAAGAAGCCACCTTTGCCTCTCTGGCAAAAAAAAAAAACTATTAATATGATCTCAACTGATATCAAATAAATGCTTAAGGGTTTTAAACTAAGCTTGGCTAATAAGGGGGGGTGGGATTTAGGAGAATTATAAATAATTATAGATGCCAAGAGTGATGTACTTTTGTTTATTTCACATTCCTAATAGTGATTTGCTCTTTTGGAGTTTAATAGCTGCATTTCTAATATGATTAGCTCAAAATAATAACTGCTTCAGTGAAGGATTTATATTGAAATCCTGTTTATTCCCTGCCTGTTTATTGCTAAGCCAATGTGGAAACATATAACATTTATTAGCTATTTGGACATTTGTCTCCTGGAAAAGTCTTCTATATTAGGAAGTTTAGTGGGACTTAGTGACCGGAATGTAGACCATAAAAAGCAAACACATTTGGCCTCAGACAAGAGAACAGGCACAGTCCCACAGATGCAGAGAATGTGAGATACAACTGGACACAATTCTACACAAGCACATTTTAGAGATATTTACAGTTCCATAAAAAAAAAAAGTTCTGGCCTCTTCTTATGAGCTCATATATAAAATTGGAAATAAAAATATCCCCTTACATAAGTCTAATAGATTTGTGACGGTAACAAAAGACCATGGTGATACTGTTAATTAGTTAAGAATCACTGGAATGACGTATGTACTGTAAATGTAGACAAGCAACTTCGCCTTTGAGCACAATGACTCATTTTGATTGTAATTGCTTTTGCAGAACTTTTACCGTTTTTCCAACCTTTATTTTATTAGCACAAAGACAACAAAATTCAGCAGAGGACAGCACAGAAAGATAGCTCTGGTAACACTGACTTCTTGGAGAGATTCTGCCTTAGAATATAAGTGGCTCTAGCTTGAAAGTATCAGAAAATATAGAATTGTGTTCTCTGATGGGCCCTACCTCCCACCTTCTCCCACCCACAAACCCAAGACCCTAAATGAATTCTTCATGCCCATTTAAAACAGTCATGCCAAGTAATAATCTTTCCTCCTAGAAAACAAAAAGCCAAGCAACAACAAAAAGCTTGTTATTAATTACCATTTTACAATTAATCCTAAACTGGCAAAGCCAACCAATCTGTAAATAAATCAAACTGCACAACTACGGGAATAATATACAGAGTGGGGGAAAATTTTATCCTATCCAAATGCACGAGAACTTTCCATAATGTCTTAATGAAGAAAGAATGAACACATGCTTTTATATCAGTCCTTAGTCATATATTATGTTTGGGAGGACTTACATCAACATGAGGAATGTCCTAGTGTATCGAAGACCAGATCATATCCTTAGATTCAACTGTGGTCTGAGCATGAATCTAATACCTGGAATTGAATTAACAGGCTAACCATGAAATGCTACATTTGAACATAACTGATGTCTTCTACTTAAAATGAGCTATATTTTGAGTTTAATGATGCCATATATATTTTGTTTTCCAATTTTTCATAAGAAGTTGAATCTTTCCTTTGTATCACTTTTCTTAAGTTTCTCTGAGCACTCTTCCTCAGTTATCCTGACCCATGGATAGGTGAAAAGTTATAGTCTCACTTCTCTACATTTTTTTTCTTTGTACCAAGCTAATTCAAGTCAATCAGTACATATTAAGTCTTTACTGTGTCAAGGAATTAGTATCAGAGAGGCAATTAGAAAGGAGTTTAATTTGGCATCCTCTGGGTATTTACATTTGGGTTCACAAGGTCACAGATTATGTTATTCCTGAATCAAGCTACTTTGCTGAATACTCTGTTCAAAGATAACAAAAAACAATAAAATAAACTCCTTTCTCCTAGAAAACATATGAGAGGCTTCTTTAAGAAAAGCCATTTAGTTTAGTTATTTCAGTTCATCATAATTTGGTTTTGAACTCTTGGCTTGGTAATAAAATCCCATCAACAACTTTGCAAGACACAAGAAAGACTGCTCCTACATGCCTGGCCCTGCCAGGGTCCCACCTAACTGGACTCAGGCCCTGGGTCTCTGGCATATTTCCTGGCTATAGCTCCTAAGACATGAGTTCTCATTGTGAATGAGCTGAAATGCAGACTTAATACAAATCAGTTTCTTCCTGTAAATGTGCGTATTGTACAGGAATCACTTCTGGTAACATTTTCCATGCAGGATTTAATTGCTAGAGAGCTTTTCTCTTTTATCTGCCAAACCTTTTTTTATTGTGCTCTTTGAATAATAAGGCACATGAGCCGGCTAACACACAGAGCATAAACAATACAAAACTGCATTTTTAAAAACAGTCTATATGAAACAGAATTCACGTCTGATTTATTATACATTCATCTGATTCTTTACATAATAAATCAACAGACTTATAGAGAAACTATGGGCTTCGAAATTTTACTTGACAATGTGGAAGATAATTCATCTAAATTAGCATTCCTGTTTGCAAGGAGATCACAATCTCTTTGAAAGAAAGAATAACACAGTAAGCAACAGCAAACCGTTCAAGATAATATATTAACAAAGCTAAATTGTGGATGCTTTCTTTAATATGGGGATGTCTAAGAGGCATCTCAAACTTAATAACACCAAAGTTGAAATCCTGTTCTTACGCCCCCAAAACCTATTCTCGCGTAGTCTTCCTGTTCTAAGTTAATGGCAAATCCACCCCTCCATTTGGAGTCATTCTTGATTCTTCTTTGTTTCACACATCACATGCAGTTGAAAAGCAAATCCTGCCGCATCTACTGATAGACTATATCCAGGATCTAGCCAATTCTGACCACCCTCACTGCTACCATCCTGGCCCAAGCACCACAACTCCTCATCCAGATTACAGTTAGAGTCTCCTAACAAGTATCTCCTCTTCCTTCCTGCCACTATAGTGTAATCTCAACCCATCAGCCAGAGGGTTGTGTTAAAACGAGTGTTTGTGTTAAACAGAGTGATTGTGTTAAAACGAAAATCAGATGATATCTCATGCTAAAAACCTTCCAGTGGCTTTTTGACTCATTGAAGTAAAAACCAAATGTTGTACAATGGTCTACAAGGCTGGTTAGGATCTTAATCTCATCACTCCTCTGACCTCATTTCCTACAGCTCCTCCCTTCTCACTCCATTCCAGCCACAGTGGCCTCCTGCTGTTCCTCTAGCACGTGTGGCATACTCCCCCTTCCGGACCTTTGCCTGGTCCCTCTGTCTGGACTGCTAGCTCTCTCAGGGCTTTCTCCTTCACTTCTTTTAAGTCTTTGCTCATAAATTGCCTCCTTAGTGAGTGCTTCTCTGACTACCCTATCTAAAAGTACAATTCCCCTCTAGCCCCCACCAGCCCCTTCTCTGATTTATTTTTCTCCAAATTTTTATCACCTCCTAAAATATAAATACTGTAACTGTTTATTTATTTTGTTTATGTTTTTCCTTCTCCATTAGAATATAATCTCCTATCTCTTTATTATACTGATGTATCTCCAGTACTCAGAAAAGTGTATGTCACATAGTAGGTGTCAAATAAATGTTTGTTAAATGAATGAGGCCACTTAAAAAAATCTTGGAAAGCCAAATTAGCCTTCTTTCAAAAAATTTCCTTTATTCATACTAAAATACCAATTTATGTAATTTTCATCTGCTTAATAAAAATTTATCAACATATTGAACTTTAAATTTAAAATTTCTGAAGTGAGATGTCTGATTAGGTTTCTAGAAATTTGTTTTATTTCTCTAAACAAATTATGTTCTAGTTCCTTAAATATCTTTTTCTATCTTCATATTTATTATCTATTCAGTCCAAAAAATGAGGCCAAGGAGTTGCTACTCCTTGGGCACTGCATCAGTAAGGAATAATAACATTAGCTGCTGAAACAAACAACCCCCAAGTCTCCATGCCTTAACTCAGTGACAATGTATTTCTCACCTATATTATGGTCTGATAGCTCTCCTTAGTGGATTTCTTCCAAGCGATGACTCAGGATCTAGGCTTCTTCCATTTTGTGAATTGCCATCTTAAACACATGGCTATCAAGTTTGCCAAGGAAAGGGAGAGCAAGTGTGGAAATGATTATGCAGGGAGTTTTATAGCCATGCCTGGAAGTGACATACATCACTTTCCTTGTATCCCACTGGCCAAAACATAGTCATGTGACTCCAACACAACTGCCCAAGAAGCTGGAATATGTAGCCTTCCTGTGTGACCAAGAAGAGAAAAATCAAACATTGGACACTGGAACTTGATGTCCAAAAGGACGAATATTCCAGAAAAGTTCAATCCATTCATCCAACTGTTCTGACATGAAATTATTGGTCATCAACTCTAAAAATCATGAACAAGATTCTGAGGGTTATGACAAAGGATATAACAGGAAGAGAGAGATATAGAAGGGAAGCATTGGAATGGTTCCACAAGAAGAGTTAAGTTTGTCACATTCTGCATCAGCTTTTGCTAAAGATCTCTAAGGAGGCAATTTTTTTAGTTCAAATTGTGTTTAGAAGCCTCCTCACACCAATTAAAGAAAGTAGACCATTGGACAGTCAGAATTGTGTTTCTTTTTTGTCTAAGCTGCCTCTCAAATGAACAATTTTGTCCTTATTAAAAGATCCCTAGAGTGAGCACTGTAATTCCAAATCGTCTTTGATGAAATTGTAAGAAAAAAGTATGCACAAAAGTTAGCATTATTGTGAGAAAACACAAAGGAAGCAGGTGTTTGGCCTGGAAGAGGCACAGTTTTAGATGGAAAAGACCCCCTGAGAACTGCAACATGGCTGTGAGACTGGTGCTTGTGTGAGCTTTTGTCGCTGCAGCTTGGTCAAAGACCAATTGTCGCCCATCAGGGACCAGATAAAACCTCCTGATTCTGGGAAGATGAAACTAAAACAAAAGCAATTCTCAGGGACACAAAAATAAGATTGAGGAGGAAGTCCTTATAAAGTTTTGAAATGGTGACTTGGGACCAAGTTTGTCCAAAGGATGCTGAAAAGACATCTTCTGATCTTGTCAACCCCCAGGCTGGCTTGAGAACAGATTTACAGGCCCATCCTCTCTCTACAGACTTTTACTTTTACAAACAATATTCAAGACAGACAGATAAAACAAGGCATTAGACAAGCAGGTAATAAGTGCTAAAAAACAACTTCACTAAAGAACAATATAAATCTGATCAGAAAAGCAAAATCCCAAAGAGGGATTCACTCCTAGGAAAACAAATAAACCCAGTATGAAGGGGGTGTAAGAAAGTACTGTAGTTCAATTTAAACTATAAAATATTATTATTTTATAAAGTATGATTGCTCTACCTCCAAATAAGAAAAAAAAACCAACATCCAACGTTGAAGGGTTTCAATGAAACGCCAGAACTCAATTCTGCATGAACTTACTTCCCAACCATGGGCTGGCTGGCTTCTTCAGCTGGTAGAGATAGAAGGAGTCTCAGATGTGTGCAGTTATTGAAGAAATCAAGACAGAATAATAGAGCACCCACTGACATTCGGAAGTTGGCCTGGAACTGACAGCTAGGTTATGTTATTGGGCATAAACACACAGAATACCAACCTCGCACGAGGTTACTCTGAGACCACAAGAAAATGAGAAAAAGCAAGTCTACTTCATAATTTTCTCTAAGCAAAGACAAAATCAAGTTCATTGTGGTACCCACAAAATATCAAATACCTCTTCCCTTGGCCAAAATGAGTGACTGCTACTTCTTTACAAATTACAGCTTTATCCTTGTCCTAGTCTTCCATTTCTATCGGGGTACCCAATCATACAATTACCCTTGCTTTCCGACAGCATCCAATCTAGACCTGTTTCCTTAGTCTCTTGCACAAATCCCCAACCAAAGCCCAAATCCTATAGTAGGTTTTTTCTAACACCCTGTCACTGAGTGTATCAGTGTTCTGTGGCTGCCATAACAAATTAGTACAAACTGAATAGCATAAAACAATAGAAACTTAATCTCTCAAAAGTCTGGAGGCCAGAAGTCTGAAATCAAGGTATCAGCAGGGCTATAGCCCTCTGGAGGCTCTAGGGGAGAATCCATTCCTTACCTCCTCTACCTTCTGACAGCTGTTGGCATTCCTTAGATTGTGGCCTTGTGGCTGCATCGCTCCAATCTCTGCCTCTACAGTCACATTAACCCCTCCTCTGTTTGTCTCATATAAGGACACTTGTCATGGGATTTAGGGCCCACACATATAATCCATGATGATCTCCTCATCTCAAGATCCTTAATCTAGTAACATTTGCAAAGACTCTTTTTCCTAATAAGGTAATATTCACAGGTTCTGAGAATTAGGACATGGAGACATTATTTTGGAGGCCACCACACAATCTACTACATGAGAAACCTCATGGTTCCCCATATTCTCTCTCACTGCAATGAATAATAAACCCAACTTGTTCAACTACAGGTGTCTTCCTGGTGGTCTTTGGCTAGAGGGCATCAACAGAAGAGAAAATGAAGCAGGATTTGATGAGCACATAGCTGTGATACAGTTAGGAAGGACTTCAATGTCTAAATAGAAAAATATTCCAGAAAAGTTGGATCCATTCATCCAACTGCTCTGACATGAAATTTCTGGTCATTGTCTCTAAAAATCTAGGCTGGCAATAAAAAAGAGTCTTCATAATTCAGAGTGATAAAGAATGGGCAAGAGAAAAAGGAAAAAGGAGAAAGAAAGCAACAAATTCAGCCTAGGAAATAATCAAGATTAAGAGGAGGTTAGGTGGAATGTTCTTAATCATGAGAATAACACTCCATTCAACCTCCCTTCTTTCCTTCCTCAGATGATCTACCCTGACCCTTTCCTCTAGTTCCTCATTAAATTGTAGATTTAACACAATTCAAAGGACAAAATAATGCCTTCTGGTTCTTATGTATCCTCTGCCTCAGTTGAGCTATGCCACACATACAGAATTCAATTAGTTATATGAATAAATTTCCAATTTGCTTTTTTCCTTTGATCCTACACTTTCTTAGTTGTTCAACACATTCTTAGTTGTACATTTTCTTAGTCGGAAAATTCTTTTGTAGGAAGAAAAAATAAAGTCAACAATTAATTACAAGTTTGACTATAATATCTTATTAATGGTTCAGACAAGTCACCTTCCTTTTGAAAAATGTTTGTTTGAAAATAGACATCTCAAAGACTTGTGAACTGAAGTACTGATTAACTCTAAACCATCATTTCCAATCCTCACCTGAGGAGATTTTTTAAAAATGCTGACACTGGGGCTCCACTCTAAATAAATTAAATCAGCATCTCTTGAGGTGGAGCCCAAGAATACTTAAGTTTTAAAATCTCTCTGGGGGAGTCTAGTATGCTTCCAGAGTTAAGAACTACTGCTCCAAATGGGACATGTGTGTGACAGTACAAATCAGTTGCCTCATCACTATTACTTACTTTTGTAAAGAGCAGGCTAGAAACAGGAACAGACAAAATTTCTGACAAAGCAGCTTTAACAGCCATCATTTCTGACTAAGGAACTTAGATAACTAGAAATTTCAAATTTGACATTGTGAAGAGCACTGATGTAATAAATTCCAGCAAGATTACGTTGAACAATTAATTTGCTGTCATAGTTTGTGAAGATGTGACAGGTATTTTAAAAACTTCAGGATTTATAAAATCATTTTTAAGCTAATGTATAGAAAACTGTCCCTTTTTAATGTCTACAAGTGCATAGAGTCAAATATTAAAATGAATTTATTTTTTGACATAGTACCTCTCCTAGCACTACTTGGAGCAATAAAGAACTCGAAGACTTGCTATTATTACAAATGAGATTCTCATACACCAGCTGGGTCTACATGCCATTAAAAATATAAATTTCTAATTTTCAATAAAGTGGTCAAATCAATAAAATCAAAGTCTGGCTCAAGGAGCTAGTTAACCCACCAAAGAGGGTTTTTTGATTGATCAAACTATTTCTTCCATTGAAATTACCAGATGAACTCTTGGATGAAGCTGAATGACAAGAATGGCTCTGCCAGAAGGAAATTGATAAGCTCCCTGCTATTTTCTGCTCTAGCCACATCTTCAAATAATGAGGAAGAGTCACTAACTCTAATTCATCTTATGCCTCCTCATACCAACTCATTGGGGAAAACTTCTAGATAGTATCAGTTGAAAACTAAAAGAACACATCACTTGTTAAGCAGTAAAGTCCAAAAGAGACGAGCAAAGGGGGAAAAATCGCTTAATGTTAATTCCTTTTTCCATTTTAAGTGTAAGCAAATTTTTCTGTTCAGAATAATAAAGCGATAATGCTACTTGATCTCTTTCTCATGCCAAGTAATACAGGCAGTAGAATTTAACTGATGGTTAAGAGCCTGGGTTTGAATACTGTTTGTCTAGTGCAAGCCGCTTAACCTCTTCACATCTCAATTTCATTCACTGTGTAATGGAGATGATATAATAATATTATGTACCTTGGAAGGCTGAGAAAATTGATGATGATATATGTACAGCATATATAAATACAGTGCCTGGCACACAGTAAGTAACGGGTGCACAGGTCAATGTTCACGTGGTTATTGATCTTGCAGTGCACGAGCCTGCACTGAGAGCAGGTCTCCTCTGCTTTCCCCACAGGGAAAATCTCGTATCCCGAAGTCAATGGAACAAGTTAATAACCTCTGGCCTGAGGGAGACCTGCAAAACTCTCTTTTTTCACCTGTGCACATCAATGTTGTCTATTTGAGCAACTGTTGTGTAGGAAAACAAATTGGTTGACTGATCAAAAAAAACATTCACTGTTTTTCTAATGTTTTGCCATCCTAAGAAGAGACATAGCCTAAGGGTAAGTAGTTAAGCTAATTACTTTCAGGATCACACAGTAGTCAACAAGTAGGCTCAGCTCAACACATGAAAAATGTTGTTGCTATTTAGGAAAACCAGTACACAAATGATGGTGTGGTGGGTGAACGCCGTCAATTAAGGAAACGGAACTAAAGTATACTGTGAAAAGTACCCCCGATTTTCAAGAAAAAAAATGATTTTTTAAATTTATGTTGCATAGATAACAAAAATTAGAGATGCCGAATTTAAACATCACCTTTGTCTATGTGCTAATTGTTTTGATTTACATATTGTTCTATCTTGCATACATATTTTCAAAATATTATTTATATTGGTTTTCTTCTGTTAGCAAATAACGTACATTGGAAAGTATGAGATTTGTAACTGCTGGTTTAGGCAATTATTGACTTAGAATGAATATTTCTTTTCCTATTTCTCCCTTAAAGGATGGGAATTATTTTTCAGTTACTGCCCAACCCAAGAGTTTTTGTATAAAAGTGTTCTTTGATATATACTCTACTGTAGTTTCCCAAATTGGTTAGTTACATGAAATAAATTTTAATTTTAGGTATTTTATTTAGCATAAATACCATATCTTCTATACCCTTTAAAATATTACTTTCCTAGACTTAGCACATATTTTCTCTGTCATTCCTGTATATCCATATTCACGTCTCTTAATTATTTTTAATTAGTTTCCTTAAATCTCCACACTTCTTTGTCATTTATTTCCAGAATTCAGTTGCCCAAAGCTGACTACTGGACTGCTGAAACTGTAATATTATCTCCACCCTGGTCCATGAAGATCCTTCCTTAATAGGCCAAAGTTACATCAGTCTTAATTTATTGACATCGCATATGGCAAAATCATTTGCTCTCTGGTTTCATCTATGTCTCTCTTGGCAATTCAGTAGTCTAGGTTTCTTCTGCCCATAAAATACTTGAGTTTGGGATTATTATTTTTCAAATTATTAATATATTTTGCATTTTGTTCCTGTTGGAATTCAATTTTGATTCTCAACTGCCCAAACCACCAATCTATGCCCTCACTTCTTTTTTCCCAAATTTGCCTGGAATATTCATTTCTTAACAATTAAGTGTTTTCAAAAACAACACTAAAATATTAATGAATAATGCCTTTTTAATTTCAGAGCATATTTCTCTTGAAATTTTGTAGGATATAAAGCCATAATTTAAGTAAACACAAGGAAAACTAAATTTTTTAATAAAATAAAAATAACAGATTTAGTAAAAGAGATGAAAATGTTACACAACACTTTTTTTAAAAAGATAGTAGTATTAAAAAAATAATGAAAATGAAGGGGCTGTTAAATCATACTTTACTTTGAACCTTCCAAAAAGTACTGAGGGACCCTAGAACTATCTGCAAATATCTAGAAGATCACAGAACTTTAGAATTGAAAGGAATATTAGATGAAATTTCAAATGAAAAATCCAACCTGAAACCTGCTTCTTTGTTAACTTGTCCTATTGATCTTCCTTCTGCCATACACCGAAACTCACGAGTCCATACCTGCTTCCTTAGATGTTTATAGATTGCTATTTTAATTCTCATTTCCATTTGTTTCTTCTTTTGATGTGGTTTTAAAACCTCTTACCATTTTAATGGCTACCCATGAACACACACTATTTTTTTAATGTGTATTTTAACATGTGACACTTGAAATTGAACATTTGATTCTAGATGATCTTTAATTGGTATTGTGAGCAATACAGTCAATTGGCAGTGCCAGGCCACCATTTGCATGGTGAATAATGCTCCTTGGAGTTACGTAACATAATGGCCCAGATTAGCACTCAGCAATTATTCCACCTCCTTCAAGTATGTTGTCTAGTACTCCAATGACTAGAAAGCTTAAAACTCCATTTCTTAGACTTTCTTGCAGCTAGGATTTTGGTCTACCAATTGTAAGCAATCATGAGATATTTGGAATGCACAAATGAGGTGAAGACCATCTTATCTTCATACTGCTTTTGGCTGTTTTCTGCTGCCAGGAATGTTTGTAGAGATTCCAGCATCCAATCACCAACCTCACGGCTGTTGAGAGACATTTGCCACTGAGGCAGCTGTGTCCCATTTTACAGCAATTTTTCCTTCCTGATCCTAGGATTGCAGGTGCAGTAGCATAGTCTTGAACTGACTCTTTTCAATGGTGACCTTCTCATTCCCCATCTTCTTTCTGGCAGGTGAATCTCATGGTATTCTATGAGTCATTCTTGGGGGACAAGACTAGCATCTGCTTTCCAGCCATTCCAGAAATTACCATTATAATTCACTGTGCTTAAATCATTTTCTGCTTAAAAATGCATAATATGTTTTTTGTTTCCTGCACTAAACCCTATTTGTCATAAATACTAAATATAGTGAGACTATTATGCATCAGGACCCACATTTTTCACCCTGACTACACAAAAAATACCACATCAACCTACTTATACATGTTTGAGTTATATAAGGATCACATTCTGCTAAACTGCCCCAGCCTTCTGGCTCTCATTATGGGCAAGAAGGCTCCAGTGTCCAAAAGCAAGCCTCTGAAGATCACAG
Organism: Diceros bicornis minor; assembly: GCF_020826845.1. Classification (NCBI taxonomy): domain Eukaryota; kingdom Metazoa; phylum Chordata; class Mammalia; order Perissodactyla; family Rhinocerotidae; genus Diceros; species Diceros bicornis. The sequence continues at coordinate 49,809,780 of NC_080762.1, read as the reverse complement.
GTGCAAGCAGTTAGCAGCAACACACAGAAAAGCCCATAAAAGGGATCCAAGGGCATTAAAGTGTCTATTACACAATTTCTGAGTCATGTGAGAATTGATACGAGTTGAATCTGTACTTTAACCAAAGGGTTGATAAATATGTTGTCTAGAACTAGGTCCATCCTAGAGAATCCTATTAAAAAACATTATAATATTGTGAAAAGAAAATCATATCAAAACTCTTTTCTTTCACTCTATAGTAGTCACAAAGTAGGTAGCCAAGAATGGGTAAGTAACAAGAAATGAGAAATGTTATTCCAAGAAATATACTTTTGTCTCAGCCCTAAAGACTCTTTTCTCTCCAATCATGATGGGATAATCTTGACCATTCTAATCTTGGTACAGTCAATGTCTAGCTTCAAGATCAGATCCCGGAAAGAGTTAGGCATTATATAATATCATCTAAAGGCTCACAAAAGTCATCCTTGAGGCTGCCCTTTTTCAATAAGTCTATTTGATAACCAAGAGAATAAATGAGGAATATGCTCTCAAATTTACAAGTGTTACTAAACTAGGTCAGACTGTTAATGCTTTAATTCAAAATGGACTTGATAAGAAAAATCTGCTTGCAAAAACGTTTACGTGTATTGTGAACATGTGTTAGAATTTGGATAATACACACAAACACATATGTGTGCAAACACAAAAACAATTAAAGTATGTGGCAATACCAAACAATATTCTTAAGAGATGAAGAATTTATTTTTTAAAGAGGGTCCAGAGAGCAGTCAGAGAGAAAGATGAGAGTTACTCTGGATATAACTTAAGCTCAAGCTGCAAAAAAAAGAAAGTTCAGAGAAATCATTATTATCTTCAAATTCATAAAGGGTTATTTTATGAATAAAACCATGAGAGAATAAGTAGAAATAAGTCAATTTAATTAAGGCACAAGGAAAAAAGAAAAAATGTCTTAGCCTTTGAGGTGGTTAAGTGGATCCCTGATGATGGGAAGCAGGATCTTTTGGTTTCCTCTGGTCATTGGCTAGTGGTCCGTCCCAGGTGTTTTCAGTTTGACCTTCAAGGTCCACTCTCCAACCTTCTCCACCTGCTCACTACCTTAGAGACTGATTTGCAATAAATGACACCAACATGCCCCCCTTTCCCATTCTCTCATCACAACCCCAGCCCTCGTGGGGCCTCCTGGCTTCCAGTTAGACTTCAGCTCAGCCAAGGTGGAGCCCCAGCAGGTGAGCAGAGGGAGAGAGTAAAGCAAGGTCAGGTATTGTTTCCTTGCCCCCACTCTGCAAGGTCCCCTTGAGCTACATATATTACTTTGAGAATTAATTTCCTTTGAAAGACTACTTTTTAAGAAAACCTATAAAATGACACCGCTTCCCATTTTGCATACACCTCAGACACCATTTATGGAAGCTTTTCTACAGTAATCAAACTTTCTTAGCACAACAGCTATTTTAAGCTTGGACATCTGCATAAAAAATGCAAAATATTTATCTTTTAAACTGTTGGTTTAATCTAAACCGGTATGTTTTATGGCTTAACTTCTTAGTCTTTTAACTTTCTTTCCAAAATAAATATGTCCTGTGGCTCTTTGGTCTCACTTTTACAATCATCAGCTTTCGTAATTGGCTTTTCCCCATGTGGAAAGGAATTGGATTTAATTCCTTACAAAACGAAATTTTGAAAAATGTATTTGCCAGTGATGCGACTTTAGCCAAAATGAATGATTCTAGATTTGGCTTCATCGTTCTGGTTGTGGGTCAAAATGGATTTGTCCGGCATCTATTTGGAAAAGGATTAATATGTGATTGGAACATTTTGAAAGGCAAGGCTAGTGACAGTCTTGGCCTTGTTCCCTCCAACATCTTGAATCATCATTGCCTGGAGAAAAGTCCATCAATTGCCTCAGAAAAAAAGCGGGGAGGCAGTAATGAATGTGTTCATTGTACCGAAGGGTTTTAGAAAAATGGGGAGAAGGTTGGGAATGGATGGGGAGTGAAAGTAAGATATTTTTGTCATATGTGGGAATTCTGCACTGGACATTTCACATCAGTGATGTATTTAAGCACCGTAGTACAGTATTAGGTTTTGAAAGGGACTAACCAGAAAAGAAATACATATTATCATCTTATCCTTCTAAGAATATAACGATCATTTTATCTAGTGAAGAGGAAAGTTTCAATTTGCCTTTTATAGTCATCATATATATTGATTGATCATTAATATTTCTTAGCACATCTGATAAAATTTTCTAATTCCCTAGTTTCAAAGGTAAAATGTATGTATTTTGGAGCATTAAAAATATTAGGATAGTTTCCTTAAATAAATGAAATACTTAAAACATCAATCACCTCTTTTTATAAAAAGCAATGAGCATGTCTTTCATGAAACACATAGAATGTTGCATTGGGTGGCATTAAGGAATATAAAAGAACTTTTGCTCTCCAGGAGCCTGTAATCCAAACAAATCTTTTTATTACAAATCTCACAAGTTACCTTGCACTCTCAAAAAAAATATTCTCCATACCTCAAACATACCAAATCCAATGAACCAGCCTTCCCTACTAGGACTAATTTGCTATAGAAAACTAGCCCTCTTATCTGGATTATTTAGATGGAGATGGCAGATATAGTGTCTCAGGGACACTCTTTGCCAAGGTAGGTGCTTATCACTGGTCTCTAGCATGTGACAGCTAGAGCAAACTCTTGTCAGCATAAGTATCACATGGTTTTAAATGGGGTCATCACAGCATATACATCAGTCCAAAAGAAATCACGACGAAGGTTAAATTTATTGTGTCCACAGAGAAGATTTATGCATGTTATACAATGGAAAAGATTTCCAGAAAATTCATTTTGATAATGGAAACCTTTTAGGTTTATTTTATTTAGAATTTATTTTAAGAATATATTTTCCTTTCCTGACTTTTCTATTAATCCTGTATAAGGCCTCTTTCTATTAATGAACTGATTAAACCACTTCAAATAGGACTAAATCCAAAAATAAAAGCCCGACACCTGAATTTTTAAATAAAATTTATACTTCCCAATTAAATCATTTTACTGTAATAATACTTTCTCAGTATTATACTCTTTACAAAATATACACTGAGGATATATCTATATTTTCCCTTACTTAAAGGTATGCAAATTGATAAAATGAACATCAAGAAGGTACAAATGGTGAGGTTAATCTGGCATGTCCAAAGATCACGAACCTCATTTGATTGGGTATTTCTTTAAAATAAATGTTTAAAAATATATATTTCTATAAACAAAAAATATGCAATCATAAAACCAGAGGGGTAATTATGTTTTCAGATATTAGCTAAACAACTCTGCTACCTTCAGTCTTCTGTCATTCCACATAAAGTATATTTATTTCATTGTATAACTTTCTTACATAATTACAAAAATGTATATTTTCATTGAAGACAATTTTCAAAATGCAAAAAATAGACAAAATCTTACCACATAAAATTAAAACAAAATTATACATCTTACACAATTTACACCAAACTGCTATGTCATAGACTAGGCTGGCATAAGGCAAAATTTTGAAATAAGAGTTTTCTAAAGTTTAGTATTCAATTGTCTTCTTCCTTTACTTTCTTAGGGATTTCCTATATTTCTATTGTTGCAACCATTTGCTTTTTTTTCCTGTCTGTATAACTTCCAATAAACTCCTATTTTTACTCTCATCTGAGCTCCAAATAGTATTGACATTTGCTTATTGCATAGTCCCACCCAAATATCTCATTGGCATCTCAAATATCCAATACTGAACTCATCACTTCCTCTCCAAAAAGAAGTTCCTCCTTATGAGGTTCCTATCTCTATAAAGGGAATAACTGTCTTCCATTTCTGAGACTAAATATCTCAAAGTCATCTTTTCATTCTCTCCTTTCCTTTATTCTCCTCTTCCAATATTGTGCAAATCTTTGTTTCTATCTCGAGAAACTACTCCGTCCTACTCATTCCCACTGCCTTGATTCAGCATCAACTTCCTTTTACACTTTTTATTGAACTGTAACTGATAAGAATCTCACCAATACCCTAAAACTCCCCTCAGGGGTAACCACTATCCTAATGGCGAATAGCATAGATTGCCTTTTGCCTGTACTATTAGGATGGCCTCTGAACTGAACATCTTGTCTCTAGAATCTCTCCTAATCAATTCTACACATGACCACTAGAACTTTCTTTCTAAAATACGTATCTATCCCTGGTATTCCTCTGTCCTAAACTTCCACTGGCTCTCTACTAGATCACAGAATGAAATCTAACCTCATACTATTGCATTCAGTGACCCCCCCTACACCCCATTTAATCCTCAATACCCTCCAGTTTTATCATTTTTGGATCCTCACATATTCTTAGAAAGGTTTAAGCACTGGTTAATCTAAAAAAAAGATAATTCTAATGGTTGAATGTCAGGCACTGTGATAGTAAGGATTTTAGTCCATGTAACACGTATGGTTGATATTTGGGAAAGAGCAGACAGCATTGGGAAAAAAGGAGAAGTGCTTAAGTCATATTTCCTCCTTGACGTAGTCATAGGATATGTGTCTGTAAATAAAAAAAATGTTGGCAACTGGGTAAAAAGGGGCAAAGGAAGCTATTTGGTTTATTTCTTCATTCATTCATTCAGCAATCATTTAGAGGCACATTCCTAGGTAAGGCGAACATGCAGATGCTGCCGCAATTCCACAATATACCTGTCTTCCCTTGCACAGAGGTCTCCATTCTCCTCTGCCAGTGGCTTGGCACCTATGGAAATGCTAATTTCATTTTAAAATAAGCAACTTATTGAAAGAGCCATATTCATTTGCAAGCTTGTCTCTTGCCAGATATTCAAAAGCAGGTGCAATGGGGTCAGCTGCCTCTGAGATATAAACAAAAGGTTTCGTGTATGAGTCAGTGTGACCTTTACCAGCAGAAAACAGGAGAACCAGAGCTGAAAGCAGCAGCTTATGTACTTAGTTAATCCAGTGGCATGAATAAGCAGAGTGTAAAAGCTACAAGTGTTTTCAGTGAATATAGATTAAATGTGGGCCTCATGGGGCTCCTTCTCAATATTCATAGATGAAATGTGTTCTACAGGCTTAAATTTCTTCTTCATGGACCCCTATCTCACGGAGAGATGCATTCAAAGAATTATCACATTTTTCTCTCCAAAAGTTGGGAGCTTCTCACCCAACAAATTCATCACCTATATAAGTAGATTTTAATGAGTCAAGTCCTTCAAACAACAACAAAATAATCTTTTGGCAAAGTAATAAAAAGTACTCTGTTCCTATATTTGGAATTATTTCAAATACTTTCTTCATGCATTTCAGTGATTCTTAAGCTCTTTTGCAACTTACTTTTTAAAAATAAAGTTCTCCTTTAAAAAGTATTTATTTTTCCTTTCTTACATCTTTTAGGAGGAAGATTTCCCATTGTAAATGCCCGTTGGCTAATTTCAGAGAATATTAAGCAGTGTTTGTTTTTGCTTGTGTAGGTTAATACTTAGAAATGTCCTAGAAGGTAATGAACTTAACTTGTCTTGGAGTAAAGTATACAAACTGAGATTGAGGAGTGCAGTCTGGGAACTCTAGTCTGGTTTTCTGGACTTAATTGAGCAGACAATCTTTCACTTGCAGATTTTTGGCACCAGAGAAGAAGAATATTGGTAGCATGATATTTATCCCAAGAGAATTCAAAATAGAGTTAATTTCTAGCAGCAGCATTTGAAAGCACCATTTTGCTTTCTCTGTAAATGACTTGCACAATGTAGACCCCCCATTAATCGTCTGCTAAACAAATTAACAAACTGAATGTATGCATGCGTGTACATGTGTAAGTACAAAATGCTCAGGCACATGCAGCTTGACATTTCGCTGGAAAGAGGCCCATGGTGATCTGAGTACATTTTGTACCACTGCTCTGAGCTCTCTAAACTGACACTGACGTACCATGAGTAAGCAGATGCACCGAGGCTTTCTCAGGCCATAATTCTGATGGCTCTCAGAGGTCACTGAGGTCAATATGTGATAGAAAATGTTTCTCAAATAAGTCAGGCTCAACTTTCTCCTTCTGCTCATCCTGTTGGTTTCAGTGATGTCAGAGTGCCTTCTCCCGGGATTGAGACAACGAGAAGACTTGCTGTGAGTCTCTGGTAGGGCTCAGAAAACAGAAGCCCTGCTGAGGGGTCCTGGATAGAACCAAATAGGTTTCCCTTAATGTTTACTGAGGCCCCAGGAAGCTTTTTTTCTGTAGATTAATGTAAGATGTTCTTATTTTCTATAGATCCTCTCACAAGAGGAAAGTGAATATTAGTAATTAGGGGCTTTCCACCGATATCTTTTTGGATACCCTTAGCAACACAAGAACTTTGTCAAAGGGCTTTGCCCAGGTGCATATCTTCTCTGAACCAAAGTCACAAATTGATGACCTAGTATTTGTTTTTTTAACATAAACATTTTATTGCATTGAATTTATTGAAAAATTACAAACACACAGAAAAGTGTTCATTGTAAGTATATACAAAGTGAACACACCAAGTAACCACTCTCCTTTTAATCACTATTCCTCCAAGAGTAACTAGCATCCTGATTTAGCTATTACCATAGATTAGTTTACATGATTTTTGAATTTTGGAATCCAAAATTTCGAATTTTGGATTTTTGAATAAATAGACTCATAAATTATGTACTGTACTGTGTCTTCTTCCTATTACTTAATATTATATTTATGAGATGTATCCTATGTTGTTGCATATTTTGTAGTTCATTCACTCTCACTACAGTATAGTATTCCTCTGCAGAAATAGAACAAGATGAATATGTTTTCCTCTTGACGAGCACTTGGATTGTTTCCAGTTTGATGTGTGTGTGAATAATGCTGCTATGAAAATTCGTGTCTATGCCTTTTGGTGCACATTTGTACATATTTCTGTTGGGTAGAAACTTAGGAGTGGAACTGCTGGTAACAGGGTATGCATATGCTCAGTTTTAATGCCAAATAGTTTTCTAACAGGTTTGATCTAATTTACAATCCAACCAGCAGGGTCTGGCTGCTCAGTGTTTCTCATCACTGCCATTTTGATGGATATGTCATAAGATCATAATATAGTTTTAATTTGAATTTCCCCAATGATTAATAAAGCTGAACAACTTTTCATGTATATTGGTCATATATATTGGACATCTTCTTTTGAAGTTCATGTTTATAACTTTTGCCTGTTTTTCTATTTGGGTTTCTACCTTCTTCTTATTCACTTGTAGGAGTTATATATTCTGTTTACAAGTCCTTTGTCCACTATATGTATTACAAATATGTTTTCCATTCTGTGTCTTGCCTTCTCACTCTCTTCATGGAGTCTTGATGAACAGAAGTTCTTAATTTCAACATAATACAATTTACCATTTTTTTCTTTACAGTTAGAAATATTTACCTATCCTAAGCATCCTAAAAATATTCTTTTATGTTTTCTTCCAAAATATTTTTATTTTATCTTTCATATTTATATCAATTTTTGTATGCTGTGAGGTAATGTTCAAGATACATTATGATCTGTAAAGTCTCCATAAGTCATAGTTTAATAGTATCTGGACTATGAAAATATCTCTCTGTAACATAGAAACTATGATCCAATTAACACCTATCCCAAAAAAACTGAGTAAAGGAAAGCAAAACTATCATTATTCAAGTAGAGAACTGCATTTTCTTTTCTGGTTCTGCAATATCTTTTAACAAATGAAGCAGAAAAAAACTGCAATTTTAAGATGACAGAAAAAAATGCACTGGACAAATAATTTAGAGGTCATCTTGAAATTGTAGTGTCCCCGGGAGCTGTATGTTAGCTCCACCTACACAAATGCTGCCCCTAAGCCCAGCTTGTGAACATCACCAACCCTCCTTTTGGGATTGCTTTACCAATCCATATAAAAGTTGTCTTCCTTTTAATATAAACCCATAAATACCACATTAAACAAATGCGATTTCATGCCTTTAGAGTAACATTCATTTTAATTTATTATTTACTATTTCATTTGTTTACTATTTTATTTACTCTGTTATTTGAGAAATCAAGCAAGATATAGGATTCTAATTAGAAAAGGGGTATTTTATAAAACATTGAGTCTTGCTCAGCACTGCCCAACAGAGCTCTCTGCCATGACAAAATGATCTATCGCCCCAGATCTGCACTGTCCAATACAGTAGCCATAAGTCATCTGTGGCTACTGAGCACTTGAAACATGTCTAGTGAGACCAAGCAACTAAATGTTCAATCTTATATCATTTTAATTCATTTAGATTTAAACATAAGTAGCTACATGTGGCTAGTGGCTACTATATTGGACAGCACAGTGTAGATCAAACTAATCTCAAAAATGTGAATTTTTCAAGGAATTATTCCCATTTGGAAGCAGTAATCTTTCAGATGATTAATGATATGGGGATTTTTGCAACTAAGAAACTATCTCCAACCTAAAGATGACATGAGTAAGGATTACATATCCGTATACACACCTGAAAATTTTTGTCCAGGATGTAAAAATTCAGTGGCAGATTGGGAGGCACTATCTTCTTGCTCCCGATTACTGTTTTTTTCCTACATAGCCTGTAGCTAAGTTTGTGATACGCTTGGCAGGGTTCCTATCACATATTCCACAGCTAAGAATCAAACACCACCTTTATCAAAGTTCCATAAGTGAAACTAAACTTATTTTTTTAAAAACATTAATCAAAAATCACTTGAAGAAACAACTACCTGCAATTCCAAAGCACACTAAAGTGTGTTTTGTATCACAAGTTGATGAATTATTAAAATATCCAATTCAAGTTTTGTAAATAAACATTAATATAGTATATTTCAATATGCTTTAAATATACTTTATACTTTAATATAATTAAATATTTATATTTAATATTTATATATAATCTACCTTCCTTTATCATTATCATTTAATATATCCAAAAATTTATCTTTGAAATTATAATCTATTTTCATTAATTAAACTAATTTTATATTGCTTATAGTGCCTTATATATGACAGAATTTAAATGGATTTTAACTATTACTAGTCAGCTTCAAAATTATGTTTCTGATTGTAAAATGTATCTTTTAAAACAGCAATGAGCCCAAATTTACAACATGGATATTTCTTGCTTCAAAGAAAATAATTATTATATACATGAGTGTATTTTTGTTTAGGGACAGTACTTGGGAGTGGTGTGTTTGTTTCATTTTATATTGTTTTGCTTAGCAAAATAAGGTGCTGTGTTTTTCCAAAGAGAAGACTGCATCCAATAGAAATTTTTAAATCCTCAGAATCAATAGTTTTAATATTGCAACTCCTCTTCTTACGCAATAAAATAATCATGTTTATTTAGCAGCTAAAAGGAAAAAGGACAAGAGTAATGATTAAACTTTTATGATTGGTTCCTTTAGATGTAGGAGATGCACCTTACAATCACCTGAGTCGATCCTCTCTCTCCAGTCCCACTTGCCCCTTTCGGCAATTATGAAACTTCATTCCTCTAAGTTAACACCTCAGCCTCAGAAAGAGGATTTACTGAGGGAGGGAGGCTCCAATTAGCGAGAAGAGTCAGTTTTGCAACTCCTTTTTTCTTCTTAGTAAAGAAAATCAGCTATGTTTACAGATGATATTATTTATTCCTCCCATCGGGCAGCCAGGTAAGCATCACCAGGTTAGGTATTATCCCATTAGAGTCTGGTTATTCAGTTAAATAGAAAAATGTCATTTCACTTACACCTTTATTGATCAAATAAGATTTGGAGTACTTAATTTGGAATAAACCTTCACATTCCATGCATTTCTGGGTGGAGATGAGGAAAGCAAGGAGAGAAAATGGACAACAAAACCATTCTTTATCACTAAATATCTGACTATGAAGATTACTTCAGCTGCAAAATATACACTGAGAAATTTTTGAATGTGAAGAAAAATCGAAATACAGATAAACAATGTCTTTGATTTGTTCAATAAAAACAAGAATATGTTTCTTGCCTTTCTTAATTTGGCACTATGTATTATAAAGATTCATAAAAATTTTTACATTGATTGATTTCATCTTTATGAATCTCGCCCATGGAAATAATCCAAAGGATAAACAAAGTTATATTATAAAGTTGTACATTACAAAGTTATTTAAAATAGTGAAGATTTACAAATAACTTTATATTCAACAATAGAGGAGGAAGTGGGTACAGTTTGGAAGATCTTTTTGGATTTATATAAAATATTTTTAAATGATGGTTATAAAGACTATGCACAAGTAAATACATTTATTACTGTGGTCTTCAGACCAAACTATATCAAAACCAAAGCAGTTAAAAAGTTATTAAACAAGAACTAAAATGTGAACCTTAGGTAAATAAATTTCTAGAGTGCTAGACAGCGAAGCTCAGAAATGATTGATAGATAATAGAAAAATTATTGATAAACAGACTGATAATTAGATAAATAGATAACAAATACATAGAGACAGTGATACATATAAATATAGGTACTATCATAAGCATTTCACATGGAAAGTGAAAAAGGAAGACAATATCATTTATACATTATAGTTATAATTGTGTAAAATGTAAATATACAATATACTGGGAAAATATACTAAAGAATAATAATGGTTGGAATAGGACAGAAGTATTATTTTCAGGCCATAAAAGTAATTTTTTACAAAAAGGAAGAATTTCTTTCTCCTATTTTCTTCCTTCAGTTCAAGCCTTTTAGTTGCAACTTTTTTTTCCCGTTGGCTGTGCATCCCCATAGAATTATTCCAAAGATTGATAAATTTTCCTTTGGAGAGAGGTAGAAGGTTAGTTAATCTCCACTGGGTGATTAGAATCCTGATATAGTGATTTTACAAATGAGAAAATGGGTCCAGAGAAATTAAGTGCTTGTCACCATCCCCCAGCATTTTCCCCACTTGCATCAAAATCATCACTGAGCAATGAAAGATTTACTAAAGATTCCGTAGGGAAAATTCAGTAAACTCTTCAAAATCACTTAAAAATCACTCCATTAACCCTGTTCTCTCCAGTTTTGCTCTCCCCTTGACACCAGTCATGGCTCTCCTCATTGTCTCACACACGGCACCCAACCCACCCTCTATTTGCAGAGTGATTCCTCTCTGCCCCAAAACTTGCATACACAAATCTTTTTCATGAACCACACTCCACATTCTTTAAATGTAGTTTAGTGACCAGCTATTGTACACAAGCCTGCTCTCCCCTCAGCTAAGTAGCTTAATCAAAGTGCCTTTATTACATGAGGTACTCTTCCTCAGCAGAAGAACAGCCACCCCCATCCCCAAATGAGGAAATATCTGAATCAACATGAGACTTTCTCAAGATTCTGATTCCGTTGAAGCTCCCCATCCCCGCCCTACCATGCCAAGAATCACCATTATGGTAGGCCCCTTAACTGATAAGAATATATCGCAGGTAATTGATGCTGGTAAGAAGACTTGAGAACTACTGACTTCATTTTGGTCACTCTGCAGTCATCACAAGTTTATCATTCTGACTCCTTTCTAGACACCCTGGCTGGCTTTTGAAGCCCCCTAAACATGGATGATACCATCTCCCTGACAAAGTGTTACATTCAACAATCCCCTTTGTTCTCACTTAATTTGCTTCAGTGATGAGCTCTTCTGAGGCCTAAAAGCCTCCTCCTAAAAGCAGGACTTTGTTAATTTAGCAGCCCCCCAACACCTGTCCCCAGCTGTCACCCACAACCCAATGCTACACTTCCAACTCCTCCTGGAGTTACTCTTCTCTATGTGGTCCTCCACAAATCAAGTTGTAATGACAACTAAACCTATCACATTCTTGACAACATTGTTGAAACAACTTGACTTAGAAATGTTAGCTATAAGATAAAAATCAGATAAATGTAAAGCACATTTCTCCCTCACACATTCTTTTCTCTTCAGAAGAGAATGTCATTTGTACTCTAGAAAAAAGTTTTTTTTCTCAAACCAGTGGGCTTTCTTCTTCTAAGAAGGTATGTTTGTCTCTAAAGATAAGCATGAGATATGATCTGATGTGAATTACAGCTAAAAACTTATGTTTAAAAAATGCTCAGGTAATGAAATTCTGGTCTGTTGTGTAAATATCTTGTGATGATCAAAGAACCTTGTATGATTCTGGACCCGAAGGGCCCTCAAGTTTTCATTTTAAAATTGCTCTTCCTGGGACAGCATTGAAGAGAGCCCAGGTAGACAGGCTCTGCCAGAATCTACTAACCTCAGGACATTGCATAGAGATTATATTATTATAATTATTTTTACAGTTAAGTCCCTGATATTATCATTTTGTTCTCTCTTTTCATTCAAGTATTTTATAAGAAAAAAAGAAGGAATAATAGAAGGAAGGAAGGGAGGAATGAAAGAAAGAAGGAAGACTCAAGTAGGGAGGAAAATGGAGGAAAAGAGGAAGGAAAGGAGGGTGAGAGGAAGGAAGGAAGTAAAAGAAAGAGAGCAAGTTAACTCAAAGGTATGTTTATTTGAATTCTCGTTTAATTAAAGATTTACCACTGAAGAAAGCCTAGTCTTCTGTTCCATTTGCATGCTGATAACATCAGATGAATAATTTAATTACAAACTAAAGAGATTTGCTGCCTGGGGCTTCCCTTGGAGATAACCTTCCAGAATACTATTATTTCTTCTTTACCCCAAATAACTTAAGTATAACTCATAAGCTCATGAAGACTAAATCCAACATTAAATTTTAGATTCTATTTGTATATCTAATCATTACTAAGCTCCCTCTTGCCTTTGAGGAAAGACTGACATCAGCTCTGGACACTGTAAACGACAGCAAGGAGATAATTGGATGTGTCAACTACAGATTTCCTGAGATTTATCTAACCTTCAAGAATGTTGAAAACCCTAATGAAAACTGTGTTCCAACCCAAACGTCTGCCTGAATCACCTTATGTAATTGCATGAGAAACACTCTCATGAGGTAGCAGAGCCAGATGTTTGGAGAAAACCTTTAGTGCTATTTTATGTTGTTAGAATGGTTTTCATCAAATTAGTATTCAAAAATAGATGTTTCTGAAGGTGAAGTGGCTTAGCTGGGGAGAGTAGGAAAGCTAACTTCTAAAGCTAGTTCTCAAGAATATTTTTCAGTGGAGGAAATGTTTTCAAGATTTTTTTAGGAACTTGCTTGAAAGAATAGCTTACAAATTTCAAAAAGTAAATTCTAAATAATCTTACATATTGTGCTCCAGATTCAACAATTATCTCACTAATACAGGTGGGTGAGGTAGGTATTAACAGTTACAGACTGTACCATGGAACAAATTTAAACATTTTTAAAGAAAATAGATCCGATTTTTCAGAGACACTCAGGAGGAGTTTTAGTAAGTAAGCTTTCCACTCCTATCCCACCTGCCCAGAATCTAACTGATGGTTCTGACTGTGCCAGTCAACGACTCCCTCAATCAGTTCATTTACTATAATGCCTGCTCCTTACTTCAGCCAGGTCAACCTGTTTATTTCTATAAGACAGCAGTGCGCAGAGTGATAAGAGCAGATCCAGCTAAGTACATATGTGTGCTGCTTTGCCACACTTTATTGGAGGTGGAACAGGGATGGGGGTGGTTAGTAATAAGAGGACCAGCTGTTCAGATTTTGTGCATCTTGTTCCCTAACCGTCACTGGCTGTACCTTTAGACATTCATGCTACTGTGGGCAAATAAACAAAACAAGGTACATCACATTGCAATTTTGCAAATTTGATGATTTTATTAGGATCATGGAGGTGATGTGGCAGAATGGAAAGGCTCAGCCCTTAGTAGCCTGCTGTGTGACTTTGAGAAAGTTAATCTCTTTGTAAAATCCCAGCACTATCCTTCACAATATTGAACACTTCCACCATTCCCCAAAAGTTTCTTGGGGTGCTCACTGCGGACAGTCATCCTCACCAATTCAAGTCAGGGCACCGGTGCTCTGCTTCTCTCTCTCTAGATTAGATTTGTTTCTTCTTGATTTTCAAATAAACTGAGTATGTACTCTTTTGTGTTTGGCTTCTTTTTTTTTTTTTTTTTGTGAGGAAGATTAGCCCTTAGCTAACATCTGTTGCCAATCCTCCTCTTTTTGCTGAGGAAGATTGGCCCTGGGCTAACATCCGTGCCCATCTTCCCCATCTTCCTCTACTTGACATGGGACGCCGCCACAGCACGGTTTAACAAGCGGTGCATTGGTGCGCACCCAGGATCTGAACCTCCCAACCCCGGCGCTAGGCCACCAAAGCTGAGCAGGCGAACTTAACTGCTACGCCACTGGGCCAGCCCCTGTGTTTGGCTTCTTTTGTTTAAAATAATGCCTTGAGATTCATCCATGATGTTGTGTCAATCAGTCGTTTCTTTGTTTATATTGATGAATAATCTTCCATCATAGGATATACCACAATTTATTTAGCCTTTTACCAGTTTATGAGACATATGGGTGTATTATGAATAAGGATGCTATTAACATTTATTTAAAGTTTTGTGTAACATTAATTTCAATTCTCTAAGCGTAAATATTGAGTAGAGCTGCTGAGTTGTATGCTAAATGTGTGTTTAATTTTATAAGAAACTGCCAAACTATTTCCCAAAATAGTTGTTCTATTTTATACCTCCTCCAGCAATGTATGCAATTTCCACTTGCTCCACATCCTTACCTACACTTGGGGTTGTCAATCTTTTTAATTTTTTATCATTCTAGTGGGTACGTAATGGTATCTCAGTGTGATTTTGATTTGCGTTTTCTGAATGACTTTTCCAGTGCTACTTGACCATTCCTCTATCTTCTTTTCTGAACTGTCCCTTCAAATCTTTTGCCACTTTTAACTGAGCTATTAGTTTTCTTATTACTGAGTTGTAATAATTCTTCATACATCCTGGATACAAGTTCTCATTAAATATATGTAGTGTGAATATTTTCATCTAGTTTGCAGCTTGCCTTCTAATTTTCTTTATAAGAACAAAAGTTTATAATTTTGATGAAATCCAACTTATCAATTACTTTTAGGGTTCATCTTTTTAAATATTTGATGTAGAAAATCTTTACCTGTCCCAGTTTTATGAGGATTTTCCCCTATGATTTCTTCTAGAAGTGTTATACGTTTAGGTCTATGATTCCCTTTTGAATTGACTTACATATATGGTAAATATATATCACATTTATATTGACTTCATGTGCTTTCATATGGATATCCAATTATTCCATCACCATTTGCTGAATAGACTATCTTTTCACTATTCTATTACCTTAGCGCCTTTGTCAAAAATCAATTAATCCTTCATGTATAGGTTTATTTCTAGACTCCCTATTCTGTTCTATTGCTTTATATGTCTATCCTTTTGCCAATACTCATAATAATGTAGCTTTGTAGTAGGTTTTGAAATCAAGTATTTTAAGTCCTCAAAGAACAAAAAAAAAAGGCTTTGTTCTTTTTCAAAATTATGTTGGCTACTCTAGGTTGTTGATATTCTTATATAAATTTTAGAATCAGCTTTCGATTTCTGTAAAAGAAAAAGAAAGTCTATTGAGATTTTAAGTGGGATAACACTGAATTTGGACTTCAATTTGGGGAGGAATGAGTCTTCTACATCCTTATTAATTTTCTATCTTCTTTTTTATCAAAAACCAAGAAAGGAGTGCTGAAACCTTCAACTATAATCATGGATTTGTCTATTTTTCCTTTCAACTTTTGCTTTGAATATTTTGAAGCTCTGTTATTGTGCATAGATACTTATGAACTATATGTCTTGAATTTACTCCATCATCATTATGAAATGGCTCCCTTTATTCTTGGTAATATTCTTTGTTCTAAGGTCCATTTGTTGATATTAGTATAGCTACTTCCACTTTCTTAAGATTAGTACTTGTGTGGTATATCTTTTTCAATCCTTTTACTTTGAACCTATCTGTTTTTATATTTAAGTATGTTCCTTGTTGGCAAAGTTGGTTTCAGATCCAACATGTAAAGTGCTTGGAAGTCTTCACTTCTGTCTTTAAAATAAAGAAAAGCTGAATTGAAAATCAACAACTTTTCTGGGATCCAATAGAGGCAGCATGGCAACTGCCACCCCAAAATCTGAAGAGAGAGGTGAATTTAGCAATTCATAGCTAAGATCTGCTTACCAACAGCACAGCCACTACAGCCATAAACTAGGATAAACTCTTAAATTATAATCTGGTAGAAATGCTGGAGGCTGGGTGTAGATTAACATGACAGAGAGACACTCTTGGGGACCGTAGTTTTAGGGGAGGCCTCCAGACTTTTGTGGGTTTTACCTCCAGAATCCAAGCAGGTGAAGACTTGAGAAAGATTAACTCTTGGCTCTGGCAAAGAAGGGGGAGAGTAATCATTGTGAAATATGCCCAGAACATTCTTCATAAGACTTAACTCTCCAAAGGAACAGACTTTACCAGAGACTTCACCAACCTAGGGGCAGAGAAAATTTTCCCCACTCCAGGCTTTTCTAGTCTTTTTGTATCACCTAAGTGTGAGGGTAAGGGGAGGGAGGTAAGAAACACTTGTGAAGGTCACAGCCCACGGATACAGGCTCACTAAAAGACTGAAATTAATCATAAGATTATAGACTGCTTCCCTCCTGCACACCACGGCCCCAACAGGGCTCCAGTATAATAACAGTGTACTCAGCAAAAAGCTGAAGACACACACTCTCTCTGAGAAAGAGTACTTAGAGAAGCTGAAAGTCAATAGAGGAAACAAAAACAAGGACATTGGAGGAATTTGAAGCCTCTGGCACCAACAGATAAAACAAACATTAAATATAGCTCAACTCCTAGCCAGATTAACATAAAATCTCACAATAAAGGTCTATTTATCTCAATTCCTATTACTGATACATCATATCCAATTTTCAACAAAAAATTACATCACATACTCAAAGGCAAGAAAAAAACACAGTATGAGAGACAAAGCAAGAGCAGAATCAGACTCAGCTATGACACAAATTTTGGAATGATCAATGAATTTAAAATAACTATGATTAAAATGCTAACAACAAATACAGCTGAGGTTTGCTTTTTACCAATCTAATAATCTCTCTCTTTTAATCAGACTAGTTAAACCACTTACATTTAATGGAAATATTGTTATGGTTGAATTTAAATCCACAATCTTGCTATTTGTTTCTACTTTTTTCATTCTTTTTCCCCTTTTTTAGTATTTAATTTATTAATTAATCCATTTTATCTTCCCTATTGCCTTACAAGTTACACCTCTGTTTTATTTTTTATTGATTGCCTTATGGTTTACAATATGTACCTTTAACTTATGACAGTCGTCTTCTAGTGATCCCATATTGCTTCATATATACTGTACGAACCACATAATGTAAAACAGTATACTTCCATTTTCTTACCTTCTGTCCTTAACGCTACCGTTACCATATATTTTATTTCTACATATGTTAAAAATCTCACAATACATTGCTATATATTTTTATTAAACAATCAATTATGTTCTAAAGAAATGTTTTAAATTGGAAAAAATATCTTTCCCATTTACTCACATATTTAACATTTTTGGCAACTTTCATTCCATCCAGTGTCTTTCCTTCCATCTGAAGAACTTCTTATAACATTTCTCGTAGTGCAGATGTGTTGGCAATGAATCTACCAGCTTCAGTGTGTCTGAAAAACTCCTTCATCTCCATGTTTAAAGGATATCTTCACTGGATTTTTTTCTTTCAGCATGCTAGAGATGTTTTTCCATTATCTTCTGAAAATGAAGCCTGAGATCATCCTTAACTTTTTTCTCCTGTGTCTTTTTTCTTTAATGGCTTCTAAAATCTTCTCTTTGTTGCTAATTTTCAGCAATTTGACTATGATGTGCTTTGGTGTGGTTTTCTTTGTGTTTATCCAGCTTCATACTCTTCAGACTTTTTTTTCAGACCCCATCTACTGGAATCTGAATCTTGTTACTTTTTTCATTCTTTTTCCCTCTGTGTCCATTTTGTATTAGATAGTTTCTATTTCCATGGGTTTGATATTATTGTCTTCTATAGTATCTAATGTTCTGGGAATCTCATCCAGTGAATTTCTCACTTCAGATACTGGACTTTTTCACATTTAAGTGTTACATTCCATTTTTGTCTTTTTTATTTCTCTTCTCATTATGTTCATGTTTTGCAGTAAATTTTTCAAATATTTACAAGACCCGTATAAAAGTTCTTGTCTGCTGGGGCCGGCCCGGTGGCGCAAGCGGTTGGGTGCGCGCGCTCCGCTGCGGCGGCCCGGGGTTCGCTGGTTCGGATCCCGGGTGCGCACCGACGCACTGCTTGGTAAGCCATGCTGTGGCGGCGTCCCATATAAAGTGGAGGAGGATGGGCACAGATGTTAGCCCAGGGCCGTCTTCCTCAGCAAAAAAAAAAAAAGAGGAGGATTGGCGGATGTTAGCTCAGGGCTGATCTCCTCACAAAAAAAAAAAAAAAAAAAAAAGTTCTTGTCTGCTAATTCTATCATCTCTGTAATTCCTGGTTCTGTTTCTATTGAATAACTTTCTTCCTGGTTATGAATCGCACTGTCTGATTCTTTTCACATATAGCAGTTTTTGATTGGGTGCTGAACATTGTAACAATGACAATGAGTATCTGAATTTTGTTGTCTTTTTTTTTTTAAGGGTATTGAGATTTGTTCTAGCAAGCAGTTTGGTTATTTGTGGATTACTTAACCCTTTAAGACTTGTTTTCCTTCTTTGTTAGGGTGGGTCAAGAGTGGTCTTCACTCGAGACATAGTTTACCCCCACTGAGTTGTCTATGATTTCTCAGTGACCAACAAAGACTCTCCATCCTGGCTAACCAGAGCTCAAACAGCTCTGCATTCTGTGTTCAGCTTACAAATCTCTGGTTGTTCTCTGCCCCGCCTTGGGGAGTTTGTGCACATCTCAGCATTCAAAAAAAGCTCAGGTGAACTCCAATGCAGGTTTTTCTGAAGCTGTATTTTTTTTTTTTTTTTTTTTTTTGGTTAGCTCACTTCTTTTCAGAACTCCACTTTATAACTTCCAGCTATTGCAACCTCGCTGAATTCTGCTTTTGGTCTCCTCAACTCAGTAAGACTAACCTGCTCTGCCTAGGACTCCCCTCTCTCTACCACATTCCAAAAGGTGCCTCCAGGCAGAAAGCCAAGGTGACTGTAGGGTAGAATTCATTTCATTTGCTTCTCTACTCTCAGGAATCATAGCCTGTGGCTCAAAGTTTGATGACAGTTGTTTCACACATTTTATACTTTCTAGTTGTTTATGGCAGGAGAATAAGTCTGTTTTCTCTTAGTCCATCATGTTCAGAAATAGTCTAACAATCTATTTCGATTGATTCTTTCACTGAATTAGCATAATGATATAATAATAATTAATAATAATATACTTACAATGTGTCAGGTACTATAAGTACTTTTGGAAAATATCTCACTTGTTCATCATAAAAATACTAGAAAGGAGACATTATCAACACCATTTTACAGATGTGGAAAATAGACTTGAAGGAGTGAAATACCTTGACCAACATCACACAACCAGAAAGTAAGAAATTTGCAACCGAATCAAATCCACATTTGCCTTATTCCACAGCCTCCCCTGTTATGCATGTTACTATCCTGCCCTTTGATTGACTTGGTGCTGTGATCTACAGGCTTTTCTTACCTTTTCCTATCAACATGGAGATCACAGGGCTTGGATCAATTTATAATTAATAGATTTCATGATTAACTTCCTGAAATGAGAAATACTCAGCGGTAGGAGAGGAGTGGCTGGAGGGAGAGAAATATGGAGTATCAATCACTCTGAGGTAAAAGTCCTAAAGAGAAGACATGTCTTAAATTTGGACAGGAGAAGCCGTACTCTCAATCGTAAGCTGCTTAAGGGGCACTTATAAAAATAACAGTATGGACTATGGAAAGAATCGTGAGGCCTAAAAAGACTATTTAAACATCTGAAACAAAGCTCCATTTCTCTGTCTCAAGAAAAACTCTATCTCAAGATAACATTTCACACTAAAATTTAGTGGGACTTTGGGCATTGAAAGAGAACGGAATATCAGCAATTCTAGGTCTGATTTTTTAAATGAATGGTCTGCTATGTGAATATATTTAGTCATAGGAGGTCAGCTGATGCTGAGGCAATCAATGCAATTGTCATTATCAATGGGTGACTACAGTCTGACGACAGTAACATGACATCCTAGGATCATAAAAATCCATTCACTATGGAAGTGAGAGTCAATGCATATACACAAAATGTGCTGTTTTCAGATTATTCCACTATTCTCCCAACTGTATAAACATAATCACCTGCAATTGCAGACTCTAAACTTTTTGTCCTTGATGATAATGTTTGAAGCAGAAATGACACAAGCATATTTTCAGAAGATGTATTAGCATGAAGATGTAAAGCCAAGGACAGCATAAGGGGAAGGTTGAACTCTCCAACTAAAGAGCAGTAATGTAATGCATCCTTAACATTGAACTGGCTTTTAAAACTGTTATATTTTTTTTCAACTGGATTTCCTACAAGATGACATATTTTAAAAACCTCATTATTAGTACATGATAAGCTTAAAATCATACACCACCCTTAATTAAAGTCAGAAGGTAAAGCAGCTTTTTGGTCTTTTCCAAAATTCTATAAGATGAGCTTAATAACTTATTCTTTTTCTATAATATTTCAGATTCATCTGAGGGAGGAGAGATGGTTATATAAATAACAAAAAAAAAGACAAAATTAAAATAGTAGGAGAGTACATTTTCCCTTTAAGTGATCTTCATGACTTTTGATACACTAATATATTCATGATAAAATACTCCTGAAACTACTTCTAGAGTATAATTAGAATACTACTTCTAAATACAGTTAGTGCCTTTCTTCTAACTGTCATAATAGAGAAGCCAGTTCATTAATTTCTGTAGAATCTCAGATATACCAGAGGCACAAAATGATCAATCTTATATAACCTTATATAACCAAATCATGTAACTTTCTCTCATAACTACTCTTTCGTTTTTCTTCCTCCAATTCTCCCTCCCTACCCCACTCTCTGCCTCTAGTAACCACAAGTCTGATCTCTTTCTCTAAGAGTTTGATTTTTTTTTTCTTTTAGACTCCACATATAATTGAAATCATACAGTTTTTGTCTTTCTCTGTCTGACATTTCACTCAGCATAATGCCTTCGAGGTCCATCCATGTTGTCACAAATGGTAGGATTTCCTTGTTTTTTATGGCAGGATAATATTCTATTGTGTATATATATACTACAACTTCTTCATCCATTCATTCATCAATAGACACTTAGGTTGTTTCCATGTCTCGGCTATTGTAAATAATACTGCTATGAATGTGGGGGCG
This sequence comes from Diceros bicornis minor, assembly GCF_020826845.1. NCBI lineage: Eukaryota > Metazoa > Chordata > Mammalia > Perissodactyla > Rhinocerotidae > Diceros > Diceros bicornis. Next base: position 49,788,402 of record NC_080762.1, on the reverse strand, counting down.
CAGATATCTTTTTGAGTTAGTGTTTTCATTTCCTTTGGATATATTTTCAGAAGTGGAATTGCTGGATCATACAGTAGTCATATTTTTAATTTTTTGAGGATCTTCCATACTGTCTTCCATAGTGGCTGCACCAATTTACAATCCCACCAACAGTGCACAAGTGTTCCTTTTTTCCACATCCATACCAGCATTCGTCAACTCTTGTCTTTTTGATGATGAGCATTCTAACAGGCAGGAGGTGATATCTCACTGTGGTTTTAATTTGCATTTCCCTAATGACTAGTGATGTTGAGCATCTTTTCACGTGCATGTTGGCCCTTTGCATATCTTTTTTGGAGAAATGTCTATTCAGGTCCTTTGCCCGTTTTTTAATTGAGTTATTTGGTTTTTTGCTACTGAGTTGTATGAGTGCTTCATATATTTTGGATATTAACCCCTTATCAGACATATGGTTTGCAAATATATTTTCCATTCTGCAGATTATCTTTTCACTCTGTTGATTGTTTCTTTTGCTGTACAGAAGCTTTTTAGTTTAATGTAATTCCACTTGTTTATTTTTTATTTTGTTGCCTGTGCTTTACTCATATCCAAAAATATCATTACCAAGACCCGTGTCAAGAAACTTTGTTCCTATCTTTTCTTCTCGGAGTTTCATGGTTTCCAGTCTTACATTTAAGTCTTTAGTCCATTTTGATTTAATTTTTGTGAGTGGTGTGAGATATGGGCCTAAGTTCATTCTTTTACATGTGAATATCCAATTATCCCAGCATCATTTATTGAAGAGACTATCTTTTCTCCATTGAATATTCTTGGCTCCTTTGGCAAATATTAGTTGACCACATATGCTTGGGTTTATTTCTGGGCTCTCAATTCTGTTCCATTGGTCTATTTGTCTGCTTTTATGCCAATACCATACTGTTGTGATGATGATAGCTTTACATAATAGCTTGAAATCAGGAAGTGTGATGCCTCCTGCTTTGTTCTTCTTTCTCAGTGTTTCTTTGGCTATCTGGGGTCCTTTGTGGTTCCACATAAATGTTAGGAGTGTTTTTTCTACTTCTGTAAAAAATGCCATTGGAATCTTGATAGGGATTGTACTGAATCTATAGATGACTTTTGGTAGTACTGACATTTTAACAATATTAATTCTTCCAATCTATGAACACGGGATACTTTTCCATTTATTTGCGTCTTCTCGAAGTCTCTCATCAATGTCTTATAGTTCTCAGAGCAGAGATCTTTCACCTACTTAGTTAAATTTATTCTTAAGTATTTTATTGTTTCTTATGACTACTCTTAATAAGTTCATATTACTTCATGTTTACACTTTATATTTAAAATATGTTTTGTGTTGCATATAGGAGACAACAAAGATTACCTCCATGCACTGAGCTATTTGCCTAGGACCAAATTTTTGAATTGGGGTCTGGTATTTCTCAGTATTTAAACATTTTCCATGTCTCTCTCTCACATCTTTAGATCCTTCCATTCAGAAAAATAGCACTTTACAGGTATCATGGGACAGTAAGCAAAATTTCATCATCATTAAAGTGACCCATGTGCTAAGAAAGATGGATAAGAAAAAAGTTCACAGTTTCCATGATACGCAAGGAAAGGAGTACGTGCATTTAATGTCTCCTACAGAATACATGAGAACTTTTTCTTTGGAGACAGTGACATCTTTAACCCCTAGAACTGACATCTGGGAGCCTTTCCTATCTGTGCCACTGGCTCACTGTGTTCCTTCAGAACAGTCATCATGGCTCTTCATCTCTCAAATTTAAATGAAAGCACAGTTAATAGTGACCCATTCTATGTGAGATACTATTAACTGTAATCTTTGTTAAATAGAAACTGGATCGCTTGTGTAACATGACTGAAAATTGCTTATAGAACAGGCCATCAACCTTATTTTGAAGCTTTAAATAAGCAGATATTGTGGGGAAAACAAACAATATTTTAAACTAAAGTGGTGAGACAATAAAATTTCATTTTTGGTCAGCTTTTCATCATTTTGTATAGATGCTAAGTATAACTTCCTTTAGGCTACAATTAAATTGCTACTGCTATATATTCATGGAGGCAATTCTTTTCTAGGATCTCATGTGAGAATGTCCATCATTAACTCCTGCAACCTGCCTTACAATCTAACAGCTACCCTCAGACCTACTCAGTCAGTTCCCTCAGAATGGGGTGATTTCAAAGTTTGGCTCCCTGGAGTAGTGGATACTCTAACCCTCCTAGTTTCTAAGACTCTGCTCTTAGAAAGATTTTATCAACCACAAAGTCAGTGAAAAATAAATGGATAACTTATAGGTAAAGGTAAATAAAATAAGGCCATTTCCAACCCCAGCTGGAAAGGACTTCATGATCCTTCCATCCCTCCTCACATTGTACAGGTGAAGAACCTGAACTCAGATGACCAACTGACTCCCTTAACTAACAAGTGGCAGAGCTGACCCACACAAATATCCTGACTCCCACTTACACAGGCTCCCCACTAAAAAAAAACACTATCTCCTTTTCTTGGAAGCAATGGGAGATACCTCAACAACAAAAAAAGATGTTGTTCAAGAAAAAGTCTTTTGTAATGACTCCAAAGTTCTCTATGAGCCTCACAACATTTCCTTTAGTCCTGCATGTCTGTTTGAGCTAGTCTATTAAATGTATAATAGGGAAAGAATTTAACTGAAAAGGAGCAAAGAGACAGACTTGCTGCTATAATGGATTACCAACATGGATTTTCTGGACACAAACATTTGCAATCAAGGAGTCCCACTTGCAATCAAAAACAGGTATCAGATCAAATGGCTTCATTTCAGCAATATTAACCAAGAGAGTTTCCATTTATATAAATCATCTATTTAGGGCCATATCACACACACACACACAAAAGGTAATTACGCTTATTAAAAAGTGGCTAATAGGAGAAAAATATAATTTAATGTTTCACTGACCCAGAAGTATCAATGTAAATAACTGAAGAAAAGATTAAAAAAATTCTAAGTTAGGCATAAAGAAATCATGCCACTTGAGTCATTGAAGTAGCTTTAACTGCTAGGATTTAGTATTAGGAAATTTTTCATAAGAAAAGTGATATCTCAACTGGTAATTCCAATTGCAATTGAAATACTACAGCTGGAAAAATATACATATTGGAATTCATAAAATTCCCATGAAAACAAGAGAGGAAGTCTTCTCCTTGCTTGAAGTAAATGTGGAAAAGACATTAGGTACTGTCATAATCTAAACTGAAGCCTGATATCTTTACCCTATTATTAATGTGGAAATAGTGACTTAACAGGTAAAAACAATTGCACAAGAACAGTCTTCGGCTTGTAAAATACTAGAGTCTAAGTATCCAAAAGAAGGATTAAAAAAATAAAAAATAATATTAGTACTACTAAATAGATGACATTTATATAATCGTTCTTTATGAATATGAAAGAGGAAGTTACAGTTTAAAACAAGTATCAAAAGAAAGTAAATGTCTCTTTGAACAATAAGAACTTGTTGATATATAAGATAGAGTGATCAGGCCCATGATTGTGTGACTGTAAAATATGTGGAGTACATTTTTGGTTAATATATTATGAAAGCTTGGGTGAAAAGTAATTATTTTCTTAATAACTCCTGTTTTTGACTATTCAGCTCTCAGGCATCTAGGGAAAAATTATTTTTTAACTTTTATAAAAATATCTTGAATTCTCTGAAGTAAGAGGACACCACAGGGGAAAGATTAGTAGCTTATGAATATGTGAATATTACCCAATAAACCTAGTCATGAACATCCCCAGAGGAGGAAAGAAATAGAATAGAAAACCACATATCTTGGATGACCTCTTTACCAAACCTCAGAGAGACAACAGAAGGAAAAAACTGATTTAGAAAAAAAAGAAAACCTTACAAAAATTGAGTCAAGAAGCTGACTTTCAATTGTAAGATTTTTTTTCTTTCCTCTAGTAAAAACAATTTATTTATATTTTATACAAATGCCTTATAAATAAGACTACTTAATTCAAGTTTTGCCTATTCTTTTCATATTCCTTATTCTACTGCTATCCTCCCAGTCACCAAGCTATAAATTAACTATAATAACTTTCAATTTTGTGTTTAATTTTGTTGAACTCTTTTAATCTGATTTCCATCTTGGTAAAAGAAAATATAAATATGATTTTATTTTCTCTTTTCTCCATGACAGTGTATCTCATCAGATTGGTAGTGAGACTGTCAAATAGGAGCAACTCTGACTTTAGGGACAGAATTGGAAGAGATAATCATTTAGTAATGTCTCATGGTAGGAATTACGGCCTTTATGTTATCACCCAACTATGAATCTCCTCCACTGGGCTGGGAATTCTAGAAGGAAAGTCATCTAACTTCCTTGTATTCTTTAGCTGGTAGGTACTCAAGAAATGTTTGTTGAGTACCTATTTCTTTATTTTCCAAAGACAACATACCTAATATGGCTCTGATTATTTAACGATAAAAAATCATGTGTGTTCCAAAGCACTTATCAGCTGCCTAACTTTTCCCACCTATTATTTTCTACACACACAATTTGTGATGAATTGGGAGCTGACATATCTGTATAATTGTCAAGACGTACCTATACTTCCATCAGTCTATCCAACCAAATGACTTTGATGTATCTCATTTTTGTTGCGAGGGAGACTCTAAAAGACTTCTTCATCCAGGAAGAAGTTGGTGGAAATACTGTTGGGAGAATTCTTGCTGAGGAAGCAGAATCAGCATTTATCTAGGAAGCTTAGAGTTTCAAGGGACCAAACACAATAGAGAAATTCCCTTTTCTAATAGTTTGCAGAATGGTATGGAGAAATAAGATACATATCCCAACAAGAAGGAGCCAAGAGACCTGGGGCTGAACTGTCTAAGAGGAGACCTGAATACACACAAAAGCAAACCCAGGTTTTATTGGTTCCAGAAGCCCCTTATCAGTAGATGTCTGTTACAGCTTCTGTCCCACGCATATTCAAAATGTCTGTGCAGAATGAGACCCTTCTGCTAACCTCATCTTAGGGCAAAATTATGTGACTCTTTCTGTGTCTCAGAAAATGGCTTATTTCTAGACGTATCCAGTAAATGTAGGATAACTTTAGACAGCATTCTACATAGGATTGCATCTTTTTTACTGAATAATTGGGACAGTCATTTTTACAGCAAAATACATTTCACTATGAAACAAATGTTTTCAGTAAAAGGAACATGGAGTGCTTAATAATCACATATAACTGAACATCTACTATATAGGTGACGGGATTATGTAGGCAAATGAGTAAGGGCCAGAATCTAAGTTTCCAAGGTTGAGTCAAACCATGGACCTATCAAGAATTTTCTACTTTAGAGAAATCTGTGAAATTGGCATTTTGGGGTCTGATAGATCTGAGTTTGAATTGATTCAGCCTCTTACAGGCTCTGAGATCTTGAAGAAGTTAATTAATCACTATGAACTCACTTTACCCATCTAGAAAAAGGAAATAATACCCATCTAAAAGGGTTTTCATAAAATTTAAATGACATTAAAGGAGGAAGTGGGTAAAAAAAAAAGCAATTTGCCAAAAATATATATAGTATGATTTCTCTCCCCTTCCTTCCTTCCTTGCTTCCTTCTTTTTCAAAAGCAAAAATCAAAACAAAATCTATATGTGGCTAGATGCATTGAGGATCATGGGACTTTAGGGAGACATAAGTGGCCTGGTTTGTCTAAGGCCTTGGGCTTTTGCTTTGTTTCCTGGGATACAGAAACAGAGACTGGAGAAGAATATGAATGTCTGGGTGCATGTTGGGGGGATGCTAGGACACTACTTTTTAGAACCTCTCTGTCCTGTGTCATTAATTGTCCTCCCCCTGGATCACTCCCCTCAGCTTACAAACACCTGTTGTTTCTTTCATGCTAAAACGACAACTCTTACTTCCCCCTCCAGCTACTGCTTATTTCTAAGTTCCCCTTATAGCCAAGCTCTTCCCTCTGAGATTTATCTGTGCTTTCTCTCTCTCTTTAATTCCTCTACTCTCATTCTCTCCTGAATCCATGCTAATTCAGCTGTTGTACCACCACCCCACTTAAATTGCTCACATGGAAGTCACCAAGGATTGTTACTTTGCTAAATCTAGTGATGAATTCAAATACTCATCTTGGTCTTGGTAACATCTGACATGGTTGATCACTCCCTTCCCTTTGAAACAATGTCTTCCTTCGACTTCCTTTGACTCCTGGTTTTCTTCCACGTCACTGGCGGCTCTCTGTCTTCTGACCTGGTTTCTCCTCATCTCCCTCATTTCTTAGTTTACTTTACAAGTCCCAGGATTCTGTCCTTGATCCAGTCTCCTGTACCTTCCATCAGAAATTTCACTTAAGTTTTGGCATTAAATGTCACACATAGACTTATAACTCCAAATTTATATCTCTGACCCAAATCCCTCCCCTAAGATGCAGACCTTTTATATCCAAATGCCTGCTTCTAGCATTTCCACTTGGATGGCTAACAGGTATCTCTCACTTAACATGCCTGAAACCTAACTCCTAGTCTTCCCCTAAAAACTTGCTCCTCGACAGTTGATTTCATCTCAGGGGATGGCAATTCCAACATTTCAGTTGCTCAGATTCAGTCCTCCTTGACTCCTCTCTTTCTCTCACTCCTTACATCTAATCTATAAGCAAGTTCTGTTGGCTCCACCTTCAAAATACATCCAAAATCTGACCACTCCTCACTACCTCCACTGCCACCACCCTGGCCCATGCTGTCATCATCTCTCGCTTAGTTTATTTTAATAGCTCCTTCCTAGTTCTGTTGCCTCCCTGGAATGTACCATCCTGAAGCCAGAGGGATCCCTTTTAAATGGCGTTTGCTCAAAACCATTTAGAAACTTCCCATAGCACTTAAAGTCAAAGTCATTACCAAGGCCCTACATGATCTGGCCTCACTTTGCGTGCAGACACAGACACACACACACACACACACACACACACACATACACAAACACACACACACAGCCCATACTCCCTATCCTCCTTCGGTGCTTTTACTTCTCCTTATCATTACATAATTTTCTTTATTTTGTTTAGTGTCTGTCTCTCTCCCACATACACAAGAACATAAACTTTCTGAGGGCAGGAGTGTTTATCTGTTCTATTCACTGATATATATCCTTTGTGCTTAAAACAGTACCTAGCACATAGCAGGTGCTCAACAAATATGTATTGAATTAATGAATAAATGAATGAAGTTGATGTTATGAGAACTCTACACATTTGTGTATCTGATAGATCTTGTCATGCAAACCAATAATACTCTTATCAGCACATCCCAAATGAAAACTTTACAAAATGAAATTAATATAACTGACCAATTAAACTGTATCATGTCTTAGTTCCTCAAAAAATGTTTCTTATCAAAGCAAATGAGCTAAGCATGTGATTCCCCCCCAGGGCAGGGAAGACAAACCAAACACTGGAGCATGGATATGAACTGAATTGGATGTCCTAGGTATCCCTGGGAACTCAATCCAAGTACACTCTCTCCATTGCCTCTAACCTAGAACGTCTCAGCCCTCATCCAACCTGTCAGAGTTTCTCTTCCTTCATCTACTTTTACCTTGAAGATTCCCTATGTTATCTATATGCATTATTTCACAGTTGGGTGGACCCAGAGCATCACAGCTCATGGATATAATGACAATAATGGTAGCACTAATGGTAGCAGTAGTAGGAGCAGTGAATGCATATCCAGCAGTTGTGCCAAGCACCATGATAACTATTTTGCATACATTATATCATTTGGTATTCACAAGAGCACCCAGAGGGAAGTACTATCATTACCCTGATTTTACAGAGGAGGAGACTGATACTTAGACTAGGTGAAATAACTCTTCATCTCAACACAGTAAATGACAGAGTTGAACTCTGTAAGTTCTCTTAACTACCAGCTAATACAAATTGCCTTCAAATTTATTAAAAATATTAATTTCCAGGGCCCTTCCCTGGAGGCTCTCCTTCATTAGGATCTGGGTGGAGCTGGGAATCTGTGTTTTTAACAAGGGCTCTGGTCAATTCTTTTTATAAGTCCAGGAAAGACTACACTAATTATTCTGCCTCTCGGGCAGTTTGATAATTACAAATTGAAAATGACAAAGAGGACTGCTGATTTATGGAGTGCTCCCTACTGCCCTCTCCCCTGCTAATCAAGATGAAAGCCCTTGTCAACCGTATCGTGCTATACAACAGGCTGTCACAGATGTGTGTTTTGTATTTAAATTTCATTTATTTTCTATATTAGCAGCAGTCAACTACTTCTTCAAGCACATTGTACTCCCTCCTATTAGGTCTTTACTAATGTGATATTCAAAATTATAACTGAAGAGAAATAAAATGATTCTAAGTCAGTTAAATTTTTAGCAGAAGTTGTTTACAACATGCTTGCCTTTTCTCACCTTCTCTGAGTATGCATCTTGTCTTCTCCCATCTGGGTGTCAGGCGGTGAGGTGCATCTCTGGCGTCTACTTCACTCCCCATTCTGAGCCACAGATGATGAAGCATCCACAGAAAGGATGACAAAAGGTCTGTGGCCCTCACACTGAAGCAGTTTCTTTCCTTACTGTGAAGACAAATAGAGAAATTGGAATATACAACTAACTATATGAACACATAGTACTAATTATATAAAAATAAAATTAATATAATGGTCAGAGAAGAAAGCAGTTTGATGTGTCGAAAAGACCATAGACTTTTGAGCCGGTGATACTCAGGAGTGAATCCCACTTCTTCTTGTTTGATAAAACCTCAGAATCTTCATTGACAAGAAATGTCATTCTAATAAAATATATTCATAGAAAACATTCTGAGACCAGTTGCTGGATGTGGACAGATTCTAGGGTTAAAATGGGGTTTACCACAAAGGAGGAACTCATAGTTAAGTGGCTTTCTCACTTGGGGCTCTTCTCACACATCCTGATGACTTGTGTTCTAATCTCTAGAGGAAGAAATTAAGTTCATTTTGTTCTTTGTTTTCTAGGCATAAGATCTCTCTCCACAGTAGCAATTATACATGCTAATGAGATAAATCATGAAATGTTTCTCCTATTAATAATTATGTGGATCTACTGTCAATTCTACCAACTAACCACATACCAATCTTTTAGTATGTTCTAATCAAAAATCTTCTGGGCCGGCCCGGTGGCTTAGCGGTTAAGTGCACGCGCTCCGCTGCTGGCGGCCCGGGTTCGGATCCCGGGCGTGCACCGACGCACCGCTTCTCCGGCCATGCTGAGGCCGCGTCCCACATACAGCAACTAGAGGGATGTGCAGCTATGACATACAACTATCTGCTGGGGCTTTGGGGGGAAAAAATAAATAAATAAAATCTTTAAAAAAAAAAAAATCTTCACACACACACACACACACACACAATTCATGATTAAGAGAGGTGGTATCTGTTCTCTGTATTTTTCTTTCCTTACAAATTACATTTCTTAGTCTCTTGAACAATGGGCTATAAAATGAGGTTCCTTCGGTTCTTATCTTAGCTACTCAATCCGTTGGTCTTGATTTTGTATTTGACAAGCTGCCTACCCAGTCTGTGTCTCAATTCCCATTGGTAAAGTCAGAAAGGCAGAGCAAACAACTCACTAGGTAACTGAGAAGAGTCTTCTATAAAGAACATCAAGGAGTTTTCAACACTCATATTTTCATGGGTTCTAATTAATGCATAGCACAAGATTGAGCCCAAGGATTAGATTTCAAAAAAGCAACAGAGCAATAGCAGGAGTGGGCAGTGAGCTCCATCCTAGTAAAGGCCCAGGTGGGTTGAAAGTTTCCTTAGTCTCGAAAGCTTTAATACAAACACTAGAAACACTACTGTGTCCAGATCAAGAGAGTCGTAATATGAAATTATAGAGGAAGAGAATTCAAAATTAGCAAAAAATTTCTTTAAAATCTGGATATAGTGTTTTGGTATCACACACAAAACACATACATACATAAAGTGTAACAGGCGTAATGAGAAAAGAAAATGGCACTGAATAAACAAAAACACAGAAAGTTATTTTGAAAAATAAAGAGTATAATATTAGTATAATCGACTTGATAAAGTCAATGATTAAAAATATTTATTAATAATCATTAATATTTGGGCTTCCTTCATTCCTCCATTTAATTCATACTTATTGAACACCTACCATTTGCTAACTGCTGGGGAAGCAACCATGATGTGGAGTTGAGGTCCCTACCTTAACAAGATGTACTTACTAGTAAAAGAAAGAGCTTGTTTTAGAATTTTAACAAATATTTTACAATTTGCTAAAAAAACATGAAATAAAAATATTAAACAAACAGTTCCTACCCCCAGCTACTGGTATTCTAAATGACAGAAGCACATTAATATGCAATACTTTGCTAAAATCCACTTTTAAAAACCTTATGATTTTTCTCTTTGAGATAAGAGTAAAAACCAGGAGAAAATACTAAAGCAGAAACAAGTGTTATTTATTGCAAGCATTTGGCCCAGGGGATGGAGTGCAATGGATGGTGCCATGGGAGTCAGAAGTCCTTTACATGAAAGAAGGTAATAAGCATGATTTCCCATGATCCACGACATGTGCGGTAGTGAAATCTAGGAAACACACACATAAAATAAATATGTAGCATATGGGTTAAGAACATAACTTCTGGAGCCAGAATCCCTGTGTCTGAATGCTGACTTGGACAATTAGAATCTACACAACTTGTGTCATATAGACTCTATATCTCAGTTCTCTTACCTGTCAAATGGAATTAGTTGTGTCCACTTGTGGTAGATTGGAAAAATAGACAGAGTCCTTTACTCCTCTCTATATCCACACCCACTGTGGCTCCTCCCATCAAAAGGTACAGTATATTTCCCCTCCTCTTGACTATAGGCTGGTCTTCTGACTCCTTTGGCCAACAGAATTCATTGGAAGTGACACTGAGTCAGTTCCAAGGCCAGGCCTCAAGGGACTTTGCTCTCTTCCTCTCTCTTCCAGGCTGCTGCATCTCCCTTGTGAACACGATGCTTCCATCACATGAATATGCTGCTGGATGATGAGCAATCTCATGGACCAGAACCAATGAGTCAGCTCAGTGGTCCCAGCTGAGACACCAGAGATATAACTGAGCTCAGCTGAGATTATCAAAGCTCCCTACTTGACCTACAGCTGATAGAAGACACACTAGCCTGGCCTAGAGCAGCAGAACTGCCCAGCTGACCCACAGACTAGTGAATAATATTAAATGACTACAGCTTGAAGCTCCTAAGTTTCAGGGTAGTTTCTTACACATCAAAAGCTGATACACTTCAGATAGGGTCGATGTGAGGATAAAATAAATGCAAATAGTGCCTGGCATACAATAGCACTATGTAAGTACTTGCTGTTGTTATTAAAAGAGATGAATTTCAAAATTGAGACAATTTGCCTAATGGCCTCTAAATCCAAGCCAGCTGAACTTCTTGCTGGCTTTGTATGGTGATAGATGGTGGCACAGTGGCTGTGGACATGACATCTAGCAGTCAGGCTCAGATCTCTAACTCAGATGTCCTAACTTTATGTGCAGGTGATTTGCATCAGAGAAGAATGCTTGTCTAAACAGCTTCAAATTCACTCATTAATTAGAGGGGTGGAAGGATATTAAAAATGTATAAAGTATACATTTACGATCCTATACATATAGGATCAGGGAAGCCAACTATTTGATCATCACTTTTACTCATGATTCTTCCCAATAGTTTGGTTATTATCTTCATTCCTGTTAATCATATATAAGTAACTTCTCAAGGTGAGCAAAGTGAGAAATAAACCTGGGAAATAATTTCATGAGTATGTTTATAATACACAGTAGTCCCAAATTCCTGGTCTCCTCAAGCCAACAGCATAAAAACAGTCACTGTTTTTTCGCCAGAAGTCCAGGGTACTCCCTTGTGTTTAATAAATAATGTCATTTTTAATAGCTCCTTTAGCTATGTCACAATTAGCTTGTGTTTTGTCTTAAACCTTAACACCAACCTATATGTCCTTTTCAATCCATTGTGATGCAGGGAAATTGTCTTATGTATGTGCATGAGATAAACTGTGAATATTCTGCCAAGTCAATTTTATGAATTTCAATATGACATTCTTATCTTTCCTTTATTAAACTTAGTTACTGGGAATTTCAAGTCCTTTTACAGAGGATCCAAATGCCCATTGGTAACTGCCACCCACATCTTTTTTTTATGGCGTTGGTACTTTTGGTTGACGTTTTCTTTTGTAAGCATAAAAATTCATTGCAGAAAACATTGGTGTTTCTTTCTCTCTCGCTTTCAGAGAAAGTAAGTGAATTTGAGGTGTAGTTTCTATTTCTGTATCCAACTTAACGTACTTGCTAAATATAGCAATTTCACATCCAAATAAGGAAATTTTGATTTAATTACAAAGTTAAAAAAAAAGGCAAAATTACCTTATTCTTTTTTAAAAATCGAGCTTGTCAGCCATCATTTAAATGTACAGAACAGCAGCTGCTTCACTTCACACTAGATGCTATCCTTCTACAAGTTTGGTGTACTACAGGTCATCACACATAAAATATTTACTGCACAAATAACAACATAGTCGGGAATTTATAGAGTTAGCATATAAAATCAAATTTATAAAACTAGCATTGCAAATAATTTTAGCACTAGAATACAATTACTTCTTTTAACATTTTTGAAGAACTTAAAAGTCTTATGGGATTTACCAACTAGCATGTTCCTCATTCTGGAATCCCATGTGATTATACCACACAGAGACAAATTCTTTCACCTATTGGTATGGCAGTAGGCTTGTGTAAACACTCAGAGGGCAGCCTTTCCTGGGTTGGTGAAGAACTGGTAGGACAGGGCAGAGAGTCTTCCTATATGTTCATAAGTTGATTTGCACTGGGCTTCTCACTTGTGCTGAGGTAAAAAATACATGATACAGGGGGTGGCCCAGTGGCGTAGTGGTTAAGTTCGCTCACTGCTTCTGCGGCCTAGGGTTCACAGGTTCGGATCTCGGGTGCGGACTTATGCGCTGCTCATCAAGCCATGCCGTGGTAGGCGTCCCACATAAAATAGAGGAAGATGGGCACAGATGCTAGCTCAGGGCCAGTCTTCCTCAGCAAAAAGAGGACGATTGGCAATAGATGTTAGCTCAGGGCTAATCTTCCTCACCAAAAAAAAAAAAAAGAAACATGACTCACACAGAAACACACACACACATCATGGACCTTTATATATAACATCATCAATTATTTGGTATTTCTTTTAAATTATTTTTAGAAAGCCATGGGAAAGTGAAGGTTCAACTGGCCTTACTGACCTCACATTCATGGATAACTAATTCTTATAGTCTGCCAAACAGCTGGTTCCAGTAGTGGGCCAAGAAGAGCTTGAACAAGATTTTATTCCTCCTGGAATAATAGTAAAAGAATTGGGAAAGAAACCATCAAATATCATAGGATCTTGGACCTAGACTATAAGGGATTTTCAAGAATAAAGCTTGAGCTCTGTATTTATAGTCTCCAGCCAGATGACATTGTTAAAACCTAAATCATACAAAATCCTCCAATGCTCCCTTTTCTCACCCAGAAAATGGCCTACAAGACCCTTTTCCCCACCCCAACCTCTGTCCTCATCTTCTGTTACTTTCTCACGTTGACTTACCTCTAGCCACACTGGCCTCCTTGCCAAGACACACTCTTAGGGCACAACATTTGCATTTGTAGTTCTCTCCACCTGGAATTACCTGCCCCTTACCCCATTTCCACACAGCTAATGTCCTTATCTTTTTCAGGTCTTTCCTCAAAATTCACCTTCTCAGTGAGGCCTTTTCCTGACCACCCTAATTAAAACTGAAAAAAGTCCGCTCTCCGCTTTCCCTACCCACTTTCTGTTTTACTTTTAGCAGATCACTTATTACCTTCCAACATACCCTATTACATATTTTTTTTGTTTGGTGTTTGCCTCTTCCCATCGAACGCCTGCTCCATTGGCTCCATTTCTGTCTCTCAATGCCGTATCCCCAGAGCCAACAGCACCGTCTGGCACAGCGCAGGCACTCAATACACACTGATGAATAAACGAAATGAAAAACTGATATTCAAAGTAGTTAATGATCTGCACAAAGTCACATCTTGGAATTTAGCAACACAGCAGGACTAAACACCATTTTTTCTGACATCTCCTTTACAAAAATTAAATAATACGACAGTAGCATATTAAAGACTTATTAACATAACACAAGTGCCAATCCTAGACATAAGCCTACTAAGATTTATAAAGACCATTTTTACTCAAAAAGAAAGCTTACATTAACTCTCTTTTCATTTTCCTGACCACCTTATCAGGCATAGATTAGTATCTCCATTTTATAGATTATAAACCTGATGCTCAAAGAGATTTAAAAAAAGATAGGTTAAGTGGGAAGGAGATCTGTTAAAGATGATTATCTGCCTTCCAAAAGAATTCTTCATTTTGTAAAAAGATGCACTGCAAAATTTCATTCAATGATAGCCCTCCTAGTTCCAAAATTTAAAAATGCAGTTCAGTGTGCCCATAATGTTTCAGATAAATTCTTAAGGCACAAAGCAAGTGTCCCATTAGTACCAGTTCATGTGGATTTCATCCCTCCTTCTGCCTTAAGCTTTTAAGAACATAATTCTGAGGCCCAAGAATAGTTGTATAACAGAATAGTTTACTTCTCTTTTTACATATTTTGATTTTATGTGGGTGTACATGTGTGTAATTTTGTTTTGTTTCAGTTTGAGAGGATTTACAAGTCTTTTAAAGGGTCTGGGTCTACTTTGAAGAAATCCAATCACCCAAAAAGGTCAGTACATTTAAAAAAGAAAACAAAAAAAAACACTCAGGGAAAACAGAAATAAATAGGAAAGAGAAAGGATATCTTTAAAAATAATTAGCTGAGGAAAAGTACAAAAGTTATCTTTTCAACAAATAATCTGCCTGCAGCCTGCAGCTGAGATTGGTCTCACAAGAAACCTGTACTTCTGTCAATCTTCTGGCCTAGGAGAGAAAGTCTTAGTAGCCTCTCATTTTACAAGTCTGCAGTCTAAAGAGTCAGGGAGAGAATTTCATTGAGTTTATTATGCGGTTCCCAAAGGAAGCAGAGCCTGAAATGGGACAATGAGCTTCATGGAATCATAAACATGACCTATGGTAATCCCAGGTGCTATGACTTTTCCTTTCCTGATAGTTGAGTATCCTTATGGCTTGCATTTCACAGGGCTGAGGAATGGAGGAAAGAAGGCTCCCACAAAGGCTTGTAGAGAGCACTGTTCAAGAAGCCTCCCATTATTTTGACTGGCCATGCCAATTGTTTTATCTGGCATCCTGGCTCAGATTTTTATCAAACTTAGTTAAGAATACCCCAGTGCACAAGATGATTGCCTGGGGGCATACCACCATATGAGCACTACACGCTATAGAAAAAGAGGAGACTAATCACTAATGAATTCAATCCAAATAATTTTAAAAGTTAGTAAATGAAACAAAAGGAAATGAGTTATAACAGTCAACTAAAAAACCAATTCATAGAGTATTACCAAAGGAAAATATCTCTTTGTTAAACATTCCAGGAATGTGATATGTATTCATAGTCTGTGAAATCTTCACTTTTTCCAGTAGGTTAAAAACTGCTAATGTGCCTGGGTTAGATATTGGCATGTTCCTCTTAAATGCACCCCAATGAAGCAGATACAAACATCCAACATTTTTGCTGAGTCTAGCCCTTACATCTACTTGTAGGGCATTCATTGGCATGTGAATTATGAAATTTAGCAGATTTGATGACTTTAAGAATTAGAAAATCTGGGCCTACAAGATATACTCAAGATACTTTAAGTGAATGCCTCTCTACCACAGCTAGATGGAATACTCTTGAAATTGAACTAAAAACTTCTCCCATTACCAAATCAATTATAATAAGATCACAACTAGAACCACATAAAAGTAAACGGATATACAAGAAGAAATAGGTTCTAAGGCTTTTTCTATGTGTAATGCATTTACCACAGAGACATTTGGTTTTAAGATCAAGAAAATTTATCTGGGCAAGAATATATATTACACAATGCAATCTACACACTTTCAAATACACTTTCAAATTGTTGTGTTTTTTTTTAATTAGAATATGGAAAAATCCTTAACATAAATGAAAAAAATAAAAGACGATAAAAAAGAAAATTTATAGGACTTTAGGCTTCAAAGAAATATGCAGATCACTTCTATCTTCAGTGTCTTAAGGTACCAGCATATTTAAGTCTAGAGTGACTAGAGAAAAAAATTGATTAGCAACCACTACAGAAAATTATTTAACAATCAGCCTTGAAAATTCATTACAATTATTAACTATACATTTGATTTTACAGACTGCTTGTTTTTTCCCTTTTAACTAAAACTAACCAAAATTAAGCTCCTGACTCAGCTAGATGGAGATGAACAGCAAGGCACCTTCCTGTTTAAGAGTTTAGAATGTAAAAACTCTACTTTCTGGCTTTGTCTAAGAATAAGGGTCCTAGGAATTACCCATTTTCAAAGTATTAGAAGGCACCAAAATAACATTTAGTGAAATTGAAACTTGGTGTCAGGGAACAGAGATGGAATCAAAATCACTACAGAAATTTTCATTACTCCAGAATCCCAATGATGGACATCACTTGGCATAGTGCTGCAGTGTGTGGCGGAGCACAAAGGAGAGATCTGGTCAGCAGAAATCAAACTGAGTCATCCCCTCAAACTCCACCTGTCAAAGTTGAATAATCTCAATATAGTACACCTTCTTTGGTCTTATTTCTCAACCCTTTAATCATCTTTTTTTTTTAATTTTTTGTTTATTGCAGTAACATTGGTTTATAACATTGTAAAAATTTCAGGTGTACATCATTATACTTCTATTTCTGCATAGATTACATCATGTTCACCACCAAAATACTCATTACAACCCATCACCACACACATGTACCGAATTATCCCTTTCACCCTCCTCCCTCCCCCCTTCCCCTCTGGTAACCACCAATCCAATCTCTGTCTCTATGTGTTTGTTTATTGTTGTTATTATCTTTAAGGCTCTCCTCTGAACAACTTTTCAAATGTTCTTCATTCTTCTCTCGTTTCTTAGTTTTTAGTTACTTGATCAAATGTCAAAGGAGGTTGTTATTAGTCTTCAAAATAGAATTTAGAATAATTTCAGGCATAGATATACTCTTAGAAATCATGACTTACATGAAAGCTACACAAAACAAAGCTTTTAGCTCTACCACCTCAATGGACAGGCCGTGGAGAAGGAATTCTTTTACTGGTGTTTTATATATTTATAGAAAAGAGTTTTTACTCAAATACATCGTATAAATTTACTGTATTTATCTGAAATGTTGGGGAAGAGCAAAGAAGAAAGTGATTTTAAATGTTCATTGACTATACTCTTGTTCTAGGAACACCAATTAACTTATGAATAGGAAAATGCTTATAGCAAAAGTGCATATTTTTATTAGAACACACTTGTATTATTGATATGACCTTTTGATGGGAGGTATACACATTTTTTTATTAATACACATATCTATGATAACATTTTGACATACATGATATTTGAGGGGAAGATCCTTAACCCCTTCCTCTCAGACCTACCTGAATAGAAAAAGGAATCCAACTGCCCTCCTGCCTTCAGGGTGTCACCTAGTCTACTTTTTAATATTTTTTCCATTTCCACCTCCAAATGCCCTTTCAAATACTCATGGACCAGGCTAGAAGCCTGGAGGAGTTTCCCAACGCCTGTGAGTGTGCTGGGGTAGGGAGGCAGGAACAGAAAAGGCACAGGTAGCATTAATCATTCAGTCTGGAGACCCATCCAGACCAGCTCAGCCTTTCGATTCACTTCCCGCCTGCAGCTTAATGCCCAAATTTAGTTAGATGGTACTCAACCACATCATTGGCCTTACACTGTCCCCAGTCATGTTAAGCAAAGTGTGGAGGTGTTAATATATGTTTGCCAATTCTCTGACACTTCTCTCATCAAAAACTGGAGTCTTATTCCCAAAGTGATTTACTTCTAAAAAATAGTATGTGGCAGAAATGACCCTGTACAACTTTGGCGGCTAGATTAGAAAAGGTCACTGGGCTTCCACCTGGCTCTCTCTCTTGGGACATGCACCTTGGGAGCCCTGAGCTGCTCTGTAATGAGTCCAGCTAAGCTGAAGCTGCCATGCTGGAGAGAGCACACGGAGAAACCACAGAGAGGAAGAGAGAGGCGCCGAGGTGCCCCAGCTCTTTTTGTCCGCAAGTGTTTGAGTCTTCTCAGACAACAGCCAGCATCAATGCCAGACCCGGGAGTGAACAGCCTTCGTTCAGATGGCTCCAGCCCCGCTTTCAAGCCACCCTGATAGAGCACAGACAAGCTGTCCCCACTGAGCCCTGCCCAACCTGCAGCTTTGTGAAAAAATTAAATATTGATATCGTTTCAAACTACCAATTTTGAGGGTGGTTTGTTGCATAGTAATAGATAAGTGGAACACAGATCCTACCTCTACCCATAGAGAAAATCAGCTTCATACAGGAAAATGGTGAAATCGGAAGTCTCCAAACTTTTTTGATCACCCACAATAAATGTTTGTTTACGTATTCACTGGTTTAACACACGTATGACTACACTAACGTATTATGCACAAATATAAACTTTTAGAAGGATGAGCTAAAAATAGAAATTCTAATATTTTCTTCCTGCCCCAAAAGGATTATCTTGTTCACCCAACTTTGAAAGCTTCTTGAGTCAGTATGTGAATTATTTAGATAATAGCTCTGAAGTTCCAGGTGATTAGACAGCCCACTAGTTAGGAACAGATTAAAAGTGTTAAGGTTTGAGGAAGCATGTTATCTATATAATCTTTTTTTTTTAAGTCACTTTAGCAAACAACAGAGACTTTTAGAACAAAAGGAGGCAATGGAAATTTTAGGTAAACATTTCTCAACTCTGTTATCAGCTACACAAGTAATTTGTTACAAATATCAATAAAAATACAGCCATTCATGAAGCATTTCTCTTTTTAATAAATTCGATTGGGTCTCAAAAAGTTCCCATAATAAGATCTACCTAGTCACTCACATTCAGTGGTGCTTCCTGGACGCAGACAGCATTGAGCGGTGGCAGGATCACTGCCTTGCAACGACAGTGTGGCTTGGTGGTTAAATCTTCTGGAGTAAGCCACTGCTCCCCCAGTGACCAGCTGTGTGTCCTTGGACGACTACTTAACTTCTGTAAGATTAGTTCCCACATCTACCAACGGGGATAATAATGGCATTGAACTCATAAGGTTGTTATGAGGATTCAGTGAAAGATATAAATCTCTAAGCACTATGCCTGAAATGGAATACATGCTTAATAAATGTTAACTGTTGATTTTGTTATTATTGTTCTTATAGAAAAAGAAAGAATTAAATTTTAAACTTAAGGAATTAGTCGAAAATATGTGCCCTGCCTGTAAATGTCATTCTTTCATTGAAGATCAAGGCAGAAAATTCGTCTAATTCTAATCTTATGCTCACACACTCCCCCACTCCTCTGCCCCAGCCCACCCTCAGATCATTTTTAATGGGGCAACTGAGGTGTAGAGAAGTGAAAAGACTTGCCTCAAATAACAAGGCTGATTAATGACGATGGCTGTGCCAAAACTACCAAACTAGATGCATAATAGAAATACCAGTATATTTTGAAGTAAGAAGATGTGGTTGGCCATTTTCCTTTTATATAAAACGGGAATCATAATACACAGCTTAATGCTCTTGTGTAGTGCAAATTAAAAATAAAGATAATATATTGCTTGTTACACAAATGTAAGGTAGAAACATTTTTAGAAGTCATAATTCTTAATTCTAGTTCTAATACATTTTATACCAATATTTTTCAAACTACAGGTGGTAACACATGATTTTTGGAATCAGTTTGGTAAGTGACAAACAGCATTTTACAAAAATTAAATAGAATAGAATAAGACAGATTAGAACAGAATAGGAAATAGCATTTATTGCTGTTAGTAAGTTTCAAAATTGTTTTGTGACAGTTTCACAGAACAATACATGTATGAACATGAGAAAACATGTTTTCTCACTAGACAAAATGTTTAAAGCTACCATACCACTGGTTCTCAAACTTCAATCATATGCCTCAAAATCATCCATAGAGCTTGTTAGAAATATAAATGTGCAAGGAAAGCAGGTTCTACAACAAGCTCCATGGGGGATCCTGATACATGGAAAATTGAGACTCTCTGAACAGCACCACTTCATGAGACAGACAAGTGAGAAAGAGAGGTAAACATTCACACGTGCTCAACAGGTTCCCAACAGTTGGAGTTCCTTTATATTGATAAGATTTGGTCAGAAAACCTTACTTATTGAAGAAAATGCACTGAAAACTCCCAAATACTTGATGAGATCACCGATCAAAAGGGGGCAGGAGTTGATCAATGAGTCCTTTAAATGCTTTCTACCCACCCTATAGAGTGCAGTGTTGGCCAATCATGAGTGAAATCAAACACAGGTCTACTCTTACTTTCCCACCTGCAACTTGTAGTCTGGATATAAGCTACGGTCATTCATTCACTCCATAAATATTTATCAAGCACCCGCTATATGTCAAGCTCTGTGTTAGGAACTGGGAATGCAATGGTGAGCAAATTGCTCTTGCCTTTGGAACTGTTTGGGCAGGTTCATTCCAGGCCAGGTGACAATGTACAACATGCATTACTTGAAGTACTGGTGCTGTAGAGTTTTCAGATTTAAAACAAATTGCTGTTAAAAGAACTTTTACATCCATTATCTCATTAGGTCTGTATAGCAATGATCTGAGTTATTTAGAGTTATTTAGTATTAGTCCATTGCATAGATTGAGCAAGCAAAAATCCAAAGAGGTTAAGTAACTTGTCTAAAGTTAAATAAGTTGTAAGTGATGGGACTAGAATTCAAACCTGAAAGATTGACCCCATAGTCTGTGCTCTTTCAACCAAGCAGCCTTGCCATTGCTGACCCTTCCTATTCCTGGACTGATGATGGATGAAGATGAGGAGCAGAACATGAGGCTCAGTGCATCAGGCTCCCACAATGCCTACTTTGCTCTCAGTGCTTCTAACTGTCTGACTGTATTACAGGAAACAGAAACTGCTTCAGATATTTCTATAATAAAGGGTTTAAATGCAGACAGAGGGTTCTTATAAAATCTTTGGAAGAGCTGAAGGAGGGGAAGTCAGAGGGCCCTAAGGACTCTTGATTTTAAAATCACATCACCATAGCTGCAGTCTAGAGATCAAAAAACTACTGCTGTCACCAGTATGTACATCTACAGGAACTTGCTTGGCAGCACCGCAGTGACATAAAAGAGACCTCTCTGCTATATCTCATGCAAATGCCTCCCATTGGCCAAAACTAAATTGCAGCCAGAGCTCAAATGGAAGGGAGTCTGGTAAATGGAGTTCCTTGTCTTCCAACTCCTGAGATACAGGGGAGAATACAAAAAGATGGGAAGAGACGTGAAGTGCCAATCAGCAATATTCAATACTAATTTTTACTTTCTCTATACTTTTTGTGTGGCTCCTGTCCTCCCTCAATCTTCCATTCCCTCTTTAAATCCAATCTATCTTCTTCATATGCTTAAATAATCCCTCAGTGATCTCTTCTTTACCTTCAATGACAAATCGCATTGTAAAATGCAAACCTTGACCACCTTCTTCCTCTCCTTCTTGGTCAGCACCCTACCTGTTGCCAGACCTACTCCACCTTTGGAATTGAATGAAGCACCACCCTGCAGGACATGAGACCTGTTCTCCTGCTCAGCCACTTAGGAGCCAGATAAGGCAACTGGAAATGTGGAAGAGGTAGTTCCCCAAGGAGTGACCCTTGACCAGTGGGAAAAGGGAGACAGGCAGATTCGGTGCACTGCTCCAAGGTACAGTGCCTCCTTGCAAACCTTCCGTAGACTCTCTCCTGCCGACTGAACAAAGCTGCTGAATCACCTGTTGTGTTGCTTTGTGGCCCCCTGTGACGTAGTAGCCAGCATGTGACACACTGTGTTGCAATGAATTACACTTGTTCCTTGCATCAACATCCTGTGATGGTATCTGGTAAATAAACCATTTGGATCATAATCACTGCCTCAGGCTCTGCTTTCTATAGGGCCTATGCTAAGTGACACAGATTTGGCACCATCAGCATCTGTAAAGCAGGGGTTCTGAGCAGAGCTGTGCTTCAGAAACACTTTATAAAAATTATAGATGTTCTTTCTTCACTTGAGGCTGACTAAATAAAAATTGCTAGGAGTGGAGCATGAGCATGCATGTGTTCCCTTAAACACCATTTTAGAAATACATCAACTAGCACTAGTACAGGACTAGAATCCAGGTCCACGGATCTGATCTTGCCCCCCAGTGACCCTGAGCTATCTACCAAGTGACAGGGAATCTTGTTGACATAGTGTATTGAGAAAGGCTTATGACATCATTAGGTAGAAGTCACAAACTAGGAGAAAAATGCTAAGGAACATGTTTGAGGTGTTTAGCTAAGCAGGTGTGATAAGCCTACAGCACAAGAAGACTAATGAATATTTTCGGAGTTACAGAAATTCATTCAGAGTTTTGTAAGAGGTTAGCATGTCTCATTACACTCTTTACCTTTCCTTTCAAACATTTTCTTCAAAATAAAAAAGAAAATAGATTCAAAAGCAGCCAGCTGGTAACATATATTATCAGTGAGAAGTGACATAAGCCAGGCTAATTGATCATTTTTTAAAGATTAAGTGGCCCATTCTCTGTAATAGGACATACAGCAAACAGCTTTGACAGCATTGAAGTAGTTTACTGAATTCTGACTGCCAATAGAAAATTTAAATCATGCTTATTTTTCTTAAGGTAATCCACTCACAATAGGCAATTTACATGATATCATCCTGTAAGAAAAGCTCTGACGCTCTTCCTGAACTTCTACCTGCCGTGCTGTTATGAGGCACCTGCCTTTTGGATAGATAGTTGATAGGAGAGGGTTGTAGAAGGACCTGGAGACCAATTTGCCTTGTGCGTCTCAGGCAGAAATAGCCTCTCCCTCCGTGTAATCTCTGAACGAATTCTAAAGGCCTTATGTCTTATATACAAGCTCAATCTCTCTAGGTCTCATTTTTCTAACTTCAAAAGTGAAATAATCATAATACTTTTTTTCTTACCTAATTCTCAGGATTATTGTGATGATTAAATGGAAAATATAATTATCAAATCGAATGTGTACTACTACTATTATACATTATATGGAAGGCATGCTATGGGAAACTATTCATATCATATGACCACTCTTTTTCCTAGGGTTCACACTACCTCCGCTGGGCTGCCACTGCGTATCCTTTCTCCTGCTCTCAACTGCAGAGGATTGAGAGAAACAGCAGCACTGACAATCCACAGCCAAGGGTGGGAACTGGAGAGCTTGGAGAGGTTAGAAGAAGAATAAAGAACAATGTGAAGTTCAAGATTTGCCTTGGAATCCTTCCTCTTCTCCTTTCCAGCTGAATAGCTAGAACTTAATCCCTCTTAGGCTCCATTTCCTACTCAGTAAAGCAGGGAAAATTATGACTTCCTCTATTGTGTTTGGTGATTAAGTTATGATCTATGTAAAGTGCTAAGCATCCTGACAGCAAATGTCAGGTCCCTTCCTCCAAGTGGACTTTTAGGTCACACACTGCAGAGAAAAAAAAACAAAACCAAAAACTTCGTATGGAGTCAGAATCCTGAGATGCACATACTTTGGTAAAAATAATATTAACTGTTGTCTTTTTATGGAAATAAAGAAAAGGTATTTCTTTATATGGCCCTCTTTTATAGATTTCCTCAAGTGGCTCTTGAAAGCTTAAGTTGATTCAGAAACCCCAAATCTATCTTCTTTATAATGGGAACTTTATATGAAATGTTCAGTACTTTTCATGAAATACATCCTACTGTCTCACTTTTCTTGATCAATCTCCCTCCCAAGCTCCCTTCTCATGAGAATCGCCACGGGTTAAGTGGGCTGGGACTTGTGACAAGATCCAGAGAATTCAAGTCAGTTTTAATACATACAAGTGGGAATATTAAAGTTTGAAACTAATTTTTAAATGATTTCTTGAAGTCCAGGATCTTTATTGCACCAGGTATCTAATTTATTCAGTAATTATAAAACGGCACCTAAAGTCAGAAGCCTTATTTTGACCACATGCAATGACATGGCAGGCACAGCGTCTGACAACAGGGCAGCATTCTGAAATTGGGACACTTCTGACAAATCAACAACAAATGGTCACAACATGTTTGATGCCCCAGGGCAAGGCTGTTTGTTCCGTGAGGCTTGACCAACTAAGGATGCCAGTGGAAATGCTGATTGTTTCTTTTGAGAAAGGACTGATGAACAGACTGCCCTTTATACATTTGCCTTCCTCAAATAGCAAAGCACATTTCCCACCTAAGGGTCCTCTCCCCTTGCTTAAGACATGAGATAGACCACAGGCTTTGTGTTCATTGTCCTGAAAATTTTCTCAGAGATTCTCTAGTTCTGGGAGATGTAGCCGGTGATGAAAGAGATATAGTCACTGCCCAGGACGACTTCAGTCCTCAATTTACCAGGCTGCCAGGTTTGGTTTGGAAGAAAGAGAACAGACTCATGGGCACCGGAAGATACGCTTCCTGTTACTCTCGTCCTTGAGAACCACCCCACACAAACGCCGTCAGCACAAGCTGGCCCACTGTTCTCGACTGGCTCAAGCTGAGGAACCAAGAAGAGGTGTGAACACTCCTGCCCCAAACATCCCCACTGGGGCCATCTCTCTCCTATTGTTTAGTGCTCCTAATTTGCTTCAAGACTGGAATTTCTCCACAGGGGTTTTCCATGTTCTTTCAATGAGCAGGCAATCTCTGTGATCTTTTTCTTATTTTAACAGTGTTCCTGATTACTCTTCACTCTTTTTTACATCTTCTTTAATGCTTTCCCAATTAGATATTTCATCTCGCCTCTCATCCTGAACCAAATGGGATTCATTTATTTATTCACTCACCAAAATTTAACAAGCACCCTCTAGTAGTGAGCACTATTTCACACACTAAGAACATAGTAGTAAATTAGACAAAGTTCTTGCCTTCATGGAATTTCATTCTATGGTGACAAATAAACCATAAATTAAGAAATAAATCAATTTATAATACAACTTCAGGTAGTAACAGGTGTCATGGTAATATACATCCAAAAGTCAGGATAAGGGCTTAGAAAGTAACTTGGTAAAAATGTTGGAGGGAAACTCTATTTTAACTAGAAGGGGCAGGGGAAAGTGTCTCTGGGAAAGTAACATTTCATAACAATAACTAATAATAATAACAAAGTGAGGGAGCAAAAGATGAAAAAATCTGGAGGAACAGCTTTCCAAGGAAATGGAACACCCAGCAGATGCTCTAAAGTGGGAATGAGTTTGGCCACTCATACTTATATTTTGGCAAATTTTGTAATTTCACTGCTGCTCTATGTTATTTGTTTGTTCATATCCCTGTGTCACTTTTCAATTAAATCTGCTAGTGAAAAGAAGCCAGTTTTGTATAACTCTTTGTAAATCCTCACAGAGTATCAAGCCAAGGGCATGAGAAAGTACGTATTTATTAAATGTTTTGATGATGGTGAAAGCTGAGGATTTCTCCTACCCCATGCAGTCCAGGGGATTGCATAAATAATCAGTGACAGTTATACGTGTTCTTTAAATAAGATCTCTATCCTGACGAACTAAATACCTGGACTGATAACACAACTGGTTTTACACAAATTGGGAGGTGGGTAAAGTCTGGGGTGCATGGTGCATTTGAAGCATCTGAGAAAGGGACTTTCACAGCTCGGGAAAAAGCAGAAAAGACTAAATTGTAATAACTTCAAGATGACAGTTAACCAGAAGTGGTTACATAAGAAACATTCAAGGGAATTTTAATGTGCTGCAGAACAGGATTATAGGGCAATAAAATTTCAAGGTGCATTAGAGTTAAGTCCTAAAGATTTTTGCAGTGGTGTTGAAAAGAGAATGAAAGTGTCCAGGAGCTCGGGGAGAATTTTCGCTTCCCTCAGCAGAAATTACAAAACATCTACCCTTATCCATTGCTGGAAAACAAGCAAATGGACAGTGCCTGTCTATACAGGGGCTACGCATGGGGGAGCTCTGCCTCTGAAAGCTCCCAAGAAGGCTCATTTCATGGGCTATTACCCTCATCCAGACTCTCCATTAGTCCACAGGGCTCTTGATGGTGCCCCATGCAGAGCTAAGCCTCGTGAGTAATTAACCCCAGGGTAGCTGAAAAATTCATTTTCAGCAAGTAAGTTCTACTTGCAAGTGGAAGCTAGCCTTCTAAAGGGCAATGGAGCAGGCCTTTCACTTCTTTTGGGTCTCAGAGTCTAGCACAAGGCTAAACACATAAAAGGCATTCAGCAAATATTTAATGAGTGAACCATGTTTCAAAGAGTTTGCTGCTATGGGTACTCCATGGGAACGCAGTGTTTAATGGTACCTAAAGTTAGATATTAACAAGTAATCACGTGTTCTTGACTCAAACTGTAGTAGGAAACTTTTTCAGCCTTATTTTGTAATCCTACATAGGTTATAGGGTTGCTTGATAAAATACAAGTCTTCCAGCTAAATTTGAATTTCAGGTAAATATGGATAAGTTTTTAGTATAACTATGTCCAAAATATTGCATGGGACATACTTATATTTAAAAAAAAATTCCTTGCTTATCTGAAATTCAAATTTAACTGGGCATCCAGATTTTTCTTTACCAAATCTGGCAACTCCAATTCAGCCTTTAGGCCTTGAACCTGACTGAAGTTGATTCTCTTGTTTTCTCTGATAATTGGACTCTAAAATACAGATATTTTATTAGTTTTTAGTTATTTCCTATTAAAATGAAGAACATATGGACTGTGATCTTCTTGACCTTTTTTGAAGAGATACAGAGGAAGAAACTCCCGAGCATACATAATTCAGGAGTAATGCATAGAATGGCATTATCCATAGTGCCTAGCGTAGTTCATTAGGTTGAATTTTGCTAAAAGGAGAAGCAAAAAATAAAAGAATAGGGTTTCAGCAGTTTTTTAATGACATGGCCAGATGATGCCACAAAGTCTTGGCATTACTGATAAGTACACACTGTGCTGGAAAATCAATACTTTCTGAAGGGGATCCTGAAGGGAACTTTCCATTATTGAGGTTAGAAATAACTTAGCCCCATCCTTACAAATTCCTGCAGTTCAGGGTGCTCCGTGTCCCTAAGCAAGAAAGCACAGGCCTTGTCCTAACTTCATAAACTGCTAAGCTGGAATTATTCCTTTTAAAAATTACTAGAGGTATCTACTTTTCAAAATTGCATTTTTAACTTTTTCTAATGCCAATGATTGAGTTGAGAAAGTAAATATAAGAACAGGTGTCCCTTCACTTTAAGAAACCCTGATATGCTAAAAGAGAAGTTTAGGTAAGAAGATAGATTATGGAAGTGGTTATTTACGTTAAATAATAATTCACTTCAACACTCCACTAAATATCAGATTCCTCTAGTATTTAAAAAAAAAAATTTACTCTCTCGCAAAGAGTTCCTAAACAACTTTCCAGGGTTTTCTTTATATTTGGGCTATGAAATTTTGGCCCCTTGCTCATGTTAGAACTCCAAATAAATACCCACACAATGGTTTGTAGTTACATGGAGTATTCCTCTTCTTTAAAACTCTAAGGTAATATGAATTCCTCCTACTATTCTACAGGAAAACATTGCCTGTAGAAATTAGCTCTCTTCAACCTCCTTCCTTCTCCCTAAAACTTGTAGGTAAAACGTTTTTAAAACTTTAGAGTAAAACACGTCATCCTATTTTCACTCATTTGCTCTCCTAACACTTTAAGTACAAAAGATATTAAAAAATAAAATTCACTATTCACTATTATTTTTACAAATGGAGTCACTGCTCTAGAAATAACAAGGAAGGGTCACTCAGTCTTCATTTTTTAACAAATTTTTTATTTAAGAATAGTTTTAAATTTACAGAAAAATTGTGAAGGTAGTACAGAGTTCCCATATATCCCATACCCACTTTCCCTGTTGTTAACATCCTACGTCATGGTACATTTGTCACAATGAATAAACTGATATTGAAACATTACTATTTCAACAATACTTTATTCAGATTTCCTTAGGTTTTACCTAACGTCCTTTTCTGTTCCAGGATCCCACATTACATTCAGTTGTCAGGGCTCTTAGGCTCCTCTCGGCTGTGGCAGTTTTCTGATTTTCCTTGTTTGTATAATTTAAGGAATACTAATCCAGTATTTTATAAAATGCCCGTCAATTTAGATTTCTCTGGTGCTTTTTTCATGACTGGACAGGCGTTATAGGTTTTGGGGAGGAAGACCACAGAGGTGAAGCGCCATTTTCATCACATCTTAACAAGGGTACAGGCTATTTTCATGACTTATCGCTGTTGATGTTGACCATGATCACCTGGCTGAGATAATTAGGGTTCTCCACTAGGACAGTTCCTCTTTTTCACCCTTTTGTACACTGCACATGTTGGAAGGAAGGCACTATTCACAGCCTACACTTAAGAGGTGCAGAGTTAAGCTCTACCTCCTTGAGGGCAAGGCAGTGTCTACATAGCTTATTGGAATTCTGCACAGGAAATTTGTATCTTTGCTGCTATTTATTCATTCAATCATCTATTTCCATCTGTGTGGATTCATGAATATTTTATAGTTTGGGTTATAATCCAACATTACTTTATTATTTTGTTGCTCAAATTATTCTACTGACATGGCCCTCATCGTTGTGGTTTTTAATCTTTTTTTTTTTTTTTTTAGCACATGGCTGTCTTCTGGAACTACAAGATGCTCCAGGTTCCTCTAGCATATTTCCAGCCCTAGTCCTAGATTCAGCCACTTGTCCAAGACCTGGTTCCTTTTTTTTTTGGAGCGTGGTATTAGAAACCAAAATCTGGGCCTTGCTGGGTGGAAGCTAGTCATTTTAAGATCATTTCTCCTCCCTCTCTCTTACATGAATGTATTTGCTATTAGACAAAAGGACATTCACATTGTTTGTTTCAAACTTGGTTCTAAGAAGGAAATTACAGTTCAATTTCTGAAGTATTTGATGATTTTAACAGTTCTTATTCTACTTTATATATAAAGACTGATTTTAATTTCCTTGTTTTTGCTTTTTGGGTATTAATTTTTTGTCCTTTGTTTTTCTTCTTAAAGGAACTGAATGTTTAGGAAATAAGGTTCCTAAGGAAAGAAAGGGTGGGTTACTGCTCTCCAGGCTTAGCTAGGTGCAGCCTGGCAATTCAACCAGAAATAAGCAGGGTGTATCTAAGTCTAGGAGGAGCTTAATACATACTGTCCTTTTTCAACTCTTGTTTAAAAAGAATTATGTGATGACCACAGACATGTGAGGGACTGGTTGTAGAAGGATGAAGAGGTTGCAACAAAGGAAGAAGAGAATGACACACAAATACAATCATCAAACCAAATAACCACCTTGTATTTTTATGATGTATATGTGAGGGAAGCTGGCTTTTAATACCAGGAGTGGCTCTTTCATAGATGCAGTGTGAAGCATGCATTCTATCCAACATCAGAACTTTAAAGGGTTTTAAAAACCACAAGTATGTCCTATAGTAGCCTAACCTTACCAAATTCTCACGCTACTAGTATTAAGCAAGTCTCCAAAATTACACAAAGAAAAAATGTAATTAAAAAATAAATCTATGCCCCCTGGAGATGTGAAAAGGAGAGATTAATTGCTAGCCAAAAGGGTGATTTCTTTGCACCCAGCACATGCATGCACACAAAGTACAACACATTAGATCCTATGATTGTTCTTCCTTCCACTTCCCCTTCCAATTACTGGATTTCAATACTTACTCCCAGTGTAAATGCTCTGAATAATACTAGAGAGTCCCAAACACATAATATATATTAACCACTGATGACTGAATCACAGCACCTGGACTACTCATGAAAACCCAGGCCCACTCAGGGTACTACAGCCCTGTAGTACAGAGCCATGAGTTTCTACCGATACTGGAAAACAGCTCTGACTTTTGGGTCACTTAACACTGCTAAGTGAATACCCAGATAAAAAGTTTTGGCACTCATTAGCTAGATTCTTTTGAAGCTAACTGAGCCAGATATGGGCTGGCTGAAAGCTAGATGTTTTATTGTTCTCCAATCAGAAAGTTATTGAACACTAGTCTACTCCAAATACTGCCTTGTCTTTTCTCATGGCCATGGGTTGGGATTCAGAGGACACAGTCTTTAGCCACTGCAGACACTGAACACAACAGACACAAATCAATAGAAAAAAATAACTTCTTTTTATTTACAAAAAAAAAAAAAATCCAAATATTGGATGCTGTAAACAAAATTCACCATCTGTTCCCTCTAGCACTGATTCAAACACGTCAGTTTTTAAGAGTCCATTCTCCATCAACTCCTTTTCTGCCTGTGACACAGTCTAAAGTCAAAATATTCCAAAAGAGTGACCCAAGGTACGGCTTGCTGCAATAGGACATCTCAGAGCAGGCAACGGTTGGAGAGAGGTTGGGGAGAGAGACAGCCAGCGGCCAGAGCCTCCTCCATTCTGCAAGGCTTTGCAGCAAGTCTTGCCAAGCTACCTTGACACCTTCCAACTTTGTACTTTTACCATATACTTTGTATAGCAAGCCATTATTACAAGAAAATATTACAGAGATTCTTTCTCAGCACTGAAAAGGCTACGCTATAAGAAATCTTAGAGAAAGATTATATTCAAATAGGTGCTATATATGAAATTACTTTTTTTTTTGGCTTTTTGGTTTCATCTAACACACTGTCTTCAAACAACAAAAAAGCTTATTTTTGAACTGCTCATAGCTTTCAACATAATACATTACATTTACAAAATAGTTAACAATATTTATTTGACAAGCATTGCATTGAAAACAACTTTATGCACAGTAAAGCAACCAACAATGAGCAAACAGAAAAGGGTGGCAAAAACGGTATGTTTACTTTCTTTGCATTTCCTCCTAGGCTTGGCTTATAGATATTCTTCCATCCTTGCATTTTTTGGAGCCGCGTTAAAATAGTCCACCCAATACCAAAGTGAGCAGATACTTGATCCCATTTCTGGAAGGGAAAAGTCCATCTTGATGTAGGACTTCTTGAGGCAACTAGATTTACTGTATATGAAGTAAACTTTTTAGAAGGGCATTGTCACAGGTTAATTGTTCTCTGACATGCCCGACTGGACAGGTGAGAAGAGCCTCCAGAAGATAAAACTTCTTCCTGTTTTAAAGTAACAGCATACTAGGCCAGATAAACACAAAAGAAAGGAAATCACAGGCACTAATCAGGAGTTGAGAGCTGTTCTTTTCTCTGACCTATACACACGGCTCGCTCTCATCAGACATTCAAATTTTTAGGCCACACATCCACAAAGAGAGACATATATTCCACTGTTTGTTCAACTATATATGCACAAGACTATAGTACATACAAAAGAGAAATAAATTATATAGGTCTTAAAGTAAATGCTGAAGCTTGTCTTGAGTAGAGCCTGTTCTATCTGAATGCCAGGTGCTGGCACTTTCAACTATGCTACCAAGCCTGGAGTAAGCAAGAAAAGGACATAAATATTTGAGAAAATAAATGAAAAGTACATTTTCAAATAAGGCGCCTCCAAACAAAAATCTGTGTCATAAACTGACAGCAGGCTGTTGCTATGGCAGAGCCAGAGACCTCCAGATTCTTTTTAAAATAGTGGACAACTCATTCATCAAGAGCTAGGATGAGAAGGAAGGTGGCAGATCACCAGCTGCTCCCGTGTTCCCATGTGTTTTCTTTTCGAAAACTTCCAAACAGGTAAGTAGGCAGAGCTCTGGTTTCTGACAGTTAAGTATCTGGCTTAATCTGCAAATGGAATAATATTTCCTGGGAATTCACAACTAATTTTTCAAACCCAGGGCTGGAGTGAGGGAGACTGAGCCAACATGGGAGAAGAAAGAGTTCCCTAGGAATCAGTGAATGGCAGTGCAGTAGCTGTTACAGCTCAGACAGAATTCACAGGGAAGCTGCTACAGCAAACCCATCAAGTTCCTGTTAAGGCTTCAAAGAAAGATGTGCAAAAGGTAGTTCAGATGGATTAACCTAGCACTGAGCATCTGAGTGATGCTCAGATAAGAAACAAACAAATTACACTGCCAATAGGATGATGCTATTTTCTCCCCAATCCCTCTAACTGATGACAAAAATCTGGTTGGTTCTTCTGAGGAATTATCATAGTAAGTAGTCATCCACTAGAGTTGGGAGGGATTGTGTGGCTGTTTCACAATACAAAGGGAAGGTTTTTAAGTATTAATTTTGTTTTCAACAAATGCATTTTCAGAGACCAGTGTCCAAAGGAATTAAGGGCTGGGAGAAGGGATGGTTTTAGGATTAGCTGTCATTGAACTGAAAGAGTAATGCTAGTTCATTTCACAAAGGTATATATAACTGGTCTCTTGGGAAAGAGAAAATAAAGTTGGATTTGATTCAATGCAAAGTGACTGAATTTAAAGTACAGTACTAAATATTTAAATGCAGTGTGACAACCAGATCAAAGATGTTTCATATTGGCATGAATTTATAAAATTTTATATATAATATATATCTCATATATAAATTTTAAGCAATTGTGCAAATACTCTTTAAAAAGGGTCATTTCACATTTACTAAATTCTAGTGGTCCTGGAATGCAGAATGCATTCAATAAAAAATTTATTTAAATATTAATAAGTAGTGTTCAGATCACGAGAAATTCTTTTTAGCAGTCAGGGATTTAAACAGACTATCATTCATCCATGAGCCACTGGATTATACATCACGGAGGCATGCAAATATTACAAAAAATTAAAGGGTTCAAATTGTAAAAATGGCAGTTTAGTACAAAAAAAGAGTGCTCTGCCAAACAAATATTCTCCCATTTGTGGAATTCTATGGCTCACAAAAAAGGGAAAAAAAACTCACTAAAAATGTATAATCTCTGTTCTTCCTATCAAATATATTACTTGTTTTCCTCCTTCATTTGCTTTAATTTTTTTAGATGTGGGTTTTAATTCATCACGGCAATATGCCCACGTCTCATGTCATCCTGTTGGAAACATAAAAGCACACAGTATTTAAACATTTCCTATTTGCTACATTATTCTAGACCAAAGTCAATGTACTGTGTGTACATATACATATCACAAATATGTATATATATACACATAATATACACACACATACACATGTACCTATGATAATATCACACCAACACTAACTTTATACAAGTATTTGCCAAGAAAAAATAGGGCATTTCCTCCACCATTCACAAGCTTATGTGTTGTTTTATTTTCTTTTTGAGTCCCTGATAAAATAAAATAGCCATTAAACCATAAAATTTTTCCACTTCAAATTTTCAGAAGGCAACAGGCACTTTGATGTATATTGGTGTGTAACAAATATAGTAACTCTTTACATATTCTACTGTATCTCTTCTACTTGAGTATTTTTATCTGTTAAATCTTTGGTCCTTGAGCATATTCTCTTTGCTACAGCTGTTTTTGCTTGCATTTTCACATTTTAAAAATGCGAGCTATGCACGCAGCTGGAAATAATGGATTGTGTCATCATAAGTTCTGCTGTTTGTTATGAGAACTGCACCAACCTACTACTGTTCGTTCGGAGCAAGCCATTTCTGTTAGCACAACAGAAGAGTTCACAGAAAGCACTTGCTATGAGCCTCAGATAGTAATCCTAATGTCGGAGTTCCCCTTCTTTCTGTATTATTGTTACTATCTGATCTCCTGAACTGATAATTAAGTTGGGGTGAGACCTTTTGTTCCCCCCTCTGTATTTTCCCTTTTGTGAATTCCATCTTATAAGAAACACTCCAGTTTTTTTTTCCTATGGCAAAGCTATGGGAGCAGGTACTGCAAACCCATGTTGTCATCAAGCATTTTTTCCCTTATTTTAGGAGAACCTGGCTGCTTTCAATGACAGGTCTCTTTTGTTTTAGGGCAAAATCCAACTGAGTAGGAGGTTCAGGTGGGAGAGCTGTTGGGGGGATGATCATTTCGAGATCATGCTCCCATACCTATGAAAAGATCCACAAGCTTTGCCAAGCTTAAAACCAGGAGCAGATCATCATTGCACAAAAAAATATCCCTAATCAGGGCTGGGTCACTCAGCCTTTTTTTCTTTTCTTTTTTTTTTTCCCCCTATCTTGTCTGAAATGGCTTCCCCACAGGACATTTTTAAATGATTCTTAATTGCAGGGTAGCCAAGTGGAGTATGTCTGTTGCTGGCACGTGAATACTGGCTGGACCTGCGCAATGTAGTAATTGCTAAAGTTGGCATCTGCTACATAGGGGGCCGGCTGGTAATAGCAAGTGACATTAGCCACATTAGGGATGACATTTTGGTCAGCTAGAACCCGGATAGCCAGCATTGTGATAAGGTTTAAAGTCTGTCTTCTTTCATGTCCCATCAGGCACACGGTACTCTCATTCACTACTCCGTGAAGGGTCATGAGATAGTCATACTTGCGGTCTTCCAATCCCACGAAGTGGTTCTGCAAATAGGACTCCAGTTTTCTCTGCTGCTCTCCAATGTCTGAGAAGTCGATGAAAAACCTGGAACACATATACCTCTGAAGGGTCTTGATCTCATCAGAGGCGGGCCTAAAGCCCCTCACTAAGAGGTTGCAGTACTTAAGCAGGCCTCCCCCTCTGATTTCTTCTGGGTTCCTGGTGGCAATGATCTTGTTACAAAGGTGAT
Source organism: Diceros bicornis minor (assembly GCF_020826845.1). NCBI lineage: Eukaryota > Metazoa > Chordata > Mammalia > Perissodactyla > Rhinocerotidae > Diceros > Diceros bicornis. Next base: position 49,753,509 of record NC_080762.1, on the reverse strand, counting down.
CAAAAGCTTCGTGGAAATCGCCGTAGACACTTTCACCAATTATTGTGGGGTGAAATGTTTCAGTCATTGGATTCTCTGAACATTCGTAAAAGAGGAGAAGAGAGTCTAATTTGATTTGAAAAGAATCTACACTAAATTCAAACTGCCTCCGGAGGGAATCCACAAATTTCAGTTCCACATTTTTGCCACTGTTGTTTGACAGGGATATAAGACTCCATCGGTCAGAGTCATTGCATACTTTAACCATTTTCTGCACATAAGCTTCCTACAATTTAAAAGATAAAACAAGAAGATGAGCAAACCTAGAAAAAAATAATAAATAAATACATCCTCTTCACAGCTGAGAATTATTTTGCTCCTTCTCTTTTATTTTGTCAAGTTTCAGCAAAACACTACCTACAGGCTTAAACAGTCTTCTGAAAACAGAAAAAAAAAATACATTTAACGAGTAGTTTTACCGTCTGGGAAAGAGACTAGAAATAATAGTTCGAGGCTTTTGGCAGACATAGCACAGTACTAACAGGCTGTCATGTCTGACTTTTGAAATGTTATTTTTTGAAAACGGTCTTATAGGTACAATATTCACACAATATCCACACAATATTCAAAAGACAGAAGGGCATACACTGAAAAGTTGGTCTGCCTCTCACACTTGTCGCTAGTCACCCAACTACCCTCCCCCTAAGGCAACCGAGTGGTCAGTATCTTGTATGTCCCACCAGGGGTACTCTGCAGTTACAATCCAATATGAACTAAATTAGGACATTCTGGGAGGCTGACTCCTCAGACCATTTTAACTAATTATATAAAACGCGCACTGAACGAAAGTAGGGAAGAGGAGGACTCCACTGTATCCTTAACACACGAACCAACCCGGAGAAGCACCGGGTTGGTGCTTATCCTAAACACACGGAGTCAGCTGAATGCAGCTAGGAAATCTACTCACATTTTCCAATACAATAACTAACCCATTGACTAGGTTCAGCTTAAGGCTGCTACTTTCCCAAACACTAGAACATAAAAAGACTCAACAAAAAAAATGATTTACATCATTTCATTCTTCGACGTATCGGAATCTACTCTGGGCAAGACAAAAGCAAGAAAAGCCAAGGGTTAAAAAATAAGGAGAAGGAAGCGAAGGGACGGCAGAAGAGGAAGCTGGAGAAGAGCTGTGGCGCTGAAGCACCAAGTAAACTAAAACACTCAACACCGTCGACGCACCGTAGTCTACTCCTTAAAAAGACCCAAGCAAAACAAATTAGCGCGCCCAAACCCGTCCTGGCCGCCGACCTGTGGCGTCAAACGGCAGCCCCTCCGCCCTCCGCACCCCGCACCCCGGCCCGGCCCGGGTGCCGACCCAAGCCCGTCTCCCCGCCTCGGGCGCTTTACCTTGAGCGTGAGCGGCGTGATCTTCTCCTTGTTCACCCCCTCGGGTAAGAAGTCCAACAGGCAGTCCAGCACCACGTCCTTCACAGTCTGAAACTCCTCTTCCCCGCGCAGGTCGGCGCAGAAGATGAGGTCCAGGTCCTTGTAGCCCAGGCCGCTGTCCTGGTGCAGGACGTGGCTGGCGGCCGAGCCGTTGAGGCGCACGTCGCGGACGCCGATGCGCTTCTCCGCCAGGCGCCGCCGCACCACCTTCACGATGAGGCTGGGCTGCAGCTCGAGCGTGGGGAAGTTGCCGCGCCCGTGGATGGGGATGGTCTCGCTCAGGATGCCGTCCAGCCGCTGCACTTGCTCCCAGTTCAGCACGTTGCAGTGCGCCGTGGGGCTTTCGCAATAGTCCAAGCAGGGCCCGCCGAAGCCGCCGCCGCAGTCGCCGCCGCTGAAGTCGCCGCCCAGGGGGATGTAGGGGCTGCCGGCCAGCTCGTCCTCGGCCATGGCAAAGTACCCTTCGCCCTCTGCCATGAAGTGCCCGCCGAACACCACTTGGCCCTGGTCAGTCCTAAAGGAAAAAAGGGGGAGGGAGCGCGGTGAGGACGCGCGGCGGCGGACAGGGGCCCACAGAGGAAACAGCGCGCTCCCTCCCGGGTTCGCCCCCTGCCTGGGGCTTCCTCCGAGACTCTCCCTCCCCGGGCTCCCGCGGTCCCCAGCCGCGCGCGCCGCGCCCCGCAGAGCAGCCCCGCACCAAAAGTATCTCTGATGCATCTGGAAAGCGCAAGCGAGAGTCCCGTCTGTGTCACCTGGAGGCGGCCGCCCCTTCTAGGAGCGCAGCGAGCGAGGACCCGCGAGGCGGCAACACTTCCAGGAGCTGCGAGTGCGCTCCCGGCAGCGGCGAGCGACTTAGTCCTGCCCAGACCCCCGCCGCCTGCGATGGCCGCTCCCGCCCCTCGCCCCCGACCGCGCCGCTGCCGCCTCAGCTGCCGTGGTCCCGGAGGTGGCGGCTCCTGCTGCCGCGGCCGCCGCCGCACACGCTCCCGTCTCCGGAGCCTTAGCAGTTGTGCGGGGAAAGGTCTTCAGTACTTTTTTTATACCGGGCCTCTCTGCGCTTCCGGGGCCCCGCCGCCGCGCGCTCGCCACACCCTCCTCATCTGCATAGGGCGCCGCCCCCGCCCGCCCCGCCGCCGGCCGGCCGACTGCGCTGCGGGGGGAGCGGTCCCGGGAGAGCGCGGCGGGGGGGCCGCGAGTGCGTACAGGCCCCCGCCGCCCCCGCCTCTTTTCTATTTCCCCAACTTAGAACGCCTGAAGAGGCATAAGTGGCCCTGAGAACCGGATCACGACTAAAACCACTCGACTGCAGAAACTTCCCAAACATAACATTCTCGCCGGAGCCAGCGCGTCCTAACAGCTTCAGGATGGGGCTTCGGCGGTTCTTCACGACCCCCTTTTACCCGGTGTGTCCGGGGGGCCTCTTACTTCATTCATAAGCCCGGTCTCGGGGTGATCTGAGTTCACTCCCTCACGCAAACCAGTCTCCGCGCCTGAGGGGGAGGGCTCGTGATAACCGGGTTTCGATTCTCGAAGCCTCGGGGAGCGCGGGGAGCCGGAGGAGCCGCGGGGGCGGGGCGCGGGCGGGCGTCCGGCTCCTGCGCACGAGCGGCTCCGGGCGGCCGGGAGCGCGGCGCGGGCCGGCGCGCGTCCCCGAGCGGACGCCGCGGCCAGTCGGGACGCCCGCGGGCGGCTGGCCGATGCCGAGGGCGGAGCGGGCCGGAGAGCGCGGCCGCGATGTCGCCCTAGAGCCGCCGGCGGCTTGGACGCCCCGGCGCGTTCGCTCACGGAGCCCCAAGGCGGCGAGCGGGTCCGTCACTCTGCGCTAAGGTTTGCCTTTCTCAAGTGTTCACATGTCAGCGTGAAATTATTTAAATTTTTCCACCAAACATGAAAGTACGAGTTTTAAGGATGGAAGTTTCTCCGCCAGCTTCACTCGCTTGGGCAGAGCGCAAGGAGCGCACTGGCGCTCGCTCCCCCGTCTTTGCTAGAAAGCGCCCCCCTTTCTTCGGGCGTCCTTTCCGGCCGCTCGCTGCCTCTGCCCGAGCACCTCAGGAACTTTCCTTCCCGTCGGGGCTGCGGGCGGCGGAGGTGGGGGCGAGGGGGAGTGCGCCGGGGACTCCCTCTCATGGCCCCGCGCGACCCCAGCCGCCCCCTCTGCGCTGGGGAGCCCCGGCCTAGTCACCAGCGCTCTGCGGGGGACGGTCACCCGCGGAGCATCCAGCTGCGCGACAACGCCGCCCCCTGCCGGTGCCCTGCGGAGCCGCGTCCCAAAGCGGAGAAACCGGCTGGACCTTAGAAGCCATTATCCTTCAGCGTCACGCCTAGCACGGTGGGGGGTCGGGGAAGGGACGCTAGGACAACCACGCAATTCTCATAGCCCCATCGCCTCCCCAAAAGCACCCTCATGTCCTCCCCCCGTCTAGCCATCCTCCCATGAATCCATCTAGTCTGCACATTCAGGAAAATCGCATACATGTGTGTGTGTATGTATGTGTGTGTATATATATATATATATATATATATATATATGGTTTGACCGCCTGTTATGTGCCGGGCTCCAAGGTAAGTGACGAGGATTTAAGAATGACTACGTTTTACACAGTCTAGTGGGCATGACCGGCAAGTACATAATTATGGTTCAACTATACCTGTGTTAGGAGAGAAGTGTGTTCTGTCTGACACAGAGGAGTGCTGGGCTTACTAGGATTGGAGGAACTGGGAGACAAGACCAGAAGAGAAGTGTCATTTGGATTGGACGTTGAAAAGTGGACTTTCCTTCAATAGTCGAGGAAGGAGGAGAACCCATTATCAACGAAGAGTATAAGAGAATTAGAGAATGCTTGAGAAAGGATGTACAGACCACCATGGTAAGAAAGGAGATCGGTAGGACGTTTAGATAAGGTTTGTGGGCGTTCCAGGAACTTGTTGAGCGCGTCTGGGCGATACATTGCTTAGCTCTTTATACATAAAACCTCATTTAATATGCAATTCAAGCAGCAGGTATGCTGTGCCATAGGGATGTGGAAAAGGGCATCAAGAGATAAAGAGATTTACCCAAGTTTCACAGCTAATAAGTGGTGGGGTCAGGCCTTGACCCCAACCGGTTTGACTGTAACTGCTGTGTAGCCATCATTGTCAGGAGCCGCGTTATCTGTAGCTTGCCAGTCCCTTCCCACTGGAAGGCAAGACAAGTACAAACAGCAAAACTATTTGAAAGAAAAGGAGAGGGCCTGTTACAAATGTTTCTTTCAAAGGTCAATATGAGTTTTGCCACTTCTTAAAACAAAGCCGGAGGGGTAGATCATGTATTAGGTATATTGCACTAAAAAAATCAAGGGTTTAGCCCCAGTGCTGTTATTTTGTACTTTATTTTAACCCTCCTTCAAAATAAAAGAAAAAAAAAAAAGCATTAGAGTCTCAGAGCTGGTGAGCCCATGCACTTCATGCATGCCCAGGATTTTGTTCTGTCGGGCTAAAGGAATCCGCATTTTAGCAAGTTGCCCATGTGATCCTGACAAGAGGGCCCAGCCACACTTTGCACTACACTGACAACAGCCACTGCCCCCCAGTTCTCTAGGGGGGGACCCTCTCCCAGGCTGAGGCTGCTCTTCACTGCCCAGCTGCTCTCATGGCCTCTCCCAAAAATGGAGGGCGTGGCAGAGAGACAGAAGTAGAGCATGAGGCCAGAGGTGGAGGGCCTGCTATGCATCAGACCCTGAGCGGGGAAAAAATGAATCCCAGCAGCAGTGGGGCAAGACCCTTTCTCCCAAGCTGCCAGAGCTTTGTGGCTGATACTTCCTTAACCTTTGAACAAAGCATTCCCCACTGCAGCCTTCCAAATCTCCGTAATCCAGACCCTACCACCTCCTGCACTAGGACATCTGGGATATCTTACTTTTGGCAGCATCTTGGTGGTGCTTTGACTGGATTCATATGTGCCTGATTCATAGTGGCCACTGGATACATCTGTTGTTCTTTGTCCCTCTTCTCCCTATCTTCAAACTGAGATAATATTTACATTCTGGGAAAAAAAGTTCATCCTTACAAGAAATTGCAAATTTTGCGATTGCAAGCATTTATTTTTTTTCTGGATAACCAAATTAATTATCAAATGAGAAAGTCTATGTTTTCCAAACACATTCACAGCGAAGACAGTTACTTTTAAATTAAATTTAGGTGCAGAGTTCCTGATTTTTTTTTTAGGCTTTAGCTTTTGAACTTATTTTGTAATTAATTTACTTTTCTGCTTTTGTGTGTGTGTGAGGAAGATCAGCCCTGAGCTAACATCCATGCCAATCCTCCTCTTTTTGCTGAAGAAGACTGGCCCTGGGCTAAAATCTGTGCCCATCTTCCTCCACTTTGTACGGGACGCCGCCACACCATGGCCTGACAAGCAGTGCAGTGTTGGTGCGCGCCAGGGATCTGAACCCAGGCTGCCATCAACAGAGCGCTCGCACTTAACCGCTACGCTACTGTGCCGGCCCCTACATTTCCGCTTTTAAAAGGAAAAAAAATATCTATGGCAATATGATGCTTTGAGTCTCTATCTGAAATTCTTAAAAGAAAGCTTTACGTACATTTTTGAGGAAAAAACACTTATTAGTTGATCTTGATTTAAAAGTTACAGGGGCCCGCCCGGTGGCGCAAGCTGTGAAGTGCGCACGCTCCACTGTGGCAGTCTGGGGTTCGCCGTTCCCCGATTGCAGGCTCGCACCCACGCATGGCTTATCAAGCCATGCTGTGGCGGTGTCCCATATAAAGTGGAGGAGGATGGGTGTGGATGTTAGCCCAGGGCCAGTCTTCCTCAGCAAAAAGAGGAGGATTGGCAGTTGTTAGCTCAGGGCCGATCTTCCTCGCACAAAAAAAATAAATAAAAAATAAAAGTTACGGTGACAATCAATCTGGGCTTAGCACAATAAGAAGAAATTCAATTTTGGCCTTAATAATACTTACCATTTCAGTTTGTTACAATGTGCCAGGCAATGTGCTCAGTATTTTACGTACATTATTTCTTTTAAAGTTTCTCCAAACATTTTTACATATTACATCCTCATTTTCCAGAAAACAAGGCACAAGAAGGTTAAGTAATTTACAGAAGTGGCAGAGGCTTGGTTCAGACCCACCCATGTGGCTGCTCTTCTAGTCCCTTTTAGTCTATGAGTCTGCCTTCTCTCTGTCTTCTCGTTTTCCTTTTAGACTTAAAACTGAACTGGAGCTGCTCGTTTTTTCTTTCCAAGTCCTGGACATTGAGATTAGACACAACATTGAGGACCAAGGTGTTTTATCCTGAAACAACCGTCGAGGGCCAGAATGCACAGTGACCTAACTGGGATGATAGGAGTTTCTTCCCCAGCCACAAATGACCTGCCTTCCTGGCAGTGGAGAGCTAGCAAGCTCACAGCCTTGCAGAGAGCTTGCAACAAACGCCACACACCCCAAAATGCAATGTGAGGGTGGGGGACTGCCCCAAGTTCACTTAGCAGTGGTGCTACCTTTCCCATTTTGCTTATGTCTGCTTCCTATCTTCTCAAAAATGGTTTTAGAAGATAGGAAGCAAACAAAAACGAAATGATTCCCCCAAGGTCACACCCAGAAGAAGCGAGAGAAGAGCCCAGAAAACTGCTGTTAGGCCTACTAATTCTCTCTCCCACAGCACTCTAACCAGTCTCTCCCCATATTCTTGTCTCACCCTTGATCCTTCCACACCAGCCCTCTCCACTCTGTCCATTGATTTTCCACCTTCCACTGCTTCTGCTCTTTGATCCTTTCCACAAAAAGTGACATGACCTGTAGAAGCGCCTTGCAGCCCAGGCAGAGGAGTGGCAAGGTGAGGAATTTGAGCCACCCCCTACCACTTTGCCATTTGCTGCCTTCATAGGGTCCCAGCGATTCCTGAGGCCACTGAGGGGTGGATAGACGTCCTTTTCCAAGCATGCATATGCAGATGTCTACATTGCAGCGTAAACTGGAGATCTCTCTGCTGTCCAGTTAGTGTTAGCAGAGCAGCAACTAATCAAAGTGCTTCATGTCAAAATTAAAACTCACTTGGGAAACTAAATTACCTGTTTTCACAGGGAAATGACTTTCCCATGGTTCTTCAGGGAAATCACAAATGTAAATTTATGCAAGGCCTATCTACCACCAGAAACATCCTAAGTCATACAACTTCTAGGTTAGTTTGGAAATAACAGTCCAACTTTTTATTACTTGTGTGGTTGTTAGCAATTAACAGGTTAGCTTCTATAGTTTTAAACTTTTTTTTAATTTTTTATTCTATATTATCTCATTTTATCTTCAAAATTATTCTCACCAATGTGCAGTTCTAATTTTAGAGATGAAGAAAGGCTGAGTGATTGTCCCCAAGTTTATATAGCTAGTTAAGGAAAAGTTAAAGTTAGACTCAGTTGCTCTCCATCATGGGCCAGAATCCCTTTCTCTTGACCACACTTTAATCTTACATCTGTGTGAGTGGATTTAAATGATCAGTAACAAATGGTTCAGTTTGAAGGGATCCTCCAGCTACACAGAGGGTCATTTGTATGGGCTACATTCTCACCTGTGACCCTCTTATAAAAGCATCACTACTCTACTGTTGAGCATCTTGCAAGTGTAATTTCCTAAGGTTATTTTTAAGAGTATTTATTTGAGGTATGTGATCACATAAAAATAATTCTATTCACAATCGCAGATCAATGAGCTTAGGAAATTCAATATGCAAGCAACAAATATGGTAGACAGACCTACATCATCACTCTTAAAATCAAATTCAATATAGATTGTCCTTTACTAGAGTTCTTCATCAGAAAGACTAGCCAGTATTTTCTTGTGCTACTATCAGTACTGATTATGCCAGAAGTTCTTCCTGTTTTGACATCTCGGTGAAATGCCGTTTCAATCAATGTTGCAAGTCCTATGGACCAGACTTTTTTCCTTACTCCAGACAAAGGAAACATTCAAAAGTCACATTTGTTTGGCAAAATGTAAACTAGAAATACACATATATTTTCAAAAACTACCAAATATAAAAAGATAAACTGCTTTTCCCCAAAGTAGTATTTGTATTATGAGTTTTTCCTTCTGCAAGTTTGTACTAGAAGAATGTTTAACTTCTCTGAAGAAAATGTCGATGTTTACTTGTGGTGCTTGTAAAGCTTTGAGAAGGGTACAAGGGAGGAATATAATAAATTATTCCTTTTTTCTAAAATGAATTTGGCCAAAAATGTTTGTGCACCTTGTGAAAAAAAGACCAACTTCTATGGGTGTGTCCAGCTCATTTCTGATGTGTTTTCAGCCAATTCTTACCTTGTACCTATGTTAATACATTTGTTGGCCACTATAGTTGATTTCATTTATATGAGCTTTTAACATTGCAGAGTTATTTCAAAATGGTATATACCCATTTTGCTAACATCATTTTGATATGTGAAATTCAGAAATGGCTTAACCACCATATGAATTTGTAGCAGCTACAGAAGGTATATTTATTCATATGCATAAACCATACATTGATTTAATAATGTGTATACCTCTTTGTTTAGAAGAATTTTTTTTTAACATTTTCACCATCACTTTGTTTTTAAAGTCTTTTCCTGTTAACTTCCTTCCCTTACCTCAAAATTATCTACTGCCAAAGAAAGAAATAACGAATTAAATAGTACAATTAATGTCATCTTGATGTTTGGCATAAATTACTATGAAATATGGTAAGCAACCAAAAAACACATTGTCTTAGAAAGTCTGAGAAATTGAACACAACAAATGATACTTAAACAAAAGTTTTTTCTTAAAGCTACTAGGATGATGATCATTTTTAAAACTCAGTTTTTGTTTTTTTTAACTGTGCAAACCGGACCTTGGGAAGATAAATCTGACTACCTTGAAAATCCTGGGTTTCTTAAGTGAATGTGATTGGGGAAACTAGCTGCAGACTCTCTACAGGGGGAGCTTGTAAGAGACCTGAATTTATCTTAGCAATATGGGATAAGAGAGATTCAAGCTTAAGTTTATAATGAAAAGAAAGGCTTCAGGATGCTAGTGAATTAGGCATTACATGAAAAGGTGTAGGGGAAAAAAGAACTATCAGAGTTATTAATATTTGACCCATGGAAGCTTCTGACTGCAGAAGATCGGTTTCTAATTAGCCGCAACTCCAGCACAGGTCCTGGGGATTAAAAGGGAGTTTGGACTATCAAATGATTAAGTAGCCACAGTTAGGTAAGTAAGATATCGATAAAGGAGCTCTCCAGGTTTTGAAATTTGTAATTACTCAATGAAATGAGTAATTGTTTAGCATGAAATGGGTGACATTCTTAATTTTTCTTAGCAGAAAGCCATTTCACAATATTAAATGAGAAAAAAAAATATGGCACCTGAGATTCTTTGCCCCACAACCTTGCCCTGGTTTGCATTAAAATTCTGAAGATATTTAGTTTTTTCTTCCCTGGCATTAATTTTGCAACCTCATCCCACTCTCTCTACAAATGTGAGTTTTTTATAAACGGTAGTTCAACTGCCCTGCACTGACTGGGAATATATGTCTTTGCTGTGTGTTAAAAAATAAATGATGCTTGCAAGCTCTTGTGACTTGTCTAGCATATTCTAGTCTTCTACTCCTGACATGTCTGGAAAGTTATCGATGTCTTTCTGTGGGTTACAGGGCTTGTTGAGGAGTTCAACATACGGAGATGTGACAAAGGAACCTTATACACTCCTGAGCACTGAAAACACCTGCAAGGTGAGTCCATTTCATGCTCATAGTAATGTGTCTATATTTTTAATTCATTATTTAAAAAATAAAATCAATAATCATAAAAAGATAACGTTAAGAATAGTCATTATACTTTAGATTTTATTATAACAATATTGTGTTTATGTAGTACATTTGGTGTATTATATGTTCTGAGTCTGGACCAAGTGCAGAGATGACTTCAAAATATTTCTGATATGAAAGTAATTAACCTTTGCGTATTGGATAGGTCATTATTTTGAGTCACACTTTCTTTAAATCAAAGAAATTGAGTTATCATGACTAATTCTTAATCCACTTTGTGTCTAAAGATAGCAAACATTTGGATTAAGAAATTGAAAAACAAGCTGATTATTTAGATGTTTTATCTACATGATATTAAACAGCCAGATGTCTGGTTAAACTTCTTGTTTTTAATAGAGCAAAATGGAAATTTCAGTTGTCTTCTAAATTTAATTAAAGACCAATTTGATCAAAACATTTACTCTGGAACTTGCATTATCGATTTTGAATGCCTGTATTGATCAAATTAACCAGAGGCTTTACAAACTGCACTTTATGCTGCACTAAAACGTGGGTAGCCCAAGCCTTCAGCTCCCCTCAAGCCCCAGTGCAGCGCGTGACCCTCACATCTATGAATTGCAGTGTGTGTGGGGGGGAGGGCGTTGGATGCAGCTGCAGTGGGAGGTGAGGGTATGTGTATACACGTGCTTAGATCTCGCCTAATTTTTCTCTAGATATTTGTTCTTTCACATGTTGTTTCTCGTTTCCTATTCGTTAGTACAGATAAATGGCTATTGAATCAACCTAGTGCTATCAGCTATTATTAAGCTACCTTTTGTAGATCTTTTAGGTCTTATCACTATGGTTACCTAAAAATCACCTGGCAAATAATCTAAATTAAATAGCTTAAATATGTTCTGTGTGTCTCTAGTAAAAATTCTCAATTTAGGAGGATAACATTTTCAGTTGGAATATGGTCAACTTTAGTTTTAATAAATACCCTCAATGCTATTATGATACAGTTTCCAATTTTATGACTATTTGGCAAATTCATTTTTCTGAAGTGCCAGTTACATATAATTAATGGGATTTTATAGCAGATTTAACTTTTCTCTCTTTTGTTTGTTTTTCAATGCTTCTGGGAATACTTCAGAAGTTTCCACCATTGTTCTGTTTTTTAATCACTTGATATATGAAGAATAATCAATTTTAGATTTGAAATCCTGCTTTAATCGTCGGATATAAAATTAAAAATACACTATTTTATGAGGATGTTATGTTACTACTTACTCAAATTTGGTAGTAATAAGCATTTTGATTAAATCTTTTGTCCTTATTATATTCTTAGAACATTTAATTATTGTGACTCTATATCCCAAATCAAAAAAAGTATGTGGTCTGAAAATACAAATATGCTTGTAGGACAAAGGAACAGTATATTTTAAATCTATTTAGTTCTTCAAAATATCTAAGATGTATGATGGTCATCTGTCCACCATATAGGATTCTGATTCCTCCTTCAAGTCATTCCTCTCTGACAGTGCATTTTATAGCATCTATTGGCCATTGTTAAGTAATAGCTGAAATGAAATACAGGGATTCAATTCAACATTCACAAACCCACAGAGATCTCACCATACTCTTCCACTTAAAATAAAGGCTTTTGCACACCTAGTTGAAAGCACTGAAAGCACATAAATATCAGTTTTATAAAATTGAAATGTAAGTTATTCTCCCAAAGCCTGTGGACAAATGTGGCGTCTCGCTGAAGAACATGGTAGTCTTCTCAAACACAGGGGTCCTCAGTTTTAAGTCTCTTGCTGTGACTTCTTATGTATCTATAGGGCTTCCTTTATCTTTGGCCCTACTCCAATTTACTTTCATTTGGGGCCAGTGCCACATTGTTGTTTTTCATCAATTTCGGCTAATAAATGCCTACAATATATTTTACTATATTTAATTGCACTGGGAAATTGAACTTTGATTACAGTTAAGTAGAACATATCAAATATAATGTCATTATAGCATAAGTTGGTCCAGCATCTGTGTTAGATTACATTATCCAAACACATGGAACAGTCAAATTTCTGACTTGGCCATACCCTGCAGGCAGTGACCTGCTGTGTCTTGAAAGTTGAAGTCTATTTTCTTGTTATTGTTCTCACTGTCAGTGGATCATCCTCACAATTTCATAAATGCTGTTGAACTCCCAGTGGTTTCCTATATTTCTTATCTGTTACAGTATTCCACAATAAGATATTACTTTAAAAAAAAGAGGAGGAAGAAAGAACAAACAAACGAAAAAAGAAGGCTGCTCTTACAGAACCTCACAAAACCATTTTCAATCAGGATTTAGGTAATAGCTCAAACCCTAGCCCAAAAATAGCCAGTTCATTTTGTTTTTAATAAATTGTAATTCAAATTAAATTGTATTTCAAAGCAACTTGGCCCTAGGAGGAAACTGGGTTTGTTCGAAAGGTCCAGAAATGCTAGAAATCAGCTGTCCATGTTCCTTTAACCTTATGGCAAGGCCACCTTAGTTAATGCCATATCGTCCTTATTATTCATTGCTTGGGAAAAGTCAATGGCTGACACGGAAACAGCTGAGTGCCTTATTCTAAAATGAAGTGATTAAACCATGAGATTGAGAGTTAGATACAGGAACCCTGGGGATGAATATTTTTTCCTCGTTCTTGACATAGATTCTTCCTATGAGAACTTATAACAGTTAGTTCCTTTAAAAGCAACCCACACTTCATTTGATGTAACTATAGTAAACTCTCTTCAAGGTTGAGCCTCAGGGAGCGGGGGCGGGGGGCGGAGGGAAGTAAACAGTTAACACAAATCTTTGTTGACGAATTATAGGAGACTGGAAATATGGGAATAGTAACACTCACAGTACATGTACATTCATGTCATAGCTTTGGAGAAATGGTCTCCTAGTGCTGAGCTGAGAAGGAATAAACACAAGATTGTAATAGAGTGCCAGGCTGGGAGACCAGACTGTGCAGAATTAAATGAGAAAATACATGTAAATATGTCTTAGAGCATGCCTGGCACTTTGTAAGCACTTGTTGCCAGCTAACTCTTCTGCAGGAGCTGCAGCGGAACCTAATGCTTAGGAACGGAAGCCAGCAATGGCAGAGGGTGGGGCCAGGAACCAATGGCACTCCTCCTAAGCATCAGGTCCCTGGGGGTTTGAATGATGCTCCCCATCCCAGGCTGTGGGGAGTCTTCTCTCAGGGCATCCACCTTGAGGCTCAGGCAAATTTAGCTGATTCTCATTCCCACCTGAACTCAGAAGCAGGTATATCCTGCCTCTGCATCCTCCAGCTAGCTCTTGGTAAGGGGTGACACCATGTGCAAATATCTGCTTGTAGATTTGGAACTGCTGGGACAGAAACGGGGACTTTTAGTTCCTAGGGCAAAGAAGCTTACAGTGCCCCTTTAAGAGGACTGCCCCTGTACGAAGCTGGCAAGTTATTCATGATCTCCATAACAGGAAGGATCTCCAAAGTTAGAGAAGGATGGTTCAGGGATGGAAACATCTTCCTTATTAAAACGCCACATAAAACACTCTAAGTTCTGTGTCAAGTTCTGTCAAGAAGAGATCTTGAAGAGAACACCCAGTTGGCAAGAGCTGGCCCTACCAGCAGCCTCTGACCCATTCACCTGAGCCCTGCCTTTTTGTAGCGTCTGTCACTTTGATTACCTCTGTCACCACTAATTCTAGGACCCAGTGGCCTCTCTTTAAATTGTTGGCCTATGTGTAACTGCACCCTTCCTTTGTTTCATTATTCTTAGCAAAATGGAGACATGTAGCATTTTCAAAATTAATGTGATTCAATACTAAACAAAAATTAAAAAACAGTGATTACAGGCAAGATGCCTCACGTAAATTCACATTTCCAAAGTCCAGGTTCTTGATTGTAATGAACATGATCCAGCCCCCCAAAACTGTGAAATGTCCTGATTTGGGTCCTCCTCTCACCACCCCATCCTGCCTGCTATTTGGTTAAAGTTTTCTAGCTGCCATATTTTCTCCTAATATTTCCAAATGTGGTAAATGTTTAAACAATAGGCTGAAACAGATAAGAAGGGAGCTTATTATCAATGAGGTGAAAGATCTGTGTATTGAAAACTACAAGACATTAAGGAAAGAAATTGAAGGAGACACAAATAAATGGAAAGATATTCAATGCCAATGGATTGAAAGAATTAATATCATTAAAATGTCCAGACTACACAAAGAAATCCACAGATTCAATGCAATGCCTATCAAAATTCCAATGGCATTTTTCACGGAAATAGAACATACAATCCTAAAATTTGTGTCGAACCACAAAAGACCCTGAAAAGCCAAAGAAATCTTGAGAAAGAACAAAGATGGAGAAATCACGGTCCCTGATTTCAAACTCTATTGCAAAGCTACAGTAATTACAACAGTATGGTACTGGCGTAAAATCAGACACATAGAGTAATGGAACAGAGTAGAGAGCCCAGAAGTAAACCCACGCATATATGATCAATTAATTTAATACAAAGGAGCCAAGAATATACAACGGAGAAAGGACAGTCTCTTCAATAAATGATGTTAGGAAAACTGGACAGCTACATGCAAAAGAATGAAACTGAACCACTATCTTTCACCATGCACAAAAATCAACTCCAAATGGATTAAAGACTTGAACATAAGACCTGAAACCCTAAAAACTCCTAGAAGAAAACATAGGCGGTAAGCTTCTTGGCATAGTCTTGGTGATGAATTTTTGAATCTGACACCAAAAACAAAAGCAAAAATAAACAAGTGGGACTACATCAAATTTAAAAACTTCTGCACAGCAAAGGAAACCACCAACAAAATGAAAAGGCAGCCTACTAAATGGGAAAAAATACTTGCAAATAATTTATCTGATAAAGGGTTAATATCCAAAATATATGAAGAACTCATACAACTCAATAGCAAAAAAACCAAACAATCTGATTAAAAAATGGGCAGAAGATCTGAATAGACATTTTTCCAAAGAAGACATACAGGTGGCCAACAGGCCCATGAAAGGTCAACATCATTAATCATCAGGGAAATGCAAATTAAAACTACAATGAGATAGCACCTCACACCTGTTAGAAAGGCTATTATCAAAAAAACAAGAAATAACACGTGTTGGCAAAGGTTGTGGAGAAAAGGGAACTCTTGTACGCTGTTGGTGGGACTGTAAATTGGTGCAGCCACTATGGAAAACAGTATGGAGGTTCCTCAAAAAATTAAAAATAGAACTACCATATGATCCAGCAATTCCACTTCTGAGCATTTATCTGAAGAAAACAAAAACACTTTATGAACCCTCGTATTCACTGCAGCACTATTTACAATAGCCAAGAAATGGAAACAACCTAAGTGTCCATCAATGGATGAAGAAATAAAGAAATATATATACATAGATACACACAACGGAATATTATTCAGCCGTAAAAAACAATGAAATTTTGCCATTTACGACAACACAGATGGACCTTGAGGGCATTATGCTAAGTGAAATAAGTCAAACAGAGAAAGTCAAATACCATATGATCTCTCTTATATGTGGAATCTTAAAAAAAAGCAGGCTCATAGATACAGAGAGCAGATTGGTGGTTGCTGGTTGCCAGAGGCAAGGGATGGGAGAAATGAGTGAAGGGAGTCAAAAGGTAAAAAAAAAAAAAAAAGATGTGACCTGTTTCAACCAGGGTGGTCAATAAAGACCTCTCTGTAGAGAAGATAATTAAGCCAAGAACTAAAGGATAAGCAACACTAACCATGAGAAGTTGGAGAAAGAGTGTTCTTGGCAGAGGGAACAGCTTGTACCCAGGCAGGCAAGAATCTAGTGTCCTGGAGGAACTGAAACAAGTTCTATGGAACCAAAGCTGTTGAGGAAGGCAGAGAGAGCATAAGATTAGGCTGGAGAAAAAGTCAAGGGTTAAATCACATAGGCCATGGTGAGGAGCTTGGATTTTATTACACCTGCAAGAATCCACTGAAGGCTTTGAACAGAGGGGTGATAAGATCTGATTTATCTTTTGATATCCTTCTTGCTGCTGTATGGAAAAGGGAATCAAAGAGGGGAAAATAGAAAAAGGGAAACCAGTTAATAGGCTGCTGGAGACATCTGGGCAAATGATGCTGCTGGCTTAGACCACTGTTTTTTATACTGTGGGTCACAACCCATTAGGGTCACACAATCATTTTGGTGGTCTTGCCCAGTAATATCAGTGAAATGGAATGATGTACAATAGAAAATATGAGAGGCCATCGTATCAATTCGTGACGTTTCCTTTTAGTTTTTTGTGCATATACATACAGATATGCAAGTACTAGATTGTGCTGTGAAGTAGATTTATCACTCTGCATAGTGTTCAAAAACGCCACCGGCTTACACTAAAGTGGTGACAGTGAAGGCAGAAAGAAGGGGGGATTCATCAATGTAAAGATGTCTTCAAATACATGGAGATTGGAAGAGAGCACCTTAGAGAGGAGACAGAGTTCTGTGATAGTTTTTAAGTATCATATTCCTATGTTTATACCCCACCTATTCTTTAAAAAATTACTTACAATCACTTATGCAGAGTTGGAATATAGTGATTGTACCATTAACAGGAAAATGACAGAAGACCAGCCATTTTTTTGAAGGGTACATTTAACAGGAATTGGAACATAAGCTGATGGTCACCAGTAGGTCTTTTTCTCACTTTTCGGGTAGGCATTACTTTTCTGAGTCATCGATAGATCTCTAGCAGAGTTTATAAAGAAGCTCAGGATATAGTTGCATGCAGGGGAGGAAATAGTAACGTCTATGTCTGTTCAGACTTCATTCCTTTTGAGAGAGAATGTCCCTTGGTCTTCTGAGGTTCCACTTCTAGCTTTGCTGAGCTTCTTCACAATGCAGTCTGATCTCTGCTCAGTCTGATGTATAAAGTCACCACCATACAGCTAACTGTTCAAAAACTTGCATCATCACTACAGTGACTAATAAAAATCTATAGTGCCTTGGGTCAAATGTCATGTTTATGTTGTATTTTGTCTAGTATAGGATATAATGACCTCTCTTAGAGAAAGTCATCTTAATGAATCTCTATCCATATCTATTTCAGCAGTTTGGATTTAAACTGCTATTTGGAATAAGTCTCTAACCTGATGAGAAATAGATTTATAATAAATCATCACTGAAATTCAGAAATTTGCCTTGGAAAGAAAGGTACATGTCATGGGCAATTAGCAGATGCAGAAATCCTTTAATTATAAATCATGCCCTTACCTGAGGAACTTTATATTATGCTGACTAGAGGCTGAATCTAATAATAATCCTTTTCATTTTACACACACATACACACACACCCACAATCTATGAACATGTTAAGACTCATATGTTCAAACAACCCATTTACAAATTGCTAGATGAAACCAGCATTAACTCCCTATTCCCTCTGCCATTTGAAGAAAGGAAGTTTACTACTTCATCACCTTTCTTCTCCTTGGGATCCTTCACATCAGTAGTAAAAACATGTCTTTCTCCCTTTCTCTTATCTTGTTTTGAGGGTGACAACTGAAGACTGTAGTTGTATATTTTAATAGTAGACTCTTAAAGATCTTCCGAACCAAAGGAATGAATCTCTAATTGTAGAAAATTAACTTCCAGTGGGAACTGCTCTGTTGCTATTTGAGATGCCTTCCTCATTGCTTCTCAAACAGAACCACCCAGGTAACTAACTGCATATGCTGAATGTCCATACATTTTGATAAAGCCACCCAGGGAGCCACTCCTGACCTGACTAGTTGTGCTTCTGACTCTACTGTAAAGCCATTCCTATGTCAGATGAACCACAGAATTTTTGCAAGTAAGGAGCTGAAGACAGGGCAGCATCATAATTTTCAATCTGTTCTTCATTCTCAAACCTCACAATGTTGGTTCTGAAATTCTGCAGAATTTCAGTTTGGTTTTTATTACTCACTGAGGAAGTCTGGTACATATAAAAGCTTCCTCTTAGCATAGATAAGACCAACAGGCTAACAGTTCTTTGGGTAAGTAGGATTAATTATCAGGAAGCTGTTGATAGTTCATTGCTGACCTGTAAAAATCTAGTTAAGAATGAGGTCAGCTAAAATAATGGGCCCATTTAAGGTTTGGGTCATATAGGACGTCATTAAGGATCACATTATTTCAGCAAAGAAAATATTGCAGAGAGCTCTCCTCTTAAAAGAAAATAGTTTTTCTGCTGGAGAGCTTCCAAACCACACCATTGCAAAACCTAAACACTTCAAACCATTGAAAGCTAATGTTTAACTGTCTGATTCTTGCTGTCTTGAAAACCCTTTCTCCCTTGGTGATTGATTTTTGTTGAAATCCAGGTGTCATTTTGCTTTTAATCCCAATTCTGTTCCTTATGCTGGGTGAACATACTTTCATTGCCCAGGGGTTATTTTTTTACACCCTACATAATGTAGAGTGCATTCTCCCTGCTCCATGTGATTAGGAGAAGTAGTAATCAGCATTTTACTAGAGTTGGAGAAAAGAGTAAAGAGCAGGGCTGGCCCAAGGCGTGATTGTGAAATGCCTGAAATTTTTAAAGCCCTTGCCTTCTAATTTGTCATTTAACTCTTTTTGTGCCCTAATCTCTGTGAAATCTTGTTCAGCCAAGTTTCCTCTTCTTTTGGAGGATGGACTGAAACCATGCAAATATACCACATGGCCTGACATATAGTAGATGTTCAGAAATTGTCAGGTCATCATCATCATCCTCATCAACGTCTCCTAAGCCTTAGGACTAAGGGATACTTAATATTGATTTGCGATGAAATTCCTTGTAAGAACATTTGCTTTTAATAATTTCATTCGCGAAGACTGGTAAACTTTCCAAACCCAAAGTAATGTGTCTCTAATTCTGACATTTTAGGCCCCATAGGAGGTGGAGGAGAGATACAGTAGCAGGTTGGGGAAGGCTTCACTGCTCTGCAGTGATGGCAGCTGCCTGTTCGTTAGACTGCCTTGCTAGAAAAAATATGGTGGTGTGAGTCAGGCGTGGGGGCTAGGTGGTGTGTGGGACCTGATTGCTCACACCAGAGCCAGAGCCATGTCCTGGTTCAGTTCCAGAACCACTCCCCTATCAGCCCACAGGTCTGAATTCTTCCACCTCCCTCCTGCCGCCGGACATTCACTGAAGAGTCTGATTAGTTAGTGCATTTTTAAATGCCGTGGTAGGCAGACACAGGATTTGTGAGATCTGACGCTTATACACTTATGGGGGCCTTCTTTAATAGAAAGAATGCAAAATAGTAAATACAAGTATGACTATTAGAATAATAAAAGAAAAATCATCACAAAGTATACATTTAAAAAGCTGACAAATACCACAAACGTCATAAAATCCATAAAAATAATCTGTTTTTTAATTACCTTCCTGACACACCCTATAGTGTATTTTTCCTACTTCTTTTTCTTTTTGGTTGCATACTCTGATTGCTCCCTATTTCCTGATAGGAGAGAACTTCTGAGTTAACCCCACATAGATGAGAACCAAAACCTTTGCTTACAAGTTTTCATGTAGGAGGACTTGAAGAACCCTCCACAAATGAGCTTCTGGCTCTGAACATTTCAAACCTTTTTTCTCCTCTACTCTCCGCGTACTTCTGGCATTCTAGGACACACTTATATTGCATTACAGTCTATAACCCTGTGTCTTCATTCCGTGACCCCAAATGAGTGGGCAGTGGGAATATTTCTGAAAATATTCCTGCATGAGGACAGATAGCAAAACTTAGCTACACCTAGAAGTGACTGCAATCCACGTCAATACATCCCAATAAACCCAAACTAAAAGAGTTCCCAATTCAATTTCCCATTAGCGAAATACCCAAAATGTCCACAACCAATCTGACACTACCCAACATGAAGGGGCATGGAGAGGAATTCGATATGGAAAGAGATAGCAGTCTTAACTGACTGTGGTTAAAATGTTTTACTTTTTCAAATTTTACAAAATTATATGTCTGAGCAAATGAGAGTCCCTGAAGATTTAAACTTCTTTAGCTTCACAGGAAATCCACCTCTGCAGAGAGGGGTTATCCCAACACAGAATTTTGAGGATGAAGGAGAGGTCCTACCCCTCAACATTTATGGAAAGAGCTCTTTTATGCTGAAGTACTTGGTAACCTGTAAATGCTTATGTATATGTAATAAAAATAATATCAGTATCATTACTAAAGTCTTTTGTGCAGAAGCATGAGGCAATCTCAGAGGCAGAAATTATGATATCTGGCTCCTTGGGGCATGGAGAGGAATCTGAGTTGGCCTGTTCCTGAACCATGAACGACCTGGTTCTCTCCCGCCCCCTCCTTCAGTTCCTGTGCAAAACAATCTGAAGAAGCAAACTTAGATTATGTTAAGAAATTTTTTAATCTAGTTCAATAATTTTAATTGTCTGATTCTTTAAATCCTAACTCTACTCTGCCACTAATAAGCTGTGTGAGCTTAGACAAATTAGTTCACCTCTCTAAACCTCAGTTTTCTCATCTATAAAATGGCAATAATAATGCTTTCCTTGAAGAATTCTGGAAAGGATTAAATGGATGGCATAGGTATACCACTTGACACACCTAGTAGATGACTAAGATATTGTAGCTAATATTCTCATTGTCCACATTTCAAGTGATAACTGCAAGAGAAGAACCAAGAGGGGAGTATTAGACAGCCAGGGGTCCAGAGACTCCAAATGTACCAGATATGGCATGAAATGTCAAACATTATAAATGCTAAAAGAGCTACTTTCAGTTTCAGCTTTTCCTCTTTACCCAGGGCCCAGTAGCAACACAGTGAAAGTGACCATGGCAACATGATAGCCACAGTATTCAATGAACAAAGTAATAAACATGAGGCTTTTTTAGGAGGCAAGAGTAGTTCATATCTGGCTCAGATCTTCCTCCTGACATAGGCTCTAATTCTGAAATTGCATGATATTTGGGAAGTGTTCTAGCCTAAGATAGTTTGATAGTTGAACAAGAACAGCAAAATGTCCCTGGTAATGGCTGCAGAGAACTGGAACAGAGAGTCTAGCAGGTAGTAGGGGCTCTGTAAAGGTTTTTTGAATTTAACTAAAGTCGGCTATCCTCAGAGGGCCTAGACACTGCTGCTTGGGCACGGCAGAGGCTCTGAGTAGCTGAGACATCAGGTAATTTGAGGCAGCGGAGAACTGTGTTAGTGATTGACTCTGAAGCCAGACCACACTGGGCCGCAAGCCCCAGCTCTGGCACTTAACATCTTTACAACCTTGGGCAAGTTACTTAAATTCTGTCTCAGTTCCCTCGTTCTAAAGTGAGGATACAAAGTACCTCATAGGGTTGTAGTGAGTAAAATGAGTGTTAAATGAGATAATATTTCTAAAGGGCTTGAGGGCCATGCCCGACACATTACAAATGCTCGATAATGGCTAGCTCTAATGTTAAATGGGAACTCTGGTGGAGATATCCAATAGGTATTTGGTTTTGTGGATCTGGCACTCAGAAAAGAGATAGTAATAAAGGATATAGACTTTAGATTTTCTAGTTGTATTAGTTTCCTGTGGCTGATGTTTAACTTGGGGTTTAAAACAACAGAAATTTATTTTTCCCCAGTTCAGGAGGCCAGAAGTCCAAAATCAGTATCAAGGGGCCAAAGTCATGGTGTCAGCAGATCACGCTCCCTCCAGACGCTCTAGGGAAGAATCTACTCCTGCAGCTTCTAACTTCTGATGGCTGCTGGCATTTCTTGGATTGCAACCACATCATTTCAATCTCTGACTCACATCGTCGTCGTCTACTCTGCTATCTATATCAAATCTTCCTCTCCCTCTCTCGTAAAGAGACACTAGTGATGGCATTTAGGGCTCACCTGGATAATCTCCCCATCACAAGACCATTATCTTAATCACATCTCCAAAGATTCTTTTTCCAAATAAGGTAACATCTGCAGGTCCCAGGGATTGGGACCTAATATCTTTGGAGGCTGTTACTCAGCCTACTGTACTAGTTAATATATGATATGGTAAGACATGAGTGAAGATGAAATTATAAGAAGAAAAGAAGTGTAAATATAGAACGCTGGGAACCATAAACATATAACAAGGAAGCAAAGAAAAAGGATCCACTACAAGGAAGTGAGAAGGAGAGAGGAGCAGCCAGAGAGGAGACAATTGGGGTGGGGGTCAGGGGAGTGTTTCAGATTCCAAGGATATAGTAGCTTCACAAAGGACAGCATGCTGGAAACGCTTCAGAGAATCAAGGGAAGGGCTGAGAAGGAATCATTGGGTTCGACTATTAGGAAAAATATCCATAAATTTAGCCGTAGTGGATTTATTGGCAAAGGGGAGAGAAATCCAAATTGTCGTGGATTAAGTTACTTACCTCTGTGATATAGTACTTTGTGTGTAGGCAGAGGTGGAAGGGAAAATCTTCACAAGCCACTCTTTCACCTCACTCTCAGTTGTATTTTCTTTGGATTCCTGACAACAAAACTCATCAAAGGCCCTGAACTTGCCAAGGTGGATATGGCCCATGATTAGAAGGGGAAGGCACTGCCTCCTTCCATATAAATATGTTTGCTCTCCAGCTCAAGAGTGGTGGATGACAAAGGCTTATTCATCCTTATAATTGCTCACCTTATTCTCTCTCTAAGGTGTTAATGACTAAAGTAGTCAAGTAGTGATATTTTTAATCATTATATTCTTTTGCAAGATCTTCGAAAGGACTCTAAATATTAAATAGTTTGAATATTTTTCTAGTGTATAAACACTATTGAGCCACTCAACAATCTTAGAGATCACAAACAATGTGCTATGCATTATATTAGGGATAATATAAATGTATTAGGGATACTGTAAGATAATATTAATAGCTAACATTCTCGTGCCTTGTATTTGATAAGCCCTGATCTAAATGTTTTACATATCAACTTATTTCAATAATTTGATGAAAAAGGAGACACTAGTATGATACTAGTATTATTGCCCCTATTTTATAGAAGAGAGGACTGAGATACAAAGATAAGGAAGAGTCACACGGCTAGGAAGTGTGAAGTGAGGATTATCTGGGCCTATTTTCTGAAACACTATGACATATATTTCTTTTCAGCGTCTGCAAGATAACATCTCTAACACACTTATTTTGGGAAGAAGCATAGAAATAAGCACTATTTCAAAGTGATTTAACAAAAATCAGGTTTTGATTTTAAGAAAACCTCATAATATCACAAATCCTTATCCATTATTCATATTCATATTTACAGAGTACCTGTTATGTACTAGGCACTGTTCCAGAAACTGAACTTTCAGAAATAAACAAAACAGCCTGCCCTCATGTTCAAGTGAGCTGGCTCCATCCTTTAATTTCATGCAACAGTCAACGCTACTACCGTAGTCCCAGAGCTGAGCTGAAGCCACCTCTCCCCTAACTGTGTATAAGAGAACAGCTTTGAATCATTGGAAGGAGAATTACATTGTAAGGTAGAAATGACCACTACTCACTGTGGAAATCATCTTTCTGAGGGAAATTGTGCTATACTGAACCCTAGGTGAAAAATTATAGAGGAAAAACTGGAAGATCATACAGGGAGAATTTTTTTCTTGCAGCTTACTGACCTTTCGAGCATCTAAATCAATAATCCAGGTTCAGGGAGGCACTGGCTTCATGATATTGAGCAACTCATTTGACGTTTCTGGGTCTGTTTCCTGAGGATTGTATAACCTGACATCTGTGATCATTTCAGTCTAACTTTCGCTGACCCTAAGTAACAAATATTAGGAGTTAAGAGGAAGCCGTAGAGCTCTACATGTTCTGCTTCTCACTCACTACAGGCAGAAATCTAGAGCAATCTCAAAACCTCAGGGACTTAGGATAAGATGGCCTGGCCCAGGCTTCCGCAGCAGTGCAAACGGAGACCCAGAGCCACACAACCTTCTTCCTCTCCCACCCTCGGATACCCCCTGCCCATCAGAATTTATCACTGAAACTTATTTGTCCTTTATCCCAAAAGAAAACTCAGGACTCCTACTTCATCCTTCATCCCCAGGCATGGTTGCCAGATAAAATACCGGGATGCCCAGTCGAATTTAACTGGACATCCTGTATTTTTATTTGCTAAGTTTGGCAACCTAGACCCGGTCTCTCAACCCCTTAGGAGAAAAGGCCACAATATCCAGGAAGACTTCCCTGATCACCCAGCCTGTGTTGAACTGCGGTCTCTCCTCCCTTAATACTCCCTATCTTACTCCTGTGTTAATAGCATTTATCATCATCTGACATGTGATACATTTTATTCGACTGCATTTTAGTTCTTTAATTCTCTGTGCTCCCCTCCTCCCACCAGGATGAAAGTCCCACAATACTACAGATATTTATCTGCTTTGTTTGTGCTATATCTCCAGTGTCTACAGTAATGCCTGGCACAGAAAATATTTGTGAATGAATTTGTAAATTGTCTATTCCTTTGATGTCAAAAATGATATTGCCATTTTGATAAATATTGTATGTAAATTGAATAATAACTAATCATAGCTGATATTTATTGAACATATAATATGTACCAGGCAGAGTGCTAAATAGTTTATATGGATTAACTGACTGAATGCTCACAAAAATCCAGTGAGGTAGGAACTGTTACCCCATTTTACAGCTGAGCTAACTGATACTGAGGAAAAAAAGTAATTTGCCCAGGATGACACAGGGTAACATTGAGATTCAAACCCTGCAGCCTGACTCTAGAGTCTGAGTTCTTTACCTGAGTCCTTTCCTTGAAAAGAGTGCTTTTATCTGGGGACACTAAAGATATGAGAAAGGGATTAAATGCTCACACAAACAATTAAAAGCTTTTGAATGAATAAATTACTGCTCCAGGACAAAGAGTTTTGTTTAATGGATCCCTGTATCTGAAGTAGAACCTGGATGTGGACACATTAAGACATTTTTATGTAACAGACAGACTTAAGTCATGGTAGTAGAGCATTTGGTTGGAGGGGAAGCTGAGGGAGTGAGGTCATGGCTGCTCATGTTTTTTTCCTCACTTTGAAGCTCGGAGTCTTGACTCCAGTAGGCACTAATATGTAACTGGTCAAGATACCATATGTACACTTAGGATGTTTCTTATGACTTTATAAAGATGGTGAAGGGATTTGTAGGTAAGAACTGAAGCCATTGCAGATAGTAGAATAAAAACAATTTTCATTTTACTAACAGTTAATTTGAACACAAATATATACAATTCTGGACAGGATCTGGTTTAAATTTCTAGTTCCGCCTCACTAAGGAACAGGCTATACTCTTTACCACTGACCTGAAGGGAATCCCCTCCACTCTTAACTATTCAGAAAGCCCTTTTCTTCCCCCTTTTGTGTCGGCTGTTCTTAGCTCGCACTGCTGTGTGCTGGGTTTCTTTTCCGGTATCCAGGCACTTACTGTCATTTTCACATTACTCTCAATCTCTGCTAAAAGATTCCAAGTTTATGTTATGGACTCCCTGTTTTATAGTTTGAAGACTAGTGCACTGTACTAGTACCAGGACCCATGTAACAATACATGGGAGGCAGTTAGCATGGGCTGTTACTGGTTAACCGTTACTTGCTCTGCTATGGACAATGCTTTGCTGGTTTGCTTCCAAGCATCTAACCCGAAGATCAGCAATCTATAGCCAGTGGGCAAAATCCAGCGAACAGGATGTTTTTGAATGGTCCCAGTAGCTAGGAATGATTTTTACAGAAAAATGTTTGCAATCAACTGAATGATAAGGTAACACTAAGGTTGGACCTCAATTAAGTAAAATATTATACCAAAAAAACCCACAACAATCCATTCTTTTCATTAGCAGACTTGTATTACAAAAAAATTGTACTCAATTATTATTATTATAGTTTTAATTTTGTCAATAAAAATTGTGAAAATCTGTTTTCTATATGTGGTATAAGTATCTACTTATTATAATCTATTCAGCCTCTTGGCCCACCAAGCATAAAATATTCACTCTCTGGTCTTTTACAGAAAAAGTTGATGATCCCTGGTCTAATCTTTGATGTTGAGGCAGTATAATTCAAAAAAGGTCAATTGGTAACTATTTTAAAAAAAGAGCAATTACAGTTTCACCAATTCTAACTTAATATTTATATGTAGTTTAAGCATGCTATTTTGTGGTATCATTTTTAAAATTCATGTTTGCCACACACGCAGGGTGGTTTTTTTTTTGGACTTTTGTTATTGCTTTTCATTTTCAAAGGATGCTCACATTTTTAGCCTCTTGTTAAGTTCCTATTATCACAATTGACTAGTTGTTACTAAAGCACTCCATTTTGGCAGCTTGTTTATGCTGGGTGTCAAATAATATGCAGCACAGTGTTAAAAGATAATTCAGATCATCTAAAAATATGTCTCAATAAACACACAATCTAGAAAGGCTTTTTGTTTGGGATTATCTCTTGCTATCCACAGCAACAAAGATGTTAATAATTTTTTGAAAAATTTTTTTCCAATTGACTACCATCTCATTTTAGGAAAAAAAAAATTTGAAACAAAGAGAACTTGCTGAAGAAAACTGCATGAATGTCCCCTCATACACCAAAGGAATCCCTTTAGCTGACCCCAAGAAAAGTATGAAGCATCCTTAATGGAACTATAAACACAGTTGTAATTTTCTCCATATTAAACATTTTTTTAAAGCTGTCCCTTTTTTTCTTGGTAGACCTTGAATGAGCAGGGGGAAGAACATGTAGGAGTGGCTGCAGCTTTGAAGCTATCTCTAAAGGCCATCACTGAATTTAGCCAAGCCACGTTTATGGAGCAAATAAGTTCAACCTGGACCTCAGGTTGTTTACTCATCATTTACTAATCCACTCAACACACCTTTACTAAGAGCTCCTTGAGAGCACTAGGACAACAGTTTCTTCTTCAAGGGAACTTATAGTTAATTTAATCCTGTTCCACCAAGGTTAACCCTAGGAGAAACTACAGTTCAGATAAATATAGTTAGCTGTCTAACTTTGTTTACCTATATTGCCTTCACCTTTTAAAATTACCAATATCATTGCCCCTCAGATACTAAAGATATGTAGCCCAGCCCTGCCACTCCTGCCTTAGCTTCTGGAAGTCAGGACCTACTCCCTGATTCATAGCTTTCCCTATGCCTCAGATCTCCAGGCCATCTCCAAAGCACCCAAAATCAAGATTCCCCTTTTACTGCCCTATTTTACCTCTTTCCCATCTCATTCCTTCAGGATTAGATTGATTCTAAAAAGTCAACTAGCACTTTAGAAAGTGGACTAACTTTTCAGAATTCTAGATGATAATAATAGCAAACATCGATCAGTTCTGGTGCTTACTTGGGCCAGGTACTGTTCTATACATATACCCGAATTAACTCATTTTTCTGTCGTAGTAACCTTATGAAGTAAGCACTCCTGTCATTCCGCATTGTGAAGATGAGGAAACAGGTACAAAAAATTTGAATAACTTGCCCAAGGCTGCTCTGCTCTGAAGTGGAAAGTAGTCTCTGCTCTCTTCATTGCTTCTAACAGGTAGATCGTACACAGATTTGAAGAATTGATCAGCCAGAGGCAGTCTTCTAAATTTGGCCTAACCCCAAACAGAGACTACTCTGAGGAGGGCAATTTTGAGCTGACCGTGAGGGAACAGGCAGCCTTCCTGGAGGTAAAGGCATTTTTAGTATAAGAACATCCTACAATGGTCAGTGTTGAACCTGTAGGCTTTGAAGGAACAGTTTCCGTTCACAAGAGAGGCCTGTTTCTTGAAAGGTTAGAAATGAGCAGCCTTTTAGGCTTCAGTGCCCTGACCTGGCTCACCTTGTTCCTATGGATGACCCTCCCACTGGGGTACATACACCTCGGGGGCTTTTTCACAGCAGTAACAGGATGAATCCAAGGCCAGGTTGTAGCCAGGTGAAGAGTTACCAAGTTCAACCAAGGACTTGTGACGTGCCCACTTCAGTCAGAGGTCAAGTCCTTCAGAGAAATCCACTCCTTTGTCACATCAGGAGAAAGTGGCTGTAGACAGATGGCCAATTCTCAAGGGTTTTCTGAGCTACAAAATCCTTCAAATGTGGGACATGTCATGTTACACTAGGCCACTGAGAATGACTATGTGCATAAATTAGAACTGCCAGAATGGGTTTTTTGTTTTGACTTTCGTGTATGTGCCTGTCCTCCAGAAGCTGTGTAGAATGTGTCAAAAGAAGCCTTCACTTGTGAGCTCATACTAGATAAATGATAGCAGATGAGTTGTAAGAACAGCTTGCACTGCATTCCTAAGCTTTCTGACATCCCCTTCCTTCTCCTTCCAGTGGGCTTTGGGGCTGACTGGTTTAGATTCTGGAAGAATAGAGATAACTCGGCCCTCCAATAGGACAGAGAGAGTAGCTTCAGGCACCTGCAAAAATCTGTGCCCCACAGCAATGTGGCAAGGATAAAGACCAGGTGAATTCAGTTACTGTCACCAGATGCCAGTCATTCTTACCTATTTTTCGAGGAAAGTCTTAACTTCAGAGCTGGCTTTTCAGGTTTTGACCTTGCAGCTCACACACAATTCTTCAATACCCACCCTCTTGTTTTTAACTATTTGATGTTTAACATGGATAAGCTAGGTAGAACGATCCTGACGTGTTTCACAGAGAGGTTTTCTTGTTTGTTTTGTTTTTCTACTTGCAGACCCCAGGCTCCATTCCCCATAAATAAAGCAATTTAGGAGATTATTAGAAATAGATTTTCCAAGATGTTAGATGTGGCAAGAACCTTTCAGAACTCCTAGATATTCTGTGAAAATGTGCTTTATGTTGCAGTGCACAGGATAGTATCTGCCAACCCTTTTAATTGTGAAGAAGCCTTTTGATTAAAGATAAAGTGATTAAAATTCAAGTCAATATATTACTAGACTCTATAGCAGATTTTGATGAGAGTGGAGCGAAGGCCCAACTGAGAGATTTCTTGTAGGAAAGGTTTTAGGTGGTGAGTCCACATGCCACACTCCTTGCTCTAGATTTCACCAGAGTTCTTCAGGGAACTCGTTGGAGGCAATGGGAAGAGAATTCAGTCAGTTGGGTTAGTTCTATCCAAAGAAATAATCAGTTAAACTAGGGTTTTCGCCTTTGTTTTGCTATCTACATTTGTAAGAGATTGTAAGGGTAACATATTAATGTAGTATTTCACAGTGTATCATTATTTTTAAAGATTTATGTTATCTCATTAATAAACGGTAAATTACCAGAAAAGAAATAGAAGGGATAAAAAGTTAAGGCAATAAATAATTGCCAGTATTTATTGAGCTTTTATCCTTGCCAAGCCCTATTCTAAGTGTTTTTCATGTGTGAATCCATCCCATCTCACAGCATTAGGACGTTAGATACCCTTCTTGTTTCGGTTATACAGGCAAGAAAACTGACTTGCCCAAGGTCACAAAACTAATAAATAATAGGTCTGGATTCAAGCCCAGGCATTCTGGCTCCAGAGCCCACACTCTTAGCCCCAACACTACCTGCTTAGTCTTTAGTTCCAAGATACCGACTAATCAAACAGGTGGAATTGTTATCCCAGGAGTATTTTATTCAAGTTAAAGTCATTCTTTGGTAACCCAACGAGCCTTAATTTAGGTCTATACTGCAGGGGAGTATAAAAAAAGGGGAGTTGGAAATTGTCTTGTTTATTCATAATCATGTAATTTTAGAGCTGAAAAAGAAAGGGACTATCTAGCCAACTCTCTCATTTTACTGAGAAATTAAGAGAATTGACTAAAGTCATACAGTTAATTAGTAGCAGATCTGATACTAAAATTTGGGCTTCCTGTCTTCCTATTTTCCACTTCAGGGCTCTTCTGCTCTGTTCTGCTGTATTATCTTATTTTATTTTGTACTCTTTTACCAACCTCTCCCTATTTCTCCCACCCTCCAGAGCGTGGCACCCACTTGTCTACTCTCTGTTTCTGTGAGTTTAACTTTAAAATTTTTTTTTTAGATTCCACATGTAAGTCATACCAAGCAGTATTTGTCTTTCTCTATCTGACGTATTTCACTTAGCATAAGGCTCTCAAGGTTAAATGACAAGGTCGTTTTGTCACAAATGGCAGGATTTCCTTCTTTCTCATGGCTGAATAATATTCCATTGTATAAATATACACCACATCTTCTTTATCCATTCATCTATTGACAGACACTTAGATTGTTTCCATATCTTGTCTATTGTGACTAATGCTGCAGTGAACATGGGAGTGCAGATATCTCTTCAGTATCTTGTTTTCATTTCCTTTGGGATATATATCCAGAAGTGGGATTGCTGAATCTTATGGTAGTTCAATTTTTAATTTTTTGACGAACCTCCATACTGTTTTCCATAGTGGCTGCACCAATTTACGTTCCCACTAACAGTGTGCAAGGGTTCCCTTTTCTCCACATCTTTGCTAACGCTTGTTATCCCTTGTCTTTTTGATGATAGCCATTCTAGTAGGTATGATGTGATATCTTATTGTGGTTTTGATTTGCATTTTCTTGATGACTAGTGATGTTGAGCATCTTTTCATGTACCTCTTGGCCATCTGTATGTCTTCTTTGAAAAAATGTCTATTTAATTCCTTTGTCCATTTTTTTAATCAGATTGTTTTTTCTATTGAGTTGTATAAGTTCTTTATATATTTTGGATATGAACGGTTTATCAGATATATGATTTGTAGATATTTTCTTCCATTTAGTAAATTGCCTTTCATTTTGTTTGATTTCCATTGCTGTGCAGAAGCTTTTTAATTTGATGTAGTCCCACTTGTTTATTTTGGCTTTCATTTGCCTTTGCTTTGGTTTCAAATCCAAAACATCTTTACCTAGACCAGTGTCAAGGAGTTTATTCCCTATGTTTTCTTCTAACAGGTCTTACATTTAAGCCTTTAATCCATTTTGAGTTCATTTTTGTGTATGGTGTAAGATAGTGGTCCAGTTTCATTCTTTTGCATGTGGCTGTCCAGTTTTCCCAATACCATTTATTGAAGAGACTGTCCTTTCCCCACTGTATATTCTTGGCATCTTTGTCATAAATTAATTAACCATATATGTGTGGGTTTATTTCTGGGTTTTCTATTCTGTTCCATTTGTCTATGTGTCTGATTTTATGCTGCTACCATATTGTTTTGATTACTATAGCTTTGTAATATAGTTTGAAAACAGGAAGTATGATTCCTCCAGCTTTGTTCTTCTTTCTCAAGATTTCTTTGGCTCTTTGGGGCCTTTTGTGGTTCCATACAAATTTTAGGATTGTTTATTCTATTTCTGTGAAAAATGCCATTGGAATTTTGATAGGGATCGCACTGAGTCTGTAGATTGCTTTAGGTAGCATGGACATTTTAACAATATTGATTCCTCCAATCCACGAGCACAGAACATCTTTCCATTTATTTGTGTCTTTTTCAATTTCTTGCATCAATGTCTTATAATTTTCACTGTACAGGTCTTTCACCTCCTTGGTTAAATTTATTCCTAGGTATTTTATTTTTTTCTTGCAGTTGTAAATGGGATTGTTTTCTTATTTTCTCTTCTGATAGTTCATTATTAGTGTATGGAAGCACCACTGACTTTCCTATGCTGATTTTGTATCCCCCAACTTTATTGAGTTCGCTTTTTAATTCTAACAGTGTTTTGGTGGCGTCTTTAAGGGCTTTCTATATATAAGATCAAGCCATCTGCAAATAGGAACAGTTTTACTTCTTCCTTTCCAATATGGATGCCTTTTATTTCTTTTTCTTGCCTGTTTGCTCTGCTAGGGCTTCCAGTATTATGTTGAATAAAAGTGGCAAGAGTGAACACCCTTGTCTTGTTCCTGATCTTAGAGGAAAAGGTCTCAACTTTTCACCATTGAGTAAGATGTTAGCTATGGGCTTGTTATATATGGCCTTTATTATGTTGAGGTATGTTTCCTCTTTACTCAGTTGGTGGATATTCTACTGTAGTCTAATAATGACAACAATGAGGGCTCACTATGTGTGTGTTAAGCCATTGATTTATGTTTTCATATTTAATCTTCCCCAAAATCCTACTAAGTATTTTCACACTCATTTTACAGATGAGGAAACTTATATGGCCCACATGTGTATAATCCAAAGCCCATGCTATTAACCTTTACTTTAATAGCATCATATGTACCAGATTTATTACTTAATTTAGATAAGTTGAGACCTAAAAGACTTTAGTTTTGTTTCAAGTTATTTCATGTAGCTCTCTCTTCAGTTCACTGGGTAGTAGCCCATCTTTCTGTAAGACTAAATTGAGAACATCTGTATTCTATGGTACCTCTTAGTCTTTCTTATTTACATAAGAAAAGGGAAGGCAGCAAAAGGTTCTACAGGCTAAAAAGCTCTTCTAAGTGAAAATCCTTTCAAAAGATACTAGAACTTATTTTTAGTTTCATGATTTGTTTCAAGATCCTTTGTTATTTAGAAAGCAAATGTTAGGAGCAGAGCTGAACATCTTCTGTATGTGCAATAAAATCCAGCCCATATCTGTGTGCTTTTCAAACACATGAATCTGGCTGCCATTATGGAGGAAAAGGGAAATCTTGCAATGTGTTCTGATTGCTTCATGAAGAGGAATAAAATGCCAGCTGGAATTAAGAAGCAGTGCAGAATTCTGTTAACATTTGCAAATAATGCAGGCTTGTTTGTTTCTATTTTGGGTTTTGTATGTTATTGTTCTCATTGTTTTGTATTCTCTCACTCCCACTGCCAGTTCAATTAACTGCTCATCAAATCACCTGTTGATGAGGCATATCAAAAGGTTCTGCAGGCCAGTGCTTTCTGCGTATAACCCAGGGGAATGTAAGAGGATTATTTAATGTTAAATACAAATTAAAATTAAATTATTGTGGATTATTCAATGATTGATAAATGAGTAAATAAATGATACATGAAAATAATAATTTATCTTAATAAATTAATATCAAAGTGCAAATTATCTGAGCAGACGAAACTCTAAAGAGGAGGTCAAAAAGGAACAAGGCAAACTGAACATTTAAACTAAGTTTACGTCGACAATTCCCTATCAATATTTAAGAAAGAAAAAACACATGCAAAACTCAACAATCATTCATTTCCAGAACTCTATATTTACTAGGAGTCCTCTGGGCCAGTTACATTTGTGTGACTAAAGTCAAATGTTGATTTAACCTTCATGACATTTCGTGCTCTGGGTGTAGCTTCACCACCCTACAATCCCATCTAAAAAGCAAATATAGGGTAACATATAAAATAAATTACATCTTATAAAATAATTTTATACTTGTTGCAAATTATCCACTATCATTAAGCCAACACATATTATATATCTTCACACCCACATTGTATAAATGGTTAATCGATGTTCAAAAGGCTTAACTTAAATGAAGAAAAATTTAAGTACATTTGGAAAAAGGAAAGATTTTTGCCAGTTTTGAACATGTACCTCTTAGAAATTAGGAACATGCTTGTATTAGTTAACTATAAATAAACCAAAAACCCAAAACCTGGAAGTATTCTGTGTTGTGTGATTCAACTCTGTGACCACCAGACTGGATTTATGATTGTTTCCTTAGCATGTGGAGAGCTTTTTAAACACTTAAACGACAGTTTGCATTTTAAACTACATTCCCACTTAATAATGGCTATTAATGCAATTGCTAAGCATAATGTCTTTGCTTAATTTTAAGATTTGAAGGTCTCTTTAGAGGAACTCTAACTCATATCCAGGACTTTATGAAAACTTCAGGAATGGCTCTTTAAATCTGAAGAAGGAGATTTGATAACTCTGTTGGTCTATTCTGGTAACAAATTTTGGAAGATTGTATTTTCCAAAAGGCTACAACAATAGCCCCCATCCCATATGCTATACTACAATGTGCCCCTCCTCTCTAATCTGTGCTGCTTATGATTTATTGGTAACTAATAGAATGCAGCAAAGTGATGCACGTGACTTCCAAGTTCCAAGGCTAAGTCAAAAAAGCCAATGCAGCTTTCACCTTGCATACTGGCAAGCTTGCTTTTGGAGCCTGGAGTTGCCATACAAAAATTTCAACTATCCTGAGACTTACCATACTGAGAGGAAGCCCTGACCACGTGAAGAGACCACATGTCGGTGCCCCAGTCAATTGCCCAGCTGAGATGCCAGTCAGTATCTAGCATCAAGCACCATATATGTGATTAAAGAACACTTTGAGATCAACAATGTCCAGTAAGAATATAATATGAACTACATTTCTAATTTTAAATTTCTATTAACTACATTTAAAAAATTTTTTAAAAAAGTGAAATTCATGTTAATGTATTTTATTTCACCCATATATACAATATCCAAATATTATTATTTCAATATACAAATTATTGATAGTTTAAATTCTTTTTTTATACTAAGTCTTTGAAATAGTGTGTGTGTGTGTGTGTGTGTGTGTGTTTGTTTACCCTTAGAGCACAACTCAACTCAGACTAGATAAATTTCAGGTACGTAATAGCCACATGTGGTTAGTGCCTACTGTATTGGACAGCACAGTTCTAGATGATTCCAGCCTCCAGTCATCAGCTCCCCCCACCTCCTCGCCCCAGCCATAGAGTCTTCCCAACTGAGCGCTAGACAATGTGGAGGCCTCTCCATTGCTCTAACTCACAAGATTTATATTTTAAACTGCTAAGTTTGAAGGTAATATGGTAAGCATGATAGTGGAATGTAGGTACCACTAGAAATGTAGGTATGAGAACAGATGTGTTTTTGCCCTCTGTACAAGCTAAATTATTTTAGAGAAATGTTAAGCCATAGACTTTTAGAAGACTTAAGAAAAGCCCTTAAAGAGCATTTATTCCAGCCTCCTACCCAGTGCCCAACTGCAGTCATCCACAGCAAATGGTCAACTGATCTTTGCCTGATTATTTGCAAGTTTTATATCACAAGAAAATGTACTGAATTTTTGAGGAACTTTGATTTTTTGAAATTTTTCTTTGTATTGAATAAAAAATGACCTTGATAATTTCTCTTCAGCAGTTCTGTTCTGGCCCCTGGAGCTGTATACCTAATCCCTTTGATCTAACAGCCACTCAGAGCTTTGGAGACAATGAATATACTCTCCCTGCCCATATCACCCGCCCCCCATCACCACTACTAATATTCCTTTTTCCAGGCTGAACATCTAGAATTCCTTCAGTTTCCCCTCCTAAGGCATAGTTTTCAGAACTTTAACCACTAGAACAAATTCCTGGCAACTCTCTACTTTATGATTCTTCAATATAATACTCAGAATAGAATATGTGCTCCAGATATGGCCTGACCATATACAGTTGAATAGGATGCTTAGTCTTGTTCTGTATTTTCATGAAAGTAAGATTGCTACTCCACAAAGGTATTTTAATGAAGACAAGGCTCCCTCTCTCTGAACACACATAGTCACTTAGCTACATGCAGCACCTTAATGTCTCTTAAGAGGAGCTCAGGAGTTAAAATCAGAAGACCTGATCTTGAGTTCAGTCAGCAATTTACTAGATGTGTGACTTTGGGTAAGTTGTTTATACTGCCTGTATCACAATTCATTTATTTATTAAAAAATGATAATATAGAAATCTGGCATTATTTGGTAGGTATTGACTGGAATAAGTATGTGTAAATGATTTGTAGTCTGTGAAAATCTATACCAACATGAGGCCCTTTTATTATTAATATCAACCTAAGAACAGGACTTGATGCTTATTTCCATTAAACTTTATCCTCCTGGTTTCGGCCCACCATCACAGCTCATGGAGAACTTGCTTTAAAATGTTACTCATTCTGGTTTAGTAATTCAGTAAACATTTGGTACGCATTTATTCTGTGAGAGACATAGCATTATCGGTTCTCCTCAATGCCTTACAAAGTCTATCAAACTTTAAAAGTCCCTGGGTCATCCATCAACTGCCCACGGGCACATCAGAGTCTTTTAATCAAAAGGAGTGATTTGATTCAAGACTTAAGATGCTGTTCTTTGTCCCTGCTGATCCAGAACCCTGGATCAGGCTGCCCAGAGCAGCAGCAGCAGCAGTAGTAGCAACAGGTAAACCCAACTCCACTTTAGGGGCTGGTACAAGGAGGCCACCTGTACAGTTTTCTGCACCATTCCAAAGCTCCAGTCAGAGTGAGCCAAACACCTGGCAGCAAGAAGAATCTTTTTAATTAGCGAAGATAGTGGATCTAGAGACTCTGGAATTCAGATTTGTGGGGCAGTAGGAAGTTAGGGGTCAGGAACTTAATCATGGAAAGGGTTCCACTCCTTTGCAAGGCCTCTAGTCACACCAGAGGAAAAAGTTGCAACATTTGGACTTATCATGCCAGTCTGCAATATACCCCCACTGACATAAAGCCAAGAGAGAAGCACAGTTTTCATTCTCTTTTCTTTTACTTCATTATTTTTTTCAGTCTCATACAATAATATCTATATAAAGTATATAGATTTTATCTATATATCTTTATCAAAGTATATATCTTTATCAAAATTCACTGTCAATGACATGGCAGAGAATGGTAAGGTATTTTTCAGATATGATGTGGCAAAGATATATTACTGATTTCTCCTTTTCTGTAGCTCATATATACATGGAGGGACCTTAAGGATCAGCTAGTATTACACACTCATTTTACAGGAGAGAATTGAGCTGCAGTGGGTTACTTAAGAATCACAGCAAATTAGCAGCAGCACAGACTGCAATTTCCTATCCAGTGAATTTCCTCTATGCCCTACTGGTTAAGCAGTTAAGCAGCTGAGAAGGTCACAGATATACACACACACACACACACACACAATTACACCTCATGCATACACACATGAAGTTGGAGTGTGAGAGGAACTGGGACCAACATCACTTCTAATCTGATTCACAACAGTTTCTCTTCGTAAATGGGAACT
Organism: Diceros bicornis minor; assembly: GCF_020826845.1. Lineage (NCBI taxonomy): Eukaryota > Metazoa > Chordata > Mammalia > Perissodactyla > Rhinocerotidae > Diceros > Diceros bicornis. The sequence continues at coordinate 49,716,413 of NC_080762.1, read as the reverse complement.
GGATGGACCAGTTTTGTATTTCTGTATTTTTTTTTAAGAGCTGCAATGACCTGACTGAAATTATTTAATGGATACAACTGTCGTTATGCAGACACAGTCTTAGTTTCATGTAGTGTCCTAAAACTCCGTCAACATCTACAGAACTATGGGATCTTACACGACTCTCTTCTAAATGTAGGGTTGAAAATAGAATTAACAAAGAAGAATGGGAGCCAATCATGGAAGACTTTCCAGAAGCGGTAGATCTTTAAGGAGGTAAGAATAATGCATTGCTGTAGAGAAAGGAGGATAATATATGAAGTAAATAGCATCTAAAAATATAGAAGTGGAAACAATCAAGTGGTATGAAGGAGATGGCAGGCAAATAGCCGTGCCTGAAGTAGGGGGCAGATGTATGGAAAACTAGTGGAATGGGGTATGAAAAGGTGGTCATTGGTACAATCTTTTGATACTATCTGGATATGCTAATGTGAACAAGCCACCTCTATGCTTCTTGCACAGGGCAGTAGTTCCAGGGAGAAAACAATTTGGGACACTTTATATTTGTAGTATCTGTGGGGCAGGTTTCAAAGTTAAATGCCAAACCCCCAAACCAAAGTTAAATGCCACCTCCCAAACATGGTTAGGAATAATTAACACCAGCTCTGTTGTACAAAATGAGAGAGCAGGAGAGCTCACAATTCACTGAGTTTTTCATCTAAATCACTCTGTAAAAATGAAAGCAAGTATTTAATTTGAATTATCCTGTCAGGAACTATATATGCAGTGTATTTATTAGCATTTCACGGTTTACCAAGCACATTCACAGATAGTGTTATATTTGGCTCTCTCATCAACCCTCTGAGTTAGGCTATTATTACTCACATCTTACAGATGAACAAAGCTGAGCCTTGAGAAGTTCACTGAATTGCTTGAGGTCACTCAGCACATAGGTGTCAGTGCTGGAGCTCAGACCAAGGTTCTGAATCCAAGTTAAGTTTTCTTTCAACTGAACCATTACAGGGAATAATGATGGGCACCTTCTTGGGTTGACTACCTGTGGAACAAAGCCTTCCTGGCAGAAGATATTTCTGTTTAGGTGATAGAGACATTCCCTAGCCCTGTAAAGAGTTAAATATTAGACCAGAGCTGCCTTCTCTGAAGGAGACTTTTTTGGGGGGGAGGAGGGGGTGTGTGAGGAAGATTAGCCCTGAGCTAACATCCGTTGCCAATCCTCCTCTTTTTGCTGAGGAGGATTGGCCCTGAACTAACATCTGTGCCCATCTTCCTCCAGTTTATATGTGGATCGCTGCCACAGCATGGCTTGATAAGCGGTGGGTAGGTCCATGCCCAGGATCCGAAACTGCGAACCCCAGGCTGCCAAAGTGGAGTGCAGGAACTTAACCACTATGCCACGGAGCTGACCCCTGAAGGACACTTGTTAATCTGACTGCTCACATGGGAAAGTCTGCCATAAACATCAGGACAATAATCAAATGATTGCAAAGTTTATGTATATAGAAATTTGGAGTTTTTATGATCCTCTAAGTGGATTGAAAATGGAAACTTGAAGCATTGGTTTGATATGACATACAGAGATTTTGACCTTTACATTTTCTGGGGAAGATAAGTTATGGAGGCAACAACATGTTTGGATTTACTTTTTAATTGGCTTTTCTAGAATAATTAATCCTACCTTTGCATTAAATCTTCGGATTGCTCTGTTGCCTATAGTTTTATCGTTTTACATTTTCTGAGGCAGAGACGTTATTGAAATATCCACTGTTGCTTTATATTTTAGTGCTTTAGTTTCGGTTTCATTTCTAGTAAATCAGTACTATTTTTAAGGATATACTAGGGCCATTTTCTCCACTACTCTGTCAATGCAATTTCCTTTTTGTTTTTACTTTATTTATGTGAGAATCTTTTTGCTTGGTTTACTCAGACCACATTCTTATTTATTTTTTGCTTTCTGACAGTTTTTGTTTCTTGCCCAGTGACTATTGCTTTCAGAATTCACTAATGTCAGTTTTAAATCGATTTTTAAAAAGAAATTCAAGTATTTGTTTAACCTGCTACTATTTCATTAAATGAGGCATGTCCTGTCACTTATATAACCAGCTCAGTTACCGAGGCTGCTTTCTCAGTCTCTCCAAAGCAGGTGTTTGCCCAGCACTTCATTTTTCCTCAAAGAGTCAAAGGTTACCAGACAGAAACCTCATCAGGAAAAGAAAATGGTCATTATATGACTCTTTTTAAAGCAACAATAAATTACATTACTGGCAGTGTAAGAAAAGTCTGTTGATGATGATGTTAAAAAAGTTGGAATATTGCCATTTTGATCGACACTACTACTAGACAGGCATAAGTAGTATTTACTCAGTCCCCGAAACTTCGATTCTCAGGTTAAATCTAAAAATAAAAACCCAAAAGGTCTGTCAATTTTTATTTTTTTAATTCTCAGGCTGGTATTTAAAAAACATTGAAAGATAAAATTGGCTGTTTGACAGTAGCACTTTAGTTCTAAATTATACAGTTCCACTTAGAGAAAGATGATACTCTGAGGACAAAACTTTGACACAGAGCTTTGTGATTTAAGGTCTATAATATCCTGCATTTGTAGAGCATATTTTAGTTTACAGATATTGCTTTGATATTGGTAGCAACCTTAAGAGGTTTGCAGAGAGCGTACACTATTAATCCTAGTTTAAAGCTGAGAGAAGCGAAGGTTATAGGGTCTGAACAGCTCTCCGAAGGACAGACAGCTAATTAGGGGAAGATCCGGGTCTCTGCATTCCTAGTCCATGTTATTTCTACCATTTGGGTTGAACCATTTTTAACTTGCTGATACTAGTACATTTTTTGACTGGTCAAAAGGGCAAATTTATATGGTGTCTCAAATGTGATTCCTAGAGTGAACATTAGTTGTAGTTGGTTTTTTATTGGAGTGGAGCAGGGGAGAAGTGGAGTAGAGGAAATCGGTTTGAAATTTATATAGTTTCCAGTTAGTCTGAAAATATTTGGCAATCACATGACTTAATTTAATGTGCCTTTTCCTCCTACAAAGCAAGTGTTCAATTAATTAATTGTGATAATTATTAAAACTGAGAAGTAAATATTTTCATAAGTAAGGTCTGCATGCTAACAGTTGTGTGCTGAGATTAGCTACACAATAATAGAGAGTAAAGTGTTTTAAACAAGGTTCAACCTTAAGAAGATTTGACAACAACTTTCTGTCAAAGAAGATTTGACAACAACTAAATCTGACCATGCTCAGGTATCCATTTTTCAGAGTATCAATAGGTCTATACCACTCCAGAAAATGTCAGAGAAACAATTCAATCATCACTTCTAGATAGAGTCAATCTGAAATGTGATTATAAGGAAGTAAAAGCATCTGTTTTGAGGTCAGACTTCTTCAAAGCAGTTCATGCTATGCTAGAAAATTCCAAAACTTATAAACCTATGGGGTTTAAAAAATGGGGATGAGGAAGATACGTCATTGCCCTGTGTTATCAAATGAAATATTTAATCCAAATACCCACTTTACACTCCGATCTTCCTGAAGATAGTTTATTTCTTTTTCTATCTGAGATTCTACATTCTGCTGGACTCTATCTCTGATTTATTTTAAAAGAAATTTCAGTAGTAATCAGAATGGTAAGTCAATAACTCAAACTTAATAGAACTGAGAAGGAGAATGTAGAACGAGTTCTAGCCTAGGAAATTGTCCCCATTCAGTCAGGAAATAGAGAACTCTTGATATAAAGGGGAATGCTTGCTCCCAATCAGGTGAGAGAGACTTTGTTGCTCTGTTGCTTGAGACTCTCCCAGCACAGTGCTTTTCTGCTAGCCCAGCTGCCGTCTCTGACTTCAGAGAGCAGCTTTAATAAAACGCTCTGGCCTGCGTGGAGGAGCAGGGAAGCAATTCCTCTTTAATCAATTATTTAGTGTGCCATGCTCCCAGGCCAGTGGGATCCATGTACTCTCCACTCTCTTTTTTTTTTTTTTTTTTTTTTGTGAGGAGATCAGCCCTGTGCTAACATCCGCCAATTCTCCTCTTTTTTTTTTTTTTTGCTGAGGAAGACGGCCCTGGGCTAACATCTATGCCCATCTTCCTCCACTTTATATGGGACGCCGCCACAGCATGGCTTGCCAAGCAGTGCGTCGGTGCGCGCCCGGGATCCAAACCAGCGAACCCCGGGCCGCCGCAGCGGAGCGCGCGCACTTAACCACTTGCGCCACCGGGCCGGCCCCTACTCTCCACTCTCTTAATGCCAGAAAGATGTCTTTATTCGTAAACAACATGTTCCAGGAAGCTCCATACACCTGCCATCAATAAAGCACTGCTTAGTACCTCAGAAGCTGGTGACTCAATGGTGTTTATTCTTTTTCTTTCATTGCCATTTATGAAGGACCATTGTACAAAGAAAATTAAAGCCTAAAAAGCAAGACAGTTCAGCCAATACTGCATTGATGAAAACTGTACTACTAATTCCCATTTGCCTCACAATTCAACCAAGATTCTTACCTATTTTGTCTCCATGGAAACTGATTTGGTTATGAGGGACAAATTGTGCCTCATGGTCGGAGCAGGCAGAACAGCATTAATGGTTAAAAGCAAGGGCTTTGGAGTAGACTGCCTGGGTTTGGATCCTAACTCCACAACCTACTAGCTGTGTGACCCTCAGCAAATTCCTTAACATCCGTGCCTCAAATACCCCATCTGCAAACAGAAATGATAATACAATCATGTGCCCCTTAACAACAGGGATATATTCTGAGAAATGTCTCATTAGGTGATTTCATTGTTGTGCAAACATTATAGAATGTACTTACACAAACCTAGATGGTATCACCTACTATACACCTGGGCTGTATGGTACTAATCTTATGGGACCACTGTCGTATACGTGGTCCATCACTCACCGAAACATCATTATGTGGTGCCTGACTGTAATATATACTTAATAGGGATTGTATGAGGATTATATGGATTGATATATGTTAAACTCTTGAAATAGTGTATAGCACATGGAAAATGCTCAACATGCACCTATCACTATCATCAGTTCAGGTACCCAACCATCCCAGTGATAATGTATTCTTCTTCAGAGAGGCAACACCTCTGTCTAACTGTACTGACTCTCGTGGATGATGGCCACAGACGTTATAAATCAAAGGTCACCTAAGCTCCTCATTCAGAGTGTAGGCAGCACAATATATTGAAAGAGCTCTATTCTGGAAGTGAGAAGACCTAGATTTTAGTCTGTGTTTGCTCTCAGCTTGGTAAGAACTTGGGCAGGTTCCTTTACTTTTCTGTCCCGGCTTTTTGAATTATAAAACTAAAGGAATTTTCCCAAGGCCAATCCAGACTTACTATGCTACAACTACTTGACTTTTGAGGGGTAAAGGGAAAACCTGAATGGTTGGGTAAATTGGAAACAATTTATTCTGTGAACATTTATGTGCCACATACAGTTGTGGGTCCTGGCTAGGGATATGGATTGAACAGGACAGACAAGACTGGTGCCCTCATGGAATTTACATTCTAGAGAAGCGAATCCATCAATCAATAATAGAATAAGAGATAAACAAGAAAATTCCAAGCCAATCAGTGCTATAAAGAAGTTAACACAGGGTGAAGGGATATGGAGGGAGGGTTATTTTAGTTTGGGTTGTCAGGAAAGTTGTCTTCAAGATGTCATTTCAGTTGAGAGCTGAAGGGCATGAAAAAGTCAGCCATGTGAAGACTAGAGGAAGAGCATTCCAAGCCAAGGGAACGATGGTTCAAGTCCTAAGGCAGGAACTAGTTTGGAATATTTGGGAAAAAGAGGAAGACAAAGAACATGGGACAGAGTGGAAGGAGATGGGGCGCAAGAGGTAGGGCAGACTCCTATAATCTTCATAGCCATGGTGAGGAGTTAAGGTTTTATTCTAAATGTGTTGGGAGCCATTGAGCAGTTTTAAACAGGGAGCATTGGTGACTTATTGTGATCTGTGGTTTATAGTGCATATTTTAAAATAAGGACTGGTGCTAGAAACCACATTGAAGGAGGCAATCATAATTTCCTGACCAAAGGCATGAGCTAGTTACTTATTAATTCAATGGCTCTGAGTCCTTGTCTCAATTTAGCTCTTAATTGAGAAGGCATTTGGGCAAGTCATATAATTCATAATTGCCTCCGTTAGTATCAGAAAAATAAGAATCAAAGTATTTTCCCACCCTGAGTTTGGAAGTATGACAAGAAGAACTGAAATTACAGTTGTGAAAACCCTTTGGGTTGCTTTAAGGATAATGTGTCTTACACATTTCCTATTCAGTGTTTGAAAATGTTTCCTATGGGAAACATTTCTATGGGAAATGGGTAGAAAAAAAGGACAGGAGGGGACAGCGTGGACATCTGCAGTAGCAGGTCATTAAAAATATGGACTCAGAAGCCGAAATACCTAGTCGGTATCTCTGCAATCCTGAGGAATTTACTTACCCCATCTGTAAGATGAGAATAACAATAGTGATAATGGTACCTAACTCACAGAGTTATGGTGGCTATTAAGTTAAATAATGCCCATATAAAGTGCTTAGAACAGTACTTTGTACCTATTAAATACCCAATTAATAACCACTACTCCCTGTGGGTTCTCCAACTCGCCCATTCCGTTCCCATTTCGGAGGAGTCCCGTAGTGCTGTGTTTACAGACGCCCTGCCATCCACTGTGGAAGCTGGGGACGCTGTTTGCTCTCTTTCTCTCCTCTCTAGCAGCCAAGTGCATGTGGCCTCGTCTGAACCAGTTGGAGTTAATATGGTTCAAATATGATGGCATTACTAGATTTTATTCATGTTCAGGCTGTTGTTGCTAAATGAGAGAGTTTGTGCTCTCCTGCATCGCCATCATTCCTGCTTCCTCCAAGTGCTTGGTACCTCCTGTATTTTCCAAGTTCAGTCCTACAGCCTCCCATTGATACTGTGAACCCCTAATATCCCACCAGTTATTCCCCTTGGCTTTCGAGAGCCAGCATCAGTTTTATTTAATTGTAAACAAACCATTCCTAATGAATACAGGCTAGAACCTTCCCTCTGGCTCCCCCTCCAGTGCCTTCCTCTCCTTCCCTGGATTACATCTTCTAACATGGTTGAGCTGATGGATGACAGCTAATGATACTACCAGAACTGCCCAGAATGCTGTACTGTAGAAACTCTTCCTTTAACCAAGGATATTTTCATGAAATCACTCCTCCTTCAAGAAGCAGAAAGACAGATTCCCTCCCACCTTCATATTCCCCCACACATTGTTAGGACAGCAAGGGGAGCACTGACCACACTTTGTTTTGCATCAGAATTATTTGACTATATATCTGTTTCTCCTCTGGATTGATAACATCTGGAAAGCAGGAATTACACATTACCCCCTTTAAATTAATATATAATATATATTAAATTCATTAATGTAATCTCCTTTAAGAATTAAAACATTGTAGATAATAGCTAAAGCTCCCTTTGATAATTATCTTTACTCCTGGTCCCCTTCACTCCCTGAAGCTAACCAGAGTCATCAGATTGGTGTAGGGCCATCAGGGGTGGCTGTCAGACTGTCACCAAATAACTCATCTCCAGTGTGAATAGCACTCCTGCCACTGTACAGTTGGAGGACCTACTTAGGAGGGTATATTTCCAAGACTGTTTGCTATGCATCTGATGATTATGGAGAAAATATATAGTATCATGTGTGTTTGCATAGAGTACCATATTGGATGTATCACTTTGTATAGTTAGTTTTTCTCTAACATCGTGTCTTGGAGACCTTTCCACATACAAGTCTACCTCACTCTTTACAAATGATGGGTGATTTTCCATTGTATGGCTATCTCATAGTTTATTTTGCCAGTCTCTTATTGATAGGCACACGGGTCATTTCTGAATTTTCACTGTTATAAACAATACTTCAATCAACATTTTGGTACCTGCCCCTTGGGGTTTAAGTATACTTTCTAAACTGGATAAGAATTGTGGCTTTCTCATTCATGTTGTGTCCCCCTCACATTGTCTAGCACAAAATCTGGCTTGTAGTAAACCCTTAGTAGATCTTTTTTAGACTGACTTGAATGATCACAGGTCACGCCACCCCTTCTAGATCCTGTTCCCCAAATAGGAACTCAGTGCAGAGACAAAATGAGATGAGACTTGTACCACCTGTGCTGAGAACAGAGGCACCTCTTCAGTTCTAGAGAAGTCTGGGAAGTATTTCCACTACAGGACACAATAAGGTCCAATATTAATCATCTTTTTTAAAGGACCCTATTGAAACAGGTATGAAACAAAGTTTAAATTAGCCTCAAAGAGGTATGACTTCCATAGAAGCAATTAGAGCCATTTCTTTTTACAGCAACCAAACTTATCAACATCTGTTTTTCTGCAGCCCAAATGCCTACTATTTGCAGATGAGAAAATTATCGTTGTCTCCATCATGAATACTAAATAATATTTATGTAATGCCCATCTACTCCACAACTTCCAAATGCTTCATGTGGCTTCATTCACTCACAGCAGAGGCACGTTAATAGCAAATGCTGAATGGTGAATTATTTCTCACGGGAAAGACAGTTAATTTCACAGACCCCCATGTGTCATGATTCAATGCCTCACCCTGTATGAGGAAGCTGACCTGTGGAGAGGAAACCACAAAAAAGACAAATCAATGCAGAGCTCTGTGATCCAAAGCTAAGGTCATTTTTAATGGAATAAAAAGGCACTCCAGGGCTTTAGTTATTATACCACAATCACATGCCACTGTGGCCTCAACTGTAATTAGAGCGCAATAATACACATCCTCCAATGTTTTCTTTAAGTGGCACTGAAAGCTGAGGGCGGGATGGAAGAGGACTATTTGTCAAGTAAGTACTAAGATTTAAAAAAAAATGTAAAATACAACATTGATGAAAAAAATCCATTTTAGTTTTTCCATTACAGTTTCTAATTTTACTTTGCTTGTCCCTGTTCTGCTAGTCACCAGATACAAAGCATCCTTCCCCTAAATAACACTGGTATTAATGAGCTTATTTCTGCGGGGTTTCAGACAGTTAGCAATCATGAGGCCATTCCTATTTTAGATGTTATATAGTTACACTGTGAGCTCCTTGATGGTAGGGATCATATCATGCATTACTTGGGAGGAGCAGCAGGGGTGATGTGGCTGGGAACTGGGTCCTTTCTGGGGTCATATGAGAGCAATGTATGCAAAAAGTTCTCCTAACACTTCAGATCCTGGTGGTTTTCTAGTTATGCTACTATGTGCATCCTTCATTAAACATCTTTTCTTGAAGTGACTTGGGTCAGTTTGTTTTCCTTGTATCCCAAAGTCCACCAACTTGAAAAGTAGTGAAGTGTCAAGATTTATTATAACCTATCGTGAAGAATAAGCCAGTACATTCCTTGGACTGTAAGCTCCTCTTCATTAATACAGCTTCTGTCTGTTAGCATGGAGCCGTGTTTTCGTCTTTCATTCCAAGTTGTTTCTGTTCATATTTCTTAAGCTAAAAGTAATTGAAGCTAGAAGGCAGAAGAGCATCCACAGAAAGAAACTTCTCATAAGTAATCTTGCTCCACGCGGCGTCTGTCTAATAAGCAAGGCTACATATGTGACTGTCTGAAATGTTCCTGTTAAACCAGACTATGGAGTTCTCAGAAATCACATACTCTGTTTCTTCACAGGGAATTATAATTCTGCTCAGGTGGTGAGGAATAGATTAACTGAAGCATTTTGAGAATATGTTATTCCCAGTTCTTTCTAAGTTATAATTGTTTCTTGAAGGAAGAGAAGATGGAAAAAAGGCTGGACATAATTCAGGTGAAAGGGGACTAGAGAGGAGAGGATGTGAAAAAGATCACAATTGAGAGAGAGAAAAAAGTGTGTGGAAACAGATATGAGCTAAATGTTCCTTCTTTGGGGGAAAATAAGGAAATGGGAAAAACAAAAAAACAGAAAAATTTTCACCAAGTTTAAGGGAAATGGTATTTTAATTTTTATTTCTCTTTGCATAATACTATAGTCGGAAAGAATTCAATTAGTGGCTCTAATTTTTTTCATTAAAAATGTAAATTACTAAATCATAAATAAAATACTTTGTACAGTACTATGGCAATAAATTTGACAATCTTAAGGAAAATGGATTATTTTCTAAGAAAATATGTATAAACAAAATAGCAAAGTGGGCTAAAGAAGAGATTGGAAGTTCCGGGAAACAATTATATAGAACATAAAGAGAAGTATCAAAGAAATACTCTCCCCCTGTCCTAGGTACCTGACCAACTGGATGTGTGCATAGATTTTCCTTCCAAATATTCCCTGAACAAATAATTTTCATGCTATTTAAATGGTTTCAGAGGATAGAGAATGAAGGAAAGCTTTATAGCTCATTTACATAAAATTAGCAAAACCCCACTGCAGCACAATCTCACATATGAATTAATGCCAAAATAATAAAAATATTAGTACAACGTATCAAAATAATAATATTCCACTATGCATTCATTCTCTAAATGCAGGGATGGTTTAATATTAGAACATTTGTTAATATAAATATGATTAATGTAGAATATAATTATATTAATTCTGTTACTTAACATTGTTCTAGATATGATTGCCAACGCATTCAGAGGAGAACATGAAATAGGTATAAATATTGGCAAAGTGAATATAAAATTATCAGTATTTGTATATGGAATGATTATTTTACCTTCCTAGAAAACCCACATGAAGTGACTTTAAAAAACAAATTAGAACTAATAAGAAAATTCAGTAAAGTTATTTGTTACAAATTTAATAAATTTTCCCATATTCCAGTGATAACTAGATAGAAAACATAACACAAAAAATGATCAGTTCATAATAACACCCCCAAATAAAATAATCCAGGTGTGAATTTAGCAAGTAATACGCAATACTTCTTTACTGAGAGACTGCATGGAAATTTTCCGTTTTGAAAAGTTAATCATTTCCAAATAAATCTAAACATTTTGCTAATTATAATAAAAGTCCCTATATCCCAATGTGACTTTTTGATACTTGATCAAGTAGTGATGGTGAACTTAACTTATAGATTATAAGATGTATCACAAAGCTTATATTTAATAAAATATAATGATATTTGTGCAGGAATAGAAAAAGAGACCAATAAAAGAGAACAACAAATTCAGAAACACTCAAATAAACCTAAGAATTTGGTATATGATAAAGGTAGCACTTTAAGTCAGTAGGGAAAGACAAAATATTCTGTGAATGGAGTTAGGACCACTGGCTAAACTTAGAAAAGAGTAAGGCTAGTTCTTTACCTCACCTATTTTCTCTCTTTGAAATAAATTCCAGAATTCAGAATGATGTGTGTTTTTTAAAAAGAAAGAAAACATAAAATTACTACACAAAAACACTGATAAATCATCATATAATCTTCACATGGGAAAAGTCTTTCTTAGCATAATATTCAGTGCAAAAACTATCAAGAGAAAGAGGTGTGAGAGTTGCCTATATGATAGTTTGAAATGTATGTATATATGTCAAAGAGCATTTCTAAAAAGGTTAAAAGGCAAACCACAAACTTTGAGAATATTTGCAACATACATGGCAATATTACTTTCCTTTATATGTATTAATACACACACACAAATATTTCAAACCAGTTAGAAAAAATAAAAAAATCCTTGTACAGAAATGGGCAAAATATACATAGAAAATTCACAAAGAAATGCAAATATTCAATAGAAATACTCTCTTTGTAAGTAATCAAAGTACAAGTTAAAGCAAGATACCAATTTTGGACTTTCAGTTGGGCAACAATTAGAAAGGATAATACTTGTGTTATTTGCAAGATTGGAAAATGGGCCTGCTCGCATAATTCTGGTGAGAATGATTGGAAATTAGCATGACTTTTCTTGAGAACAAAATATATATTAAAAGCATTTAAAAACTGCTTATACCCTTGGCACAGCAATTCTAATTCTTATCTCAAATAAGTAATTGGGAAAATTCACAATAATGCTTATACAAGGATGTTTATAGTGGTTAATAACTGTAAATTTATTAAAATCCCACCTCTAAACGTGCACTTACCATTTGACCCAGCAATCACATTCCTGGGTGTGTTTGTCCCAGAGAAATAAAAATTACACTCACACACAAAAACCTGTATACATTCATAGCAGCTTTACTTGTAATAGCCAAGTAGTGGAAACACCCTAGATTCCTTTCAACTGGTTAATAGATGAAAAATCTGTGGCACATCCATTCAATAGAATACTATTCTGCACTAAAAGGAATGAACTGTTGATACATGCAACAACTTAGATGGATCTTAAGGATATTATGCTGAATTTAAAAAGCCAGTCACAAAAGGTTGCATATTGTTTGATTCTATTTATATAACATTCTTGAAAATGGAGAGATGGAGAGCAGATCAGTGATTTCCAGGGGTTAGAATTGGAGGGAAGAGTGTACTGTGAAGGGTAACACAAGGGCTTTTCTTTGTGGTGGTAGAACAGGTCTGTGTCCTGACTGTGGTGATGGTTACACAAATCTATACATGTGATAAAATTCCATAGAACTACAGACAGATGCAGACACATACACAAACATACTCACACAAATGAGTACATGTAAAACCTGGTGAAATCCTAATAAGGTCTGCGGTTTAGTTAACAGTATTGTACAAATGTTGATTTCCTGGTTTTGATAATAACATACTGTGATTATGTAAGGTTATCGTTGGGGAAAACTGCATGAAAGGTACAGGAGAACTCTGTACTATTTTTGCACTTCTTGTGAGTTTAAATTACCGTAAAATAAAAAGGAAAAAGAAAAATACTACCACACCTTCCAGACCGTTATCAAATGGTCTCACTTGAATCTTTTCCTGTCACTTGTCACATTTTCCCATTCCAGTTTCTGATTTGATCTCTCTCTCCTTTGAAGCACTTCATTCCTCTTGTAAGATGCTTATAATATTCAGCTTTGTAGTTAGTATGCTTTTGTCTTATTACCCTACTAGATTTTAAAGTTTTTGAGAACAGAGACTATACCATTTGCGTCTTAGTATCTCTGCATATTTGCCATTTACGTTGAATATGAAAAACACTTATCTCCAAAATACTCTACATTCAATAATGTTTGTTCAATTAATTTCATTTAATTAAAATTTACCCTAGTTGTAGAAGAGTAAAAGGGGCTGAAATACTTGCTCCGCTCCTTCCACTTAAGTGAATGTCCCTAACTACGCTGAGTATATAAAATAAAGATAAAAGTATTGAAATATACATAAAACATTTAGCACATTATAAACTTCTCAATAATAGTATTTACTGGATTAAATTAAAACTAAGATTCACTTTTTGTTTGGAAGAAGAAGTAAGATTTTCTATGTTAAGTCCCTGTAAAATCTCTCTGGATTCTTAAACTATTGATAATATGAAGAGATTTGTTATATAAATTGAATTTTGGTGATGAATATTGGTGTATTTTTGCTATAGCAGCTCCATAAATCAAAGAAGAAAATCAAAGTACCAAGTTTCTAAGTGCTGTGCTATGTTTGTATTGATTTTTTGAGGCAAAAGATACAGAATGATCCTGTTTGAAACTTTCCATTGAATACAGCCTGTTTAAGCGTTTCTTTGGAGGAAGTCAAGGAAGTAAAACTTTCCCAGTGCTTCCCAAACCTGGTAGTGTATTGGGATGGATTCATGCTGCCATTTTCTCCCATCCTTGGGTTAAGAAATTGTCCCTCATACTTAGATATTTTGATGAATTGTATAAATTCGTATTAGTAGCATTTCATACAACTGCACAGGATTTGATCCTCATTATATTCAACATTCTATGACAAGTGAATGGCAAAGAGTCATTTTATTGTGCTCCCTTCTTAGAGTGTATGTGGATAAAACTGAGTTACTGTTTGTAAGTTATTGTCAGGGCCAAATTCAGCTGCACTTTAAAGACCCATGCTATAAAGAGTAAAAGGTTCTGCTACAGCCTAGCTTCTTTTCATGCTGCATGCTGAGTTCCCTTTAGGTAAAATAACAGAATGAAGGATGGACATAAAAATCTGGGTTCTTCCATTTGTCATCCTGGTAGTCTTGACTTGTTCTCTGATTCTGCTTTCCCTTGGATATCAGAAACAGAAAGTTGTGGAAATGACAGCTTGAGGTCAGTTTCTGTGACTTCGCCTCATTTTGCTAACTGATATAGAATGCCATTTGGCTATGGCAGTGCGGAGTGTGTGCCTAGATAGGAAACCAAAAATCCTACGCTATGCGTCTTGTTAATATCAACTATGGAGCAAAATGAGGACAATTGATTGTTGATTAGATGACGTGATTTTAATCAGATGTGGGATGCTCAGTGCAAGTTTACTTTTCCATTATCCCATCACTGAGAGGGCAGGCTGATTGTTCATTCATTCAAGATACTTGCCTAATATCCCTGAAGAATTGATATCAAGCTCTGTGTGCAGTAGTATTTCTCACAACTTTTTTGATGTAATAGTGAAATAGTAGGGGGAAAAAACACTGAAAACAAGATGTGTACTGGATATTTCCCAGTCCAGATATACGCTCCACCCAACCGTCTTCCCAGCTTGGCAGCTGCCCTCCATAGACTATAAATCAACAGATTTCCTTGCCATCTGATTCCCGGTTGTGTTTGGCCAATGGTAAGCAGCGTCGGGAGGTTGGAAGGCAGGAACAGAAAGAAATTGGAGTATTTATTGCCCTAGCTCCCTCTCTGCCAGACTTGGGTTGGCAATGGCTGTGTTCCCTACCAAAGCTCCTACTTGGAGATCCTCTCTGATTGCTACAGCTCTCTCCAGATTCTTGTAACCATTCTTCCCCTTCCCTCTTCAGGCTGGGGTGATAACAGCCCCCAGGTACTTTACCATCCCTTATTAGTGTTCCTGACCCTGCCTGCACGCTTGTAAATCATCCGTTTATTAACTCTTATTGGTTGTGTCAGTAGGGTGGGTCACTTGTTTTTTACCAGGACTCTGACTGATACAATATGGGAATGATTGTAAATATTTTAAAATAGCTACATGATGGGTATTATGTAATCATTAAACATCATTTTTACAAATAATATTAATGTCATGAGAAAACGCTCAGAATGGGGACAAAAAGTTATAACATGGTAACAAGAGTATGACCTCAATTTTGAAAAGAAAAAGTGTGGGGGGTGTTTGTGTATACGCAAAAATTTAAAAAAAAAGATTGGAAGGAAATATACTGAACTATTAATTAAGGAGTTGTTTGATGGATTTTAGAAATGTTTCTAAGGTTTTCTTATTTATACTTTTCTTTGTTTTCCAAATTACCTATTATCAGCTCATATTATTTTATAGTCAAATTTAAAAATAAGCTCTTATTTACATAAATATATGTCTGTCTATATATATGTGTATTTTTTTCTATATCTAACACTAGAATTTTAGGTAAACGATAGGCCATACCATTTTCTTTAAAGTAAACTTTGCCTAAGAAAATTATTTTTATTGTCATATAATGCCATATGGTTTCTAAGCACAAAACTATCAGAGGAAGCTGAATGAAAAAGATCATTTGTATTTAGTGAAAATTTTACAGAAAAAAGAGATTATATAGAATTCTATAAAATTGGAATCTTTCAAGACTTTAGATAGAAGGCAATCCTTATCAAAATAGAGTAATAATTATTAAAGTAATAACAATGATTGCTACTATTTCTATAGTACTTTTCATTTTTAAATCCCTCATACATACAATAGTCCATTTTCTTTTCCTAATAGCCCAAGAAGTGCTTTGTGTCCCCCAGTAAAATTTTAGCACCATGCAACACTCTGAATGATTGTCATTTAAAACTCTGGAATCCACTTGACCATGTCAGTTTTCAGGGCTGACTAAATGTTATTAGTAAGGTTACAGGCTATGGGTAACTGAATATTGTTCAGAAAAACTTTGAATATATAGAGGAGCATTGTGATAGCAGTATTTCAACTGTTTCATAGTCTAATCCATTTTCGGTAAGAAAAGAGATTTCATTCATTGTTATACATTAAAATAATTAGGAATACATAGTGATTGGAAAAGAAATCAGAAAATGAGAGAATAAAAGGTAAAGCAAGAGCTAGTCACCATGACCTAATTAATATGATGCTGATTCCTGGGATTTACCTATTATATGATCGCTGATCTAAATGCCAACAAGTAGAGCAGATTTTTCCCAGGTTTTGTTTTATTTTGATTTTTAATCTGAAGTTTTATTTCAAGATAAGTGTATTGTAAGGTATAATGAAATAGAATACTCTGCCCAGGGCAGCTGATAAGGGCAATTTAGGAACAGAATACCTGACAGTTTCTCCAGCTCAGTTAGTCTCATGCACTGCTCGATATCTACTTAAGTCTTTAAATTTTGTTTCAATAAAATAGATATTCATTATAAAAGGTAAAAAATAAAAGTTGGATTAAGTAAAAAGGTAAAAACTTTCCCACTCCTCCACACCAAACCTACTTCTCTGGTGTAATCACTATTAAAAAATAGTTTGACGCATATTGTTCCACATGGTTGTGTGGGCATCTGTGTGTGTGTGTGTGTGTGTGTGTGTGTGTTCCTTTGTTCCTTTTCACACAAATCTATCATACTATTCATACTGTTCTGTAATCCAGATTTTTAAAAAATTTAATAATAAATGATAGATATCATTGCTTATCAGAACATAAGAATCTACTTCATTTTCCCTTCCCTACCAAATTTATCTACCATTTTAAATTACATAAATATACAGAAATACATTCTTGCTGTAAAATCTGTTCCAGTTTTCATTGCCATCTATCCAGGACACATATGAAGGAAGATCATGTGATCAAAGACTCCACCCTATGACCCAAATTTTCCCTCCTTCTTCTACTTCCCTGTGCAGATTTCCTCATGTTGTTGTATATCATGCTCCAGCACAATGGGCAAGTACATATGCATGACATGACTAACCCAGTAGGTTGATGTCTAGGCATAAACAATGTGCCGTTCAGGCTAAATCTCAGCCAGAGTTCCACATTATTTTGTTTGATTGGCACAAATATAAGCATTTTGGGGGCTGCTCCACTTCCTGCCCTTGTCTCTTCATTCATTTTTCTCCTCACAACTGTCTCTCCTCAAGATCACATCTAGGGTGGAGCCAACTCTTCAGTTAGAACCCTCACTGGGGAAAAGGTTATGGGACTCTGCACTTCCCTGCCATTATGCAACTAAAAATAAAGCAAAAATAAACCACTAAATAAATATTATACTTTTTTTCCAGATTTTATAAAGTTTGTAGTACGTGTCTGCTTTTTTAAAATTTGTAATCTATTGTAATTTATCTTTTAATTCTAAAGAAATATCCACTTTTATATCTCATTTTTAATCCATGATTTTGTCTTCTTTTCCTTAAAGAAGGCCCCACAAATTGCATAAGCTTTAGAAAAAACCTAGATATGTCTGTGACTATTATTTTTCTTATACCTATACGTAGTTTATAAATATTTCAGATATATTAAATATTTAATAAAACTAATAAAATTTTTAAAAGAAAAGTGAAGCCTTTTGCCCTAGAACTGCTGATCCTGCTCTGCTGTTCTATTCCGGTTCCAGTTCTAGGGTTATGTTCTCCTCCTTATGACTCAGTTCCTATTTCAATATTTAATTCTAATATCTATGTTTCTCTCATATCTCCTTCTCACTCCTCACCTATCATTCCGCCACACCTGTCAACACAAGATCCTCCTTCATCTTATTGCCTTAAGCCCCAATTGTTATTCCTCTGGAAAAGCATCTTTTGATAAAATTTTACTCCTGCCTGTCCCTGAAACCTTGGCTGGGGCTTGACTTCCCTGACACTTTGTTTACAGCCTGGATCCTTCTGTTGCCTTCTTATAGACACCACACCTCTCACCTTCCGGAGCTGACCTGGATACCAATGATGGGACCTCCCTGATCCCAGCTCTCTGCCGTACTGCCCATTGCTGGGCACTCACCTTACCACTAGTCCCACGCCAGTCCAGTCTCCAAGACTTTTATGTGATCTCCCCTGACCTCGTCTTGGGGAGAATACTAGTCCCTTCCCAGAGACAGTAAGTACACTGGAAAGATCACTTGGCTTTCACCACCTGCCTTATTTTCCATGAATGCTAGTGGTATCATCTGTATTGCTTTCTCAGCCTCTAAACTCAGAGTTCACTTTGATGTGCCTTCTCTTTTGCTTCCTACATCCAGACTAGTCCTGCCAATTCTTCGTTTTTCCTTCCATTCAATTTCATCTCTACTTCTATTGCTTGGTTTCAAACTTTTATTGCCAACAGTATAATGATAATCATTATTTTTATTATAACTTTTTCTGGTCCAGGCACTGTGCTAAGTACTTTGCCTTTGTATTTCACTTAACTGTCACAAAAACATGATGAGAAAGATGCTGTTATTCTTTTTCTTTCTTTTTTTTTTTTTTTTTGTCGGCATGAGAAATTCAGGTTTAGAGATACGAGTAACTGGCCAAAGGTCGTTCAGCTTCTAAATGGCAGAGCCAAAGATCAAATTCATGATATTTAGCAAGAGTATCCTAACTGTAACTCTGTCAGCTGCTCTACTGCTTGCCTTTTCTGCCTAAACTATCACTTCCATAGTTCTACATATTAACTTTTCAATGGCTTTCCAGGGCCTACAGGATAAAGTCCAAACTTTATTACACTAACCCTAGAGCTAAAATCTCTTTGTGTACTCATGCCCTCCTCCTTTATCTAACCTTATTAAATTCCAGTCCATCCTTCAAAGTATTTCTCGGTTCTCACTTTCTCTATGAGGCTGTTCCCAAGCCCCCAACCCAGGGCTGTCTCTTCAGTTCCTTAATAATTGTCATATGCTACTTTATTTATTTATTTCTTCTTGATGTGATCATTCTATTTTCTCCCTAATTAATCCACAGCATCTCTAAAAGCAGGTATAAGGGTCTCACATATCTTTTTACTCTTGACAATACTCACCAAAATGTCTTTCAGATAGTAGGAGTTCAACAATTATATGTTGACTGATTTACTGAATTTCCTGCAGCAGACTGTTGAGTCTTATTTTAGTAATTCACAACAGTGATATATAAATTAATTTGAAGAGTTTTTAAATGTGATGTTCTGGCACCACACCAGACAACCCCTCAGTGGTATCTCTCACTTGTGGCTAATCATGTCCTCTGAGGCCATTCAAAAAAGACAGTTAATTCTAGGGACTGAGTCATAGTATCAGGTGTTCTGGACTTTCCAGAACATCTTTGTCACCATTTCTTCCAAAGCAAATTGAAACTATTGTTGAAGAGGAGAATAAGACTAAAAGAAGAAGAGAAGTGCAATGAACCTGAAAACAACCCAAAAGGCCAATTTTAAGGATGCTGAAACACACCTATTGCTCTGCCTTGAGTAACTTTCAGCCTCGCAAAAGACTTTGGGAAGATTCAGTCACTGGAAAGCAAGACCATGCCAAGGGAAAGGAGACAGCTAAAGTGGCAAGGAGGATGTGTTGTCAGCACCATCTCTTAACTATCACAGACTTACAAGCATGGCAAAGGCAGTCACACCCTTGTTTCAGTGACACCAAGGGTTTGATGAGGATGGGTGGTTGGTCCCGGGAATTTCCATCAGTGAACCTATAGCTACACCGATATAATAAACTTAAGCAATGTGAATATAAGCATCTTTAGAAAACTTTGCATTTTTATTGACCTGAAACATATAGGAAGTAAAACCACTGCTTGCTACACAAATTCAGCTTCCAGATGAGTCCACAATTTACCTTCCAGCCATATTGTTGCCATTGAACCCATTCTATGTAGAATTCTGGAGCTGCCTCCAATGAATGGGCAAATTTGTTACCATTAACATCACTTCTCTTGCAATCTCTCTTGAATAAGTAACATATTCTGCTCCCCATTCATTTTCTAAAAACTGTGTCTTTTTGGAATCACCAAGCTCCTTCCAGACCACTGTTCCACCATCATCATTGAAAATCCTTTTCTATTTAAGCTCATACCATCTAGATTTTCATCTTTTCTCCATCTTCCCTGTCAGCTCCTCCAGGTCACCTCACCACAGTCTCGGAAGACCTGACTCACCATTTTCTCTTCTACTCTGTGCCTTATACAATCTAATCTAAACAGTTGTCCAGCCAACAACCTGGTCTCCTTGATTTCCTTAATTTCAATGACTTTTTATTTTTATATCTTTTAAAAAATATTATGGTCACCTGGAGCTTCTTTACTTTGTAATTCTCACTTCAGAAGTTTCCTTCTCTGCTCATAGCTTTCTATACTGGCTCCCACTCCTATAGTCTATATTGTCTTCATTAGGGTTCTCCAGGGAAACAAAACCAGTAGGATGTGTGGATGGATGGATAGATAGAAATAGATATAGATAGGTAGATTGATTGATTTATTTCAAGGAATTGGCTCATGCATTTGTGGAGGCTGGCAAGTCCGCAATCTGCAAAGTAGGTATCTTAGTCCTGCTAAGATTTAGGCTGCTATAACAAAATACCACATACTGGGTAGCTTACAAACAACAGAAATTTATTTCTCACAGTTCTGGAGGCTGGCAAGTCCAAGATCAAGGCACCAGCATGGTGACATTCTCGTGAAGGGCCTTTTCCTGGTTCATAGCTGGTGCCTTCTTGCTGTGTCCTCACATAATAGAAGGGGCTAGGAATATCTGTGGGGTCTGTTTTATAAGGCACTAATCCCATCCATGAGGGCTCCATCCTCATGAGTTAAGCACCTCCCAAAGGCCCCACCTCCTAATACCATCATCTTTGGGGATTAGGATTTCAATATATGAATTTTGGGGGGACATATTCAGACCATAGCAGTAGGACAGCAGGCTGGAGACCCAGATAAGAGTCTCAGTTCAAGTCTGAAAGCAGTTTGCTGGCATAATTTCATCTCCCTTAGGGGAGGTCAGTCTTTTTCCTAAAGCCTCCACTGATTAGATGAGACCCACCTACATTATGGAGGGAAGTCTGCTTTACTCAAAGTCTACTGATTTAAATGTTAATACCATTCAAAAAAATACTTTCACAGAAACATCTAGAATAGTGTTTTACCAAATATCTGGATACCATGGCCTAGCCAAGTTAACAAAAGTAACTATCACACAAATGCCAAATCTGCTCTTTGAACTCACCAAGGCCCTGGAGCTCCTATTGATCCGTTACATTCTGGCTTCATTTTTTTCCCTTTCCAGACTGCACATGTCTACTTTGTGATCACTCCTATGGCTCTACCTCAGGCTTTCTGCCTTATATGCTCCACATTAACTCTCCATCTGTGCTTCCATCACTTGCTCATACTCACCCCCACTCCAACCACACCAAACAACTCACCCTCTCACTCTTCCAACCATGAACCATGAACTTCACACTACTCTTTGCCTATAATGCCTTCTTATCATAACTACCTACTCTCATTCAGCTGATATATCTCAGCAGAGACTTCAACAAACCCCCATTCTCCCTCCCCAGGCACCATTTATGCCTCCCTCTCTTAAACAGCCTTGGATCTTTATTCATACCACCATAACAATAGAGTGGTTCTTCTCATTGCTAAATTCTGAGCCTCATCAGGATATTGATTTCATCTTTATAGGCATAATAAATTTGTGATAAAATGTATCTATCTTTGGAAGCAGCAGTTGTAGTTTTATGAACTTAGACAAGCTAAGTAATCTCTATGTTGTTCTGTTTCTTCATCTGTAAAATAGAGATACAAATAATAACAATACCTACCTCACAGAGCTACTGTGAGGAATAAATGAGATTGTAAATCTGAAGTACTTAGAACAACACTTGGGATCTAGTGAGCACTAGATGCTTGGGAGCTATTGTTATTATAACTAGAACCATCTGATGTTTCCAGCATCCTTCAGCAGGTGTGTGCTGGAGCTAGCTGATTTGATTCTTAATATTTTTAGGAATTTAGTGAGCCAATTGTTAAAGACGCTATCATTAAAAATTAAATTTTATAAACTTACAATTCAATAAATTATATTAAAAATAAAGGTCATAAATACTCAAAACTTATCACATCCCAGTTATTTTACTCTGTTTTAATATTATCTATGCTCTTGAGGTTATTTAACTCTATTGTATCAGCATGGTGGAAATACCATATGATGGTGTGCTACCGGGCATCTCTTCCCAATTACATTTTAGTGATGCATTGGTAGCTGAAAAATGGTCACGATGGCAATGTTTCATCACAGAAAGTAGCTAACGTTACAAATCAGGGCCTGATTTATTGTTTAGACTAAAGAAGGTAATGGAGAAAATGTTAATAAAGCAAATTACACTTAATGGTGTGTTATGTCTGGTGCTGAAGATGAAGGAGTTTTCAATTTAACGAATACAACTTTTGTACAAGAGTTACAACCCTTTCAACAATAAATCATATATCAGATTTAATGATAAAAAAAATTTATTGGAAAAAGAGGTAACAGGTTGAGATGTAACTTCGTTTGTGGAACCATGGTTGAATTGCATACAAGAGTTCTGCAAAAAGTAACAGAAGCATTCTGTGAGAATCAATTGGATATGTGGAATTTACAAAAGAGCATTGTATATTTTAATATTATTTCTAAATTGTGTGCTACACATCTTTTGTATATGTAAAATTTATAATAAACCTATGTATCTATGTACATAGATACATATATATACACACACTTTTTTTTCCTAGGAGCTTTGTTGTGAAACATTTACCAGCACACCGCTGCCTTCAGATTTTCTTACCAATCAAAGGATAAAAAAGAAAAATTGTTTTATTAAGGCTAGAATTCATAGTGAAAGGAGAGGGTGAAAAGGAAAAATGGGTATCACCTTAGGTAAACCATGGAATCATTCAAATGAGAATATTTGTTATTAGTTATTGTTAAGTAACAAAATACCTCAAACTCAGAATCTTAAAATAATGAGGTGTTTTTTATTGCTCATGAGTCTGTAGTTCAGTTCTGCTCATCTGATCCAGGTTTGGCTGAGCTTACTTATGCGTCTGCAATCAGCTGGCGTGTCACTGGGACCTACCTGGTTGAGGATGGCTTCACTCACATGTCTAGCAATGGTCTGGTTGTTGGCTGGGGTGATGGAGGCAACTGGGCCACACCACTCCCTCTACCAGCAGGATAGCCCCAACTTATTTTCATAGTATCGGGGCAGAATTAACACACGGCCTCTTGAAGCCTAGACCAGAAGTGGCATAGACTCACTTCTCCTCATTCTATTGGCTAAAGCAGGTCACAGATCAGCTCAGATTCAGGAGGTGGGGAAATACATTCTACCTTTTAATGAGAGTTTGTGAACTCACACTGCGAAGTGTGTGGGTATAGAGAGTCACAAACAATTGGGATCATCAACCAACTACAGTGTTTTCTGCCATCTACATATATTCATCTCAGGATAGAGCTGAAATTTGGTTTGCCTTGGTTAAGCAAACTGCCTGTGAATGGGGTCAGGCCAGCTGTAAACAAACAAACAAAAATCCTCTTTGTCTCTAGATTATGATCCTGCTCTCCTCCCCTATTTTCTGAATATTAATGGTTTAGTAGACCTATTGTAGATAAGGATAAAATAGGTAAAATTTATCATCATGGTTCCTCCTTTTTCGCAAAAAGAATTCCATATACAGTCACGTGCCACATAACGACGTCTCAGTCAGTGACAGACTGCGTATACAACAGTGGTTCCATAAAATCAGTACCATATAGCCTAGGTGTGTAGTAGGCTACACCGTCTAGGTTTTTGTAAGTACACTCTGTGATGTTCCTACAACTACAAATCATCTAACAACACATTTCTCAGAACGTATCCCCATCATTAAGTGACATGTGATTGTAATGCAACTAAGGAATTAGAATCAAATTAAGAGGAAAAATTAAAAAGAGACATAGTAGAATTAAGGAAGCTGAATAAAATTTAACATCTCAAACACCAAGAAAAATATGTTCGAAAAG
Source organism: Diceros bicornis minor (assembly GCF_020826845.1). Classification (NCBI taxonomy): domain Eukaryota; kingdom Metazoa; phylum Chordata; class Mammalia; order Perissodactyla; family Rhinocerotidae; genus Diceros; species Diceros bicornis. The sequence goes on along the minus strand of NC_080762.1, from coordinate 49,692,408 downwards.
CTGTGAGTTTACGAAGAGTGAGAGATAGACACACAAAATAAATGTGTAAAGGGAAAAAGAAATGAGAAAAAAAGGATTGCCTTACTTCTGGTAGAAAGCCTAAAGTTATATAGGAAGGAACTACATTGTGATAACACCCTTTCTCTTCCTAAAATGCCCTTACCAAAATTTGTAATTATATATTTATTTGTTGGCTGGCTGTTTTGTTGACTCCTGTATCCTTAGCACCAAACACAATATCTGGCACATGAATAATATTCATGCACCTCTTTATAATGCTGTTGTGTGCAGAGCACATTCACACATTTGGCTTTTAATCACAGTAGTGACTATCTCTCAGGTTATATAGTCAATCCTGTAAAATAAGCCTGCCCACTGATTCAGAAAAGAATTAGGGAAGAAAGGAGAAAGGGAGATATTTAATATTCTTTGAGTGATTAAGTGCCAGGTCCTCTGCTAGAGACCGTAAATATATCATCTCATTTGATTCTCTAAAACAATTCTTCAAGATAAGTGTTATAATCCCCATTTTACGGATGAGAAATCTGAGGCTCAGAGAAGTCAAGTAATTTGGTCAAGTTTCCAGTTCATAAGTGTCAGATGTGGGATTTGAACTCCTGTATGTCTGTCTGACTCTAAAGCTTTTGTTCTTTCTTTCCTCTAACTATACTATTTCATTTTCTCTGTCTTCCTTTCTCTGTCTTCCTCAATCAGGACCCTCAATCAGGGTCCATATTCTTTATTTTAATTTTAATTGGGAAGAAACTTTGTTATTTATTTGTGGAAATGTAATAGACGGGAAAAAAAAATTGCCTAAACGTCTTTCCATTGATGGTGCTTCTGGAAAGTACTATTAGCCAAGAGTATGCCATGTTTTAGCCCTTGAAAATGAACATTCTCATCAGTTATGGTTCATGCTGAAGCAGAATTCCACATTACCCATGACTAAAATATGCCCCTCCTTCTACTAATGAAGATCCTGAGTCTCTCTTGACCCCTGGATCATTTGTCCAATTCTGGTTGGCACTGCTCCATGGCTGCACTCCCAGAATCAGTACGTTCCCAAGCCAAACCATTCTTCTATTTCATATTATGTCTGCTTTCATGGAGGGAGTCTCAGAGAAAAGGAAACAGATATAGGCTGTGTAAACAGAGCATATTGTAGGGCTGGGGGCGAAGTAATTTTAGAGGAAATTTGAAATTTTGCTAAGTAATAGCAATTATAAAGTTTAAGCACACTTGCATGTAACCACCATACATAATATGAAAGAGAAAGAGACTATAAGCAAGTGGTAAGAGAAGACAGAGGCTGACATCAGTGTGCACACAAGGATAAGAAGAGAGCCCTCAGAGAATTAATATAATTTCTTTCAGAGGCAAGCACAAGGCATTTTAATTCCACTCACTCTTCTATTTGACTAACTTATTTTTATGGTACTCTTCCTAGCCAAGTGTTCTCTAATCCAGTGCTTCTCAAACTTGAACGTGCATGAAAATCACCCAGAAAGCTTGTTAAAATGCAGATTCTGATCCAATAGCTCTGGGGTGGGGTCTGAGATTCTTCATTTCTAACAAGCTCCCAGGTGATGTCCATGCTGCTAACTTGGAACCTCGCTTTTAGTAGTAAGGCTTTTGTCCATAAGATACTATGGGGAGTGTGGGGGAAGAGAGGAATAAGAAGATCTAGAACTTTAGAAAATGAGGTAAAAAAGAACATTCATATGCTTTACATTTTTTTAAGTTCTCCATTTTGGACTATGAGCATTGACATTCCATATTAGACTGATTTCAGAAACCTATTATGCTTGCCTTTTAAAAATAAATAATATTCATTTATTTTGCTGACTTCTGGGATTTGAGACCCGTTAGTTCCTCAAATGTTAAGTTTGTGTTTATGTAACTGAAAATGAATCTAGATTTTTACTTTCAAGAGTCCAATAAGATTCTTTTTTCTTCTATGTATGAATTTGTGAAGCCACAAAAATAAACATCAATTTCATTCATTTTGTATGGGTGTATATATGTCATCTAAATAAAAATTGTGGCTTTTAAGGTAAAAATACATACAACACAATTCTGGAGTTTCTTTTTTACAAGCAGTAATAAGTTTCAGGCTAGCCAGAGATAAACAAGTCTAAGAAAGTCTCCATAAATATACGAGGGACACAGATTTGCTTCTTCTCTTTCAGAAGCTCCAGATTAGAAGAGAGAATCCCAAAATAAGATTTCCATTTGGAAAATAAAGCAATATCTTTATCAGTGGCATAGTAAGAGAAAGGTTTGACGCTTCTCATTTCCCAGTTTGGAAAAAGCAAGGCACAGAGAGGTTAGTCAGCTTGTTCACGATGGCACAGTCAGCAGCTCCAGAGGGAGCTTGAGGATGCAAGTTGGCCACTGACACAGACAGCAGAGTTCCCCACCTCACACCATGCTGCAGGCACGCTTAGAGTCCATCCATGTTGGCTTTCCAGTCCCCTCAACTTCTTGCCCTCACACATGTCATTGACCTCTTGGTGATTATGTCTTGTATCATTTATCATAACTCCATATGCTGGAGTTTTCCCAGACAGTTTCTAACTCAGTTTGCCAATGAGATGTTAAGATGTGGGTCTCAGGAAGAGTTACTGTCCTATTTATAATCAATATTTTTGCATTTATACACTGGCATTTGTAGTCAAGTTCATTTGCTTCTTCTGCAGCTCCTCTCATCCATAATGAGGTGTTTGAGAAACTCAGTGTCTGGCCTTCAATCTTTCTCACGCACCCCAGCCCACTCCCAATCCTTTCCTGTGGCTATTCCCAGCCCAACTCATGCAAGCACACGATTCTGCCACTCACCCAGTTCAGTTACTTAGAGTCAAAAAGGAAAGAAAAGGTGAACTGTCTTATCTGGAGAACCTTCTCCCATTCCCAACACAACACAACAATCTGCTCTGTCCTTCATAGCTAGGATGATCAAGTAGTTTATACTCTAAATCAGGACACTTTTGAAAATGAAAGAGGTGAGATTAAAATTAGGCCCAGATTATAAGCATAAAATGGAACTGTGCTGGGTACACAACAACATATGGCCACCCTATCTGCTGGCTTGCCTTGATACCTTATGTAGACTCCTCTGAGGTACCACTGGAAAAGGTCTTGAACACCAGGATGTTTCGCGGGCCCTGAGCAGTTGCCTATGAGTGAAATGTGGGGTTCAGCCTCTAGAAGTTCCACTACATTATAACCTTCAGGTACCAATTGGTTTAAAATAACTTTTAAGAACTTAAATTATAATGAACGCACACACAAGGCAATGGACCAAACGAAGAGCTGAGACATTTTAAGCTTAATTTTTTTGTTCTTGCTTCTAGCTGATTTAAAACCTCTTATTGTTGGATGTAAAACATTTTTGTTTCCTGAATACTTACATCAAAAACAATGTTGGTCAAGAGGAGAAAACCAGGAGAGTTTATATTTAATTACCTTTGGCTCCCCACTGCCATTCTATAAAAGCCAAACTTGTGTTTCATTTAGAGAGGAAACAAGGTTCAGAAGTGATTAAATTATGCTAAGTAGATGCTAAAATGCTTTTATGACACGTTTTAAAATACAGAGGTTCCCCTCTGAAGTGACATCTAATCACCTCATGGACAAATGCAACAACACAGAGGAATGGAGTCTTGTATCAGCTCAAGCTGCCTTACGGATTCCACTTCTAAAATATTTTCCCATCTACTTCTCCATAACTCCAATCTCATAACTCTTAGTCCTCTTCAGTTCAACTGCAGCCCCTGTTATCTTTTGCAACTACTATATTAAACCTGCAACACTCTTGTTTAGATCTTTTCAAGGGCACATCATAAAGAAATTTCGAGATCTTTAACCCAATTTACAAATCCCTCTATCCTCTCCGCCACCAGCCTTATCACTGAGCAAGTAATTTGCTCTCATTTGTTTAGTGTTTGTAACTGAACATAAAAAAGACATGCTAAAGCCTCTCCCTCAAAGAGTTTACGCTCTTTGAACAGATAATTACTCTGCTAGTGTTGAGATGGACTGAGGTTCCCCAAGTGCTGGTTTGAGAACAGTTTTTATTATTGTTTTGCTGATCTTGGTAGTAACTGGGGAAGCAAATAGGAGGAACTGCGAGGGGACTGAAAATGTTTTAGTCTAGAAAGCAGATGGAGGAACTAGATCTCAGACTGTGGAGAAGAGCTGAAAACTGGACAAAAGTGGGAACATCGTAAGGGAAGAGAGAAGAGAGACTAAGAATGGAGGAGAACATTTTGAACTATTTTTAAATCTCTTTCAGTTTGTAAGAGCTCATTCAAACAAGAGAAGGCTTATGTTTTGTGCCATAGATGTGGATCCTCTGACTCAGTGATTCCCAATCTTGGCTGCACATTAAAATCATGAGGGGACTTTTAAAATGCTAACTCGCAGAATTTATCTTTAGGTGCTCTGATGTAGCTGGTCTCAGGTGGGGCTGAGAAGTAGAGTGTTTAAAAGCCCCCAGGTGACTCGTGTGAAGAGTAAATGAAATTACACATGTGAATGCACTTTGCTCAGGGCTCTCTAAAGGTTAGCTCTTATTGATTACTAAATCAATAGCCACTGAATTTCAAAGCAAAAGGGAGAAGCAGCACACTTAGGGACTCAGCTAGGGCATAAGCTCAGTTCAAAATAACTGAATCTTGAAGCCCAAGTTAGGTGAAGAAGGGGGTCATGCAGCTTAGGAGAAGGAAGAGCATGTGCAAAGGCAGGAAGATGAGAAATAACATTCTGTGCAGGATACAGGTTTCATTTTTCAATTGATTCAACAACCATTTATTGCATGCTTAATACACACTTCACTCTGTCTTGTTCATTGAGGGCATAAAGATAACTGACAAGAAATTCACAAACTAAGATAGATTGGAGGAAGCAAGGGTCTCTTCCCTTCTAGGGTGCCTAGAAGGGTGGGTTAGTCAAGTTGAACTTTACAGGCACCTTTAGGAGCAAGCAGGGGGCAAGAGTTGCTTCCTACAGTGCAATTCTCATGCATCAGCTAATCCAGAGCCAAAGAGATGGATGTCAAGAGAAAGAACTTAAAATTTCCAGTGTGATTAGGCCTCACAGGAATAAAGTGGGTAATACCTGGTGGAGTGTCACATACATTCTCTTTTTGACACGCTGTAAAGTACTCTTCAAATGTGAAATAACATTATTAGTATTATTATTGACTCTTTGAAATGAATGTTAGTAAATTATTGGGAGGAAAAACTATTTTTGATGCGTAGTAAATATTAATCTCACAGAAACTTATAGAATGCATTTAATATTTAATGTATTAAAATTGATAAATTTATTCAGATCTTTAGATGTGAAGTGACCTAGTTCTCCTAAATTTTAGTAGTTGCCTCAAACTCTTTGTGGATAGATACATAAATTCACAAACACATAAACAGAGTTGTTGAGATTGCAATTCTTCCCAGACATGCCCCTCCTGCCCCCCGAATTTCCATTTTCCTAAGGAGACACATGTATGAATCAAGGGCAGATGGTTTGATCAGCCCAGGGAGAACCAGGACCAAGGACAAGGGACCCCCTGGGCACTGAGACTGTTCCTTAAGGGATCAAGAATTGACAAGGGAATCTGGAGATTCAAGGCAGACCAACTGCACCACATAGTGAGTTAGTGCAGTGGTTTGCAAATATGGTCCTGGGACCAGCTGCATCGGCATCACCTAGGAACTTGATAGAAATACCGATCCTCAGTCCCCACTCAGGGTATACTGAATCAGAAACTCTGAGGGTTAAAGTCAGCAATCTGTGTTTTAACAAGCCCTCCAGGTGATTTGATGAATGCTAAAATTTGAAAACCACTAGATTAGTGGTTCCTACTCCTGGCTCCTTTTTGAATCTACTTAAGGACTGTATTAGTTTGCTAGGACTGCCATAACAAATACCACAGACTGGGTGGCTTAAACAACAAAAACTATTTTCTCACAGTTATGGAGACCAGAGGTCTGAAATCAAGGTGTTGGCAGGGTCGGTTTCTTCTGAGGCCTCTCTCCTTGGCTTGTAGATGGCCTTCTTCCTATGTCTTCACATGGTCTTCCCTCTGTTTGTGTCTGTGTCCTAATTTCCTCTTATAAGGATACCAGTCATATTAGATTACAACCTACCCTAAGGACTTCATTTTAACTTAATTACCTATTTAAAGACCTTATCTCCAAATACAGTCACATTTGAAGTACTGGGGGTTAGGCCTTCAGCATATGAATTTTTGGGGTACACAATTCTGTTCATAATAAGGACTTTTAATTAAAAAAAAAAAACCAATGTCCCACATAAGACCAACTAAATCTGAATTCCTAGGGGTGAGGCCCAGACATAAGTATTTCTTAAAAGTTCACTAGTGGTTCAGATGTGTAGCCAAGACTAAGAACCAGGCTATTGTATGTGAAAGGCCAAACAAGTCAGCACAGGTCAGGAGATCTGATCATCAGTGGTCACATACTGCACAGTCAGGCAGGCAGACCCTAGCGAGGATTATGAGACAGCAGGAACTCTACTATGGCAAGTTTGGCTTAGGGCAGAATATCTACCACGCCTTGAGCCAAGAGTGGACAGATTGAGAATTCAGATAATAAAATTGAGGTGCAGGTGAGGGCCAGTTCATAAGAAAGCAATATCAGAATGGGGGCAAAAGATTAGAACTCAGCTGTGATCTACACAGCTGACTTGACTCTGGGAGCACAAGTTTCTAACCAGAGGCTCCTGACCAAAAGTTGTTCCCAGGGCTAGGGAATGCTGCAGGAACCCAAGAGATGGCAGTGAAGGAAGTCGGATGGCGTCTGAGGCTTCTATAAGACATCCTGCCTTTTAATACCTCCAATACCTCTTGGTAGAGGATTTATAGAAAAATAAAACTAGACAAATGGCAACAACAACCAAACCACTGACCTGACAATATAATGAGTACCTGGACTTCTAATGTTGTATGAAGAGCTATACAGTTCTAGTGACTTGACTTCATGTGGATGCTGGGGCATCTCACAGAGTGGCTGATTAAGCTTCTAACTACCTTTGTCAAAGCCAATAATCTCTGCTTTGTTCTTGCTCACAGAGAGGAAGCCAGTCTTGTTCAAACTGTCATTATTATCTCCATTTCCAACACGACAAAATTAAAGGACTGTTGCAAAGAAACAAATGGAATCCAGGAAGAACACACAATCTCTTTGAAAAAGTTCACCTCCTCACCCCATCCACCCACCTGGCCCAGAGAAGGAAGAATTACAGGGAACCCAGCTGAGTAATAATGTTATTGATTCCCTGCTAATCGGATTTTTCTCAAGTCCGGCAACAGTCAAGTGTTTACAAGACTTCTCTTTTCAAAACAACTCAAAAGTCGTTCCCAGCAGAGAAGCTAGAAACCAGAAAATCAATAATACAGGAACTGCTACTAAGGATTTTCATCTACCCAGTGAGGAGGATATTTATTTATAGAAAAACTGGCCACTCCAGTTTAGTGTGGTAATAACATGGTACAGCTAGTTCAAAGAGTGGCATGGTTGAACACAGCCTTGTATTATGCCCACTGTAAATGGTCTCTATGAGGAAAAGCCTATAATTTAGAGAGATTTGCCATGAATGGTAAAGCCTGGGTCATTGTAACAGATACTTTTTACTAGCTCTATTTGTGGAGAGGGCATGTAAAAAGGAAGGAAAAAGGTTAGCTTCAGGAAACCTGGAAGGGGAAAGTGAGCCTCATTTGGTTTTACCTACATGAGAGCTATGTTATGCCCAACCTGAAACCTTGATGGTTGAAGCCTTATATATTACAAAATCATAGAAATTTTTAAATGGAATATGTATGTTTTGCTCCCTAAAGAAGCATTTCCCCATTGTCCTCCTTATACTTTATCTCTCTTTACATGCTCCTTGAACTCTGGGAAAAACTGTACTCTTTTCAATTGCATTTTTATAATAGGGTATATCATTGGGTGAAAGTCAGGAAACACTGACTCAAAATGTCAAGCTATTTTCCAGGGAACTCCTTGCAGCATGGTTCTGTTGACCTTCTGTGGCGCATCTCATCAGTCTTTGTAGTTGCTACTGGAAAAGCAGGAGGTGCAAACTGTAGGTTTGGCTTCTTCAAAGCCAATCTCTGAAGACCCAGGCAGCAATCTTTTAGACTTATTTAAAAAATAATCATTAAGTAAATGTTCTGTCAGGAATTAGGGAATTGTGGATCTGAACTTGTATCTCCTCATGCCTGTCTACCATTGTCATTTCCAGTTTCTATCCGCCAGCTGTGATGCAGTCCCAAAGATGACATTTGCACAGTGGTATGATGATAAATGTTTAAAACTGGCTCTCCAGGGAAAATAACTGTGATTTGTATTGTTTGACAATTTCTTTGGTGTAAATATTCCCACCTGGCCCGTTTAAAGCTATCAACATAAAGTCATTGAAAGCAGAGATAGGAAGAGATACACCACTATGTAATATTTCCAGAATATAGATACAATTGACATTTTAAAAAACCCTCAGAAGTACACATAATAATAAAATGTAGTGAAATAATTAGGAAGTAATGAGTTTTGAGTATTGATGACCTTGTTTTTAATATAATTTATATAATTATGTTTATGTAATTTAATTTTAATAATGACTGTGCTTGTCATCTAGCTCGTGAGATTCAGAAAACCTAAAATTGGTTCTCATGATCCGGTAAAAGCTAGTTCCAGAACACCACTGGTCCTCCAGAAGGTGAAGCCTGGATTTATCAATTAAAGGAGAACTCAGGCCCACAACATCAAGCACTACATACTATGCAAAACCTGAGCTTGTGAGCAGAGATGAAAATGATCAAATAGTATGACAGGGTTGGAAATAAACCTAGAACCAAATTTCCAGATTTCTGTTTGTAAGGCAAAGGTCATCAACTAGTGACCTGGAGATATGTTTTGTTGGGAAGTTCTGGTGCCACTGGGCCAACCTATGCATATTTTTTGCGTGTGTGAGGAGACCAGCCCTGTGCTAACATCTGCCAATCCTCCTCTTTTTCTGCTGAGGAAGACTGGCCCTGGGCTGACATTCATGCCCATCTTCCTCCACTTTATATGGGGCGCCGCCACAGCATGGCTTGCCAAGCAGTGCGTCAGCGCGCGCCCGGGATCCAAACCGGCAAACCCCCGGCCGCCGCAGCAGAGCGCGCACTTAACCGCTTGCACCACTGGGCCGGCCCCAGCCTATGCATTTTTCATGGCAGAAATCAGCTGGATCTGAGAAGCAGCTGTGACCTTTGGGCAAGATTTGTGAACTCTAATTTACCAATGTCCAAACCACGCCTCATCGTCTCTTTCCCATGGCTGTTTCACTCATGTACATTACCTCTGCAGGTTGGAGCGCTTTAGAATCAGCACTTCACTAAATATACCCTCTCGAGGCTTCTGCCTCATGGCCTTAAGTAACATGTACATGCTGATGACTCCCACATTTGTGTCTCCAGTCTGGACTTCTCCCCTGAACTACAGACTTTCACATCTAGCTGCCTACTCAACATCTCTACTTGGATGTTAATAGGCATCTTAAACCTGACATGTTCAAAACTGAACTGTTCCTGCCACAGTCTTCACCAACTCAGAAAATGGCTACTCTATCCTTCCAGCTTCCTGGCCAAAAATCAAGATCCTCCTGTTTGACTCCTCTGTTTCCCTCTGTCCTACGTCTTATCCATCAGCAAATCTTGCCAGCTCTACCTTCAAAATACATCCAGAAAAACTGACTTTTTTTTTTTTTACCACATCCAACACAGTTTCTATAATCTCTCCCTTGTGTTATTGCAATAGCTTCCTAACTGGTCTCCCACTTAGGTCTTTGTCCACCTACAGCCCATTCCCACAGCAGCCAGTGCAAGCCTGTTACAATTTAACTTGAGTCATATATTTTATCTTCTGAAAAATCTCACTGTCTTCCCATTTCACTTAGAGTAATAGAGTCTTCAAGCCTTTGCTTCTACTGTTCCCTAACTGGATATTCCTTCCCCAGATGTCCCCATGGCCCTTTTTCCCATCCCCTAGGCCTTTCCCAAATGTCATCTCCTGACCCCTTTATTTTAGATTATAAACTCCATCAAAATTCCCCCTTTTTTACTTTTTTCTCTATAGCACTTATCACCAGCTGAAAGACTATAAATTTTAGTTGTTTTCTTCCCACTAAAATTTAACCTTGTTGAGAGCAGAGACTTTCTTCTGTTTTTTTCACTGCCATAACCCCAGCACCTAAAAACAATGCCTAGCATAGTAGGCACTCAAAAAATGTAAGGAATGGATATCCTGCTGGTAGGCATTAGAGATACTTCAAGACAATTAGGGAGGGGTGATAGGATGGGAGAAGAGAAGATAAGGAGAAGGGAGTTGGGGGAGTATAAAAAGATAGATCGTTTCATTGGGCAACAGGAAACTAACTTCTTCAGGTTCCCTGCTGAGAGTCAGTGAACGTTGTGAAACTCTAGAAAACTCTAACTCTCTTGGTGTGGAATAGGTGAGTATATAAAGAATGTCTGTGTGCTGTGCTAGAAAGATTATTACTTTTGAAGTCAGGCAAATGCTGTTGCTGCTTCTGACTATTCTGACTATTGTTATTTTCTTGAGTATGTGACTTAATCCCTCTGAGCCTCTCTGGGGTTCTCCTTTCCTTGGGTTCTCCTCTCCCTTTTATGCAGTTGGCTTCTCTGGCATCTTTTAACCCCTTGGTTTCTTAAATGCTACATCCAGCACTCTCATCCCCCTCTTGTCTTGTGACTCCCTAGCCTAATAGGACCACTCTTTTTACTTCCATGATTTTGCTCATGCTATTCCCTCAACCTGAAGAGAACAGACAATACAAATTGTACTCCACCCTCTTTTTAGATCAAACTGCCTTTGTGTTCTCATGGTCCTTTCTCACCCATCTCTCTCATAACTGCAAATGTCATGGGAAAGTGTAAGACTTAGAGAGAGATCATCACAAGATCATCATTTCATAGCCATGTTGACTTGAATCAGTCACACTTTCTAAGCTTCAATTTTCTCACATGAAAAATGGGCAGGTAGCAAGACCTAGTGGTTCTGGCAACAGACTTTTAGTGTTGAATTGCAGCTGTGCTACTTTTAGCTTTGGTATCTTCCTCTATAAAAGTGTGAAAAATAGTACCTACCTGGTATAGTTGTTGTGAGGATTCGATAGGCGTAAAGCACTGCACACTGCCTGGCACACGGTAAGCACTCAATCCACATTGGTTGGTACCATTATTATCGTGGGGCTATTGTAAAGACCCATGAGCTGTGTACATGTACTGGACATCTAAGTAGCTCTCTAGATCTATTCCCCAACTTTCTGCCTCCTATTTTGTGCCCCATGAGGCTGAGCTGGAGGGCCTCTATCAAAGAGCTTCTTTGATAGAGTCCTCTGGCTCTGGTCAAGCCAATGGAGGCACAAGCAGGACTGGGCTTCATCCCTGGGAAAGCTCTATGGGTCATCTTCTCTCTACTAAAGGCCACGGCTCCTCTCAGATGGCTCTCTCCACAGGGCTTTCCACTTCCTTTCTGGGAACTGGTAACCGCTCTGTCCTCTTGATAATGACTGCCTGCTATTATGAGCTCTGGAGTACTACACTATCTTGGTTTTCCATTACTCTGTCTGCTCTCTTCATTAAACTCTACTCACTTTGAGCATGCTAACTGCTTCCTGCCTGAAACCCAATTGATATGGTGTATGTCAGAGTACGTTGTGAAGTTACAACACGTCTTTAGCCTACATGCTTATTTTTTCTTGCATCCCTAGCAACTAGCAGTGTTAAGCACTTGCAAGAATAAAAGAAATAAATCCGTATTTCTAGATTAAAAAAATCCACTGCCTACCAAACATCTCCAAGATATTCTATAGGAACCTCCATCTTAACATGTCTACTACTGACTTATTGTCTGCCACTTCATCAACCTGCTCCTCCTTTTGTACACCTAAACTCTGTTGTTAAGAATATGACCACCATTCTGACTGCTCGTGTGAAAACCTCAGGTCATTCTGACCTCTCACTAGGACCGCATATCCAATCTGTGCAAGGAGAACAAAGAGTAAAACAAATATCAAGAAAGCTAGACAGAGTAGGTAGTGTTGATCTGTGTACCATTTATTCCTCCTTCACCACTACTTCTTCTGCGATACTTTCTAGCACCCTCCACAACTCTAGTCACAAATCACTATCATCTGAAAAATATCTTACAGCTCTTTTTACCCCCACAGACAATAAAGTGTAAAGATATACCCTCCAGAGGGTAAAGATTTTTGAGGGTAAAAGTGTGTCTTATTCTCTGTTTATTCTGAGCACTCAGCAGAGCTCCTGGCGCATAGTAAATATTCAATAAATGAATGAATAAAGGAAAGATATGTAGAAATAATTCACTTTCTCTGAAAAAAGGTCTGTTCTTTTTCTGATTCTTCATGACACAAGATTGGAAACAAGTCACTTTAAAAGAGACTGACTTTTTGTAGAATGACACTTTTCCCTCTTATTAGGCATTCTTTGCTGAGACTTTTATAAGAAGTATTAGCATTTTTCATCAGTACCAATGGACACAAACTCAGGTGCTAAGTGCCTCTGCAGAGTGAACACCTTAGAACCATTTGAGAACTGGGGATGCCTGCATTGCTCCGCAGGACTTGACCTCTCTGACTTCCCTCCATTGCCCTCAGTCTCAGGCCTTTCTCTAAGCTTCTAGGGCAAAGTCCTTTTGCTATTTTCATTTGTTTGCTTGAACCATAGTTGTTTCCGGCTGTTAGCCATAGTGCAGTAACCATTTAAAGACCTATCACACTTCCTCCTAGAGATAATTGATGCTAATGAGGCGTGAGAGAATCTATTTGAGTAACTGGCAGAGTAACTGGAGAGAAGTTTCAGTTTCTTTTCCTGGAAAATAAAACCCCCAAACTTGATCATGTGTGAAAGTAAACCATTTCAATGAAAGGAACTGATTTAAAAAAATAATCTTTTGTCACTAAACTTTTGTATCCAAACAGAGAGGGTGATTGGGCCAAGGCAGCATAATTGAGATTCGTGTTTATTATTCCCTTGGTCTTGCCCTAATGGGTTCATGAGAATTGACTGTAATGAACAAACAATGATTCTCATGTGAATGAGTTTACTGGTTAATTCATAAAACATATGGCAGGCTTCCTCTGCCAGAAGTATTTGGGCAAAGGAAAAGTAAATGAAAATCAAGAATAAATAAGTGATATGACATAAAAACAGTGTTTTAAAGCAAACCAGAAAGGTCAACTATTTATTGATCTGGAAAAGAGGAAATCCCAGTTCTATTCCAGGCACATTTGCACACAGCTCAGCTTCAAACTGGAGATGAAGACTGTTTGCCTTAAAAGCCAATGATGCTGTCCTCAATTCTCTCACCCTACTATATATTATCACATTTTTGCTCTGTAAAATTCATGCTGCAAAATTAATGAATGCTCTACCCAAAGAGCAGGTACCATCCTCATATTGGTCTGGATAGGTAGGCCTATGCTGTGCTATCAGACAACTTCAAAATCTCAGTGATTTAACTTTACAAATGTTTATTTCTGCCTCACACGAAGTATACTATTAGTCCGGGTAATTCTTTAAGCTAGGCTCTTTGATCTTGTTTTATTCCCATTTCAACATGTACTTCCAAGACGGTTGATCACTTCACCAGAGAAGAAGGTGCTGAAGGGTCTTCTCCAGCTAGGAAATATCACATAGTACCTGATGTTCAAGAAGGGACTCAGAACCATTACCATAACACAGAAGTGCTATAAAGCTGCAATCAGTACTGCCTGAATTCCCTCATCTCCAAAGTCCAGATCATAGTCAAGCCTCTCCTTGGCTTGTGTCTTCTTCTCCATTGGAGGATACTACATTTTTACCAAAGGAAGATCGTAGTAGGAGGGACACGTCAGTTTGACTCCTGACTGCACCGATTCCAATGTGAGTGACCCTGGACAAATTATTGAACTTGTCCAAGTCTCATTTCCTCATTTGTCATACGGGGATAATAGTAGTATCTATATTATAGGATTGTGAGATCAAAAGTATATGAAAAGTAGTTGGCATTGAATAAGAACTCAATAAATGCTTGGCCATCCCAGAAAGTGCAGCCAGGCCTAAATCTGTACTTGCTGCCCATTCACTGAGAAATGCTTGTGAGAGAAAGTGATTAAGCAGCATTGGCCAGAGAAAACTGAACTAGAGGCAAACAAATGTCTGGATCTAAAAATCTCAGTGTGATGTCTATGAAGTGTCTGCATCACTAGAATGAGAGTTGTCTCTGATCCTTGTAAATGCCGCCCTATAAATGGACTTCAGTGAGAACTTTGCAAGTTCTTGGGAAATGATGGTGACATACAACAGACAACCTAATTCTCTGGAACCAATTCAAAGCTGATTTAAGTTTACTTTGACATATAAACAATGGTGTATATTTGCCTTATAGATAAAGCCTACACAAGACTTTACCCAAAAGTACACTTTGCCTTTTTAACTTGCTTTCAGGAAGAGGTTTAGATGTAACTCTATTTAAACAAAATCCACTATATGAAAAATTTGAATTTATATAAAATAATTATAGATATGATCCCTCACTTTACAACAGGATTCAGGATAGAATCTGTTTAAATAGCAAGGCTTTGCATTTTAAAATGTTCTGATTTGCCAACAACTTTTAAGAATACAACTCTAACTGTACAAGCTTCCATGAGGGTCGTAGCTCATCACTAGAAGACTTTATTTCTCTTCTTCCTTTCTACAGCTTTCCAAAAGAATCATGTCAATTTCCAAGTGAACTTAATAATGGGAATTTAAATTACGATGGTTTCCAACCCCCAGAGAGGGAAAGATTCTTATTTCCAGAATTACTATATTATATTTTTTAAAATGTCCAGTTTTCAATAAAAAAAATTATGAGACATGCGAAGAAACAAGAAAGTATGGCCCATACTCAGAAAAAAAGCAATCTCTAGAAACTGTCCCTGAGGAAGCCCTGATATCAGCTTTATTAGACAAAGACTTTAAATCAGTTAGTCTATATATGTTCAAAGTACTAAAGGAAACCATGTCTGAAGAGCTAAAGAAAAGTATGAGAACAGTATCACCAATAGGAAGTATAAAAAAGAACCAAACAGAAAGTCTGGCGTTGAAAAGTACAGTAACTGAAATGAAAAATTCTGTAGAGATGCTCAACAGCAGATCTGAGGTGACAAAAGAGAGAAGCAGTGAACTTGAAAATAGGTCAACTAAGTTTACCTAGTTCTTGGAATAGAGACAAAAATGAATGGATAAAAATAACAGTCTCAGAGAATGGTGAGATACCATCAAGTATCAAGTATACCAACATAGGCAAAATGGGAGGCCCAGAAGGATAGGAAAGAGACAAAGATGCAGAAAGAACACTTGGAGAGATAATAGCTGAAAACTTCCCAAATTTGATTAAAAAACATTAATCTACACATCCATGAGGCTGAACGAATTTCAAGTAGGATAAACTCAAAGAGATCCACACCATGAGCCATCATAATAAAATTGTTGAAAGTCCAAGACAAAGAGAAAATCTTAAAGCAGCCAGAGATGCAACTCACCACATACATACTAAGGGACCCTCAATAAGTCAATGATTGATTTGTCATTAGAAACTACAGACGCCAGGAGGTAGTGGGATAACATATTTAAAGTGCTCAAAGAAAAAGATTGTCAACCAAGAAAAACTGTCCTTCAAAAATGAAGGAGAATTTAAGACATTTTCAGATACACAAAACCAGAAAATTTATTGCTAGCAGACCTGCCATACGAGAAATATTACTATGAATAAGTGTATGGTAAAAATTTAGATGATCTAGATAAAATGAACAAATTCTTAGAAACACACAAACCATCAAAACTGATCAAGAAGGAATAGAATAACTGAATAAACCTGTAATAAGTAGAGAGTGAATTAGCAGTCAAAAAAATTCCCACAGAGAAAATCCTGGGACTAAAATGGCTTCAGTGATAAATTCTACCAAATGTTTAAAGAACACCAGTCATCCACAAACTCTTCCAAAAAATACAAAACACTTGAGAACTCATCCTGTGAGGTCAAGATAACCTTGATACCAAAACTAGACAAAACTAGATGTCACAAGAAAGGAAAAGTATAGACCAATATCTCTTATAAATATAGACACAAAAATCATCAAAAAACAAAAAAATAAATAAACAAAACAACTTAGCATACTGAATCCAGTAACATATAACGAGGATTATACACCATGACCAAATGGGATTTATTCCAGGAATGCAAGATTGGCTTAATGTACAAAAATCACTCAATGTAATATATGAAGAATCTGGCTCCAGGCCAAAACTCTATGTCTGGTGTTTTAGGCCTAACCAAGGGAAATTCCAAAGGCTTTACCTGACAGGCCTCATGGGGGAAAGCTGCCCTCCAACACACACACCAGACTTGGTGCACAGCCATTGTATTGCAATCTCTGGTGGAAGTGGCAATAGAGGACTCAGGCCTCCCTGGCCAGCCTTGCTGTTATGCATATCTGCATTCTTAGCCTCCATTCAGAGGCCTCCTTATCAGAGGAACCTCAGCCAAGGCCTCTCTCGGGTGCCTCTGCCAAGCCCACCTTATCTAGGGGGCCTTAACCACCTTATCTAGGGGGCCTGAAAGACACTTTACTCTGACTCAGTATTAAGTATTTATCCACTCCTAGCTTTTCTCCTTCTCCTTCCCCTGAATACCCGAGTCCATAAAACAGCAGGACCCTTTTGTTTGGGGCTCCCTTAGCAGTGAGATGATTTCCCTGTCCGCACTGATGCATCCGACCTCCCAGCACCATTTCACAGGGAGAAATAGAACACTGCGGGAGCAAGCACTTTTCCTGTTTAGCCTCTTGCTTATACTGTCACCATAAGTGATTGAAGTCTTGACTGTTCCTTTCATTTTGGCTTTTTGTTTAAATGACCACCTAGAACCTAGATACCTGGCAGCTCAGCTCTCTCCAGTCCAGCTCAACTCTGGACAATATACCGTATTAATATAATAAAGGACAAAAAACACATGATAATCTCAATAAATGCAAAAAATAAAAGCATTTGACAAAATCTAACAGCATTTTATGATAAAAACACACAATAGACTAAGAATAGAGGGGAATTTCTCAATCTGATAAAGGACATCTACAAAACTCACTGCTAATATCATACTTAATGGTAAAGACAGAAAGCTTTCCCCTTAAGATCAGGAACAACATAAGGATATCTACTCTCGTCACTTCTATTCAACATTATACTTGATGTTTTAGTCAGGGCAATTAGGCAATAAAAAGAAGTAAAAGGCATCCAGATTGTAAAGAAAAAAGTAAAACTATCTCCATTTCCAAATGATACAATCTTGTATATAGAAAATTCTAAGGAAGCCACTAAAAACTATTAAAGCTAATAAATGAGTTCAGCAAGGTTGCAATATATAAGATATATACAAAAATCAACTGTATTTCTACACACTAGCAATGAACAATCTGAAAATGAAATTAAGAAAATAGTTGCATTTACAATAGTATCAAAAATAATAAAATATTTATTAATAAATTTAACAAAAGAAATGCAAAACTTGTACACTGAAAAGAATAAAACATTGTTGAAAGAAATTTAAAAAGATATAAATAAATGGAAATACATCTGTGTTCATGGATTGGAAGATTTAATATGATTAAGATGGCAATACTCTCCAAATTGATCCACAAATTCAACTTAATCCTCATCAAAATACCAGCTTCCTTTTTTGGAGAAATTGACAAGCTGATCTAAAAATTCATGTGGCAATTCAAAGGGCCCAGGAAATCCAAAACAACAGTGGGAAAAAAAGGAACACAGTTGGAGAGTTCACACTTCCTTCTTTTAAAACTTACTATAAAACTACCGTAATGAACACAGTCTGGTACTGGCCTAGGGTAAATGTATAGATCAATAGAATAGAACTGAGAATCTAAAAAGAAACTGCTATGTTTATGGTTAAATAATTTTCAACAAGAGTACCGAGGACAATTGAATGGAGAGAAGAATAATCTTTTCAACAAATTATTCTGGGACGATTGGATATCCACATGCAAAATAATGAAGTTGGATCCCTACCTCACATGATAAAACTTTACATGTAAGATCTAAACCTATAAAACTCTTAAAAGAAACCATATGTGTAAATCTTTGTGACTTTATTAAATTAAGTTAGGTAATGATTTCTTAGCTATAACTCTAAAATCACAAGCAATGCTAATAAAAAAATAGATGAATTGATTTTATCAAAATTAAAAACTTCTGTGCTTCAAAGGACACCTTCAGGAAAGTGGAAAGACAACCACAGAATGGAAGGAAACATTTGCAAATCATATATCTGATAAGGGACTTTAGAATGTATAAAGAACTCTTACAACTCAAGAATAAAAAGACAAATAAACCAATTTTAAAAATGGGCAAAGGATCTGAATAGACATTTCTCAAAATAGTGTATACAAAGGCCAAAAAGTACATGAAAAGATGCTCAATATCATTAGCCATTCAGGGAAATGCAAATCAAAACCACAATGTATATAACATCACACCCAACAGTATGGCTAGAATCCAAAAGACAGACAAATACAAGCATTGGCAAAAATGTGGTGAATTTGGAACCCTCAACTATTGCTGATGGGGATGTAAAATGATGGAAAACAATCCACAGATGTAAACTGTGGAAAACAATTTGGCAGTTACTTAAAAATTAAACATAGAGTTTCCGTAAGATCAGACAATTCCACTCCTAGGTATATACCCAAGAGAATTGGAAGCATATGTCCATACACAAATTTATAGCACCATTATTCATAATAGCCAATAAGTAGAAACAACCCAAATGTCCATCAAGTGATGAGTGGATAAACAAAATGCAGTGTATTCATACAACAGAGTGTTATTCAGTCATAAAAAGGAATGAAGTACTGATACATGATACAACATAGATGAACCTTAAAAACATTATGCTAAGTCAAAGAATAGAGACACAAATGACCACACATTGTGTGATTCAATTTATATGAAATGTCCAGAATAGGCAACGCCATAGAGACAGAAAATTGCTTAGTGGCTGCCAGGGGCTGGGTGCAGGGAGGACTACAGAATGACTGCTGATGAGTACAGAATCTCTTTGGCGTGTGATGAAAATGTTTTGGAATTAGATAGAAGTGGTGGTCACATAACTTTGTGACTATAGTAAAATCCACTGAATTCTATACTTTAAAAGTGCGAATTTTATGGTACATGAATTATATGTCAATTTAAAAAAATCTATGGAAAGGTCTAAAAAGAAAATTAAAGCTATCAATAACTTTATGACCTGGAGACAAGCACCACTAACATTTTTTAATATTCCATTCCAGTTTCTCTCCCTTGTATATACATATTTTTATTGTCAAGTTCACATATATATATGTTGTGATACATATTTTATTATATATTATATATATGCACATATATATAATATGTGTCTATGTATTATAGATATATAATGTATATAAAATTTTCCCCCATTGCCATTATATTGTGAGGTTTTTTGGTTTTGTTTTTTGGGGGTTTTTGTTTTGTTGGTGAGGAAGATTGGCCCTGAGCTAACATCTGTTGCCAATCTTTCTTTTTTTGCTTGAGGAAGATTGTCCCTGAGCTAACAGCTGTGCCCATCTTCCTCTATTTTGTATGTGGGATGCCGCCACAGCACGGCTTGATGAGCAGCATGTAGGTCCACATCCAGGATCGGAGCCCACAAACCCCAAGCCGCCAAAGTGGAGCACACGAACTTACCACTACGCCACTGGCCTGGCCTCATGAGGTTTTATTTTAAGAACAAAAATTTTAAGTATTCTAAGGAATCCTTTTTCTGAAAAAGTTGACTAATCTTGTGCCGATATTTCAGTTCAAGCTCATCTACTGCTTGGGAAAATGTAAGAAAATTCTTTCTAGAGGCAGGTCTTCACACTGAAAATAATTTTGAAGAGTAGTGAAATTGAGTGTCATGACTTACTAAGTACCAAGATGTTATAGGAAAATGGTTCAACGTTGTATTTTTGCAAAACTTTTTCTTTCTCCCTCGATATCCCCTCCTTTCATAAATATCCCTGTTTTGAGTACAGGTCTATAATCAAATCTGTACACTGGCTAATGATTAACTAGCTGCCCAATTATTTGCCAAGCTACTGTACAGGAATATTGCATGTTGAATGATAAAATCCTTGGATACCACACATTAACCCTGGTACAATATGTATTCTAAATGTCCCCCATTTGAGTAGGAAAGTTCAGTACATTTTAAGTGGGTTTTTTTCCTGTTCATTTCACTTAGAGACTGCAACACACCATACTTTTCTAAGAGCACAAACAGCTCCAGTGTCCTAATTTAGTAGTAAAAATTAGTAATAGATGAAGACACCAAATTAAAGTGGAAAAGTACTGTGATTCTTCCGGGGCATGTAAATGATATAAAAGACTTTTGAGGCAAAGCAATGACTCTTGCAAAATAGATCCTATCTGTTAGTATTGTGGAAGTATTTCAGAAGATGGTTTAGGTTAAATACATAGTATAGATGATAGCTATTAGAAAGCATTTATATAACACTTTGTTTTCTAGGCCCTAGACAATAATTAATTAGTTATCAGTTACTGTTACTGCATAATAATGGCCCATGTTTTAGAAAAGTCAGTTGAGATGCTCATGGTTAAATTTGCTCAAACCTACCCAGCATCTCAATGGCAAATTGGAAGTCCTGGTTCTTTAACTCCCAGGCCTGGTTCTAATGTGGCTGGGTCACAAGGCCTTTATAATAAAGTTTATAAAAGCACATTTTATGTGAGGAAACTAGTTAGAACCTTTCAAATTTGACCTTTCAAATTATATCACCATTTTCCACATAAAAGCCTCAGCCAGCCTCTTAATTCATGTGACCTTTGGAAGTCATAAAATCACTTCTCAGGGAGAGTTGATGTAGATTTGATTGGGGACCTGTTCCTTCTGACCCAGAGTGGGTAGGAGCCAGCCATCCACAGCACAGCCCGGGAAATATCAAAATCCACTCAGCTTAGGGAGAAGTTTGCTGCCTGAGGAAGACTCATCTGAGCCCTGCAATGAACTTCCTAAAGACAGAGTTGGTTATGCCAGCTAAAGGTTTAATCTTTATCTCTTGATCGCAAACCAAAGGAAACCTTTAGACTTACCAACTGCCTAAAGAGGAATGTTTCAGAAATATTAACAAATACAGGATCCTGTAAATAGAAATGCTAAGAGTATTTAGGCATAAAAGTTGAAGTCATCATAAATGGAAATGGTGCCTGATGGAAAATTGGTATATTTAATGAAATTTCTATCTGTTAATAAAGCAGTTTTACTTTAGAACTTGGCAAATGGATGGTGAAACAGAGGAAAGAGCAGAGGGTTGGAAATTTTATCTTAATATCTTGAAAAGGTATCCAATTTTTAATACAAAGCCTTCTTTACACTATAGATACCTTATAGGAAATACTAAAGAGTTAAATGAATAGAAAAAATACAACTAATTTTTTAAAATCTATGTACAGTACTTTTTTCAATATATAGATTTATGTACACAGGTGAGATCCTATTTTGTATATATTTTTAGCTACTTTTTGTTCACAGAACATTATAGTTTAACATTTCCCTCATGTGATTACAAATTCTATGAGAACATCATTTTAAACTGCTGTTTAATAGTCCAACATCTAAATATACCATAATTTATTGAAATATTCCATTATTGATGAACATTTAGACAGTTTTCAATTTTTTGTGTTATAAATAACAATCCATTGAACATCTTTGTGGATAAAAGGTTTTCATGCATTTCAGTTTCTGTTTTTTGGAATAGAGGAACTTATAATGTTCCTGAAATCACCTTCATCATTGAAGATGAAAATCACCAACAACATTTTCTTTTTCTCTAGGTATACTGCAGTCTTCTTTTTGCATTTCTAATCATTGAATTTGGAACGCCAAGGAACCAGGTTAATACTGCATCTTTACCTGCATGCCACTGACACTCTGTAGATTTCTTGGATGATACTTGTTCTGCCTGGAATAACAGCAGAAACACATTTAGGCTATGCAAGTAAGCCTTGAGCAAGAGATAACTAGAAGAACTATGTAAGAAAGAAGCAGAATAAGTGATTCTCTTGGCTCTGGTGACTTTTAAGCAGCTTTGAAAATCTTATCTTATGTTTTATTGCCTTAAAACTTAAAACCCTGCTGGGGCCTGAAGGGACAGTTTTTCAAGTATAGTTTTCTTATACAGCTTCCCCCAAGAAATACCTTGTGTTCGCTAAACTACATTTGAAAACTCACTGGTTTGGGACATGTAACATAGAGGATAACTTTCTTACCTGAGTGAACAAACAGTTCTTTTCTGTTGCAGGGAAATTCTTCAGTGCTAAGTAAGGCTTGCCATCCTCAGAGGCAATAGTGGCATCCTGAGACAGTTTCAGCCATCTAATTCCTGAGTGTTTGGCCAACAGCTGTGGCCATAATGGATAATTGTGCCTGGTTAAATTTAGTTCTCCCTGACATCACACATCATAGAGGAAAGCAGCCCCAAACATTTTTCTTCAGAGAGGGTGGAGAATTGGTATAGATGATTCAGAATCAAGGAATGAAAATGACGACAGACATTCAAATGCGACACTGAAAACCAAAATCTCTCCGAGTTTGTTGGCTAAATGGACAGCAGAAAATTCCCAAGTGGAACCGAGAGATGCGACTCCTGTGGTTAGTGGCAAGGAGCCCTGTGTGGCACCATCAGGAAGTAAAGGGGAGGCACCGGAGCAAGGCCCTGTCACGTCTGTTTACCAAGTCCCGAGGCCTCTCCAACTATCATGTAGTCTTTTTGTGGAAACTAGATAAACAGCATGAGTCACTGCGGCTGTTTCCCTCTATCAGAGAAGTGGAAGGAAGAGGTCTAGGGACTGCAGATACCATGCAGGTGTACGGGACTCTCCAAGCAAGGATCATACAAAATAAGAAGAAATGTATTCTGTCAAAGGCTGATTTTTTAAAAATCAAATCAAACAGAAAAATATTTCTAAATATACAGATGTTTACCAACTGTTCCCAGAGGCATCCATGTAGGTGTGACACCCTCCCTATCAGCCCTCTGTGTTTGGTGTTTTCCAGGCCAAAGAGACCAAACATCCCTTGTTTTCTGTCCCCTCAGAGACACTTCTAGGAATGCCAGTTCTTAAGATTCAAGGTTTCTTTCTCTCTACCCCACACTGTGGTCTTGTGCTGCAGGCATGTAAAGGAGAGAGGACTTCTGCTCTCTCTTTACAGCCTTCCTCTAATCTTTGCTTATCAATGTTTGTTGATTGAGGAGTTGACATCATGGGTTTACTTTTTTCTTACATTCCCTAAGTTTTGATGGGTCTTTACCTCTCTTTCTCATTCCCTCTCCTTTGTGACCTCAAGTTATTTAACAAGACCCTTCCCTGAGGGGTCTGGGGTGTGTAGGGAGGAACATAATGTGGCATGCATAATATGGAACAAGCCTGTGCACTATTTATCTGTGTGGTTAGTCTTGTCTAACTAGTATATTAAATTTAGAAGGCATTATCTGGCTCAGAAAAAGTCTGGTGGAAGTCTAACCTTCCCTCTCTCTCACCTTTCCTCTACCCTGCTCCCTTCCTATGCTGCAGCTGTGTGTGTGTGTGTGTGTGAGTGTGCTCTCAAGAAAGACCCCTGCGACTTCTCCCCACTTCTCCATTTGTCTCAGACTCTGACAACACTAAATTCTTGGTTTGAAAGTGTTGTCAAGGTGATCACTGTGCTCAGTGATGTGCCTGATTAAGAAGCAGGGAGAAAACTCAAGGACAGGGACCACAGTGTAAGAATAGAAAAGGAAATGGTTTTGGAGTCAGTCAGAACTGGGTCAGAATCCTGGCTGCACCATTTACATGGGCAAGTCTTTTAACCTTGATGAATATCAGTTTTCTCATCTTTAAAATGCACCTAATAATATGCAATGCAAGGAACTTCTGGAAATACTAAATAAATTAATGTATGGGAAATGACTGGTAGGTTATAGAGATCAGTCTTAGGGTCAGATTCCTTCCCTCTCCCACTCGGTTTCATTCCTTTTGCCCTCCTAGCCCTCTTTCATTCCATGTCTGACACATAGACAAAGCTTTATAAATAACTGTTGACTGAATGAACTGGCGTGAACATACTGGTAAGTAGACTATGTTTGCAAAATGTGTAGAGTGAAATCCCCTTTGTGGCCAGCCCAAATTTTTGCTGTGCATAGGGACTTCCCTAGGGCTCCCAAATTCCCCAGATGGACACTGAATTCATACAGGTGAGATAAATGCTATCATTGTTTTTTATGTGCATCACTATATATAACTGCACATCAAATAGATTTTTATGTCAAGTAGATTTGTACAACTTTCTATTTCTAGGAAAGAGTTTCCCACGTTTACTCGTCCGTACTTACTAGGAAGTCCTTAAATAGTGTGGGCTCTGCCAACCTCCATCTCATTTCCTGCCTGCCCTTCTCCCTACCAGTACTTTAGCACCTTCTAAATTATATTTTAAATAATTCAGAAGTACTGCCACTTCCTCAGTGCCTCTGCACAAGTCATTCCCTTCGTTAGACTTATCCTTCCCTCGATCCCTCGATCCACTATTAACTGATCCTTTAGTTCAACTATTACTCTTAGGAAGCCTTTCCTAATACCATCCCCCTACCCCCCACTCCCCACTCCCCCCGCCATGGTTCTCTGGATTTTTCCTTTTCTGCCCACCACATTTGTAATTTTATTGTATGCTACTTTGGTTGCTGTCTTCCCCTCTAAATTCTCATCCTCCTGAGAGCTGAGTCACATCTCTTTTGCTTTCTTCTGTGTTCCTGTAGGACCACAGCTCCCGGCACATAGTTGGTGCGTAAAAGATATGTGTTGAAGGAATGAATGAGGAGGTGAAAGTAGTTCACAAATTCATGTTTGCTCCTCTTCAAGCAGTACTCCTCTCAGTGGGAAATGATTGGGTACATTTCCCACAAAGTCATTTTTTATGATTTGGGGAACTTGAAAATGATTTTATTTCCATCTGCGTCCCTGGTGTTCAATCTTGTTAAAACCAGTGTCTCGTAATAAAATAAAACCAAACTTCCAATGGGCAAATAGAGGAAATACAGGAAGAAACACTCCTTTTAAACAGGCAAACTCCATGGGTCATTCACTTCCATTGAGCAGCAGAAGGAATTTTATTTGTTGTCACCAATTCTATTAACATCTACCCATGATTTTTCAATAAGGATGCAACTAGATACCTCTGATTTCCTTCTTGGAATCTTTGTGATACAGGTACCCTCCTTCAGTAAGTACAAAATGATTCATAAGGTATATAACATCACAGAAGGTTTGACAGAGAAAATAAAAGGTAACTAGAGTACAGTTGCTTGACTGGTGTTACTAGGTTACTATCCAATAAACCTCCCACTTATCTTGGGCTTCTGGTGTTTTCAATTCCATTTAGCGAGGGTTGGAGTTACCTTGATGTGTCTAGCCCTGTAATTTATTAAGAGTCTGGCCAGAAAGGTGGCTATTCATAATAGCAGGAAGCTGAGCATTTTTAAAAAAACCCTACAGCTAGAGAAATGGACCAAATTATCAGGAAGGACAGTGGCAGGAAGCTTTGACTAACTTATTTTGATTAAAATTCCTTTTCTTAGTGTCTGACTGCATGTAATTTTTCACAAGATCTATCCTACCAATATGAATTGGTAAATTGGTGTCTACTCATGGTGTTAACATTTTGACCTGTTAGACACATATATTCTGCCCCTAAATGTTGTCTTTTAGGCCAGGTGGGAGAAAATTAGATAAATAGTATGGTTTTCAGTTGTTCAAGTTTGCCACTCCCCATTTATAAAAAGAATAATGGCAGCACAGCTTTCCCAAAAATGTAAGAATCATCATCTACAGACTGTCTTAAAAAATGAATATTGAGGGACATAAATGGAATATAAGAAATAGCCTTGGACTTGGATCTTCATTTAGGCCTGACTAACAGAGCTATCAAAAAAATAAAAGAAACTCTCAATAAGAAAGATCATCCAGGCAGGAAATCCTCACATATGTTTTAAGCAACTAATATGTGCTAGGAATAGTGCTGGGAGCAAGGGGAAAGAAGAGTTAAAACCATGGAAAATTAGATAAGGTGCTGAACTTTAGGAGTCACATCCCCAAATTAAATACTTACAGTAATGTTGAGCAAGTGCTTCACAATCTTTTATTAAAAATTATCACTTATTAAGTATTAAGAATCTATAGCATTTAATGCTAGGTACTAATCTCATTTAATTTCCACAGCCAGGCAATGAGAATATTATCCCCCCTTTGCAGATGAAAAATTTGAGTTGATGAGAGGTTAAGTAAATTGTCTAAGTTTATGCAATCAGGAGTGGTGGAACGAGGATTCAGATCAGAGTCTGACTTCAAGGTGTGTGTTTCTACTCTCTCCCAATCCAGAGAGTATTTGAGAAATAAAGTTTTGAAGGTATGAGACAGATAAGATGACAAGTTCTCTTCAATTAACTGTGAAAATATGTGATCTCTTGAAGCAAGAGGCAGAAGTGGAATGTGCCATGAAATGGTAAATGTGGTCATTTTATTCTGGAAAATTTCAAACAAACATCAAAAGAATGCATAAGATAATAAAATAAACTTGTGCACTCATCACCTGCCTTCAACAATTATCAACATTTTGCCAATCCTGTTTTATCTCCTCAATTTTTTTTTACTTGAGTATTTAAATGCAAATCCCAGATATGAAATCTTTTCTTTTTTCTTTTGTAAATACTTCAATATGCATCTCTATCTGATACAGATATTTTCCCTCTGTTATCAGCATAGACATATTTGAAAAGCATTATTCTCTTTAAATAGAAGATATGATACCACTGAATGTTTTCAAAATTAAAATGTAGCCTCTATAGGAATAAAATAAAAAACTTTTAGCTCTGCTGTTTAAACATGTAAAGTCATGTTAATGTCATTGACCAAATCACATGTAAATAAAGCGATTCTGAATGATCAACTTTTGATCATTTTAGACTCACAGACTAGAATTCTTAGGTGCAAGGAAGCAAAAATCCTTCACTGGCTCAAGATGAATGAGGACATGTATTGAACAATGAGATGCAGCATAAAAATGTGTCTTGTGGAAATATATAGGACAGAATAAAAAGTCCTGCTCTTTAAATCCATTAGACAAGAAGAAAATAACCAAACAAAAAGAAATTAGTGCCAGAAAACATAAATATGAATATTCATTCAGCTATATTAAAAACAAAAAACAAAGAACTAAAGAGCTAGGATAAACTTAATTAGACATTTATTCTAGCCAGTACCTATATCAACTATACGTGTAGCATTTTGGAAAGAAAGTTGCCTTTCCTCTTTCAAAACCCTTCAGGTGTAATGCCTACCTCCCTTTCACCCCCACCCCAGCTGTCTAGACCAAAGTCTCAAGTCATTATGTTAATCAAGGAGCCAAGCTTTAACAAATATAATGAACAGGGTCATGGTAAAAATGATACTTGGTTAAATGGTTTACTGGCCCAATTTAAGCACAAAGTATAACTTGGCAGAATATTAGAATAGAATCTTCCTTCATGAGGAGTATTGAGGCTGGGACTACAAAACTTTAGCCAAATTAGACTGGAAAGGAAACAAAAATTTAAAACAAAAACAAAACAAAAAAACCATGTGTCTGATTAGTCATAGCTTGCCAGTAGCTCTCCCAGCAGCTAGACCCCCAGTATTTTCCTCTGCTGATCCTGAGGCCATCTTCTCAAACACCCTACTCCTGAAAGGCCCCAGTGAAAGCTCAACAGACGTGTGCTGACTCAGTCAAGAAAGGCCAGTGGAGCAGGATGGAGAGCTCACCTGGTGGAAGGAGCAGTGAGCTGGTCAGTTCACCTCTGATGTGAGAGAAAGAACAGTTCGCTTCTTCCCTAATTAGATACTAGCAAACTAAATGAGTAGATTCATAGGAGTAGGCTATCATTTTACCACCTGGATGAGAAAACGCGAGATGGCAGAGATATGATTCTTCAGCAAATTGGCTACAGCTGCCAAATTGCAGATTTGGGCAGCCCAAGACAGCAACTATGTAACAGAATATCTGTGTTAGGCCTAAAATTTTCCTAAAACATGTTTTTATATATCCTCATGTTGTCAACCATCAGGTATGTCGGGGTATATGCTAAGAAGTGTAGATTAGACATCAGTTTATCCTTCTAACTGGAAAGAGCACAGAAAGGATGGATTCCTTTAAGATTCATGACTTGGACTTCTTTTTGTCTCAGTTTATTCATCTGTAAAATGAATGAGACATACTAATGTCCATCTAAATGTACCTCCTAATATTGAGCTGAAAATAACGTAAAAAAGAAAATGCATTTTAAAAGTTAAAAATGCAAAGTATAATTTTTATCGTGTATGATTTTCCTCTTTAATCTATTTTTGTATACATCTTATTTTTTTTATGTTTTGTTCCTACCATTGTAGTATGGGAATGCTTAATACTTATAAACACAATGGAAACTTGGTCAAATCTAATAGTAAAAACAGAATTAGATATTAATCTATAAAAGTGCTTAACTCTTCTAGATCAACAATATACCAGAGAACATGTAATTAATGAAAAAAATTAACTGTAATTTCAAAAAATAAATAATTTGTAACTTTCTTGGGTCTAATATTTGTCATCTTCTTTATGAACTTCAGGAAAACGATGCAGCATAAGAAATTATTGTTGGACATATCACATGTTGATTTTAGGTTCCACCAAAAAATATGATTAGAGTTTGGCTCACAAATTGTTGACAGAAAAATTGTCATCATATTTTATTTGGTAATTTTCATTGAGTGGAGTTTAGGAAAGCGAGAAAGATTAAATGTCCTTTTTGTCTTTCATATTCTATTCTTGCCCATCTGTCCTTGTGTGTGTATTAGCGGAGGGTGAGGGATGATGAGAGGAAAGCTGTATTAGAAAGAGGACTTTTTGGCCAATTTATAAGCTAAATATAAATTCCTAAGAAAAAAGACAAGTGTTCTGTGGAACTGCTCCTTAGTAGACATTCATTTTTGTATCTTTTCCAGAACAGCACAGTGATTTGGTGTGTCCACTCTGAAATCAGACTTTCTGAGTTGGGATCTCTGCACCACCACTTACTAGCTATGTGACAGAGGGCAAATTATTTAACTGTTCTGTCTCCATGGTCTGATCCATAGAGTGGGAATAGTGTAGTGTTGTTGTGAAGTTTTGATGAGTTAATACATATAAAATGCTTGTAACAAAGTAGTTGCTCAGTAAGTTTTACTTATTACTTCCAGGTATATGTACGTTTAAAAAAACCCTTTGTTTTCTGTAAAAGGTACTTTAATCTTTTTTGCTGTGTTTGAAAATGAGATGCTTAAAGTAAAAAGCAAAGAAAAAAAAAGAATTCTACTAGCAGCAGAGGAAACAGATTTTGAATTTGACTCAGAATTGAAATGAAAGACTCCTGATAAGAGAAAACCCAGTCATGCCAGAAGAAAGAATTGCCCAAGAAACTTGAACTATTGCTAGCAGCGGCCACCATGGGAAAAAGCAGGATCCTGCAAGCATTGTTGTAGCCACAATGCTTTTGGAGGACAGTCCAGGGATACAGACCAAAACTATTCAGCATTCATTCTCTGTAACTCAGTGAGGTCTTCTTGGGAATTTAAATATGAAGAAATTAGTCAGGAGGTGAATAAACTCTACCATGTTTATAAAAATGACCATTGTAATATTATGTAGAATCGTGAAAAGCTAAGAAATAACCTAAATGTCTCATGGAGAAATGTCTAATTAATGGAATATTATACCATTATTAAAATCATAAATATAACTATTAGCAATATGGAAAATAATGTTTAATATTAAGAGAACAAAGCTTGAAAGTGTATATATTTTATTACTACAACTTTGTGCAAACACATATTTATAAATATTTTATGTAATTATACAATTAAAGGCAATAAAGGAACTAGGAGAAAACAACTGGGTTTTGTCTGAAGCAATCATGAGTAAAATTTCTTTGTAATGTGCTGTATTGGTGCTTAAAGAATAAATACAATATTAAAACACGAACACATATGCAAAGTATAATGCTAAAACCAACCAAGCAACTTACGTTTTAACAAACTGATAGTTTAAATTACTGCTGGGTTTCATTAATTCTTAGAGATGTTTTTACTGATACTGACACTACTACTAAAACAATGTACATTTCACATGTGTGATAGGAAACCTGTATGTTATGACTTAGCAGATTTGAAGTCAGGAAACATCCTGTTGATTTTTTTTTTTTCCATTTAAGATGTAAATGGAAAATAGTTAATTGTTCAACAGTTAATTACCATAAAGAGTGGGAGGCAGAGTAGAAACCAACATGTACTGAACACCTACTATGCAATATGTAGGCTTTTTAAAATTATTTGACTTATTAACAAGAAAATTATGATTGATAATACCAGAATACAAGAATTTATATTCCATGCTAGCCTCTAGGCATTCCATAACCACAAATGTAGACGAGAAAGGACGTGTGTCCAGTCAGAAGTAGATCATGAATTCTCTTGCTGCTGACTTCTGCAGCAGATTTCAGGCTCATGCTCAGAAACATGACCCCACAAAGCACACCTGAACTGGGTGCACTCGAGGACTGGACCAGCCACCCCGTGGCTGAAACCAAAAGACCAACATGAGACCAACGCCAAGAGGGATCATAAGGACAAACCGACCTCATTTGAGGAAGGAAGAAGGGAAAGGGAGAAGCCATCATAAGGACTTGAACTTAGAATTCACAGAATATTTACCTAAAAAAGAGATCTGAAATCAAAACAGACTGTTTAAACTTGGAGGAGGCAGAGAAACCATTAGCTGACAATACTTATCTTTTTTTTTTGCTACCCAGAGGAGTAAGGTAAGGTTGGGGAGGAGAGAGCTTGAGTTTATAGGAAGAGTAGATAGAAAATAAAGCTAATTTTTTGTTTATCTAAGCAGTATGTGAATACCTTTCTACACTGTAGATTCTCTTAAAGCTGAAAGAACATTTTATTCTTCTACTTATCCCGCATTAGAAATAGCACAGTTGCCTCTGATAGTTGTTCAAGAAATGGCAGGAAATGAATAAATTATAAGAGTTGAAGGGATTAGAGAAGCCTCCTAATCCATAATCCTGATTTCAGGTAGACTCACATAATTCAGCCCAGAAAACTTTTTATTGGGGACCTGGCATGTTTGTAGTGGGATTTGCTTTTGGCGTGTCACAGGGAGGAGGCAGAATAGTCACTCTCCACCAGGCCTGCATTTCCTTTCCTTTCATTTCTTCCTTTCATTTTGACTTGCAGACTTTTTTTTACTTACTGTTAATACATTTCTGCCCTTCCTCTCTCTACCCTTCATATCAGCTTACACTTCCAACTAAGAAAACACCAGTCTTGTTGAATCTATTAGAACAAGTGTTAGAGCAAAATAGCAGAAGGATTTTTTAATCAAGGAACAACTTGTAAGGTGGTTAAATTATCACTGCCATTGATTATTTAAATTTTTCAGAGGAACTTTAAATTTTTTTCTCTGACGAGAGGTGTCTCCAGATTACCTTTAGAGGATTGAATCCTCCTGATGTACCAGCACAATCAATTTTGTATATTGATCAAACTATAACACCTGCCATATGCACAATTTTCCAGCTTCACCAAGTTTTGTTTTGCTTTTTTTCTCTTTGGTCTTATTTATTTACTGGGTTTCTTTTTTTTCTTCTTTTTTCCTTTAAGGAGAACTTCCCTAGTTACATATATTCTTGGGACATTGATTTGGAATGAAATAAGAATGACCTGTAATTATAGTTTAATGCCTCAAAATAGAAAATTATGCCAAATTGCTTAACCAAATGCAGATTTGATTGGGATTCCAGAGTTTCTTCTAAGTCAAGGCCCTGGAAAGTCTGAACCATTGCTTATCTTTAATTTATGGTTCTCTGCTAAGGGCAGTACTGAACTGATTGCTCACCAGGTTAAAATTTTGGCTTAGAAAGGTTGTGCATCACAGAACAGACTTCAAGACAACTTACATTGCATTCTTTTTCTTAGTTGTGGCATCTGTTTCCCTCAGCTAAAAACCCCCTCACTTAGGTGTATCCAATCTTGATTAACAGAGCCATCTACGAAAGTGGTCTAAGACAAAGGCAGAGTGTTGGATGAGCGCTCCTGAGATTTCTGAGCTCTTTCACTTCCTTTTTTCTTATTTGGCCTCATAAAATATTGTTTGTGGCCTCCCACCAGAAATTATCTGGAACAGTTCAGCATTCTAATCTGCACAATTTAAAACATGTATATATCTCCAAGTTTAGAATAAAATATCCTGACGTAGAATTATGTTTTCCTTGAGTTTTCTCAAACTCTGAGATCTTTAGCATTTTAAATAGAGATCCTTTCAAAATGAAATTTTCCCTATCGTGCCTAGATTTGTACCTGGACCAACTGAGCACAGTTTTCCAGGAAACCAGAAGATGAAGAAAGTGACTAGGGGGCATTGAGGGCACTGCAGCTTCCATTTAACACAGTACTCCCCCATGGTGAAGCGCATCTTTCAGGGTCCTGGCAAGAGAAAGATGGAACAATCAAATTGGGTCCATTGAGGAAAAATTGGTAGAGGGACTGTTTATGAAGGTGAGGGCAAGGTGAGGAAACTACAAGCACCTGGAGGCTAATAACAGCAGAGTTAGGAGGAAGGACTGATGCCACCTTGGGCCTGAAGGGGCAAGGGGAGGAAACAGTTACTCATGTGGAGAAAACTGTTGATGAGAGCTTGGCCTCCGTTAGAGGGATGCAGCCAGCCCACTGTGAACTCATCCTTGAGCACCACAACTGGGATCGGAGGATAAAGGAGTCTGTTGGTGCAGGTCAGAATCTTGGAGAAGCAGCAGAGTGGAGCCTGGATCTGAAGGAGCAAACAGATCACATACAAAAATACTTGGGATTGATCCCTCAACTTCAGGGTCTTGGCCACTGCTAGTCCATGGCACCTCTATGTGAACTGGAAAAAATATACATTGTCATGGATGGGTAGACACAGACCTATTAGTGCACAGGACTGTGCTTTTACAAGAATTGTAAAAGGACTCTCCTTATTCCAGGAAATACAGCTCAATGCCAGAGTGCACAGCTTGGAAAGCAGATAGTGGGCTGGATTCCAGGCTCCATTGACCCCTTTGGCTGAGCAATCTGACGAAGACTACCAGGAGTGGACCCTGATTGATCTGAGCCAATTGAGATAATGGCATTTCCTTGTCAGTTATGGGTGCAGAACCCAGGCCAAACCAATCAGCATCTGACTATCCCCTGGTCGTAGCCAGTGGTTCAAGGGCAGGCACATGTCTGATGTTAGCGTGGTAGAATGAAGTTCAGGACTTAGAGTCTATGACTGCTCTAGAAGAAGATCTTTCCCCCACACCAGAAATGAATGAGGAGGCATGTGGCCCTGGGAGGTTATAGCATTTACCATAAGGGAAGCCAGCCTAAAAATAAGCCTGACACCTAGATGGAGAAAATCATCCACAACTCTTATAATATCATGAGTGTCAGAGTCAAAATATGCCTGAAGTCTGCCTTGTTTTTGTATTTTTAAATTACATTAATCAGTGAATTTCCTTTATTTTTTAAGCTAGGTCGAGTTGGGTTTTCTGTTGCTTGCCCTTATAGTTCTTCTTGCCCTCTCAATTATGGACACCTTAGGCTTTTTCAGCTTCTTCATTATCCCAACCATATGGGACCAGGAAAATAAAAAAACATTTATTCTTTGGGCTGGCCAGATGGCTTAGTGGTTAAGTTCGTGCTCTCCGCTTTGGTGGCCCAGGGTTCGCAGATTCGGATCCTGGGCGCAGACCTACGCACCACTTATCAAGCCATGTTGTGTCAGGCGTCCCGCATATAAAGTGGAGGAAGTTGGGCACGGATGTTTGCTCAGGGCCAATCTTCCTCAGCAAAAAATAAATAAATAAATAAATAAATAAATAAATAAATAAATAAATAAATAAAAAACATCTATTCCACCCAAACTACATCTTTAGCTCAAACCAGATTGATTTTCAATCATTCCTGTATGTCTGCCCTTGTTGGTGTTCACTTAGAAGTGGGACGGCCTGCAAAATTCTTTTACACACCCCAAGTCATATTTTCTTTCTGACACCATCTTTAGCCTAATTGCTATGGAAATATCTTTTATCATCTATTATAACAACTGTATATGCATCTGTACACATTGCCTCCTCTGAGTGGACAACGGCCTAAGGTATCCTTTTTATGCCCACAGTTGGATTTTCTTTTTTTTTTTGGGGGGGTACTTGCATATTTTGCATTTAACTTGCTTGCACACAAGTCTGAAAATATAACTTAATAACTTATTAGAGACATTGCTGTAAGAAGAAATAAAAAAACACAAACTGAAGTTAGCAACTCAGGCATTCAGTTAGTTTTAACTATCAGGAGCTAGAGTCCAAAAGTACATTGAAGAGTGGCAGTCCTAATCTCGGTGGTGATCAGAGGTTGACTGAACTTATTCTTGCAACAGCCTTTTAACTAGCCTGCCTGTAGGTGATCTTGACCTCTTCAAAAATCACCTCCATACAACCCCCAGGGACCTGATGGACACTCCCCTGAGGGAGGAGGGACTGCACATAATAAAGCCTCAATAGACATTGGTAAGCTTCCAGCTTTGCAGAATCTTGTGCAGGCTCCTTAGGAGGGGAGATAAAGGCTTCAGCGTCTTGCCTGGTTTCCAAGCAATCTCTTTACTTTTCTCCCGTTCTCTTCCATGCATTACAGTTTACTTTCTAGCATCTTCTTTACACAATTCTTTCTCCTATCTGTGTCCATTCCACATTGCTCCCCTCTCTCTGGAATGTTTTCTCAGCCTCTCCCCAATAAGCTTCCCAGCTTTAACTGGCCAACTCCTACTCATACTTAAGACTTTGTCACCTGGTACCTCCTCCAAGAAAGCTTCCACTTTCACTCTTCTGGCAGTTGTTCTTCCTTTGTGTTCTCTTTGTAGTTCTGTCCCTGACATCTGCTGTGAGTATATCTTTATGCATGGACTTGTGCACTAGACTGAACTTCATGGCAACAGGGACAATGTCTTACTTCTCTCTGTATTCCCAGTGACCAGTGGAGAGAGAAGCAAGCACATACTTAAGGGATTCCACATACAAAAGAACATTTTTATCTCCTTATCCTGGTAAGAAACTCCAAAAACATTTGATTTAATATCAAAATAGGGCCAAGTCAATTTGGAAAACAATTAGTTTGCATTCAAGTTAGACATTGAATTGAAATTCTATATGATCTGTGAACAGGGTTGACCAATGTAAATTCAAATAAAATTTTCAGTTAACATTTAAAACTGGAAGTAGCATTTCATTTTTTAGATACCATTATAAACAGTTTTTTCCAATAGCTCACTAATCAGATTCCAAATACTTTGGGCTACTGCTGTGATGGTACCTTCAAAAAACAAAAACAAAGGAAAAAAATAACTTACAAAGCATACTTTGAAAATCTGTCATACAAAAATTGTTGGTGAAAAAAGGTTAATTTCAAATTTCTGAGGGGCTTTATTCTAGCAACTTGGCTCTCATCTCTGTTGGCCAGATATTACAAGCAAAATTTGAAAGTGGAATTAAAAGCCAATCTGGTTCTTCTGGGGACAGACTCTTTCTAGTTGAAACCTGTCAGGAAATTCTCTCTTCCTTTTTGAAACCATGGAAGAAGTATAACCTGCTTGTCCACGGGTTTTGACCCAGCAGGCGAGGAGACTTCCTATCACCACAGACTGCTAGTGATGGTAGAGCAGACTGGGCACTGGACCAAAACGAAGGTCCACTGTGAGGCCAGCTGTGGCATATGGTGGCTGTGTGGGGACCAGCCGTACAGCAGACAGGCACAGTTGATCAGCTTGACTGGGGAGATATGGCCAGGAGGGCTGTTGACCTTGCAGGCAAGGCTGAGGTCATTTCATGGTCCAGGAAGCCTGTTGCTGGCATCAGGGGGCAGATGGCCTTGTACATGTGTGGAAAGCACAGGATCTAACTGAAAGTAATGCAATGGTAGCTGTATCAGAGAACATTTTTAGGGGTAAACATAGTCAACACTGTTTCTTATAAATAACTGGACACAGGGGCAAAGAGAGGCAGCCCAAAAGGCCCTATAACCAATTGGTAGAGACCAGCTTGAGAGTCAAGAGAAGAACACTGATGGCTGGACGGTTGATACAAAAGAATGCAGGAACTAAGACTGCTGAAGTCACCATGGGCCACAGAGTTTAGGGCAGAGATGTTGCAGAATGACCACAACCACATTATTCTCTAATCTGAGTAGTTACGTGTGTGTCCAGGATCACTAAGAAAGCATACATATAATTTGCCTAGAATGTCTCTTTGATTCTTTTTAATTAATTACCCTTTTGTTCCTAAAACTCCATATTAAAGGTATTAGAAACTGTTCTGAGTTGAATTGTGTCCCCTCCTAAAAGATATGTTGAAAGTCTAACACCTAGTACCTCAGAATGCTCGTATTTGGAAAGAGGGTCATTGCAGATATAATTAATTATTATACTCTAGTAGGGTTGGCCTTTAATCCAGTTTGACGTATGTCCTTATAAGGAGAGAAGACACAGACACCCAAGGGGAGAAGGCCATGTGACAACTGAGGCAGGGGCTGAAACGCTGCAGCTGCAAGCCAGGGAAGGCCTTGGATTGCCACAAACCACCACAGCCAGAATGAGTCAAGGAAAGATTTTCCCCAAAGCTTTCTGAGGGAGCCCTGCTGATACCTTGATTTTGGAGTTTTGGACTACAGATCTGTGAGACAATATTTTTCTGTTGTTTTAAGCCACCCAGTTTGTGGCACTTTGTTACAGCAGCCCTAGGAAACTAATGTAGAAAAATATACCATATTTCGTCAAATCAAAGACACCATTGATTGTAAGATGCCCTGTTATTTTGTATACTTTTAAGAGAGAAAAAAATGCTGAAAATTTAATTGCTATATATTTTCAATTGTAAGAAGCAAACAGATTGTAAAGATATTTAAAAAACAGAATGTCTTAGAATCTATAAAATATAGTACCTGGATTCTATCAGTTCATTTTGAAACTCATGTTTTGATGAATACTAACTTGAATGAGTCATCTAGGATGCCTAAAAATGGCTCCCAGATAATACCTAAACAGGCATCAACCCAGACTGGACATTGTCAGATCAGTAAGGTATGTAAAATGATGCCAAACAGGCTAACCCTTTTTAAGGTGAACATGGGATATATTTTTATTCAGATATCACACAGTGTTTAATCCTTACCTCCAAGCAATATCAAACCTGGGAAAATGAAATTTGAATGAAGTTAGTATGACTTTTTCCCTATCCCTTCCTTTTAAGTTATTTTTGGGGTTCTCATTGCTGCTACCATGACCACTGCTTTTATTCTGCATTCTCTTAGAATCACTGACAATCTAGGCCAATGGTTCTCAACCTGACTGCACATCAGAATTACCTGGGAAACTTTTGAAAAAAAAACTATTCCTAAAATTCAAAAGCTTGATAACATACTTTGTTGGCCAGACTATGGAGAAATACTCTCTTAAACATTGCTGATAGAAATGCAAAAAATCATATAACCTCTATGGAGGAGAGTTTAGCCACATCCATCAAAATGCCTTTTGGCCCAGAAATCCCACTTTTAAGAATTTACTCCAAGAGATGAACTGCTAAAATTACAAAAAAAAAAAATCATATGTAAAAGGTTATTCACTGTGTCATTATTTGTCATGACAAAATATTGGAAACCACCCAGGTCTATGCATAGGAGGCTGATTGAACTAACTTTGCTACTTCCACACAATGGAGTACTATTTTACAGCAGAGCAATAAAAAAGAATGAGGGTGACCTCTGAGAATGGATGTAGAGTGAAAAAAAGGAAGATGCAAAAAAGAGTATGCTACAGTTTTATATATTTTTGCTTATATAGATATATAGTTGTTTATTTTGGCAAAAAAAATGTATAGGAAAGGTAAACCAGAAACAAGTATTAATGATTCCCTATCTGGGGTCAGAAGGAGAAGGAATAGGACGGTGAAAGGAATTGGAAGGTATATGAGGCTTCTCTGAGTAAAACTTTTTTATAGTTTTGGAGGTTTTTGAGCCTTGTAAATATTTCACATATTCAAAAATAAAATTATACCAACAAGGATAAAAAACAAACCCCAAAATTTAATTCAAACAGAAACAAATTAACCTAATTTTATATCACAATGATAACATAGCCACACAGAAAGAAAAAGGATTATTCAAATAACTCTTGAACATACTTCTCTGACTGTACACCGTTAATGAGATCTTTTCTTGGGATAAAAACAACAAAAATACCATGAACATTACTTAGTAGGTTTACTGCTGATTTTTAAAGCTGATTTTTGTGTATTGTAGGATAAGGCAAATAAGTAAATATTGGTGTTGCTGGGATTCAGGGCTCTCACTGTGGGAGAAGCAGTGTGTGAGTGTGGAACGGGGAAGATAAAGAGGAGCTCTTAGCCCTCTGGCGTGCCGTTATCAACACGGACTCACGATTTAAAAAATCTGTCCACTTCAGCTCTGTCCACCGAAGGGGCGAAATGTCACCCACAGGAAATGAACGCACTAGTGCCAAGATCTTGGTTTCTGAAACTACTGAAATGAATCACTGTTCCCTGGAAAAATGGCTGATTCCAGATCACAGACAGGATGTAGAAGGTGATCCTGGAACATCCTATGTCAGAAAGCAAAGGAGGTGCCTAGAAAATCACAAGTATATGTCAAAAGCAGCAAGCATGAAGGGCCAAATATGAGACAATTTGGGAGTAAAAAAATGAATTAAAAAACAATCCATGAGTCCATAGTGGTACCGGAGGAAGGAGTCTTTTCTTTACAGAGAATTTCAGCTAATAAATGTAGAAGAAATAATAAAATTAGGAAATCACTATTTTGCAATCTCCAGTGTGGTTCAGACAGAGATCATCAAGACACGTAAAACTACTAGGTAAAAGTGTGTTGGGGAACATAATATTCACGTAGTATCAAAATGTCATCCCATAGGTTACTTTTTAATTATAAGGATAAAGCATACCTTTAAAATGAAAAAAAAAAATTGGCAGACATCATCTTAACCAGGTGACCATATTTAGTACAAAACTACCATACTATGTCTCCCGATGTGATGCAGTGAGGTGTACACAACAGCACCCATGTAGTATTCTTGCTGAAAATGTTTAATCTCAATCTAATCCATAATCAGATGGATTCAGAGACATAGCATAAGACAATTAGCCTGAACTCTTCAAAAATGGCAATTTCGTGAGAAGAAAAATGTAGGTGGGAAACTGCTTTGAGCTGAAGAAGTCTAGAAAAGCAGGACAATACAAAGCGTGTGATCTTTGGTTGGATTCCAGGTTTTTCTTAAATCAGCAAAAAAATATATTACTAAAAAAACAGACAAAATATTACTGGAACAATTGGCATAATTTGAATATGGACTGGTCATTTAATTCACTGTATTATTTCAGTAGCTCATATGATGTGATTTATATCTTATGAGTGTCAAAGTTTCAATGATAAAATATTTAGCACATACAGGTCTTCTAGAGCATTTTATTTAATGCTTTTTAAACTGGTAAGAGTATTATTTCATAGTGAAAATACACTTTCAAATGTAAGAGATGGTTTTACATTTGATAAAAATAAAGACTAAGGCTTATATGAATTCTTATCTCTCTCTTGCCAACCAACTAAAAATAATTGTTTTACAGTTGGTCAACCACATAAAAACTCACCACAGACAGTAAATTGAAAAGTAACCACAACAAATGAACCAAAGAAGAAAGCAAATTGAAACAATTCATGCTTATGGACAGGGACCTTACCTTTTTAATCTTTTCGTCTCTCATAATAATTAGCACAAGGCCTTTTATATGATAGGTGCTTGTCATAGCTCAAGACCCAGCCGGTTAACTGCAGGTGACTAAGATTGACTTAGGAGCAGGGCACAACATGGGGATAAAGTTCCCAAAACATAGAACAAGACAGAAAAGCACTGGTGATAATTACGGCACAGGAATAGAACTACCAATGATAGATGCTACACCCCAAAGTGTGGGTCAACAAGGGCATGGTAAATACCTGGTACTCATGCTGCCCTCCTTTTTCTACACCCATAACAGACATCAATTTTTTATTGCCATATTCTTTCCCATTGGGTTGGAACTGTTTCTCACCATCTTTTTCAACCCAATGCCCAAAGTCGCCACCAACGATCAGTTGAAAATGCATTTCATGTGAAATTAAGACTACAATTTAAAAATTCTTGTTTCAGATTAGGCTAGATTGCCAGCGGAGGAGGGGCCCTATTCCCATAGCTTTGAGAGGAGGCTTGCCAGGCTAGCAACCAGGCAGGGATGAACAATGCTCAATAACTGTTAAATTAGAAAGTGAACTCTCTTTCACTTTCTATGGAAGAACAGCATAAGTAATTTTCCTTCTATATTGCAGCATGTATCACGCCCTCAAGATATTATATGGCCAGTGCTTGTCTGGTTGCAAACTGAGCAAGAGGAGGAGGGCTGCCCCACTTCATAAAGACAAGTTGCTGATTGGGATATCAGAAAGCAAGTCTGAACCAGATGGCTACAAAGGTGTTATTTCAGGGTTTTCATGGTGCTGGTGGTATCTGCTAACCTGTGAAGTTTGAAATAAATTCAAGAGAATTCTTGATTGTGGTTTCCCTATCTGACTCCTTTATAAATAACACCCATGCTTTTCCACTCTGAAATTCTACCATTATCAATTTTTTTCAAAACTAGGCTCTCAGGCACAAAATAGGATATACCATGAAGCAGTGTGAAATTATATGTAAAATGACATGTTTTTGAGAAATGTTTGTGCAGCATTTTTTGTTTGCAAAATATTTTTTATTGCAAACATCCCAGCTAATTATCCTTCCTAGTTATTCAGGTGCTGGCTCACCCTTATAT
Organism: Diceros bicornis minor; assembly: GCF_020826845.1. Lineage (NCBI taxonomy): Eukaryota > Metazoa > Chordata > Mammalia > Perissodactyla > Rhinocerotidae > Diceros > Diceros bicornis. The sequence goes on along the minus strand of NC_080762.1, from coordinate 49,651,206 downwards.
TACATATGTGAAAAACAAGACATGGAGATGAGTTCAACTTGAGTTAACTAAATTTTGCACGCCTCCTTGGCAATGGAAATCAAAATATCCTGCCCAAATTATACAGTAAATCAATCATCCAGCCATGATTAAAACCTTCAGCCTCTGAAACTCCAGCTCAGTTTACTGAACCATTCAGCCTTCCATAAGGATTTTATTATTTTGTAATATATTGATTTTTTTCTTAAAAAATTAAAGTCTCCCTTTTAACTTCCATAGTAAAGTGTATAGTTGTCAAAACTATAATTGTTGACTTTTTAGGAAATAAAGATATCATTTATTTGTTCTGTAACTTCTATCTCCTATATTCCCAACATTTCCATCTTTTTTTCATAGCTTATAAACATAAACATGTCCAAGAATCTCCAATTTTATGAAATTTCTCCGGACTCTGTGACCACATCAATATATTATTTTTTTACTCCCCTTTTTAGTCAAACTTTTTGACAGAGTAGGCTATATTCGCTGTCTTCATTCTGGCACTACCCAGTCACTCCTCAATCCACTGAAACTTACTTTCTGCCCCAACCAGTCAACTGGTAAGTTCTGTTAAAGCGTATCAACCAATTTTATTCATCTAGCATAACTGAAATTTTATACCAGTTGCTGTACAATATACAGCCAGTAGTGTTGTACTGTAATGTGCACTTAAAAATTTGTTAAGAGAGTAGATCTAGTGTTAAGTGTTCTTACCACAAAGAATAAATTTAAAAAGACACAAGGAAACTTGGAGATGATGGCTATTACCTTGATGGTAGTGATGGTTCCATGCGTGTATGCATATGGTCAAACCCATCAAATTGTGAGCATTAAATATGTGCAATTTTTTGTATTTCAGTTATACCCCAATAAAACTGTTTATAAAAATTATATCAATAGCCTTAATTATTCCCAAGTCCAAATGCACGTTAGGACTTTGTCTTCTTGGAGCTGACTGATGCATTTGACTTTGTTGAATTCTCTCTCTTGACTCTCTATTTTTGCCTCTGTCCATATTTTCTTTCTCTCCTTCATGAGCTCCTCCTGTTTTGTCTCTCTTCTAAATGTTGGAGTTTCTGAATTCCATTCTGATCCATTGCTTTTCTTGCGGAGAGTTTCTCTTCACACTGTCATCCACTCCCAGGATTTTAACTACCTTCTAAATCCTAGTGATTTCCAAAACTAAATGTCTATCCATGACTTCTCCTCAGGATTTCAGACTCACGTTTACAAACACTTCTTGGACATTTCCAGTCTTGTGAGATCCACAGGCCAATATCCAAAGTGCATTTTACCCTCAATCCTGTGTCTCTTATATCCCTTATTTCATTTAATGAATCAACATTTACCAAATTTTAAATCTGAGAGCTTTGTTAGTTTTCTCCTTGTCCTCATCCTTCATATTCAACTGATCAACAAGTTCCTTCAATTGTATTTCCTAAATATTTACTAATCTTTTCTTCTCTGCATCTACTATCTACAACGTAGTTTAGTCTCTGATAATTTTAATTCTGTTCTAGTTGAGTTTCTTGCTTCTAGTTTTGACTTTTTCAAATTCACCCACTGCACCAAAGCCATAATAACTTGTGTAAAACAAAATCTGACAATCATTCCCCTTCTTACAGCCCTCAGTGTTTCCTTATGGCCTACAGTGTGGCTTATAAGAATGGCTGCAAGGACCTTTATAACCTGGCTTCAGTCTACTATTGCCAAAGATGCCTGATACTCTCTGCTTCACAATTTATTTAGCAATACCAAAATGTTTATTCCTATCCACGTGGAACTTTATCAAGTCTTGGCTGTTGGCTCTGTCTGAAACACTCTTCTAGTCTCTCCGCTGTGGCAGTCATTAGTACTGTTCACCACTATATCCAAATGTTCTCTTCTGAGTGCATGGTAGGATAGCACTCCATACCCCCTTGAAGTTACCCATGATCATGTGACTTGCTTTGACCAATGAAAAGTAAGCAAAAGCAATGTGTGTCACATCCAAGCGGAAGCTTCTAGGAGCAGATGTATGATTGTCCATCTTCCTTCCTTCTGCCATGGCAACTGGCAACATTCCAGATGGTGGAATATCTGTCAGCCTCAGTCCCTGAGTAAGGGCAATGTCCTGAGATGGACATGAAGCATAGAGAGAAATAAACCCATGTTGTTTTAAGCCCCCTAAGAATTTTGAGGTATTTATTATTGCAGCATTTTCTAACCTATCCTGACACACATGCTTTATTCTAATCTTATCTGACTAATTACTATGCTTCAAATTTTACTTGGTTATTACCTTCTCTCAGAAAGTTTCCCTTAAATTTCTAGGACCTTTCCTCAGCTGTAAAATGGGGACAATAGGGCAGCTGTAGGGCTAATAGAATTAATTCACGTAAAATGCTAAAATGGTAAATATATCATCTTAATAAAATATGCCTGTTTATGTCTGTTATTATGATATAACTGTGTCAGTGACCTGATTTCCATTTCTTTCCATTTTTTATTTAATTCATATACATAATTCTCATATCCTTTACAAAAGATCATACTAGCCAATATCTTTCCTGATAGCTCTCTTTATCAAAATGCCAATGTTATAATTGCCAGTTTGGGGACTGGAAATTTCCAGAATAAAAAAAGATAGGGTGCAGACACTGTAGTCAGGCTTCAGCTACCCTGTGTGGTCAGGGTTTGTTCATGCAATTAATGCCCCTGAGCTTCAGTTTCCTCAATTATAATAGAGAAATAGTAATAAGTAAAGATTTTTTTCAGGATTGAAGTAAATAACACACATAAGGAGTTTACCATCATATCTGGCACACAGTAATTTCACAATATGCAATTTTCATTCCTAGTTGCTGTTAGCTTATCATCTATCATCATAAGTCCTGAGGAAAGGTTGTCATTCCGGGGCTGTGAATAGGATGTAACTTTGCCTTGCCTCCACTACAATTTATAAGACTAGAACCTACCTAAGGGCAGGTATTCCCATTGCATTTCATTTATCCAGAGTGCCAAATATAGTGCTCAGGAAATATTTATTGAATTCAGCTGAAGTTTTAATAAAATGTCTTGCTTAATAACCCAAACCCATATGATGAGTCATTGTGTTGAGGACAGAGTTAGGGTTACATTTGGAGATGGCACAAATCCCAGTCCTCTTGCAGCTGGAAGACAGCTGCCATTGGCACACCATTGGTCTAGGAAATTGCCCCTCCATCTGAACTGTTGGGATTGCCACCTATGATGTTGGTGGTTGTTCACAAATACAAAGCACACATTTGTATCAAGACAACAATGGGTGTGTCTTCTGGACAATGAGTTACCTACTACCATATCTGCAAGCTTCAGCTGGCTGGGAATTCAAAACATCTGGGAGTTGAAATCTCTGCTCCCATTTTAATATGGCAGCTGCAACATTGTGCAGGTGCAGCAAAACATACAAAACTGCCTGAAAGTATTTGTTGAGCTCTACAGGAAGTGGAATGACTGACAAAAGACTATATTATAAATTGAGGAATTCTGTCACTCAATGTAGCAAAGCTCACGGAAACAATTAGCATTGAAATTTGAGAGTTTGGGAAGCTGGCCATAAAAGTATAATATTTTTTGTTTGTATTTAATGCTTTGATCAAATTTCAGCAGAGAATGGGATCATGGGAGCTTTAAAACAATCTATAGGAACATGATAACCTGCAGAACAACCACAAACGCGGGGGGTGTAGTGGGGGGGGGGAGAAAAGAAAACTTCTCAGAATATCGGATGTGGTTCAATAAGCCACGCAGAAAAATTCATCAGTAGGTTCTGATGAACTAGTAGTGAACAAAGAAAATTCATGATTCTTTGTTCCAGCCACATGATTCAGGTAAAGAATCTCTAGGACTAAGGTCACGTAAATATTATGACAGTCAACTGGGAAACAGACCATCTGTCCTTTTTGACGTGATGCCTGAGTTGTCAGTTTGTCCTTTGGATGCTGTAATCATTGCAGGTGTCTCAGATGACCACAAGTAGTGAAAACCAAAGACCAGCCTTCATCCTACACAGTGAAATATGCCATTTGGCACGACAGTGGCCTCCCAGACCACACCAGCACCTTCGGCCTATGACCAGCATGGCAGTGCTGCAAGCAACAAGCGGCCAGGTGTCCTCCCGTCCTGGGGGCTCCACCTGATTTCCCTCGTCTGCTTCCCATGCTGCAAACGCGGGCATCTCCTGCCTAGCTGATCAAACACTGAGGTTCTAATTAAAGTGGCTGATATGAAGAGTTTGGATTTTATGAAAGTGTTTTCACTAGCCAAAATAAATACATTCAAACAGTAATTTTTTAAAGTACATTATTCTTTATCTAGTTTGCATTTTGCTTATTTTGTCAGGGACAAGAAAAATTCTTTCTGGCCAAAAAGAAGTATTCAAAAAGAAAACATGAAAGAAAAAGAAACAGTTGCTAGAACATTTTATTCAGACCTCTTCCTGAAACTTTATCTGGAAAGTCATTTTAGAAAACATAACACATAATCTGCTAAAAATTTAGAAAGTGACTGGGAATTTTTATTATCAATCCCAATGTTCTGACCAAAACTTTCTCTTCTATCTCTAAGGGCCAAATTCTGCATTGAAAAATGCTTTTCTTCCCACAGCCTCTCTGGATTTCATGGTGGATAAAGTTATTCCAAGATTTTAGAAATTGGATGACTTTTTGTTCATAATGATTTTGTGAGAAATGATATTATTCCTTGAAGAGAGCAGTGAACTGAGATCTAATTTCTCAAGTGATTTTATTTTTTCTGGCCCAAACAATTTATTAAATTTTGTTGGCACCATAAAAATGTTTGTTTCCTACCTGTATTGCTTAGTGTGGCAGAAAGGAAGGAAAAAAAAAAAAAAAAAAAAAAGTTGGGCTTTAATTGAGTTCTAACTTGACCTCTTACTAGTTGCATGAAAGCTATATGACAACTCTGAAATCTAGTTTTCTTTCCTTTTCTTTCTCTTCTCTTTTGCTTTCCTTTCTCTTTCTATCTTTGTTCCTCCAGCCCTTTCTCCTTTCTTCCTTCCTTCCCTCTGTCTCTCTCTTTCTCTTCTTCCCTCCCTATCTATCTAGAACTAGCTACATCAAAGGATTATTAAGAGGAATAAGCATATGAGAAGCACCTCCAACAGTGCGTGGAATGTAGCAGGTCCTCCATAAGCATTAGTTTCTTTTCATTCCACCATTTTGCCATCTGAACAACCCCAGTTTGTTGATGTGCAGAACATTTAAGTAGGCTTCTCATACTTTGGCGTGCATCAGAATCACCTGGAAAGTGAAGGCTTATTAAACAGCTTCCCGTGCCCCACCCCCAGAAATTCTGATTCAGTAGGTGTGGGGGTAGGCCTGAGAATTCGTACTTCTAACAAACACCCAAGTGATATTGATGCTGCAGGTCCATGGACACATTCTGAGTGTCATTGATCACACTAACAGTTGACAATCAAGTTTCATCTCTTAAGCCAACCCCAATTGATTGGTGTGTCTGCTGAGAAGGTTCTGAGGCCATTTCAGGCCTGGACGAGATTGTATTTTTAAAGTGTTGAGTATTTAACGTCTCTATCCTCCCTGCAATAACTTTTTTTTCCTCTTTCTTACTACTTGCCCATCTCTCAGTTAAAACGCTAAATCAATCTCAAATTCCAGCAACTTCAAAACATATGACCAGTCGTCACACACAATCAGGACAGTGCAGAATTGCTCCATCCACCTCCTGGTACCAGACCTCCTTTCACCCCCGAAGATACCTGTGGGACAGTCAAGGATGAATGCCCATACATTTTTGTCAGCCACAGAGAATTCATAAAGTCCAGAAAAATAAGTAATAACATGAACAACAACTTATCTGACTATGTGCCAGACTCTCAGAAACATGTTTTAATATACATTATTTTATTTAATTCTCCCAACAGTTTTATGAAATAAGTATTCGTATCCCAGCTCAGAAATAAAGAAATGATGCTTAAGAGTTTTCCCAATTAATTTTCCCAAGGTCATCCAGAAAGTATGTAAAATATTTCTAATCCCAAAGTCTATGTTTTTAATCCCTACAGAAGTAGGAGATGGGAACACTGAAACACTTCTCTGGTTGTTAGGAAAGAAACCTGTTGCCCTTTCGGGGTTAGGATTTGATTTTGTTTTTTCATGAAATGGATGAGATCCATCACTCTTATATGTCATATTCAAGCGAAGTATTGAACACATATGTAAATGGAGTTCTGTGCATTATAGAGTCACCTCTTTTAAATATAAATCATATATACATACTCTGGCTTAGTGTTCGTCAATAGCTTTGTTGTCAACTATTCTTACTATAGAAGTACCTCATGGAAAAAGCAACACATCTTAACTCGAGTCTAATGATTTTTGTTCATCTCCAGGTTTTAAATTTAATGCATATCCAAATGCTTTGCTAGGCTTCAATATTAGATGTCCTTTTTACTTGTAATGCACCAGGGTCATTTGTTATTAAAGATTTCTTGCTTCTGCATGTTCATTATCAAATTAATTTAATTTATGTATAATCATGCATGATTCACTCCTTGTTTTTAAGAAGAAGCATATTTTAAAGCAGGTCAATGCATTGATTAATTACATATATGCTGGGACTAATTTAATGTTACTGCTTAATAAAGAAAGGACTGCTATAAAAATTATTCTGTCAAAGCTCTAGAGAATTTAGTTAGTGGTAAAAGCAGGAGTTGTCTCCTCCTTCCCCTGGTATTATGTTTATGAAAATGGATAATCAAAGCCATTTTGAAATGTCATTCATTCTATTCCTTTTATGTTTGGGAAATTTCTTATTTGAAATAACATATTTTTTTGTGTTGATAGAAATAAATTTGGCATTTGCAAATAGCGCTTCAAGGCTAGTACTATCAGTTGTTTTTAAGCTTTCTTACTCTTTTGGACACCTCACATTGTCCTGAGCACCACGGAGGGAAATAGCCTGGTATTTGTTTTGCTCTGCACCTTACAGAGCTGTCTTTGAGATCAAAGAGATTCCTGTGTGAGAAGGAGGTCCACAGAGTACAGGGTGAACAGACAGCTGATGCCAAACAGTCAGGGGAGTCTGCGGAGACCAACCTCCAAGTCACAGAAAATATCATCAGCTGACTTACAGAAACAAGAATCACAGGATTATAGAGTTTTGAAGCCCAGTGGTACATTAGAGAAAACCTAGCCTTACATTTTTATTTCACAACTGATTATACTGAAGGGGAGAGAGTATCCCAAGGCCACAAAGCCAACTGCAAAAAACATTTATTAAGGTAATAACAAATCATGCTACCAGATACCCTTAGAGTCCTGGGCCATGCCAGAATTTCCCAGAATAAAAATCAAGTGACACATTCACCATTAAGCAGCCAAGTATAGGTGGGGAATAGCTTCGAGATGCTAAATGGAGGAAGAAAAGCAAGAGTCAAGAGTCTTTTGCAAAAAAATGGAAATAAGATTCATCATCATACTTTTTTTATTTGTGTCTACAAGCATCTTAAGAATGAGTTTGAGAAACAGTCACTGAAAAGGTGAAAAATTCCTTTCTACTGGGACATCTTTTATTCTATTTAGGAATATCTTTGAACAAAGTGTGTCTGGTTTCCATGATGACTTCTAGGGAGTCAGATTCAGCAAAGGACCTATGAAAAGATGATTGGTCACAGGGAGAAAAGAAGCATTAAGACAGGATCCTTTATGAAAAGACTGGGAGGACACAAAAGAAAAATTTTGCTGACTTTACGCTTTGGCCCATGGTGAGATATCCAGCAGAACTGTGGTACCATTACCTGGCTTAACCATAGGACTTATGAAGTTGAGACCATGATTCTAAAATGGACCCTATTCAAGCAAATCTATCTACTGTAGAATTTGGGTCTACAAATACAGTGTAAAGCTTCAAGTTAATACACACACTGGCAAATAATAACCCCAGAATTAACTAAAATTTCTGCAGAAGGAAACTTAAATTGTCATATTTACCAATATGGGGAGTAAATATTTGCCTTCTTTGCCAATTGGTGGTGTAGGTACTTAAACAGTATAGGTACCTGTTTACTTATAAGGCTGGTATTGATTCCCTTGTTGCTATGGGAGATGGTTCAAGTTGATTTCACACTCTACCCATCCACATCTCTACTCTGGGAGGAGTGAATGGCTTCTATTACTAAAAGCCAGGGTGTTCTCTATGGGATCAGGCCCTGCTGGTGTGTTTGTTTGAATCATTTCTCACAATGTTAGTGTTACTCTAGGTAACCAGGAATTGTTTTCTTTTTTGGATATCATACATGTTTACACTGGCATGCATGCCAGTATTCAAAGGGAGGAAATGATAACATAAAATTAGCAACTAGGTGCTTTGCTATGTATCCTAGGTGAACCGTTCACTATTTCCTGAACATCCACACTCTCTCACACCTATGTTAATTGCACACTCCATCCTTGCTGCTTAGAATACCCTTTCTTTTCCCAACAATGCATTCCTATTTACTCTTGAAGACTCAATGTCCTTTATCTGTCCTTTAGTATTAGAGAATACTATATGTATAGCATTACAAATTGCTTTTCTCATTTAACAATATATTTAGGAGATTATTCCATACTCCATCATTTTATATCAGCATATATAGATGTATTTTTAACCCACTACAAGTTTTCCATTGGATCACATAACATAATCTATTTAACCAACCTCTCATTGAAAGATATTAGTTGGGACCAGCCCAGCGGCATAGTGGTTAAGTTCACGTGCTCTGCTTCGGTGGCCCGGGGTTCGAAGGTTCGGATCCCCAGTGCAGACCTACACACCGCTCATCAAGCCATGCTGTGGTGGCATCCCACATACAAAATAGAGGAAGATGGGCACAGGTGTGAGCTCAGGGACAATATTCCTCAAGCAAAAATAGGAAGATTGGCAACAGATGTTAGTTCAGGGCCAATCTTCCTCACACACACACACAAAAAAAAGATATTAGTTATGTCCACTGTTTGTGCAGTTACACAAAAGGCTGCAAAGATTGTGATTTTGTGTGTATGTGTCTTTGAATACATGTGAAAGTATAGCTAGAAATTACTGGGTTCGAGAGCATATTTATTTTAAAAGACTGCATCTTTTATATTTATCCCTGTTAAACTTCATCTTGTTCGTTTCAGACACTCTGCCAGCCTATTTCGTGATGCCGTCATTCACCACGTTAACCCCCACCCCCCCGCCTGTGCCTGTGTTCTTCCATAAGGTGCAGCAGTCGTCTTCTTCATTCAAGTTTCTGGTCACAATGAACACTGGCCAGAGCCTGTCCACTTAGATCCTGTGGCCTTGCCCATTCTGACAGAATATCCCATGTGGCCTCTTAGTCCTGGGCTCGTTGTAGAGGCTCAGTTTCCTACCTCTGAGCTCTGAAACAAGCTTAGAAGGAATCTCCTGGATAGGAGCTGTAAATGGGGATGTTTCTGTTGTATTTAAATGAGTGGTGCTCACCCCACCTCTCACCACTCATCCTGCCTTCTCATGGTTGTTTTTGTCAGTTGTATAATCAATCCTGGTGAGTCATATCTTAACTACTGAGGGAAAAGGAGAAGAAGGAACAGCTGAGGGAGACAGATTCCTCATTTAGTTTATAAAATCCCCTGACTAAAGGAACAGAAGTTCGGAGTTTGTTTTTCCACCAGCTGGTACTTGGATGTTATGGAGTCGTCTGATTTATCAAAATGCATTCACAAAAACTTTTTTGTTTTCTTTCATTTAAGGTGGTAACTTTATTTATTGAAAAATAAAATTGATCAATTCAATGAACTTAATCCCCTCTGCTCTTCTCTTCATTCCTTATTATAGTCATCTTATTTTCATCTGCTAATGATTCAAATTTATTCTAATTCCTTAGCACATCCTCCTAAATCTTTTCTCCAAATCTTTTTAACTGGCATACACTGCCTAGACATACCCACAGAGCTTTGTTCCAGGGCACAAGAGATGTCCAGCCCCTCTTCACAGGGTAAAAGGGTGGGGTAGGCAGGAAGGGATAGACTTCTTTAAAATCACAGCATGTCTAGACTCATGCCCAAATACATCGGTTCATGATAAAGTAGTAAGTAGGACTTTTGTGGAAAAATATATGGTAGAGAAAACAACACAGAAGCTTACATCCTTTGAAAATTGGACGTAGCATAGGGTTCAGGAATTGTCTAGCCACAGGTTGTTTACATGTGGTCTGAGCATTTTCTTAATGTGATCCTGTACTTAAGTGTATATAGGTTCAGCCAGAAAAGAGAAAGATGAACATCAAAGTTGTTGCAATGCCAGAAGAGAATTACAGGGTGTTTCCGTGTTTGAAAGATCACTAGTTTTCACTATTGGTTTGGGGCAATGAATTATCCATAAATAAAATCCTTAGAGACCTCTGACCAAAAACATACTGTGTTTACAAAAAGTACAAGTTCAATGAGTGGCTGCTGCTATTACAGAAGATCAAGTGTACTCAATTAGGAAAAAAGAATTAGAGGAACTAAAGGCAATGAAAAGTAGTTTTGGAAACATTCTGCCAACACATTCTAGAGTTTCCTTTCCAATTGATTTGTTTTTGTTGTTAAAAAAAAAAAAACAGGAAAAAGTTTTTAATAACTAATTTTATTTAGAAAGGTCTATAAATAATAATGACTTTCATATATTGCTTGCTCACTTTGTGCCGGACACTATGCTAAGTTAACATGCATCATCCCATATAAGCCTCACGACAATCCTGTTTGTTGGTCAGCACAGGCTCTGCAGCTGTGACAAATAAACCCAGATGTCTCAGCACAGTTAACAGCACAAAAGTTTATTCTGATCCAGTGTGGGTCAGATATATTTCCAGGGTGGTCGTTCTCCACTTCCAGATCACTCCAACAGGGGACAGCTGAAGACTGCACAGCAGCTAGAAAATTCTTTGGACTACAAGTGACACATATCACTTTTATTCACAGCCCACTGGCCAGAATTAGTCATATGTCGACACATAACTGCAAAGGAGCTTGGAAATGTGAAGAAGTACATGATTAGTGAGAAAAAAATGTCTTTTCTGTATTCTGCAGAGTAGACATTATCTCCATCTCGTAGATGAAGAAACTGGAGCATATGTATAGATTCTAAGCTAGGAAGAAGTAAATCTGGAATTCAAACCCTAAACTCCAACCAGCTGCTTAAATCCAGGGGCCATCTTTGTTTTGCATCTGTTTTGCGGGTGGTAACGGTGTCTTATTCATTTTTATATCTTGTATAATAAATTCTGCATAATGAGAGATCAGCAAGTGAATTGAATGTAGATATAATATGGCTTTTTTTGAATTGTCATGTAATTATTTCTTAAAACTCCTCAATTAGAATATAATTGACAGAGTTCCATACTTTTTATCTCTACAATCACAAACACAGAACTCATAGACAGTGTTTAATAAATATGTGTTAGTTGAGTGACTGAAACAGTTTTCAGCTTCACTGTAACACTTTCCATTTGGGTTAGATACACATATTTTTACCTTCTGTTAGCATAGGGATAAATAAAGGCAAAGCTCTTTCCAGAAAAAGAAGAGGTTTATTTATTTTCATTTTTCTAGGCTTGCTTGATGGTTTTCAATTTGGGCAAAGAAAACAGCATTTAAGAATTATTAAGGGAGGCTGGCCCAGTGGCGTAGTGGTTAAGTTTGCATGCTCTGCTTCAGCAGCCCGGGGTTTGCAGGTTCGGATCCCGGGTATAGACCTGCACACTGCTCATCAAGCCATGCTGTGGCGGCATCCCACATACAAAATAGAGGAAGATGGACACAGATGTTAGCTCAGGGCTAATCTTCCTCAGCAAAAAGAGGAGGATTGGCAATGGATGTTAGCTCAGAGCCAATTTTCATCACAAAAAAAAAAAAATTATTGAAGGCTGACATATACTGTAAAGTAGCAGAAATGGAAACATTGCTACCAATCATTCATCATGATTCTATATGATTCAGCTTTTGTGTTCTTTTTTTTTTTTTTGGTGAGGAAGATTAACCCTGAGCTAACATCTGTTGCCAATCCTCCTCTTTTTGCTGAGGAAGATTGTCCCTGAGCTAACATCTGCGCCCATCTTCCTCCACTTTTTATGTGAGACACCTGCCACGGCATGGCTTGATAAGTGGTGCGTGGGTCTGTGCCCGAGATCTGAACCCATGAACCCTGGGCCACTGAAGTGGAGCATGTAAACTTAACCACTAGGCCACCAGGCCAGCCCCTATTGTGTTCTTTTTAACATGTTATTATTTCGATTTCCAGGGTAGTTTTGATTTTGCATGAGTTTTTCCCAGCTTTCTTCCACTGCCCTTGTATATTTTTTATTTTCTATTCTTTTTCATATTGTTCTATCCTCTTATATTGCCTTTTTACATTCCTTCAACTCTCCTCGGCTATATTATTTTTTATTTTTTAAAATAATGTCCAATCTATGGGGCTGACCCAGTGGCATAGTGGTTAAGTTCGCATGCTTTGCTTTGGCAGCCTGGGGTTTCGCAGGTTTGAATCCTGGGCATGGAGCAATGCACTGCTCATCAAGCCAGGCTGTGGTAGTGTCCCACATAGAAAAAATGGAGGAAGATGGGCACAGATATTGGCTTGCAGCCAATCTTCCTCAGCAAAAAGAGGAAGATTGGCAATGGATATTAGCTCAGGGCCAATCTTCCTCACACACAAAAAAATGTCTAATCTAGTGTTTATACACTGTTTTGTTGTTTTTTCTCCATTGTTCCTTTTTTCTCAGTTGTCCAGATATTTTCACTTTACAGCTGCAACTAGACCTCTTTGTACCCCTAATGTCCCTAATACTGTTCTTAGTACCAACCCGTACTTAACTGATACTTGTGGGCTTACAGGGTGGTGGCATCAACTTTTCAGAACCTCTTTCCTAATCTGTGTTCATTTTCTTTATTTTTTCCAAGTTTCTATGATTACGTTTTTTTCTATCCTTTCTTCTAGCCTTGCAAAGAGATGTTAGTTTCCTCTAACATCTCATCTTTAATTATGTAATGCCTTAATGCCCTGTTTGTAATGTGTCTTTATCACTTACTTTCTATATAACTTCTGTATAGCCAATGAACAAATGTTGTTTTTTGCTTTTTCAATTATGTCTCTTTGTATAAATTCATCTATTGATACTTAAGCACTTTGAATAAAATGACTAGGTAATCAAAGCTGTTTGAGCATAATTTGTTTTGTTTTTCTTGTTGTTTTTGTATTCAAGCATGAGTAAAGTTGAAGACGTCAATGATGTCCTGATGAATTTCTTTTTTACCCGTGAGTTACTTCCTTAAAATTGTCAAGGTAATTAGCTGGAACCTCAGCACTGGCATTATAATGGTTGCCATAAAAATAAATCTTTAAAAAAATTTTTAACAAATATGTATTGTATGCCTACCAAGACCCAGGCATCATGTTGTGTACTAGAGTCACATCAGAGAAATACTGGGATAACATGCGGATCTTCATAGAGCTTACATTCTGTTTAGAGAGAAAGATAATAAAAATAAAGCAAATAGAGTTATAAAAGATTATGAGTCACAAAGTTATGTAATTTAGAAAGCAAAAAACAAAAAACTTAAGGTATCTGTACTCTCAATAGTGGAGGGAGGAAAGATTTACCTGAGGCAGGCACATTTAAACTTCTGTCTAGTAAATAAGAAGGTTCTTGAAGTGGGAATAACATGGGGTCTTGAGGAGGAAAGGAACTCTGTGTGTTTGTATTGAGAGGAGTTTGAATTTTATTATGGTGGAAACGGGAAGCCCTTGAGTTTTAAGCAGAGAAGTAGCATGATTCTATTTACGTTTGCGTCAACTTGTATTTATTAAGCACCTACTTACAGTAGAACAGGTACTGTTCTAGGCATCAGGAATGCAGCAGTAAACAAAACAGACACAAATATTGTCTGGCATAGAAATTTCCTTCTAGTGTTTTAAAAATATCCTAGTGATTGCTGGGTGGAGAAGGAAGTGGGGCAGACAAGATTATGAGAAGACGGATAAGAAATCTGTCGCAGAAGTCCCAGGGAGAGATGATGAATGCAGGAGTCCAGTTGAAAGACTCACCTACCCTGGAATGATTTTATGAATAAGATGATTTGAATACATATCCCCTGTCTTTTAGTATCAAACCAGGGAAAAATTGAAAAGTGCAAAGGTAGAAAGTAATTACAATGAAGAATGTACATTGATCATCAAATCAAGATATACTGTATGCAAATATAAATTCCAGATGGGTTAAAGATCTTAACACAGATAAATAAAACCATAAAATATAGAGGAATATTTTCCCAATCCTGGGGTGGAGAAAGCGTTTGTAAGCATAATGTGAAACACAAAAACAATAAAAGAAAAGAATGAAAGGTTTGACTACATAAAAATAAAACTTCTGTAAAGCAAAAACACCATAAATGTAGTTTAAAAATAACAACTTGCGGGGCAGGGGTGAGCTGGCAACACGGTATACAAAGGGTTAAAAGGCAAAACAGAAAGACCTCCAACAAATCAATACAAAGTATTTTTTAGAAACACATTTTAATTTCTGTCAGTGTTAGCAGGACATATTCTACCTAACCTCAATGCCTGCTACTGTGCTCATTCAACCAAGTTCTACAAATATTTATTTAATGCCTAACCCATGCTAAGTGCTAGAGAGATCAATATGAACAAAACAGAGTGTACCACTCTCTCAAGTAGCTAACAGTTTAGATGTGATACATGTATGATAAAGACATTTAATAATAGTCATAGATGCTATAGTATCATTTCTCTACATCCCTAATAATAACGAATAATCTCAGTGTCTTTGTTTTTCTTTCCTCACAGTTCTATAATTATTTCCATTGTTCTTTGGAAATATAGTTCTTACACTATGGAGTTCCAAAATGGGGTTATGGGTATTTTTTGAAGGAATGCTTCCTGTTTCCTAATTAATCATCCTTTTAACAAATTTATTGAGCTCACAGTCTGTACCAGGCTGTAATATATGCTAGGACTATAAAGGTGAGTAGATATGGTTCTTGCTCTCAAGGAACTTACAGCTTAGAGGGAACACAGACTAATGAATCAGCAAGTATGGAGTGGTTGGTCCACGCTGTGATAGAGGAACGTAGAAATATAGAGAATGGAAATATAAAGAAGGGATGTCTAAATGAGACTCAGTGATGGAAAAAGTCCATGGAGGCTTCTAGGTTGATGTGGTAAAATTTAGTCAAAATTTTGAAGGACAAGCAGGTTTCAGCCAAGCGAAGAAGGATGGGAACGTTCTCAGCAGAGGAACTAGAATGTGCAGGTGCTCACAATAGTGAAAGTACGTTATGTGTTTGGGAAATTGCTAAAGAGTAAAGTGTTCATGACAATGAGGGCAGTGAATGAGGTTAAAAGGCAGACAAGGAAGAAGTGCTGAGGATTTTAAAAAGTATTCTGAAAGCTATGGGAGCCAATGAAGAAATTTAAGCAGGGGTTTGCTAAGATCCATTTAAATTTAACAATAATTACCCTGGAAGTAGTGTGGAAGGCTAATTGCATAAATTTATTTCAAAAGTGATGGGAACTGAATGAAAGTAAGGCTGGATCAGCTGTGATGCGTATGAGAAAATCTTAAAACATAGTCGATGACCTATTGCATGGGAGGGAGGGAGGATAAATGAAAGAGAAGGGTTCAAAATGACTCTAAATTTTCTAGTCTTGATGCTGCAGTGAATAATGGCTCCATTCATGAAAACAGGCATATAAGAAGAGAAAGTTTGGAAGTAAAGACAATAAATTCCATTTGGTCACATTGGGTTTAAGGTGACTTAACTATCTAACTGAATATATCCAGGAAGTTATTCAGTATTTGGGTCTGGAGCTCAGGAAAGATGACTGGACTGAATATTCAGATTTCTTTTTCATACAAACGGTAACAGAAGTTGTGGGTTAATACAAGACCACCCAGGGAGAATATGTTGAGTGAGAAGAATGGATATTTTAAAAGGGAGCCCTGAGAAGTCAACTTGGAGTGAGTGGAGGAAAAGGGTAGCCAGAGGACTATGAGAATCAGAAACCTATAGTAACACAAAAGCCAGTGGAAGAATTTTAGGATATGTTACTGACACAAGGTAAATGAAAATATAAATTTGTCTATTCTTCATGATTTCTCTGAGCAATGTCATTTAGTTTCATAGATTTAAGTATTCCTTGTATGTAGATGATTCCCAAGTGTTTATCTATATACGATCCTTGGCTCTTTTCTAAACCTCTATCATGCATTCCAATTATGTTCTAAAATTCTCTATTAGTCTCAAAGCATCTAAAAAGCAATATATCTTAGTAATAAGACTGTGGACTCAAGAGCCGGGCTGCCCTTGTTTGACCCCTGTTCCTTCACTTACTACTGTGTAGAGCTTAGCTCAACTATTTAGCCTTTGTATGCCTTGGTTCCTCATCTGTATAATGGTTATGATAATAATACCTAATTCACAGATTATAACAAGGATTAGATGAATTAACATGCAAAGTGATTAAAACAGTGCCTGGCACTGAGTGAGCACACAATAATTATGTACAAAACCAAATATATAAACTTTTTTCTGAAACTTCCTATTTCTATATTTACTCTCTGTATTAATGGCCTCACCATCTTCCAATCACTCTGCAATTTTGATGTCATCCAAGGAAACGTGAGCTCTGTGAGGGTTGGGAGTGTGCCTGCCTTGTCTACTGCTCTGTTGGCACCATCTAGAATGTGCCTCACACTGAGTGCTCAATGAATATCTGTCAAATGAATGAATGAATCAATAATTCTTTCCCTCCCTTACTCTTAACACCTCAGCTGTTAAAATCTATTGATTCTGTGTCTATACTATCATTCACTTTTATTTTTTCTTCTTTGTACAGTGTCTCTACTCTAATTTAGGTTCTTGTTACCTTTAGGTTGACTACCTAAATCCTTCTCACTGGCCTCCCTGTGTCTATTCTTTCTCTCCACCCAGGCTCTCCTTTCTCCTTTTCACCCTTACCTCTCACTCACACATACACATCTCCATGAAACACACTGCCACTAGATTACCTTCTTAAAATAGTTCTGATTCAAATACAAGCTTGTTACCCTAGAATTCAAGGCCTTTTCTGATACCCTTCTAATCTATTTCCCAGGCTTAGGTCCTGAATTAGATCAGAGAACTAAAATGGAAATAAATGACAAATATTCATTGCAGTGTATGCTAAATGACAAAAACATACTAAAGAAGATAAGTTTTGTCGTATCTTATGGGAGAGATTCCTGTGGACTGGCGCAAGTGGGAGTGTTTGTAATAATAGGTAGTTCTAGACTGAGCCTTTAGAGAAGGGTAGAACTCAGGTAAACAAAAACAGTAAGAGAAAGGTATTCTAGGAAGACAGAAAGACTATGCAAATATAGGAATGCCTAGGTCATGGACATGGACAAGTAGTAGATTTGAGATATTAAAAGAAGGCAAGTTAGAAAGCATGGGGTCTGAACTGTGATGATGGAGTCCATATGGGAGGCAATTAAAGATTGAAGTAACATATCAGAGGAAGAATTAATTGATCTTAGTGGTGTATCTAATGGCAATAAAAAGGAGAAAGAGAAATCTAAAATGATTTTGAGTTATTGGGAGTATTGATAAATATGGAGCCATCTTGAGAGAAAGCTGTTTGGAAGCAAAAGAAAATAAACACAGACTCAGAAGTGTTAACTTCCAAGAGAGAAGAGCCCCAGTGGAGATATCCAACGGGGAAGGGCTTGAACTCAAGTGAGTATTATGGGCTGGACCAGGAATTTTAGAGACATCTAAACATAGAGTGTTGTTGTAACCATGAAAATAGATAAGGTCCCTGAGAAAGAATTTAAGGAGAAATTTGCAACAAAAGGTGTGCCCATCTTGAGGACTTAAAAGACAAAAGGAGTCTATTGTGGAAGAGACGTCCATAGCAGTAGAGAGAGGAAACCAAGAGAGAGCAGTTTCATCTATATAAGTGGAGAGAAAGAGCTTTTAAAGGAATCATCAACAGTGTCAAAATTATTGGGTAGAGGTGGAGAAAAAGCATTGGATAGGTTATAGATTAATAGCCTAATGGTAATCTTGAAGAGAACAATGTACACAGAAACTAAATCACATTCATTTATTTTATAAATAACTATTGAACATCTACTAAGTGCAAGATGCACTGAGCTGAATACTAGCATCATAACAAGGAACAAAATATATGAGGTCCCTAATTTTAGAAATCTTATACCTAGATGGTGAAATGGACAGGTAACCAGATAATTAGAATAATAGCTAGATAATTAGAATGTGATATATATATATATATAGTAAATATATATTTTCTAGATATATATACATAGTAAAATGTAGTTCTAGAGTGAGCCTTTAGAGAAGGGTAGAACTCAGGTAAGCAGAACAGTAAGAGAAGGGTATTCTCTTATATATATAATAATTAGAATGTGATAGGTGAGGGTTAAGGTAGGGAGAAGTCCATGTCTATAAAAGCTCACAGAAAGGCTCAGGGATGTTGTTAGTGTTGTGTTGTTGTTGTTGTTCTTGTGTTGTTTTCTGGAGAAAGTGATGCCCTAGCCAAACAGTGGAGGGTAAATTGGAGTGATTTGAGTGCTGAGTTGATGGAAGAGAGAAAAAAATAATCCAGGAGGAGGAAAATATGTTCAAAGACCCTGAACATATTTGGGAGGCATGAAAGGACATGATGAGAACACAGAGCGGAGAGATAGGGTATTAGTAGAGGTCAGATTGTACAGGGCCTTGTGAACTGAGTTAAGGATTTTCAACCACCTTATCATAAGACTGATGAGGAGCCATTAAGAGAGAAGAGTGCGACAATTGCACTTAATGCTCAGAAATTTTCCTCCAGAGGCAGTATGGAAAAAGTTTGCAGAAGCGTAAGACTGGACAGGGGATGAGAGGTGGTGGAAGGAGAGGCACTGACAGAGTGCAAATATCGGGTTGGATTGAGAATAGAAGTGCATGTCCTAAAGAGTAAAAGTTTCAAATAGTGATGGTGGAGAGACCATTATGTTGTCAATAATGATGAACATGGATTTTGTTCTGCTCAGTAAGGGCCCAACCTGTTAGGTAACCTGAATGTACAAAGGACTAAGTTAACAAATGCTATAAAACTTTATCCAGCAATGCTAAGTGACCTAAGAGGATTAAGACTTTAAGCATGCTCTGGGGCTAAGGATTAGTATGACAGTCAGAGTGGAAGGTAACGAATCCTCATAGATAAATAACTATGCTGCAACTGCCCATATTTGGCTTCTATTATTCAAAAATGGATTATCTAATAGCTTTTACCTGTAATAAAGGTCAAAAGCTGATTTGGGGGAGAGAAGAATAATGGCAGAGTAGAGCCAGAACCCTATAGTTCCAGGATGGAAATGGAGGTAGACACGTAGGACAGAACATTGACCAACAGAGGTTGGTCACTTGAATGCATAGAAGATTCTACAATATAAGTTGAGATATCTAGAAATATATAAATGCAAAATATGATGATGGTGGCAAGGAATTTTATCTGTTTTGTTCACTTATCCATTCCCAGAGCAGTGGTGGCACATAGTAGGTTTTGGTAAATCTTAGTTGAATGAATGACTGAATTTATTGATAACACTTGACAGAACAAATCCAAGTAAAAGAGTAAAATTACTGGAAAAAAGATCCAGAAGAAGGAAATACTTCTTTAGTTTTAATTTTGAAAGGTAGTGTTATGGACTTTGCTTAAAAATGAAGATCTAGTACAGAGAATGGGTCCAAAAGAAATGACTTTTTGAAATAATAATACGCAGAATGTGAATACGTCCCAAGAGCCCACAGTTTATTGGCACATCTTCTGTGGTCTGTTAACATCAATGCACAGTATTGAGTATATTTAATCTGAAAGGCATTGAACAACCCATAATATCTCCCTCTGCAGCCTCATGTGTGTCAATAGAATTGGGCTTTAATCTTTAGCTTTGTATTTTAGCATACAAGGCCTGTTAGGAGACATTTGACCACATAAAAGTCAAACAAAGGCTTAACTGTTTCAATACTACACGAATATTAGGAATTATAAACATTGATAGTAATCTACATTTCTTTAACCCATTACACTGACAAATACTCTTCATTTTTGTTACTTTATTTGCCTGTTGGAACAACTCTCTATGTAGGCAAGACAGAGGTACTTTATAGATGAGTAACGAATACTTAGGAAGCGTACAGGGTTTACTGTGGACCACCTGATTAGAGGCTGAGCTGGGACTAGAATTTAGTGTGCCCAACCCAAACCAGCATTCTTTCTAGAACCCCACTCAGACACATCTCCAACCACAGTTGAGTCACATTCGAAAGCATGGCTATGGCCCGTGGTGCACAAACTTTCAGTCTGGTGGTATAAATGCCAGTTGGCTTCAATGCAGAGCTTCAACCCAGTGACCCAGTGCCGAGTCTCAGAGTACATTGTGGAAATCTGGGTATGAATCCTGAGGCAAACATCTCCCTTTTCCAGAACAGTAGGCGCTGACATCCTTTAGTGTGCATTTCATTCAGGGAAAGTAATTCCTCTGAGGTCAAGACAGAGCCTCTAAGCCGTAGACTTCTACCAGCTTTCTTTCATAGCACTGGTTCTGGGTAAGGTCGTTGGGAGACACCAAGCAATTCACCTGTCTATGAACGTATAAAAAACTGCAAGTAGCCACTCCAAAATTACTTTATAAAGGACTTTAAAAAATACTATGATACAAAAATAAACCCATTCTTCTGTCTTTCTGTTACATATCACAGAAAATTGATTCAATCTGATTTTATAATGGAAAGCACATTTTATCCTATACCAGGAAGTTTGGTTTTTAGTTCTCCTTTGCCAGCCATGAGACTTTGACCAAGGCACTTGTTTTTCCTGCACCTCAGTTTCCTTGTAAGTTAAAAAAAAATCTCTTCCAATTCTGTGATGTCATCATTTGAGTGTTTTAAATATTGAGATTTGATTGAGATATATTTTAAAATTTGAACACGGAAAATATCTAGAGCTTAAAAATAAGTCATAGAAACACTGAATCATGTTAATACCTGTCAAAACTGGGAGTTAATAGAAATACATTTGGAGGTTTGACTTTTCATATCTTTTATTTTTCCACTCTGAGGTTTCTTGGGTCCTTATTCATTCACCCAAGAAAGCTTAATTTAGAATTGGCCTGATTCAGAGTCTTTAGGATTGGTGAGGAAGAGTCTTAAGTACCACTTAAATGCCACCTTCCATTTCCTGGGCAAGAGTGCTTGGGCTGGCACAGCCCCACAGCCCAGCAGGGCACGGTGGTTGTGGTGGAGCTGCAGAGGGGTTGCTGTTTCAGCCCCTGAAATTAGTGCCTAGAGAGCTGGAAATTCCAGTAGTCTCTGATCAGATGGTCCGGAACTGGAAATAACAGGAGTGAGAAGTTCATGAAAGAGAAGGCTACAATCCCAAGGGAAATCTGCACAAGTGCTCACACTGATTTTGGCAGAAAGCATTTCTACTCCCGGCCTCCCTGGCTCTGTACCTCTAGACCTTCCGTCTTCTCCTGGCTATTGATATTTCATGTTAAATCTTGTGGCCCTGTGTCTAGACCACTCAGAGAGAACATTGACCCTGTGCTCACCCCACCTCTTCCCTCCTCCTCTTTCCTCTTCCTCACCTTCTTTCTCTCTGCTTTTCTTTGTCACCTCCCCTTCTCTCTGATTATAATTCCTCTAACACAATATGTACCCCAGCAATTCTCACACACACTTTTTGAAATGTTAGGCAAGAAATGGTAAATACAAAACAAAAATGCACAAACTGAATCTTTAGTTTCTGCATTGCCAGAGGAGGGTATATAATTTTGCATAGCAGTTGTCAGTGTCCCATTCCCTAGTAAGACGCCAGATAAATCCTACACTTTAGCAGATAGAACAACCAGGTAGAGAGATTCAATCCCTTAAAAGCCACATGAGACTGCTCTCCCAGGCCCCGACATCTCAGGGTCACTCATTCAGTGACTGATCAGGTGCCTTTTGCAAGTTTCTCCTTCAAGTAAAATGGAAAAATATATAATACATGTCGGTACCAATAGTCAGTTTTTGCTATAAGTATCTTTTCTTTTTGGAAGTAAAATAAATTATGAATCTCCAGAGTGGTATTTAAAATTGACACACAAACAACTCTATCTAGAAACCAGCAGCTGGTGATCCCTGACAGTGAGGCAGGGAGCTGATACAAAGAGGGGAGATGCTGATTGTCTGATTGCTCAGCACTGAGCTGACAAGCAAGAGGAAGGCCTAGGGTTATCTACATCAGGGTAAAGAGCTCCAGGAAAAGATTAACCAGAGTTGGTGTTTGGAAAAGCAAACATCAGTTAACTGACTTTCTTAACTATTGTGAAGGTTTTGGTGCTAAGCAAAAGAGTGGAAGTACAGGAAGCATATCCATTCCCACCAATCTTCAAGCTGTGCCTATACATTCAGGAAAGCAGGATAATCTAAACTATTTACGTGACAACGGGAAGCTAGTCAAATATTTTAGACTCCCTGGTCATATATCTTACACTCCAACTATGTCAATATTCTTACCTTCTTCAAACCAGCCTGACCTATTCAGGGCCACTAAGCTTTTGAACGCACTGTTGCCTTCCCTTTTGAAATGCCCTTCTCTTCAGGGTGTGGTGTGCTGTTACCTATTCTTCAAAACCAAGTCAACTGTCCTTTGTGAAGCCTTTTTTTTTAACAGACTCCCCTAAGTAGAGTTAGAAACTTTTTCATGGAGGTGTCCCACAAAATTGACTTCTTTCTTCTTAGAGAATTAAGCACATTCTATTATAACTAAGTGTGCACATGTCACTCTCCCCATGTCCTCCCTTCCCACATTACCCTAGAACTTGAGTTTAATTGGAGCAGAGCCATTTCTTAGCTATCTTGTTGTCCTAGCACAGGTCTGAAACACAGTAAGCGCTCAATAGATACTGAAGAATTAGTTTGAGATGCAGCTGAAGTCAAGTTAGAGATGGGGTTGGAGAGACCAGGGACCCAGCGAGCAAATTCACAAAAGTTCATGGAGTGGGGAGGCCTTGGGGAAAGCTCTCATCTCTCTGTAGTATATTAAACAATATCTAAGAGGTAAGTAAGTTGTATATTTGTGCTGTGAAATTTTGAAGACTATTGTATTCAGCAAAATGGGATGAACTTTCTATAACTGTTTAGAAAAACAAAGGCAAAGAAACAATTTCTGAACATGCTTCAATGATAAGAAGAGAAAAAGTTCACTGTCTGAAGTCTTAGAGAAGGACTAATCCCCATTAGTGAATTCTGGGTTAACTCAAACCTCCAAGTTTCCAAAATTCAGGAATGGAACATTTAGAAGGAAAAAAAAATCTATAACTGGAGCATGATGAGTACCTCACAAACATAAAAGAATTGTAATCTCTAGTTTTCTGTCTTTTTCAAGAAAGCTTGCAAATGCTTCTATTCTGCATAATTAATGTAATGACTTGAAAAGCAACTACTTCTAACTTGCCATAGTTGACAAGATAGGGAGACGTCCGGGAAGGTTGGGAAAAACTGTGCTGTTACCTCGCAGATTCTGGGAACTGATCTCTCTAATCGTGTGACTTCATGCACGTTGGACTGGAGTCTGAAGAGAAGCCTAAGACAATTTCACAAGAGATGAAATTTAAAATTTTTCAGAGAAGGGAAAATAAAACATCATCCGTGTCTGGGCAAGAGCACTGAGGCAGACCCACTGTGTGTTTATGAACGTGGGAATGATGACTTACGCATGTTTGGAGGAGGCAGAAATATATTTATTTTTCTTTGCAATTATCTCTAATTATTTTTGAGGTACAGGAATTTCTGAGCCCTGACACAGACGCAGAAAAAAAGACATCAAGAAGACAGTAAAACTACACCCCCGTCTCCCACTGAGGTGTGATGTGTGAGAACCTGTGGGTGAAGAGACCAACAAGCTGGGTTATCCACTGAGAGGAGCAGGCACGGCCCTCTGTTTGGCTGAGCCCCTCTAAGAAGCACTGAGGCAGAACTTGAGAGGGATGACGCCAGGTCTGACATTCATAAATCCTCTCTCGGAAGACATAGGTAGCTGCAAAGACTGCTGGTTCATCAGAGGACAAGAGGAGAAGCAGGTTTGACAGGAATGGCATTTGTGCTGCTGACAGTTCTGTTGTGCTCTGTGCTGTCACAAGGCTGTAAGGGAAGCAGAACAAAGGGGCATTGATGCTCTTTTGGCAGTATCTGAATGAGAGAAAGTTGTGTAAGGGGCCAGCAGGAGAGTTGAATGAATGGCATCATTTAGAGCCAGAAGTCAAGCAGAAGGGATGGGGCAGGAACGTTTTCATTTGTGTGTTCCATCGACACAGTCCCTAGAATTGTTCCCCATATACTTGGGAATTTGGTCAATATTAATTAAGAAGAAGGAAGAAGCACACTTAGAAGCATGAAGTCCCATTGAAAAAGACTGAACGTGGGTAGAGAGAGGCAGAAAAAAAAATGGGGAAGCCATACTCATTTTGAAAGTTGGGGTCAAATCTGCAAGCTTTCAGCCCAATTGAAAAGCTGAATCCAAGCTTCTTGCATAAATTCTGTTTTAGGATCTTAAAGCAGACAGGATTGAATCACTGACTTCAGCAAATAAAAGTTTTCCTTTGCTTGTTTGTTTGTTTTCTAATGGAAGGAAAGGGAAAAGATAAAGTCCAGAATATCAGGCATTGCTGAAATTCTATGTTATTAATGATCCAGGGGCCTGAAAGGCAAGAAGCTCGTTAGTGGCTTCTGTGGCGAAGTCTGGGGCACTTGATGCTGGAAGGAAATGGACAAGCTGCCAGTTAACAGCAGGAGCATCTAAATCATCACACTTAGGAGGAGAACTGGAAAAAGCAGAGAGCATTTTACCTTCCACAGAAAAATAACAGTGAAAGAAAGCCTTCACTGAGTATATATACACAATATCTTAACTCAAGCTGCTAAATAAATAGCTGCTGTTGATGAAGGCAAGAAGATAAACAGGCATTCATAATGGTCAGAAGGGCAAGGAGCGTTGGCTGGTGGGTAGAGAGCATCTTCAATTCTAGATCACTTAATCTAACATACCCTGGTAGTACTGGCTCAGAAACGGCCATCTGAGTCCCCCTCAGTCTGTGGCAAATACTCGGTTCAGCCTATTAAAATATAACACAGACTGGTGACCTGGGTAGTATCTAACAATCAACCCACATTTATTAAACGTTTACCGTGTGCGAGGTACTATGCTCATCACCGTGTGGGGGACGTGGAAGCATCTTTCTTCTCAAAGCATTTCCCATGTATTTGGAGAAACAGGATCTAAACACATAAAAGGATAACCAGAAGTGCAGTTCCCAGCATAGCACTGAATGGCCAAATGATGATGAATATTCCAGGGGTTGAAAGGAGGGCAAGATTGCCAGAATGTGAGGTGTTTAAATGACTGTTCAGAGATGGAAGTACATTTGAGCTGAAAGGAAGTTTAGAAAGCAATATAGTTCAAAGCTTTGTAGAAATGAGAAAATAAAGGTCCTAAGAAGTCATAGTTTGTCCACAGTATCACAGGGACTAGTAGTCTTTCAGAGAGATTTAGTAGTTGAATCCCAGCTCCGCCATGTATTTCTGGCAAGTTATTTAATCTCTCTGCACTCAGTTCATGAATAAAATAAAGATAATGATACTCAGCACAAACTAAAGGGAGAATTAAATACAATTACTATTATTGTTACAATTGTTATTTCGCGGTGATGTTCTTTCCCTCTGATCCAAACTCAGCCTCAGAACTCTTCGCAACACAGAGTACCAGGCAGTCAGCCATTCCTAACTGAACAGAATTTCCAGTGATATTAAACACTTTTTTTAATATATCATGGAGGTTTTTACTGCTATTGATGACAAAGATCTATAGACAGATTAAAAACCACTAATTTTTTAAAGTTTGCAATCTAACTCCTTTCTTAAACCTAAATTATGTCTTGGTTTGATTTGTAGTGTCCAAGCCCCACTAGATTATCTCCATAAGTTTAAACCAGTTACTCAGAGATTCTCTGAAATACCTGATTGTTCCCATAGAGTCTGCTTCAAAATGCAATTTCCTTTTTCATTTTTAGGTATGAGAAGTGGCAGTGTGGCTTAAGTCTATTAGGTGGCATGTCATGAGGTGGATGTTCCTTAGCTCTCTTGCACTGAGAAAAGCTGAGCTTCCCCCACTTCAGCCTTTCAGATGAGGCAGCTGAGGCCAACTGCAGTCACCCCCAGTTGCTTAAGATGCTCCCCTCCATCATGATTTAGCTATTTTTCATTTAATGGGCAGAGTAAATCTAGGAGCCACCAAATGCTAAATGTGGGAATGGACCTTACAAGTGATTTAGTTCACTCTTGCACTGAATGCACAGTCCCCTGTCACTGAAGATTATCTTCTGAGGCAAGTTGGAAGTTACCCAGCCCATTTATTAAGCAAAACTGAATTAAAGACATGTTCATCACATGAAGAAAAGTCAAAACATCTGGATCAGGGGCACCTGTGAAAGAGAAAGAACCCACCTATTGAGTAATGTCCTACAGGGAGGCCATCGACTGCTTGCCCAATTCAGCGCGGTATTATACTTGTGTCCAATACTGTAGTACTCTGAGAGGCAGGACTGAAGAAACCTTAATTCTCAGTGATCAACAGTGTCGTAAGTAAAAGGAAGGAGAGATGTGAAAATAGTTGAGACTAAACATGCCTGCCCTAAGTGGTTCAAAGGGCATGTTTGCAAAGCAGGAACACCCAACTCCAGAAATGGGAGGATGTTAGGATGGAAGCAGGCAGGATGACGGTTCCCTCCAGACTGTTTAATGGGAAGATTATGTGTTGTATCCAGCTTCATAATGCAGGGAATCTAAAGGGCTTGCCAATGAAATGCTGATGGAAGTGCTCGGCTGCAGACCATTATTTACCTCCTTTGATTCACTAAAGTATAAATAATCAAAATGATACATAAATTTAATTGCCGGTGTCGTGTAGTTATTTTTGAGGAACAGCCACAAATCTGAGATCTGGTATTTAACAAACAACTCAGGCTACCTACTCAGACTAAACACATAGTGTGTTTTCCAGGCTGTAATTTTACAAAAACAAAATGTCTTTAGAGAGAGAACAAGCTAGTACTATTGCTTTAAAAATCACTTTAGGAAAAGTTTCCTTACTAAACTAAAATAAAAGATAGACAATCTAATCCATTTTGCTGGCTGGCCCTGATCCGCCCTGTTGTGCCGTGTTATTACCTTCATTTCATTGACATCCCACACGAATATCCTCCCTCGAACAGTCTCTGGGAGCAGATGAACTCCTCTCTCTGTGGGGCTTTTTTTCCCCAAGAGTAGATGTTTGTAGACATTTGGTTCTGGACTCCTTTACACCCTTAAAAATTGTTGAGACTCTCAAGACCTTGTGTTATGTGCATTATATCTATTGATATTTAATGTATTGGAAATTAAACATATTTTATAAAAATAACTATGTTTCAAAACAAAACTAAATTTAGTTAGAAGAGTAGCATTCTTTCACATTTTTGCACATCTCTTTAATGTCTGGATTAACAGAAGAAAGCTGGATTCTTGTATTTACATCTATGTTCAATCTGCTGGGATATGCAATTTTAGTTGAAGCATATAAGAAAATCCAGCCTCATACAGATATGTGGATAGAAAAGGGAAGAATATTCTAATGGACTTTTCAGAATTATGGATATTCTTCTACCGTTCTACTCAAACTCAAGTAGTAGTAATTTCTTAAATATTAGTTGCAATATGGAATCTGAAATATTACCAATGAACTCTTCATATTCTGTTACACTAAAATCCATTGATCTATCTTGTATTTTAAATGGATCTTTTACTCAGGTATGATTTTATAAAATCATGCATTGGTCACTTACAATTGTTATTATGCAATATCTAAAAATCACATGGATCTATGAGATCGCAGTCTCATAGAAAAGTCTTAAAGTATTAGGAATCTTTCAAGCTCATGGTGGTGAATATGTTTTCCCAAATTCTGGGTTTTGCTTTAAAAGTTGCGTTTTGTGGGCCGGCCCCATGGCTTGGCGGTTGAGTGCACGTGCTCCGCTACTGGCAGCCCGGGTTCGGATCCCGGGCGCGCACGGACGCACAGCTTCTCCGGCCATGCTGAGGCCGCGTCCCACGTACAGCAACTAGAAGGATGTGCAACTATGACATACAACTATCTACTGGGGCTTTGGGGGAAAAAAAGGAGGAGGATTGGCAATAGATGTTAGCTCAGAGCCGGTCTTCCTCAGCAAAAAGAGGAGGATTAGCATGGATGTTAGCTCAGGGCTGATCTTCCTCACAAAAAAAAATAAATAAATAAAAGTTGCATTTTGTCATTGACAACAAATATTGTCAGTTATTTTCTTTGAAGAGGCAGGCTCACTTTGTTCATTTTTGAGAAAATGTGTACCCAAGTGTGAATAACCATGGTTTTTCTATCAAACATTCTTTCAGATAAAAATGATGCTCCATAAAAAACGTGGCTAGTTCAGCCCACAACCCAAATAATTGCACAAGTACTTTCCCGGAAGATAACCACCATACTTTGATATGCAGCAGAAGTGATTTACGTGTACTTCCCATAGAATATTAAAAAGATGTGTACTCAAGGGTCAAGACAATAAATTTATAATTTATGCTGCTTTAGGAAGGACAATTTAAATGAAGTTGCTTTTAAAAAAATTTTATTTATTTATCTGTTTATTTATTTATTTAATGTGAGTATTTGGTGATGAAGAATACAATGACCACTAGTATAGATTGGAGCCACTGCCTCTATTTGTGCTAAAGCACCTGTAATATTACCCACCATTGGTTTTGCCCCATCAGTGCAAATGTAACACAGTGAAAAATGCAAATAATGTCTTGGTATTGTTATGAAAATAATTTTGACCAGGCAGACACCCTAAAAGTGTCTCAAGGTTCTCAGAAGTCCAAGGAACAAAGTTTGAAAATTCCTGTCCTAGAGTACTTCAACACATTTTGCAAGCCAACACAATTAAGTGTAAAATGGATAATATCCAAATGGATAGCAATCATTAAAAAATTTTCTTTATAAGTGCTTTATAATAAAGCCAATGAGAATCTCAAGATACAAGAATGTTCTGTTCTCAAAACAAAACCGTTTCCTCTTGCCCCACAATTCTTGCCCATAACTCTTGATTACTTAAATTTATCTGTGCCTTAGATCTTGCAACTGTAAAATGGAAATAATAATAGAACCTATCTCATTGGAATGCTTGGAAGAGGAGATAATTTCAAGTCAGGAGAGTACTTAGTATAGTGACTGGCACATAGTAAGTGCAAAATAAATGTTATTGACCTATTTTTCTATATTCCTTCATTACCTTTAATTTCTCTCATCGTTGCTCAAAATGGGTGTCATCTTATGGACGTTGCAGACATTTCTTTTTTTTCACAATTACAAGCTCTTCATTGAGGACATCTCTGACTCATGAGTGTGAAGTTATTTACAATATTTTTCTGTGATAAAAATATAACTGCACTTCTCCTTATATTATTCTCATATCACAATGCTGTTTGATAGTTTCTTCCTGAAAGATTTTTAAAAATAAACTTAATACTGTCAAGGCAAAACTTGAAACAAAATGCAAAGAGTCTATGTAGTTAGTGCCTACTATATTTTATCTATAGGCAAAGGACAAAGGGTAGTCCTCATCCCTGGTCCAGTGTGATTGTTAACTCAGAGTGATGAAAGTTATGGTGAAAGAGTTTGTGAGTTTCATTATACAGCTCAAGATTTTAATGGCTGAATGACATAAAATATTACTCTTGACATGACTTGAC
The DNA here is from genome assembly GCF_020826845.1 of Diceros bicornis minor. NCBI lineage: Eukaryota > Metazoa > Chordata > Mammalia > Perissodactyla > Rhinocerotidae > Diceros > Diceros bicornis. Next base: position 49,621,279 of record NC_080762.1, on the reverse strand, counting down.
ATTTTCCTTTATTAGAAAATATTTTTAAATAGCTAAGGAACAACACCATTAGCAAAAATATTTAATTTTGCAGAATATTACTGTGGGGGCCGGCTGGCACAGGATGAGACATACCACTCAGTACAAATTCCTCAGGCTGAATGAAGGCTTTGAATTTGAATGAATGTTCACATACTTCACAAAAATGTTGTCTTCCTTCTGGCGCGGACTTTGAGAAATACTTCTCTCGGTATTTACACAGTTTTAGGAGGGCTCCATGGTTTATGATCTGATTAGCCTATTTTTCTGCTAGTGCACGGTTCCCAAGTCCACATGTGGAAGTGTTTCTCCGAGAGCAGTAACAAGTTAAGCCTGTGCTTCAAGAGTTCCCGCAGTCGTGAATAATCAAAGTCTAATAAAGGCAATCAGTTTAAGAGACACTAGATTTCAGGTGGGATCTTAATTTAGCAAGTTAGATGATAGGGAGAAAGACTTGGGTTCTTCTTCTTAAACAATATTTGAAAATAAATCCCCCCTACCGCACTCCCCTGAAAACCAATAAAACATCCATATGAGTTTTAGGCAGCAACTGCCATATTAAAAATGAAAGCTAGGTATAGGAGTCGGTCAGTGCAAATGTGGCTAAATCATCTTCTGTGTCTCTGCTACTTGCTTCTGAGCTGCTGTTGGCCTTGAAATGGGGCAAAACTGAGTCAATGGAAAGATTCCCGGAGGCTGAGTGGGTGTGGTCATGGATGATGATGTGTTATCTAATCAGTTAATGGATGCTGAGCCAATGAGGATACCTTTGATAGAACAATATGATGAAGAGCTATGCATCATGGATATCAATGGATAGAAAACAATAGTGGGAACACATCTATCTAAACACAGCTTATCAATCAAAAAGTCTTAACATGCACTTGTCTGTGTTCAACACACGCACTGATCATTGGATGATAATGTTCATTTCAACAACGTTGCTTTGTGCAGACCATGAGGCTAAGAGGGAGCCACCACAAGGGGCAACAAGTACTAAAGGAAGGGTGACCAGTAAGCAGGGTACTCTTGGCTATAGGAAAGAAAGAATATGAAGCTTTGCCATCTACCTTAGAAGCTGCAACCACATGTCTTCAAATATATACATGAAGTCAAGTGAGTAATTAGATGAGTTGATAGAGGGATCACAAATAATCCATCAGTAGAAAACCCAGGCATGTTCTGCAACTCGCATAGGTACTATAATGAATAGTTCACTTTCTTATTTAGTTTTTGCAGCCCCTTGAGCTCAACTTAATCCTTGCATAAAGTGACAGCTGGAAGTAGTAGTGCACTTTTATAAGTTTCAGAACATTTCTTGCAGTCAAGTATTTGGTTTTGTGCCCATGTTTGTTTTTGCACCTCCTTGTGCTACACAGCAACCCTGCCTTCTCCAAGCCAAGGCCAGACAGAGCCTGGGAGGCAAGTTCCAAATGGCTGACAGTGCCAGGTTCCAGATATAAGAAGGCATCTCTCCTCTGTCTCTCTCTTTTCTTTTCTGGTGATAGGGAGAGTGATTTTTCTGCAATGTGACATTTGAAATTATGCCTAGCTTTCGCTAAAGATAAGCAAGCTGCTAGCCCTGAAAGAATTTGGATGACACAGGATTCAAGAGCCCAAGAAGTGTTGAGAGGCTTATTCTTCACCCACTTGTATGGTTCTGGTAAGAGGTGACCACTCTCAATAACCCTTTCTCCATTTCCAGGAGCTCTGGACATTCCAGTGAGGTAAAAAAAAAAAAAACGGGGGGGGCAAAAATAAAATAAAATAGTCAAGGGTAATTGATCGAATAAGAGAAGTGGTTAGAATTTCCAGTAAAGAGAGTAAGAAAGAAAACCAAAGACCTATTAGATATAGGCTAAGTATCTTAGGTCACGTCATAAATGTCAAAACTAAGGCAATATTAATGTAAAAAAAAACCTGTGGAAAGCTTTGTTAAGATTAAAATTCGGTGCTTAAATGTTTACCTCTTCAAAATAAGTTGGCTTCCCTTCTGTTGAATTTACAAAGTATTTGATAACTCTGCCTTTGACACTTTGTACCAGCATTAAACATAGTAAGCATGAGTTACAGTGAGAACTGTAAAAAGTGACATTCACGGGAACCAAAAGCCATAGCCTACTGCTTCTCATTTCCTCCCCATTCTTACCATCAACAACAGACTTCACACCATCTCTGAAAAATTGCAAATGCCTACTCCCTCCATTCTAATTAGCCTCTGCAAGTATCATTCGGATATCATACCTTCTGATATGTATATAATGGCTCCCAAAAGTTCTTAAGCTAAAAACAAAGCTCATAATCATGGGTCTTTCAGATCCATCAGCTGTTAATTCATTCATCAAACATTCATTTCATACTGAATGCATGTCTGGCATTTGAGAGGTGTAGGGTATATAGAGATGAAACATGGGCTTATGGTGTTGAGCAACACACAGTTTTGGAGGAGAATCTGATATGTGAATGGCCTTCCACCAATCGGTGCTATAAGTGCTATGGGACCATGGAGACAAGACCTCCAAATCCCAGAGTTGAAGAATGTGGAAGACTTTCTTGGAGAGATGATGATTAGGTTGCTTTTAAAATAAAAAGTAGACATTTTCCAGGTGAATAAAGTCCATATCCAGGGGACAGCATGTACAAAGCCACAGAGGTGAGAAAGAATATGGTTCAGGGAACTAACAGAGGAACAGCATGGCTGGAGTGTAAAGCATATGTGGCAGGTGATGAAACCAGAAACCAGTTAGGTAGAGGAAAGCTCACTAAAAGCTCTGCAAAGAGTTTGGATTTTAACTCTAATGTAATGAGGTGACATCAAAGATTTTAAGTAAGAGGACATAAACATGATAATTTTTGTATTTTATAAAGATTTCTCCAAAAGTTCCATGAAGAATGGGTTGATGTAGGAAGACCAATCCAGAAACTATTAAGGAACCTGGTAAATAAATAATGAGGACTTGGATTATAACATCAATAAGAGGGAGGAGAGTGTGGAAAGAAAGATATGAGAAGATGAAATTTAGAAACAGAACTAATACCATCCAGTCACAAATTGTAATGGGGACCCATCGCTGAAGGAGAAAAAGAAATCAAATAAGATTCTCAATTAACGATTTTGTGACTTTGAAGAATGACGCGGTCTGGGAGGAGAGAGAGACTAAATTGTGGACATATTGCTTTTGAATGACCATTGTATGTACAAGTCTATGCTGTAGGGAATGTACTGGAGTAGGAGGTACATATTTAGGAGTCATAAGCATATTAGTTACATACACATTAATTAAAAACTGGGAGAGTAGATGAGATTTATTTGGGTTTTATACCTAAAACTTATAACGAATGATCTAAAAGGTAAGTCAAAAAAGTGATGTCACAGAAGCCAAAGGAGAAGAGTTTAAGAAAGAATTGGTCAACAGTATTAAATACAGCAAAGGTGTGTGGTGAGATAAAGCCTGAAACCATCCTTGTATATGGCAATTCTGTGACCTTTCCACAGTAGCTTCATTTGAATGTTAGGGGTAGAAACCAGAGTTCAGGGAGTTGAGGAGCGAAAGAAAGGCCAGCCATGGAAAAAATATAACACTTGCATCATCCAGGATGAACTAAATTATGCTGCAGGAACAAACAACTCTCAAATTTCAGTGGCTTAACACAACAAAGGTTTATTTTTCATTGTGCTACATGTCCAGTGCTGGTCATCAGGGGACTCTGCTCAACACAGGAGGCTCCACTCAACCTGGGCATTTACAGTTGTTGCAACAAGAAAAGGAGAACTGCTGTGTCTCACAGTGGCAACTAAGTGCCTTCTCCTAGAAGCAGTACCTGACACTTCACTCTTATTCCACTGGCCAAGGCAAGTCACATGGCCACACAAGGCAGAGAAGTACAATGCTACCATGTGTCCAAAAAGAGGAGAATTGGGATGCCTGTGTACCATCTTCAGGAGTGGATTAGGGCAGCACTAGCTATGAAGGGTTGTTAAGTTTGAGGAGAGATTTTTGTTTGATTGGTTTTTAAGATGGAACAGACAATGGCATTGGTGAAATGCATTTGCGCGGCTCACACTTTGTGCTCTCCACCCACCCAGTAGACACTATTCACGTCTAACCTCTCTGTAGGAATGTCCTTCCTACTCTGCTGTATTGGGTCTACCTTCAAAACTCTGCTCAAGAACCACTTCTGTGCACGAAGCTGTCCTTTGATGAGGCTGCTTGGCTACTTGCATCCAATTTTATTTATTTATGTAAGTGTATTTCCTCATGTTTCCATTGTTGGCTTGGTTATATCTTTTTCACGTGTTTTGAAGTCTTATCCCCAACCCTTTCAAGGGCCTTTGTTTCCTTTCTTTCCATGGGGTAACTGGCCACAAGGTATATACTCAATCCATGATGTTGGCTAAACAATTGGTTTCTCCATGGCCAGAGAAGACCTTTCTGCAAAGTTCTTTGGATCGGACCACCCCTGAGCACATAGAGTTGTTTATACAATGGTTTATGAAGAAAACTGCAGCTTGTTTTTTTCCGTGGCTGAAGAGGCAGGAAATTGAGCAGCAGTGGCCTAACTCGTATGGAAACTCCACCCCATGTACTGGCACCATGGTAATTTTGCTTAGTCTGCTTTCTGGGACTTGCCCAAACCTGTCAAGTTCTCACTTTAAAAACTTGCAGATGCGTCCACCACATATTTATGCTCTCACATTCATATGCAAAGAAGTTGCTACCAAGATGAGGCATCTCATCAAGAAGACTTACAACTGAGTTGTGTTTATGATGACAGATTTATTCAGATTTGCCTTCATTCTCTCCTCTGGTCCTCCAGAACCATGGCCATACGTGTGCAGGATTCCTCTCTGGGTTCAGAGTACAGGCTGGTCTGTGGGACATGTGTGCTAACTGGCACCCACACATCAAAACCATAACCTAGGCCTCATTAGCACAATCTAATCTACTGAGCTAAACAACCACAAATACGCCAACTGAAGAGGACTTTGGAAGTGAAACAGGTGCATGTGCATTTTGGTAAGGATTTCCATTATGCTTAGAGCTGAAAATTTAGATTGGGTCATTAAATTTTTGAGCTGGAGGAGTCACAGAAACCACCCACACACAAAATAAATAGGTCAATACAAAACCCAGACAGACCATAAGAGGCTTTTTAAAGAAAAGGAAAAATTTGTCCAGAAGTGTGTTTAATGGGAAGATGAGTTAGGCAGCAAAGACAGTGTATGATTAGGGGAAAGCCCAGCAAGAGCCATTTGGATGTGTCCTGAGGAAAAGCATCTATTGTGATTCAGTGAAGCTGCTAAATATCTTTTCCACAGAGGTGAGAAAATGCAATTTTTGGTTCTGCTAATTTCAGTTCTTGATTCAGAGTAGCAGAAATACTAAAGAAGCCTTGCAGCCAAATTGTAATCATAAATAATTTTCCTCTCAAGTGAGTTGACTCCAGTTGGCACTTATCCGCTTGCAAGTCAGCACAAATGTTTTTATAATGAGCCATTAAAGGGGAAAGTATAGTCTAGACTGGCAGTCAGAAATCCTGCTGCTTTCTCTCAGCAGCTCAGCTGAGTCTGACTCTGGGTAACTGGCCCAAACTGATAATATCAGCTCCCTGACACATCAGATGGGGACAGGATCTTACCTTTTAGGTGGTGTGAAATGTTATAACAGTGGGCAACGTTTACTTCAGGGCCGGGTGGTCTGGGCCACTGAGTGGCTCCCAACACAATCGCTGTGCCTCCCTTCCTACCTCCACCTCTACTCACTAAGCACACATTGCTTTTTATTCTTTTATTCCCTCCATTTCCACTTGCTCCTATTATTCTTATTCTCATTTGTTCTTCATTCTTATAGGTTTTAGTCCTGCTAATGGGACTCACTGCCAAGCTTCGTGGAAGGGTGGACGAGGCTACCGCCTCATTATTTACAGTGAAGATGCTGCTGAAATGGAAGCTCCATGAGGGCAAAAATCATGTCTGCCTTGCACATAGTAGGCACTCAATATATACAGCCATGTAGTGTGTAATATATTTTCAGTAGTTGAAACACATTTCTCAGGTTTTCTGATGACAATACGTATGAACATTGTCGAGGTACTGTATCCCATCCCCATTCCCCAGACATCCTAAAGCACAAGGAGCAGAAAGCTGCTTGTTATGGACTGAATGTTTGCATCCTCCCCAAAATTTATGTGTTGAAATCTAATGCCCAATGTGGTAGTATTTGGAAGGAGTGCCTTTGGGAGATGATTAGGTCATGAAAGTGAAACCCTCCTGAATGGGATTAGAGTCCTTATAAGAAGAGGCCAAGGAGCTAGCTTGCTCTCTTTCTACCATAGAGGATACGAGAAATTAGCAGTCTGCATCCCAGAATAGGGCGCTTACTGAAACCTGACCATGCCGGCACTCTGACTTCAGACTTCAGCCTCTAGATCTGTGAAATAAATTTTGGTTGTTGATAAGCCACCCAATCTATAGTACTTTGTTATAACAGCCCAAACAGCTTAAGAGACTGTTTATGGAGTATCAAGTCTCTGAATCTTTCCAGCCAGCTTCTCAATCAGTGGTTCTATTTTAGTAAAATCAGGAGAATAGAAATGGAAATAGAACCAGGAAATAGTTTGGATGTCCCAAACTCATTTACACATTTAGAACCAGACTTCACAGGATTTTAGAAACTCATGTTGTCACTGTTGTCTTTCTAACACTTTCCCCAGCAGCTAAAAATCTCATGCCATTAAAAAAAAATAAAGGATAACTGCAATATGATGTCTGTAGGAAACTCTGAGGAATGTGAGCCTTTTATCGGAGAGGTGCTGGGTTACAGCTCAGCAGACTTGTTGAAAGAGGTTAGGTCCACACTGTAATAGAAGGAAGCTGGCAATGTTAGCTTCTGGTCTATAAACAAGGGGAAATATTTTCTGATTTTGCTTTTGCAGTACCTAGTGTCCTGACCTATCCCTCCATTCCATTGACTGGTAACTACTCACTAAGCACTACTGTGACTAGTGAGGCCCTCCAACCCATTATTTAATTGGTTTATTTCCATGACATATTTTAAATTTAGAGACTAAAATACTAAAATCAATCACCTACTATAAACTCAGACTGCTATTTTAAATTTGAGGCTTTTTTGCCAAGGCCAACAGAAATTTCAGAATAAATCATCATTAGGACAACCAGCATTCTACCTTCCAAATCATCTTTAGGAAAACCAGCATTCTACAACCTTACTGTTCTTTGAAAACAGAAACACGAACTACCTTTACCCAGCAGGGTCTTTGCAGATATGCCCTGTTCCTACCATTTGAATCTAAGTAGAAGGAAATGACTTAGGAAATACAAAGATCTATAATGTCTGATAGTCCAACCAGGTGAAACTGAGTCTTACTCCATTTACCAATGGGATGGCAAGATATTTTAGCTTAATATCACAACTTGATTTTGTGACACACTTTTTGGCTACTGCATATCAACACAGGTGGTCCAAGGTGCTTTTCCCAGTTCCTGTGTTAACCCAGGAATGCCCATCAGAGCCTGGCCCTCAGGGAGGGAAGTTAGTATTTTCCAAGGAAAGAGAGGCCAACAGAATGATGTTGTGATAACTTCACCCAATCCCAGCATGCCCCCTATTCAACATTAGATAAACTTTCCAAATCTAGAAATGTAAATGGCCACCTGGTACCTTAGCATATTCAGGAATAGCTAAATCCCAAGAGCCAAAATTACAAGGCAAAAAGTAATCTTTAGTACAATAACATGAAACCAAATTTTATCTCCTCCAGGCACTATAATTTGAAAAGAAAAAATACCTTGAAAAGTAATGAAATACTCTAATTCACAGATAAAATATCACCTAAATCATTAGACTTTTCATAAATAGACATAATATACCCTGAACAATATATTTTTTTTAATTCTTTTTTATAAAACAGATTAATTGATTATTCTTTTTTGACATCCAAACCATTCACTCTGATAAAGACTATGGCATAGCCACTTTCTCTTTTAAAAAAAAAAAAAAGTGAGTTCTCTGATTTGGGCAACCTGGAAAATCCCACCTCTCTCTCTTTCTTCTAAATAAATATCTTTGTTTATTCTTTTGAAGATTAAAAAATTAATATTTTCACTATTAAAATACTTCTTATTATCATTAATAGATAGAATAAAGTACATGCAAAATTGGTTTGAAAATTTTCAGAAAAAATTAGCTTATATCTAAGTGGTATACTTTTCAATGAAAGGGAGAATAATTTAAAACAACTTAGACTCTATCTTCATATTAAAGATAACCCCATTGAGTTTTTAAAATTCTAAAAAATTATGACACCAAATTATTAATCAAAGTTTATCAACTGCCACATGTGGTTTATGGCAACATCCTGGTCTACCCTAGACAACCTTGTGGTTTCAAAACAATAAACAGTAAGGAATGAAGGAGATTGTAGTTGCCATTAACTACAGTGAATACTGCAGAACTTGCATCCAAGTCAGGGCAAGGCACAGGATGGCAGCTGAAAAAGCAAGAAGGAAATTAACAGTTGTGGAAGCTTAACACGGATTAGGAACACTCTCAAAAAGTATCTCACTTAATCTTCACAACAAACTTTAAAATACGTACATATTATTATCCCCATGCAAAATAGGAGAAAACCAAAGCTCAAAGGCGTAAATAATTTGCCCAAGGTCTGTCGGTGAGTGATCAGCGGGGCCTTAATGTATGTGCACTGTGAACTGCACTACACAGCCTCACCATTATAGGTCTATCTTTGTGTTTAAGGTCACATTGTAGTTCTGAGCCCTCCCTGGAGACACTGATGGCTCTGTTAGCAGCACCTGGCATGCTGCAGGGGAGCTCAGTGAGTCTGCATCCAGATCCTGAAGCTCAGCTTTGCATATGTGAGTAATAAAGCCAGTCAGAGGCAAAACTGGGAAGTTGGCAGACATGAGCTTTACTGCCTCCACCCTACTTTCCCCTGAGGCACCCTGATGCCTTGCAGACACTTGGCGCCTTCAGCTGGCCCAAGCACTGATATGGAGTGCCCCCTCCTGCCTTGCCTTCTCCTACACCACCACAAATTGCCCTTAGTTATAATCACCTGATGCCCACCTCACTGCACTTGCCACCAGATTGTGAACTCCTGAAGGACACAGAGAGTATCTCATTTCCCTATTCTCTGTGGTACTTACCCTAGAGTGGGTGCTCTGTGAATACTCATAGAAAAAACTTAGGAATGTGGGACTGGACCTCACTCACAACACTAATCAAAATATTCTAGGCCTGCATTTCCACCCTACAGTTCTCCAATCTTTGCTTCTTAAGGTGACAATTGACTAATAATATGTGCTGTTAACTTATTAAGAAATGACTCACTGCTTGATCCTGTCAGATCCTATATATCAGTACAGTTGTGTGTGTGTAAGTGTTTTGGAGACTGAAATCACAGTCTTTGCAGTATATCCACTGGCTACTTTAAACTTGGGTATTTTGACAGTGGTTATTAGAGAGGGAAGTATCTCAGTAAGATCAATTGTGGAACTATAACTATGTCAAGGGCACAGCAAACACGCCAATGCCTAGGGTGGTGTGGTTAACAATAGTAGAAAACAACAGGCAGAAAGCAGAGTGAATGCTCATACTACACACTTGACATGTGTTATCTTATTTAATCCTCACAACATTTTTGGAGACAGGTACTATTCCAATTTTACTGAAGAAAAAAAATGAGGCCCAGAAGTTATATATTTTGCCAAGACCAAACATGGAGTAAATGGTAGAGATAGGATTCAGATTTGGCCTGGTGATAGCTCCCTTTTACTCTGCCTGAATCCTCTGGTCCTCAAAGTTATTGTCCAAGCAGCAGCTGGAGGACTGAAGACTTAATCTACTCCAGAGAATTTTCCCATGAGGACTAGATCAACCCTCTTTTTATATGACCAGAGAGAAAAATCTTGGGATAGAGAAGAAACAAAACCCATTTGGGCACGATTGCCAAAGCCTTGGCTAAGACTCCACCTGATATCCCACCGAAAGCACCTCTTCTCTTTCCATAAACAGCTGTGCCTGTGGTGACCACAAGCCTTTCTCTGAATCTGCACCAGCCAGGTATCCCCAAAAGGCCCTCCCCAGTGAGGACCTGGGGGGTTCTATAGCAATAACTTCAGGAAAGATCCCATTTAATAAGAAATTTATTTAATAACTCCTCAAGATATTTCAATTCTATCTAAAAGTCACAACATAAAAATAAAAATTCAAAACAATCTTGTGGTTGATGGAATGGAGATAGTGGAAAGAATGAAAAACTGAAACACAGGAGAAGGACCTAAGTTTTGTCTCCGACACCAACTATGAAATCTGGGGTCACTCCCTAATCATGCTGAACCTTGGTTTTCTCAGCAATAAGATTATGATAATGGCACCTACTTTTTAAGATGCTTGTGAGAATTATATGAGATAACATGCATAAAACATATAGTAGAGGTTCAACGAATTATGGCTCTTATTATATTGGAAACTCCTATATATTAAAAAGAAGTTGTTATTATTATTTTAAAAGAATGTTGTGAATACTGAACACCAGCCCAAGGCTTGCTAAGAAGAATTCATACTAAAATGGCCTCAATTATTTTCTAGCAATCAAAATATAGTTGGATCCTGTGAGGAATTTCGTAAAGTCTCCCATGATTATCCTGTGGCCATGAGGACAATAGGGCTTGTACAGTCAGGGGGATTCATGGCTGTTTAAACAGCCATATTGAATATTATTATATATCAGTCTAGTGGTAAATTTCTAGTGCTTTGCAATGGTCCTGCTTAATTTTTATAAATGTATTATTTTTTTAACAATTGCAAATAAGACATTTATTCTTGAGAATTCAAAAATCTTAAACATTATAAGGAAGAAATAAAAATCTCTCAAATCCCAATATTAACGTTGGATTTATATCCTTCCAGTCTCTTTTTTTTCCATCTCCGAATGTGCATATGTATAAATATATATTCAACCACAAATTGGTACTGCATTATACACAAACTTTTCATAATCTGCCATTCACACAAAATATTTTATAACTATTAAACATTCTTCTAAAATATAGTTTCTAATCGCTGCCTTATGTTACCTCTCATGAATTTGTTATATTTTGTTTAACCAATTCTTAACTGGAATTTTAAATTCGTTTTTGATATTTTATAGTTTTAAATATCAGTAATGAATATAATTGTAGACAGATCTTTGTGCATATTTCTTATTATTTTTCTAAAATAATTTTATTTTCTATGACACAAATTTGCTGGCAAATACAGAATGCATATTTTCATGGCTTTTGATATATATTTCAATATTGTCCCTCAATGTATCAATTTTGCTTATGAAACTACCCATTTTACTCAAATTCATAAATTCTAAATATTGTGATGAAAAGACCTACCAGTTTGATAGTAAAAAATGCTACCAAATTATTACTTTGATTTATACTTTCTTTCTGACTTGTGAGTTTGAGTATTTTTCATGTATTTATGAACATTTGTTTTTCCTTTTTTAAGAATTATTTGTTCATAAATTTTTCCCATAATTCAGCTGGCCCTGGTCCATAATTTCAAATGATTCAGAAGAGCTCCTAAAAGACTAAGGGTAGAAATATTTTGGCAGTACCATGTATTGTAAATATTTTTCTCAGTTGGTCACTTGCATTTTATTTTTGCTTAAAGTGCTTTGATTTTTGACATCTGTATTAAGACATTTTTCATTAGTCAAATCTAGCACTCTTTTCAAAAAAAAAGAAAGAAATAATAAGACCCATATAAAACAGATAACCTAAAAAGGTGGCAGAAATTAAAAAACTGCACTTCAGTTATGACAAAAAATGTAAATTGTTTAAACTTCATTATTAAAAAATAATAATGTCAAAGTGAGTTAAAAAAATCTAAATCCAAATTCATAGGAGATATCATCAAAAATACTGTTTATTTAAGGTAAAAGGAGGGTAAAAAAATGCATCAGTTAAGGACAGATAACAAGTAAATAATGTCTGCAATACTGGTGTAAGAAAAATTAGAATTCAAGGCAAGGAAAAACAGTAAGAAGACAAAGAAATACATTTTATATCAATACGGAAATAATCCATAAGAAATATATTATAGTCACAAAACTCTACGAGTTGGTTAAGAATCAAAATACATAAATCAAAAACTATTAGAAATTCAAGGAGAAATCAACAGAAACATAATTTTATTGTAACAATGGAACCTCGCTCTCAGTCTTTGACAGTTTAAGTAAGCAAACAATAACAATAAGAAACCAAAGATAAAATCTGGATGAAATTATTAATAAGGATGAGTGAGTAGATATACAGTCATATGCTGCATTAACAAGGTTTCAGTCAATGATGAACCGCATAATCAATAGTGGTACCATAAGGTTAGTACCATATAGCCTAGGTGTGTAGTAGGCTGTACCATCTAGCTTTGTGTAAGTACACTCTATGATGTTCGCACAGTGATGAAATTGCCTAATGATGCGTTTCTCAAAACATATCCCCATTGTTAAGTAGTGCAAAACTGTATGTCAAACTTTGTGGCCAAAATAAAGTACATGTTTTTTTGAACCCATTTAAAACTTATAAAAAATAGCATTGTACTCACGAAGAAAACATAACTTCTAAAAATGTAGTTATACTGTATACTATCTGATCACAAAGCAGTAACACTAGACATTACTAACAAAGTATAAACAAATAGAATGAAGTGAGTTGGAGTTTTCTACAAAAATACTTCTCAACAACTCATGTCAAATAAAAAATTTAGACTTTATTTACCAATTAGATCCAAATTATTGCCAAAGTCAAATCCAAGGTTTTAAATACTTTAATTATCAACAAGTTATATTAAGCAAAAAGATAAATTTTAATCCTGAATTTACACCTCAAATGGCAATTGCACAAGCATAGAAATTTTTCATGGCCACAAGCTCAGTAAGAACCTGAACCGTCTAATGGTGGACAAAGAAACCAGTGCAATCTTGGGCTATGTTAATAGGCGCTAAATGACCAAACAAATGCCAGAAATGGTCCCCATTCTACTATGTACGGTGTCAACCTCCACTCCTCTTCCATATCCCACATCGGGGTAGAAGACATCATGTGGCTCAATGGAAGGAGAAATAAGGAGGAAATACTGAAAAGACTGGGAAGAATAAAGCAATCTCTCAATTTCCTTTTGCTGCCTCACTTCCAGGGTCAAGATACCATAAAATATGGTGGGATGAGGTGAAGATGATAGATATCTTGTCAAAAGTCATAAAGAGATTATCAGTGCTTTCTACATTTTTTACTTTTATTTCTCTAAGGGATGGTGCTTTTATAGAGACATGCATTTGGGGTTGGAGGATTCTTTCTTATTAGGAAGCATTGTTGACTTTAGGTGGAGAGGACCATCAGGATAGAGACTTAGGAGAGAATGCAAGGAGGAGTAGTTACTTGTGAAAACCTCTTGGACCTGTTTTTAGGAGTGACAGAGAAAGGGTGTGCTCAAGTTTCCTTCTAACTAGTTTATCGTGGCAGGAAAGTTAGGAAAGGATTCAGGATAGAAACATGATCAAAGAAGGAAGAAAGTGCATTTGGCTGAGATGAACTTGAGCTGCATTTTTCTGGGTACCTTGAGCTTAGTAGGCAGCAGGGTGGCAGACAGATGCAGAGGGGAACACCCAAGTCAATTGGTCAGGCCATGTCTAAGAAATGTATTCAGGGCTGGTGCTACATTTTAAGTAGAGAATGTGATAAATCAGAGAACTTCTAGAAGAGGGTGACTGGGGACAATAAAGGATGAAAAGAATGTGGGAATGAAAACCACATTCTATGAGGAAAAGTTAATGTTTAGCCTGCAAAAAGGTGAATTCACTTGGGGGATTTCATGTCCATAAGCATGTGAGAGGCTTACATGTCTCTATGGTTTAAAAAGGTAAAACAAGGGGGCAAATGGTGCAAATTATATGGTGGCCAAATACAGCTCCAAATTAGGAACATTAAAACAATTCTAAAATGAAAGTGTTGCCTTATGAAGCTAATGAGGTCCATCACTAGATGTGACTAAGCAGAGAATGGAAAAGATGATCTTATATTTCATGAAAAGAATTCGTGTTATTTCTTCATTCATTCATTCATTCATTTTATTGAGTATCTAGTTGGCCTACGCCTATGCTAGTTGTTTGGGAGACCAAGAAGAATAAAACATGGTCTGGCAAACAAGGAGCTCTCATCTTCTGGAGGATATTGATACAGTAGAAGGGTGATGGGAAGGAAGCCAGCAGAAGGGGAACACACACAGACTGGCACAACTTGACTTAAGAGGTAATTCTAGGAGAAGGGGCATAGAAGAGATGCACCAGGCCTCAAACCCAGAATCAGTCCACCTACCCTCCCTCTGCGATGTAGCAACTGCACAGGTAGTCCCTGAGGAGCCAAAGCCCTGCCAGTGGGGAAGCTTCCCAGATCTAGGAGGGTATTTCTGAAAGTACTGAGCTTGTAGGCCGGGAATCTTAACTGAGGTCTCCTCCTGGTCCTCAGTAGTATCAACATATAAATAACCAACTTAGGCATTTAAGTGCCGATGGCCATATAAAAAGTGGAAAATGATATATGCTGTTGTAAATGTAATCTCCACTAGATGCTCTTTCAGTTTATACTCACCAAAGTGAGTGCCTGGCTGCCATTGCAATAACAGCATCTGCTTGGGTGCAAAAGGAAAAACAAAGCCCAACTTGATTTTTGACCTTGGAGTAGCATAAGGAGGGTACTCTGGCTAGCAGCAGCCTCATAAAAATAACTGTGGTCATATAGAGAGGAAAGGAAAAATTAAGTGGGCAGAGCAAAAAAGGAAGATAAGGTTAACCAGCATCTGCTTCAAGTCAGTATAATATATCACAACTGTTTTCCATTAATAACATTTTCCAGTCAAATAGTACCCTCTCAGTAAGATGGTAAGCTCAACAATGTAGGTAGATGGAGTTAAAGCCCCACTGAGTGAGGGCACTCCAACACTCGGAGTTCTTGCTCGCTCTCTTCCAACTCTACTTCTCTCTAGATAGACAGGTAGATAGATGATAGATACACAGACAGACAGATAGATACATAGCTTGTTCAAGAAGAGTTTGTGGCCTCACACCTTTGGTCATTACTTCTTTGGTCACTATTAAAATGCATATTCTTTGGAAAAATAACATATTATTCTATCAGACATTGATACTCTCTGGGGCTAAGAGTGCTAATGGAGTATCACTTTGAAGCTTAACTTGAGAGATGCTGAGGAAAGGAAAAGAGAATCTATGTAAACTGATGAACATGGTATTGGCCAAATAGTAGGTGCTCGATGGAGGCTAGTTTCCTCCTTCCAGAACCCTACCTCTTGCACCTTGCTTCTCCCCTAAACAGGGTAAAAGAATCACATTGCTGGAGTCATGCTAATTCTCCAACGAGGTGGTCCAGGCTTGAGGGTGATGACAAATACAAACTCCTCATGTGCCTGTATTCTTTGCCAGAACACATAATCCTGCCAACTATCCTGCCTCTTGGCAAGTGATAGGTCTTCAAAAAATGATTATTTCCTCTGTTTCTACTTCTTCCAGAGGAAATGATCTTTCAAGCCTTGGTTTCTCTTCCATTTAACTCAGCTTCATTAAATTCAGCTCAACAAATACTTAGTGTCTTTTAAATAGTGTATGCTATGCTGGGCACGGCTACTTGAGGTTACAAAACACACAACCATGGAGTTCCTGGACACCTAATAATTCTGAGAAACTCAAGCCAAGCTAGGTGTGGTCAGAGAGTTTCTGAGACATGGGTCTCACTGCACTCCTCACTTTTAACCCGAGTCCAGAAGGCATGCTGTGAGTCAGCCTTCACTCAGGCATTACGGAGTCCTGCATATGCTCAGAATGCTTTTTTGGTTTTCTCACAATTCTATACTTGAATGAAACAGCAACATTGATACTTTTGGAGCCCAGAGTAACCCAGTTTTCTGCAGCCGTGACTAAGTCTATCTGATATCAAGGATTTAGCAATAGAGACTTTAAAAGGTAGGCACATCTTTTCCTGTAAGCATAGGGTGCGGCTAAAGCAATAAACCTGCTTTATTTCCAAACATGACTAGCATTTAGACAGATTGGTTCATGATTACAAAATTCCCAGCTCAAGGAAAATTCCTGCCATTCAGGCATCTTTTCCACTGGCCCCCAAACATGTTTTGATTAATGCTTCACTACACATCTCTCATGTTGAAATGACTTAAAAACAATGACAATGTGATTAGCAGAGAGATGCAAGACATGTTATCTACAGTAGTTCCAGAGTTTTCAAAAATATAAAGGATGTGTGTATTCTAATCCAGCCTTCAGAGGAGTTGAGAGGTGACGGGTGCACAAACAGGTGGACTTGGTCCTCACACAATCACAAGCTTCTCTCACACCAGCTGAGTTTCCTAACCTCTCGTTCTTGTGGAACTTTTTTCCAGGAAGGTAATACAACATTGATGCCCTACCCCCAGGGTGACACATCTGTGCCTGTGAAGGCAAAGCTACCTTATTAATTCAAAGATTTTAACTCTTGATAGCTAATAATTACTGAGTCTGTGCCATCTGTCTGGCACTATGCTCAGTATTTTACATGAATTATCTCACATGAGATAAATAATATTATTATGTCTACCTTACAGAAGAGAAAACTGAGGTTTAGAAAGTCATTGAAGCAACACCACCAGTAAAAGGCAGATCAGGGATTTGATCCAGGCCTCACTGAATGTAGAGCCACACTCTTTTTTTTTTTTTTTTTATAATTTTATTTATTTATCTATTTCCCCCAAAGCCCCAGTAGATAGTTGTATGTGATAGCTGCACATCCGTCTAGTTGCTGTCTGTGGGACGCGGCCTCAGCATGGCCAGAGAAGCGGTGCATTGGTGCGCGCCCGGGATAGGAACCTGGGCCGCCAGCAGCGGAGCGCACGCACTTAACCATCAAGCCACGGGGCCGGCCCAGAGCCACACTCTTAACTGCTGTGTTGAGGTCCATGGATAAAATAAACTCTTTAAAGCTGGAACAGCCTGGCCACTATGATCTCCTGTACAACCAATCTCTTTTCTTGTGCCCTAGGGCAGATTTATGTGATCAAGTAGACTATAATGTATGCACACCCCTATACATACACTTTTCACATAGAAAGTCCCCATGAATGTATACTAAGAGCCACATCTTTGAAAAAAATTGTACATCACCATACAGGGCTAGTCTAAATGTGAAATGATAAGATGATTACCAATTTCTTGCAATTTTAAGAATTCTGGTAAATCTTTTCTCCTTTCTCAGAAAATTTCACATACTGATGTTGAAAGCATATTGTATGAGGTCCATTCTTTTGCTGAACATTGCCCTTTTTGTGGTATTCCTCTTTAAAAATGCAAATATTGCTGAAAGAGTGACATATTAAGTCATGAACAACTTTGTGTAAAGAGTTTTATTATAACCCTCAATTCCCATGAGCCAGAGAAGGCATTTAGGGTGCCTGAATGCATAGTTGGCCTCAGCAAAAAACAGAAGAAAAAAGTCCAATAGGTATCTACGATTTGTCTCAGCACCAGTGAACAAGTTTGCAGATTGACCAACACACAAGGGGTGATGGTACATCCTCTATTTTAGGGGGAGTTAGATGTCTCTGTTTTCTAACATAGCAGTAACTTTCTTAATGCAACTTTGATATCTAAGTTATTTCCAAGTGTTATTTGTGGCCTTTGGGCATTCTGAACATTCTAAGATTCTATGACTAATGACTACTTTGTAATAAAACACTCCAGAATATTTTCTAAACTTTCCTAGTGAATAAAAAACTGGACTTCCACTTCTGGGAAGATGGAGTAGACACGCATTTCTCTATTCCTCCTACTAAGTACAACTGAAAACCATGGATATTATACATAAAACAAACATAAGACTCTAAAAGATGGAGAGAAGAAAGCAGACTGGCTATAGAAATCAGGACCCAAGGAACAACACAGCAGTGAATTCTCTGGATTTTCTTTTTGATTCATATACCCCACACTGGAAGCTGAAAAAGTCAACAACCCAGAAATGCCAATAGGTACAGATAAAAAAAAAGGCCCCCAAAAGTTTGCTGTCTCTAGCCAAAGGATCATAAAAGGTAGAAAGAATGATAGACAGATAGCCTATAAAGAAAGAAAACTTTAACACTCTGCTCTATTCCAGCCAAACACCAGAGAAAAAACTGTAACACCACCTACTCATGCCAGCAAAGGCCAAGTGGGAGCCTGGACTTCCACCTTCATGTGTCTATAACAAGGCACCTTAGTACCCCACCAGGATGGTGTCAGAGAAGGCTAATTAGGGAGCTGGGGTTTTCATCCCCACCTGCCAGTAATGAGCTGCCAAGCCCATATGGTGTCCATGGAGACCATCTGGGAAGTATGGACTGCTACCCTCACCTGGCAGTAATGAAGTGCTGCCTCCGCACTGGGATGGTGTCAGAGGAGGCATAATGGAGAGTCTTTTATAAATGAAAAATATAACTGAAATAAAAAAGCTGACTAGATGGACTCAACAGCAAAATGGAGGAAACAGAGGAAAGAACCAATGAACAAGAAGATAGAACAATAGAAATTTCCCAATATGAACAACCAAGAGAAAATACATTGAAGAGAAAAAAAAAAAAGGAACAGAGACTCAGGGACCTGTAGGACTATAAAAAAGCATCTAACATTTGTATCATTGGCTTCTAGGAAGAGGAGGAGAAAGAGGGTGGTGCTGAAAAGGTACTTGAAGTAATAATGGTTGACACGTTCCCAAATTTGACCAGAGACATAAACTAACAAATTCAAGCTTAGCAAACCATAAACAGAATAAAGCCAAAGAAATACACTCCAAGACACATCATAAACTTGGAGTGGCACAATATTTTAAAAGTTCTGAAAGAAAATAGTCGTCAACCCTGAATCTTATATCTAGGAAAAATATCCTTCAGGGATGAAGGGGAAATCAAGACATTCTCAGATGAAAGAAAACAGAGTTTGTTAGCAGCAGAACTACCCTAAAAGTACAGCTAAGTAAAATTGTCTAAGAAGAAAGGAAACAGTAAAAGAAAGAACTTTAGAACATCAAGAAAGAGGAAAGAGTACAACAAGCAGAAATATGGATAAAAAATACACTTTTTTTCCTCCATTTGAATTTTCTAAATTAATTCAATGGCTGCAGCAAAAGTTTTAACACTGTGTGATGTGCTTCTAAATGAATATAGAGGAAATACTTAAGACAATTATATTATAAGTGGGGCACAGATAAAGGAATGTAAAGGGAGATAAGGTTTCTATACTTCAAACAAACTGGTAAAACAACAACATCAGTAGACTGTGATGTTATGCATGTATAATAGAATATCTAGAGTTATGTGAAAAGTTTTTTAAAAGTTATACAGAGATATGCTCAAAAATACTATAGATAAATAAAAATAGAATTCTAAAAACTGTTGAAGTAACCCACAGGCAGGCAGGGACAAAGAAAACACAGAGAAATGAAAATTGAGAGAACAAACAGAAAACAAAAAATAAAATGGCAGACTTAGGTCCTAATATATCAGTAATTATATTAAATATAAATATACCAATTAAAAGACAGAGGAAACTGAATTCATAATTTAAAAACTCCCCAAAAAAGAAATCTCCATGCCTAGATGTTTTCAATTGAGAATTCTAAAAAATGTATATAGAAGAAATGAAACCAATCCTACACAATCTCTTGCAGAAAATAGAAGAGAAGGAAACGCTTCCTAAATCATTTTATGAAACTACTATTACCTTGATACCAAAAACCATGCAAAAACAGTACAAAAAAAGAAAACTACAGACTAATATTGCTCATGAATATAGATACAAAAATATTTAACAAAATATTAGCAAATAGAATTCAGCAACATATAAAAAAGAATTATATGCTATGACCAAGTGGGATTCATTCCATGGGTGCAAGTCTGATTCAATATTCAAAAACCAATCACTGTACTCTATCATATAAACCAGCCAAAGAAGAAAAATCACACGATCATATCAATTGATGTAGAAAAAACATTTGACAAAATTTAACACCAATTCATGATATAAACTCTTATAAAAATAGAACTAGAAGAGAGCTTCCTCAGCTTAATAAAAAGTGTCTACAAAAAACCTATAGCTAATGTTATACTTAATGGTGAAAGACTGAATGCTTTCCCCCAAACATCAGGAACAAGGCAAAGATGTCCACTGTCACTGCTCTTATTCAACGTAGTGCTGGAAGTTCTAGTCAATGCAATAAGGCAAGAAGGAAATAAAAGTCACACATGTCAGGAATGAAGAAATAAAACTGTCCTTATTTGCCAATGACATGATGATCTACATAGAAAATCTCAAGTAATCTACAAAAAGACTGCAAGAACTACTGAGTCCAGCAAGGTCACAGGATTCAAGGCAAACATACAAAAATCAATTATATTTCTGTATAAGGCAAAGAATACAGACAACTAAATTACAAACACAATTTATAATTGCTCAAAAAATGAAATACTCAGGTATAAATCTAGCAATACATATACAGGATTTATATAATGATAACTACAGAATGCTGATGAAAGAAATCAAAGATTTAAATGAGGAGACATACCATGTTCATGGATTGGAAAACTAAACATAATTAAGATGTCAATTCTCTCCAAAACTGATATGTAAGTTTAACATCATTCCTAGCAAAATCCTAGCAACATTTTTTTGTAGATATAAACAAACAAAAGTATTCTAAAATTTATGTGCAAAGGCAAAGGAATTATTATAGCTAAAACAATTTTGAAAAAGAAGAATAAAGTGGGAGGAACCAGTCTACCTAATTTCAAGACTTACTACATAGCTACAGTAATCAATCCTGTGGTATTTGTGTAGGGGATAAGTACACGTATCATTAGAACAGAGCCCAGAAAATAGACCCACACAAATATGCCAAACTTATTTTTGACAAAGCTGCAAAAAACAATTAATCAAGGAAAGATAGCTTTTCCAATAAATGGTATTGAAGCAATTGGGCATGCATAGGCATAAACAAAGAGAGACAGACAGAGACAGAGAGACGAAGAAGGAAGAGGAGAAAGAGAAGGAGGAACTTAGTCCTAAGTCTCATACCTTATACAAAAATCAAATAAAATGAGATCACAGGCTTAAATGTAAAACACGAAACCATAAAATTTTTAGAAAAAACATAGGAGAAAATCTTCAGGATCTACGGCTAGGTAAAGAGTTCTTAGACTAGACACCACATAATCTATAAAAAGAAATTGCTAAATCGTACTTCAACAATTTTAAAAACTTTTGCTCCATACCAGACTGTTAAGAGGATGAAAAGACAAGCTACAGACTGGGAGGAAATATTTGCAAAACACCTACCTGACAAAGGACTAGTATCTAGAATATATTAAAAAATCTCAAAACACAGCAACAAAAAACCCCCAAACAACCATAATAAACAACCCTAAGAGAAAATGGAGGAAAGACATGAAGAGATATTTTATAAAGGAAAATATACAGATGCCAAATAAGTACATGAAAAAATGTTCAACCTCATCAGCCATTAGGGAAATACAAATTAAAACCACAATAAGATATCGCTACACATCTATGAGAATGATTAAAATAAAAAATAATGACAACAACAAATGCTGGCAAGGATGCAAAGAAACTGGATCTCTTACACATTGCTTCTGGGAATGTAAAATGCTACAGCCACTCTGCAAAACAGTTTGGAGCTTTCTTAAAAAAATTAAACATGCAACGATCATGTGGCTCAGCAATTGTACTCCTGAGTACGTTTTTTCCCAGAGAAAAAAGACATGTTCACACAAAAACCTGTACACAAATTTTTATAGCAGCTCTGTTTATAATAACCCCAAACTGGAAACAACCCAGATGTCCTTCAACAGGTGAATAATTAAACAAACTGTGGTACATCCATACCATGAAATACTACTCAGCAATGTAACAAACTATTGCTATACAGAACAATCTGGATGAATCTCCAGAGAATTATGCAGTATGGAAAAAGCCAGTCGGAAAAGATTACATATTACATAATTCCATTTTTATCACATTCTTGAAATGACAAAATTACAGAAGTGGAGAACAGATGAGTGATTCCCAGGGGTTAAGTGAGGGATGGGGCAGGTGAGAAGTGAATGTGGCTATAAGGGGCAACGTGAGAGAGCCTGTGGTGATGGGAATGTTCCAAATCTTGACTGTGTCACTGTCAACATCCTGGGTGTGAGATGGTGCTCTAATTCTGGAAGATGTTACTGTTGGGAAGACTGAGAAATGGGTACATGGATATCTATGTATTATTTCTTACAACTGCATACAAATCTACAATTTTCTCAAAATAAAATGTTAAATTAAAAAAATAATACCCAGAAGCCTCCAAAATAAACACACGTTATTTGAAAAATATATATTTCGAGTTGTACCAATATGCTATTTGACATCTGCTATCAGATGTGTGGACACTGTGAGAATCTTGATCACAGATATTTAATAATTTATGTTAAATTAAAAAAAATAAAGAGCGATGGCAAGTAGAATTGAACTCGGAGGCATTCCTGATGGGAAAGGGTGCTGTGGAGGGGTCGGGGGAGTTGTGGCCAGTGTGCCCCATAACTGTCATTCCTGACTTGGAGTTTTAAACTAAAGGTTTATTGGTAGGATGTCTGACAGCTTGGGAGCTCCAGAGACTGGAACTTTCCAAAACAGCACCCATTTTAGTTTCACTCAAACCCTCGAGTTTGAAAGCAGCTAGATCCCCTGGGCTGTCATCCTGGCCGGGCCCAGTGAAATCTCTGGGCTACAGAGTTGGCTGTTCTGCTTACGTGCCACAATGATCGTTTGCTGGCCCGCAAATACATTATGCAGTTCATTGCTCAGGAAAATTTTCTCTTTGTTTGAGTTACAGGGATTAAAAGCATTAGCTTAATCCCTTTGATGCATCCAGGCCATTTTGAAATTGAATGTTTTTCTATTAACTCTCCTACTGGGAACCAATTCACTGCCACTGTAGCAACAGAGCCAGGCAATCCTGATTAATTACAGAATTTATGCCCTTCTGCCTCCATGAGTCTTTCTAAAATATCTAATAACAACAGCACTTAAATAAACCTATGGGGTTAATCAATGTTTTATGTAATTTGGGAAAGAAACTTCAAAGCCTTTCAATAAAAATAACGGGGGAGAGAGATGAGAGAGAGTAGATTAAAGAAACCAGTGTTTAAGAATTCATATGTATTAAAGGCTCAAGTCACGTCAACTCTCAAACTACCCAAAAAATGAATCCATGTTAGAAAATCAGCACACACTTGGTTTATTACAATTCTTGAAATGGAGAACATGAGTTTATAAATTAAATTATACATTCAATTCAGAGGCTGTAATGCTGCTGTCAGATTTATAGCCTCCAATTTACAGAGACGAAGGCTTAATAAACTGTCAGCGAGGGAGGCTGCCTGCTTGTCAGATCTGCTCTCAGTAGGTGGATTAGACTGAACATTCACAGAGATGAATGAGGGCTTCAACTTTGCTTTCCTTTGTCAGTGGTGCCTGTGGAGAGGGCTATATCAGAAGGACATGTCTGATGTAGAGAAATGAATATTATACTTCACTATCTGTGCTACAGAAAATGGAAGAAATTGCTGCAGGGGCAAGTTTAAGCACCTCAAATGTAGGCTAACACCTGTTGAGAAATGTCTGCCCACTGAATAGTAAAAGAAAAAGCGATGACTTTAGAAGAATGAGCATTACAGGAAGACCACAGGGTGGAATTTATGTTTCTGTACTTAAAAACCAGAATTTGTACAAACTTAAAATTCACAACCTACTTCAATATATTATTTCTCACTGGCAACCTTGTCACTACTTGGCATAAAATTTATTTCATACATCAACAAGAATCAGCTCTATTCATGACTTTTTCACTGTATTATCTTATTTTCTTACATTCTAAGATGGGATTCATCTCCTGAGGCCTATGTTAAAGACTTATTCTAAAGAAGAACAGCAATGATGGGGACTTGTTCACAGTTGCTTAAGGGCAAAGCACTATGCTAAATACATCATGAAATTATTGCGTGGGGCCCACACACACAGAGTCCTTCGAAGTGAATTCAGCCATTTTCATGTGTGCAGGGAGATACACCTCTTTGAAATTTGAAAGCTGAAATTCCTTTGAGGCGTCCATTGTCAGTCTCACAAGAAAATCATCATCTCTGCTTTTCCTTAAATATTTTCCTAAATGTTATACTCTTCTCAAGATCATCTGTGCATTCAAACATTGTAAAATGTGTTTCTTTTACTTAGCAAAATTGATTTATTCAGGATATCATAGATTCTTCACAGGTTTTCCATTTTTATTTTCTAATAAATATTTTCTTCTCCTCTTCCTTCTGTATTTGTTGTTTACTTTTTGTAATTCGAATTGAATCATTGTTACCAGTATAACCGGACTTCTAATTTTGCATAAGGCATTATGCCAAATGCTGGGAAAGATACATAGCTAGGAGTCCTGGCTTCTGCCCTCCAGGTGGCTTGCACTCTAGTGGGAGAAAAAGACATATATAAAAAGACATATAACCCAGAGGTAACATGATTGAGGGCCTTGTTGCTCAGAAGGTGGTTCTCAGACTGGAATTCTCATCTGGGAGTTTGTTAGAAATTCAGTCTGAGGCCCCTCACCAGTCCTGTTGAATCAGAAACTGCATTTTAACAGAATTCCAGATGATTAGAATTCCCAACACAGTATGAGGATCGGGCAATGGGGTTGGTGTTGAATGTGAATTGAGTTTACTGCACCACGAGCCTCAAAGTTCCACACAGCAGCATTGCAGAACGATTGTGGAACAACTGCTTCACAGTCGTTTCCTAGGGCCGTACTCAGATTTTGAATCTTACCTGGGTCTGAAGATAGTTGACCAAGGTAGATGGATGAGGATTCATTTAAAATAAATAATTTAAAGGCTTTGAGAAATTTCTGAAAGGATTCCCCAGTTCTGCTTGTATTTTTATATATCATATTTTTTAATATAATTCAGAATTCTCTTGACATCAGTAGCTTACAAGTAAAAATAAGGTCAGATTTGCTTTAATATTCAAATTACACAGATTTCTAGCTCCCTTATGATCAGAGTAGCAATAAATGCAGTTGTCCACCAATCCAATCTCTAACACCTTACTCCTTTTAAAAATATTTTGTTGTAAAATATAGACAACATTAAATTTACCATCATAACCATTTTTAAGCTTACAGTTCAGTGGCACTACGTACATTCACATTGTTGTGAAACTATCACCACTATCCATTTCCAGAACCTTTTCATCACCCCAAACAGTACCCCTGAACCCATTAAATAATGATTCCTGGGGCCGGCCCCGTGGCTTAGCGGTTAAGTGCTCTCACTCCGCTACTGGCTGCCCAGGTGCGGATCCCGGGCGCACACCGACACACCGCTTGTCTGGCCATGCTGAGGCCGCGTCCCACATACAGCAACTAGAAGGATGTGCAACTATGACACACAACTATCTACTGGGGCTTTGGGGAAAAAAAAGGAGGAGGATTGGCAATAGATGTTAGCTCAGAGCCGGTCCTCCTCAGCAAAAAGAGGAGGATTAACAAGGATGTTAGCTCAGGGCTGATCTTCCTCACAAAAAAAAAGTAAATAAAATAATGGTTCCTTTCTTACCCCTCCCCTCAGCCCCTGGCAACCACCATTCTGCTTTCTGTCTCTATGATTTTGACTACTCTATGTTCCTCATATAAGCGGAATCATACAGTATTTGTCCCTTTGTGACTGGCTCACTTCACTTAGCATAACGTCTTCAAGGTTCATCTGTGTTATAGTGTGTGTCAGAATTTCCTTCCTTTTTAAGGCTGCATAATATTCCATTGTGTGTACGTATATGACATATTTTGTTTCTCCATTCATCTGTTGATTGACATTTGGGCTGTTTCCACATTTTGGCTATTGTGAATAATGCTGCTATAACACCTTACTTTTTTATTTTACTGAGTGTAAAGCTATTTAAAGCTACCTTTGCCTTGCTGCTAAGCTGGGCAATTTAGGCACCTTTCACAGAAGCTGTCACTGCAAGCATAATGGAGCCATTGGGAGAAATATACTGCATTTCACTCTATTGTTGCTGAAGTGCAGCATCACTGTCAAAGCCAAGACACTCCCCTGCATGTTCTAGGCACCATCGCTGCTGACACTTTTACCAAAACACAGAATTTCTGGTGGGAAGGAGGTTATGCCCTCCCCCAGTGTTATGCTTACACTCAAAATTGACCTGGCTGCCAAGTGTACAGTACTGAGTGTCAGCCGTTTCCTGTCATTCAGAGGCAGCCACTTCCCCTAAAGCACATGATGGAACTCCATGGGTGGGTTAGAGGTGATCCCCATACCAGTCACAACATTGCAGAGTCAGTTCTCCCTGCCAACAACCTGTGCCCTGGGGTGCAATCTAAGGAGCAAGTCTAGATCCCTTTCCTCCAGTTTCCCTGGGCTATCACTTGATGACTTTGTTTTCAGAGAAGCTTATAAGTCTTTTCTTGCTATGTCACCTCAGTGAAGGTTACTACCAGTCCCTTGAATGTGTTTTTAAAGTTGAATCACAAAGTGAAAGAACTGGGATCTGAAGTGTTTCATCCCATAAGCTTCTATAGCAAGCACTTTTTCAGAATGCGTACCTCATGACCTCCAAGATCTATAGGGCACTGGGTTTCATGGAGGGGCAAGAGGCCTCCATCTGCCTACAGAACCAGAGCCAGGCCCCATCTCCCTCAAGAAGCCCTGTTGTATTTGCATCCAGAACAGGGATGAGTACTTGCTTTACATCTCTATGTAACTAAAAGATGCCATTCAAGTGGTTCTTCTCAGACCAAGGGAGTCCACCCAAAGGAGAATGGGCAGCTCCACTTCAAGACATGGGAAAGGAGAGCTTGTTTTAAATGACTTTCCAGCCTACAGAAGAATTTAAATCTGATTTCTTCTGGATACTCTGTTACGCACGTCTGCACTTACCTTTGGAGGTCTGGTGGGATGGGGCCACAAGAACTCTAATTACATCAAGGAGTAGCCCTGTGAGGGAAGAACCCTTCCTGGAGGAAAGGAGAATCAAGCAAATGAGCTTGACCCAGTAACTAAACCTCAGGTGTCTGAGGGGCGTGGCGGTTCTGAACGCTGTGAGGCATCTCTCTCTCAGGTTTGACCCCGTACACAAACAGCTGGATGCTAGGGAGCAGAGGTGTTCTGAGAAAGACCAGAAGGGCTGGCCACCAAGATCTCTGTAAGGCACTGGAGCTTACTGAACAAAGGCTCTGGTGGTGTATATATGCCAGCGTGTGACACAGCATGGTGGTCTGGGGAGATTGGTCACTGCAGTTCTGTAGTGAATACGGTCAAGTCTCGGTGCCAGCACAACTTGAGCACCTTGCTGGCCTGGCACCCGGGCTGCAGTGTCTGGAGGAAATGTGCAGGTGCAGGTTAGGTGCCTGGCAGGGGAGAGCAGCGTTGGTGGTTTTGATGCCTGCACAGGTATTAGTGCCTACAGAGAGACTGATGTTAGCTGAGGAAGTGTCACGTCTACAAAAGGTAGCCTAGGGGAGGTCATGGGAAGGCAATCTGATACAGCTTTGTTAGCCATGGCCGTTGCTTAAAAGGACTAGGGCAGGAGAGTAGAAAATGGCGCATGCATGGAGTGTCTTATAGGATCTCTGCCTGAGCACGTGTGAGACTCCCAGGAGCACCTGGAGGGAGGCCCTCCAAGCGGGTGAGATGAAATTCTGACTCATACCGTCCAGGGGCTCCCATTACGTTTACCATGGATTTCCTTGGACTTAGAAGGCACGTTGCCCCTTAAATTAGGCACATATATGCAAATTTGAGAATGTTTCTTTAGGATAATCAGAAGATCAGATTTTCACTTCTTACCTCATTTCCTAGACATGTTGGTTTGTTTGTTTTTTTACCTATGCTATCGGTTTCTAATAGTGTCTTTGTTTTTAAGAGTGAGGAAAGTTTTGAGCCAGCCCTGATGGCCTCGCAGTTAAAGTTTGGTGCGCTCTGCTTCAGTGGCCCAGGTTCGGTTCCTGGGCTCGGTTCCCAGGTGCGGAACCACACCACTCGTCTGTCAGTAGCCATGCTGTGGCGGCGGCTCACATAGGAGAACTAGAAGAAATTACACTATACACAACTATGTACTGGGGCTTTGGGGGGAAAAAAGAAGAAAAGAAAAAAGGAGGAAGATGGGCAACAGATGTTAGCTTAGGGCAAATCTTCCCCTGCAAAAAAAAAAACAAAAAACAAAGAGTGTTGCCCTGCAAAAAAAAAACAAAAAACAAAGAGTGAGGAATGTTTAACCATTCACTGCTTTTAAACTTGTGCCATCTCCTGATAATGTATAGCAGGGGTCACAACCTCAAAGACAGTGGGGTGATCAAACAGGTAAACATGTGTGAGTGTGACATGACGGCTACGAGGCAACAGGAAGTGGTTGGACACAGAGTTGTCCCTGTCTAAAAACATGCCACTCCACTGAAAACAAAACCAAAACCAAAACCCCTGCTTGGCCAAACAAAACCTGTCCATGGGCCATGTTAAGCCAAGAGGCCACCAGGATCGTCACTCTATCCTGGTGTTTCTAATCCTTCTAACCACCTCTAACCACACAGACAGTTGATTTTGCCCCCAACATAGCTGGAATCAACCACCTCTTTTATGGTTGACAGGAATGAAAACCATCCTGAAGCATATCATAGTATCACTCCAATTATCCCAGGAGCTGGTAAAAGGCAGGGACCCTACTGCTTTACTTTTGTATTCTGTGCACCTAGCCAGTTTGCAAGTACTCGACATCAGGAACTCATGGGGGAACCACGTCAGGTAAATGAGAGTGATAATACTAACAACCACTGGGCGCTCATTTCTTGCCAGGCACCATACTCAGAGTTTTCCGTAAGCTGTTTCGTTTGCTCTTCCCAACTAACATATTACGTGAGTACTATCATTATCCCAATTTTACAGATGAGGGAACAGAGGCTAGAGTCCATGACTCCAAAGTCCATGATTTTACAAAAATGTAAACACGATAAAGCAAGAGTGAGTCAGTGGTTCAAGGACTGTGCAGTCAGTCCAGTGGAGGGAAGATATTGAACATAGGTAATATTTAACAGGGAATTATTGCTTGCAAAGATAGACCTTGGATGCATTATAGAGAGGGTAAGAGCAGTGGGTCCAGCAGAGTTTGGACAGGAGCTTGGTTGTGGGAGGGAGGTCGGTGGGGTAGGGTAGGAGTGTGGTCTGACCGGGGGCAGGTGGAGATAACTGGTCTTCTATCGTAATTTCTCTCTTTCCCTCTCTCCTCCTCCACCCTTCATCTGTCCACTTACACAAGTTCCAACTAAGAAGAACTAAACTAAAACAGAAAAAAATACTCTATTTCATATATTTAAAGCACATTTTATTTTCTCTCCATCTACCACCCTACCCCTGGGGGTCTGGCATCTATCAAGTTAGGAAAACAGAAAAATGTAAACTTTACTAAAGTGGAGAAAAGAACAGAGACTTTCCCCTTCATAGCACATCAAAGTTATGCTGTAAGGGGCAGGTTTGTTTGTATCGTGGGTGTTTCCCTCTGAGGGAAGGTCTGGAAGGGATCAGAGGGGATGAATCCCAACCCCCACAGGAGCTCGAGAGGCAGAGCAAAGTGCTCTCTGCCCCACGTCTGGACTCTGTGTTGGGGCGATTTCTAGCCCTAACATTTCTGACAATGAACAGAATCTTTCCACACTTCGTAATGTCATTCTGATGGTTCATTTTATGTATCAACTTGGCTAGAGTACAGTACCCATATATTTAGTCAAACATTATTCTAGATGTTTCTGTGAAGGTATTTTTTAGATGAGATTTGTGTTTAAATCAGTAGACTTTGAGTAAAGCAGATTACCCCCCATAATGAGGATGGGCCTTATTCAATCAGTTGAAGGCCTTAATAGAAAAAGACTGATCTCCTTGGAAAGAGAGGAAATTCTACCAGCAGACCACCTGTAGACTCAAACCGCAACTCTTCCCTGGGTCTTCAGCCTGCCATCCTACCCCACAGACTTTGGATTTTTTAAGCCTCTAGAATGGTGTGAGCCAATTTCTTAAAATAAACCTCTAGACAGATGATTGACAGATAGATAGACAGAGAGAGAGAGAGATGGAGAGAGAGAGAGACATCCTGTTGGTTCTGTTTCTTTGGAGAATCTTGACTAGTACACACACTATTATCAATTCTAAGATGTATATTTTTTCTCATTTTAACGTCTCTGAAATCATAAGGTATCTTAAATTGATATTGTTTAAATGAAATATGATTGTTCCTAGTATTTGAAAGAACATTCAACATCCCCTCAACTAGATCTTAATTTGGAATATGCAGGCCAACAGTTTGCTATATTGAGCCCACTGATTGTAGTGTAACCATCATCCATGATTTGTGCAGCCATACAGTGACCCCTCTCCAAGGATCTAGGAACTCTGTGCAGTTTTAAATAATTATTTTCCATGACCCTATCATTCAACTGCCATCTGTAAGCTCTGAAAAATATATTTTTTCCTAGGGGATGCAAAATACATACCTTATGAAGGAGATAAAGCCTGAAAGGAATGTTTTGAAGGAGGAGAATAGGAAAAGAGAATGGAATATATTTCTCCTCAAGTAAGCTTCATGGCACTGCTTAAGCCCCACTTGCCTTTCAGTAGAGGTTTATGGCATTTAGCCAATAATTGTACCTTCTTTATTCTGTGGCAAGTGGCAGTTTGTTTTTCCACTTGGTATATTTTAAAAAGAACTCGATAATTGGCCAATGCTGCAATAGTTCTCTTTGACATATCAGTTTCTTACACAAAACTAAGAGGTCCCTGAAGGTAGGACTATGTCTATGGTGTGTGCGTATCCCTAGCACTTAAGATGTACACCAGGTGTATAGGACAGTTGTCAACATCTGCGTGTCACTGAAGGTGTAGACTACAGTGTGAAGTGTTAGCAGATGTCCCGGTGTCCAAGGGAGTCCTCAGAATCTGGTTACTCCTGGCCATCAAATGAATGAGAGTATTTGTCTCTCTTTTATATATTTATGTATCACGTTCTCCCTCATATCCCAGGTGTGTGTGTGTGTGTGTGTGTGTGTGTGTGTGTGTGTGAGAGAGAGAGAGAAAGAGAGAGAGGGAGAGAAAGTTGAGCAAATGAGAGATTGTCTCTTCCAGGTTGTAAATACCTTGAAGGCGGCTTAGTCAAAATAGCATAGGTTTGGTGCCATCAAAACACTGCTTTGTATACTGGTTCTGCCCCATACAGGCTGTGTGACTTTAGAATATTACTTAACTTTTCTAATTTTCAGTTTTTGTACTTGGAAATTGAACATTATAATATCTATGTTGAAGAGTTCTGTGAGGCTTAAAGATACCTTTTGAAAGAAACAGGCACTCCATGCTCCCATAGAAATGGTAGCTCTCACTCTTCTGTTCCCCCTGCCCTGCTGCTCCTGCTGTGGCTCTAGGCACAGCGCCTTGCACTTGGAAGATACTCAGTCATGTTTGTTGAATGAATCACAAAGAAGTGTCTTGACAAAAAACACACACTATTTTTGGCTTTCTGTACAACATGCAATAAATTTCACAGCCTCACCCTTATAAATAAGAAGTAAGGCATCATATATTATGTGATCTTTTTTTACCCCAGATTTTCAATATTTTCAACTGAGGAGCCATCAGCTCCATTGTATTATTTATGTTCTAACCTCTGTCTCATTTATAGCTATCATCTTCATTTAAATGAAAACAACAACCAACCAACCAACCAACAAACAAACAAAACTACAGATACTTAGCTAAACCACAGAACTTACCTCCACTTTATGGTATTACTAGTTTGAATTTTCACATGGGGAACAAAAATGCTTATTTCTAGTTTTTAAGAAATAATCACAACACAGATATCTTAATGTCAAAATTATTTCCTTTCTCATTTCTTTCCTTCCTTCCTTTTTCTCCTCTCTTCTCCCCTACCCACCATCTGTTTGTTTCAGAGATCAGTGAATGAATCATCCAACAGACGAACGAACTCTGGATGACACATTACTTTAAGCCACATCTGAAATGAATTGAAAGTTTAAAAGGCCACATAACATCAATGGTGTGCGTGCTATTCCTGCTGAAAGATGATCAGACGCCAGAAGGGCCTTTTGTAACACTCTGTCCCGGGAACTATCAATTCCAACATCCACGCAGTACGTTCCTCATATGAAACATTGGCAGCCATTTTGTACTTACTGTTGTACTTCCATAATTCTTCTCCAGATAAATGATTCACCACGTTATGGTAGCATTAAGTCAGACAATTGAAACTAATAGCTAGAAGAAAGTGTCACAACCAAGTTTCAGGTGGCAAGGGGAGGAGCAAAGCCTAGACAGACTGGAAGCTGAGAACAGACAGATAGAAGGAAGGTAGAAAGGAAGGAAATGTGGGTTGGTGGATGGATTTAAGGCCAGATTAGTTCAAAAGCCTGAGTCAAATTTCAACTCTAAGTTGTGGAAATTGAGTGGAAGCTGAAATCCAAATAGAAACTTACTTTATTCAACGGACCCATTTAACAAATACTCCGTGTCAGGAGATGTTCTAGACACTGGGGATATGTCACATTGAACAAGATAGAAGTCTGTGAACTTTTAGAGATTTTATTCTAGTGGGGAAAGATACAATAAACAATGTAACCAATAAATATGTCATACAGAATATTGAAAGAGAGATAGAAGTGTTATCAAGGAAGAAAAAATCCGAGTAAAGAGGAGTATAAATGCACGAGTGCCAGAGTGGAAGTTTCAGTTTCAATGACGTAACGTAAGGATTAGTTAAATAGCAGTTACTTACCAGAAAAAGGCAAAATCACAAAAGTAAAAAGAGAACCATTTTGTAACACGTCACAAAGAGAAGAATTTTGTGACATATATACAAGAAAAACTCAATTTTCATTGAACTTAAATAAAATATATACTATGCATGTAACAGCAGAGAAGCTCTGAAAACATTTCTCTACTGTTAAAACGAAGAACACAGGTACATGTGTTTTACTTACTGGCAAGGTCAAAGTCCTTAAAAAACAGTTTCACCACATCGTTGTCCATGTGACTGATACTATTATCCCTATTTTACAGGTGGGGACATTGAGATCCAAAGAATGTCTATGACTCAAAACAATGAATCAGTGGTAAGGATTATGGAAAATGCATGTCCTAGGCAGCATGCAAATGACTTCATCATATGTGGGTTTGGCCATGTAAGATGTTAAATTATCTCAGCAATTTTGTGAACATGACTTTCTTCATGATTATCCCTCTTCCTGTCTGACTGTCCCAAGAGACCTGGTTATTGAGTAAAGCTCTGTGGGAGCTAAAGATGAGGGCAAATGCCTGAGAAACACCATAACAGTGTGCAGAATGTGCTGTGCCACAGAATTTCTCTAATGAAGGAATTCAGGAAAAGGCTAAATACTGCCAAAAAGTTTAAGTTTCAAAGGTTTCTTTTTCTTCCTAGAAAAGTGCCTTTTTGGCTCTCCTTTCATAGGAAAATGATGAAGCTTTGACAGTAAGTCCGTTATCTCTTTTGACTTTTTAAATCTTAAGAACATGGTTAATACTACTCATTTGTGGTTCAGCTAATGAACTCACTGCTTACGCTTGGCAAGTGATAGCAATGGCAACCACCCCACATAACTTAGGCGATGATGATTTCTTTAAATTTGGAATTCAAGATAAAATTGGGAAATTCGTCAAGGAGGGGTGAGGTTTTTAGGTTGTCCTATCACATAATTTGAAATTTGTGGCCAAGGGAATGCAGCTAAGTATTTATTTTATATTACTTGATCATTTTGAAAGTTTTCCAAGTTACTGCAGACTAAACTTAAAGCAGGATATTGTGTTAATCAACTCTTAAATATTAATATGGCCCTGCCAAACTGGATTCCTTGAAACCTCTTTCATTTGTGTTAGCCTACTATTTTCTCATGTAAGAGATGTAGATAAATGTGTGATGCTGTTAATCCATTTTGATTGGATTATTATGTTCACACATTTACACACACACACACACAAACACACACAGGAGTGCCTAATTATTCAGGGAAAAGGCTACTGAATGTCCAAACCTTTTTTGCCTAAGGCTCCTTAATTTATCCACCTGTCACTCCATTAGTGGCCATCTTCCTTCCCTTGAAAGGTGTCAGGATTAAAACCCCAGGAATTCCAAAATAAACAACTCCCCCCTCCCTCTGTCACCCCTGCCCTGCTGCTTCTGTCCTTGACCCTAAAACCCAGTCAGGCCTATCAGAGCTGGTCAAGCTGACCTGGGCTAAGGTTGATTCAGTGAGAGCTTGAGCGTGCTGTCAGGTATGTGAACTATTCCCCGCTTCTAGAAAGAGGCCAGACACATGGAGATGGAGCCCTAAGTGGTAGCCTGGTCTGGTTTGAGAGAAAATAAGTTGGCTTCACAATGACCACTGTGACACCTGGTCTCTAGTCTGGTAGCTGGATTACAGCTAGGTGCCCTATATATGGCTACACAATAGCTACACAAGGCTAGTGGAAGGGAACTTTTACTAATGAGAATGCTGGGGCTGCAACTGTCCAGG
The DNA here is from genome assembly GCF_020826845.1 of Diceros bicornis minor. NCBI lineage: Eukaryota > Metazoa > Chordata > Mammalia > Perissodactyla > Rhinocerotidae > Diceros > Diceros bicornis. The sequence continues at coordinate 49,586,493 of NC_080762.1, read as the reverse complement.
ACACTGGAAACAGGGTGACGTCACCTGGGCTCCAGAAGTTTTGAGGACTTCTGTTTGGCGTCCAGGAACAATTCAAGGTGTTAATTCTGATTTATAAAACTGTCTGTGTTTTTGGATGCTCGTTACCTTAGAAATCAGCTCTAAGGTTATAGTTAAAGAGTTCCCAAATTTACACTCCAGACGCCTGGAAGCAACACCCTTCCAAGAAGAGCCAAGATGGCTAGAATTAAAGGCTCCTTTAACTGACAGAATCCTACTTCTTAAATTCAGACATTTCCTCCAGCTTCCCTTACTGAGTATAAATATGAATGTGGAGGAGGTACAACTTTGAAAACTTTGGCATTAACAGCTTAATCTTGCTGAGTGTTAAAACATTTAATGTCCAATTTAAAAGAGTATAACAACAAATTCCAATGTCTATTTTAATAAGATTCCTGTTTATGACTCCATACAACATACTTATTTGTATTACATCATATATTTAAACCATTATCTTCTCATTGGCAAGAACACATTCCCATGAGCAATGAAATTTGAGTAAATTAGGGGTCATCCTCGGTAAGTACATTTTTAAAAATCTGCCTTTTATTTATACCAGGTTTTTAAAAGGTTTTGGCAGATTTTTTTTCTTAACCCCTTTGTGAGATTGATTTAACCTGCATAAACTTGCACCATTTCTGCTATATCCTAATTACTCAACTATCATCTCATTTTTCTAAGAAAGTCTGAACATTCTTTGAATGATCCAGTGAACTGTTGAGATTGTCTGGTAATTTATGATAAGAATTCCCTGCAACTAGCAGCAGCATCAATGCTCAATGCTACTCCTCTTTAATATTCTACAGAGTGTTTAAAGATCATTCTGTAACATTCCTTTCACCTGCAGGTTGTCTTCATAATATTTTTTTCACAGAGAAGAAAAGAGAAGCAGAATGGTTAAGAGGCTTCCCCAAGGCTATCCAACAGATGAATAATAGAAGCAAACTTGCCACACTGTGTCTCTTTGAAGAAAGCTTTTTCTTTGTGTGCATTTCTCTACCAACTAAATTACCCCATATCCTATTAGCAGACAAAGTCAGCCTCGAGACAAACTGCTCTTGCTGTTCCTGTGAAAACAAGGATATGGAGCACATGCATATGAAAAGGCCGCATAAAAGAACAAGAAATGAGTAGCGTGAGAGCCAATTCAACCTTTAAGTGTGAGTAAAAGTGCATAACTGAGATTATATACAACTGAAAGTACATAACTTTGAAATTGGACAGTTACTGACAGCCTCAAATGCTCTTGCACTGGTATCAGAAGAGAGAACTGCTTCACTCAACTGCTGAGAAGAACAACAGTTACTCATCCCTTTCATAAACTCATCAGCACAGTCACTAGCATAAAAAGTAAAGATTGTTAGCAATGGCTAACCACCTCATTGCCCAAGTAACCGTCTTTTCTTTTACAGCCCTCATTGTCTTGAGTGTGAAGGAAGTGGCAAACCAGAAGGATTGTAATCTATTGTCTGTTACCAGTGAGAGCAGTGATGCATTGTGACACTGAAAGAGAAAAGGGCCAAGGAGATAGAAAATGGGAGACTCATCCGATAAGGGCTGTACTACATGCTGCCTTCCACTTTCCTTCAAATGACTCACTTACAACTGTGGATACACCGGGTGTGTGTGTGTCTGTGGGAAGAAGGAAAAGAGAATGATTTGATAGAAAAGCTTGAATAGGGTGGGCAAGGGGGTGACTACATCATGGTAGGTAGTCTCCTGGTCCTGGTCCACATGCCTGTGAATCAGTTATACACACACACACACACAGACACACACACACGCGAATTAGTTATCCCTACAGATTATTGAATGGAGAAGCCCGTACACTAGTGGCAGAACACATGATGAACCCAGACACCGGGAACTCTAATGGTGTATACAGTGGAAGCTGGGTAGCACATGTCAAAGGCACAATCTTTCTAATCTCTAGAAACTACAGGAATAAAAGTAGATGCAAAAGGAGCTGCAGGTGTAACACTGTTTTGCTCAAGGTGATCTGGCTGCCAAGGATGGTCAAAACAGCTTCTTGTTTGCTTGTCTTAAGCTCTAGAGCTTGTAGCTGGTGGCTTTTATGATTAAGATATCAATTTTGAGAAAATCCTTTAATTGTTATGCTTTTTACCTTAATGCCTGGATACCACTCTAAAGGTTTCCTTGCTTCCCTTCTGTTCTACACTCTGTAAAATGTCAGCTCCACAGTTCTTCCTGGAAAGCTGGACCAGTGCAAAGCTGACCAGAAAGATCATAAAACTAGATGGCCAGAATCATTAAAATAAAATAGTTTTCTTTTCCCATGAACTAGAACACAAAACTATTATATAGTTCAAACTTAAACTTCAAACAATCCTAGAATCAGTGAATATGAATTATGGGATAATAGCAGTGAAGAAGTCATGTTTTTATAAACATGACTATAGAAAAAAAAAATGTAAACATTCTTAATGAAATGTTTCAAGAACCTAGATTGGAAGAAAGAGAAAAACCTACTTGAGGTACTAACGTGAAGTCTGGTTGAATTATTTTGCTATATATCAGAAATTAAACTTAGATAGACGTTAGATATCAAAATGTTAGATATCAATTAGATATAAAATTGTATGCCTTGTAAACATATCCTGATTGGACCCCTGAAGATCTATAGATGGACTTTAGGCAGTTAGCATATCCCTTAAAATCATATGAAAAATTCTGTACCTGTGTGAAGATATCCTCCATCGGAATCTCAGATGGATCCATGATATATAGGAAAGCTTTAAAATCACTGACCCAAAGGATATATCTTACACAATTCGAGCCTTTTTAGAACCCAGTAGTGTTTTGTTTTTTTAAATGGTTCTTCCAACTTAGGGTTGTTGTATTTACCCATAATAAGGCATTGTCTCAAACTTGTACAATATTTGGTCTGTGTACTCATTGCAAAATGGAGATTCCTTTTCATCATCCATGCTGGGCAAAGAAATGGAAAGAAGTGCCTAATAGAATGAAGACTATCTTATAAACTAATAAGAGTGGAATTAGAACCTTAGAGGATTTATTTAAAAATCAAAACAAAAACGCATATATACTGCCAAATTTTATTATCCGTAAGTTACAAAGCAGTTTCTTTTTCATTATTTTTCAGAGAGAGAGAAAAACTTTTTTCCTCTGTATTTTAAGGTACTCATAGGCATCATAAATACATAAAAGGTTATTTGGTAATATGTTTAATGATTTGAACACTAAATAGTAATCTTTAAACCGTACAGACTTTCCTTACTTAAACAAATAAGCAATCTTTTATTTCTAAACAATCTCATAAAAAATTGAATAGCTTCTCTTCCTTACTGTCCAGGAAAAATGAGCAAAGGCAAGGATATCTTTCTTTATCCAAAAGAATGTGTTTTTCTTCTTCTCCAGACTTCTATGCATCAAAAGCTTCCTGATTATGGGGGACAAAAAGAAAGTTTTCACAAAGCTGATAGACAGTCCCAAGTTCTCAATACAATGGCAAAGAACTTGTGAACACAATTAGGAATAAACACTCAATTGTTGTCAATATGCATCACGGAAAGGAAAGAGTAGTTCTTTGACAGTTTGTTTCAACTTGTTTTAATTTTATAAACACAATTCAAGGGATGTTTTGAAGAAGCCATAGATTCCCAGTATTGAAGCCTTATCTTTATGTATATTCTGATTAAATCTCATCAAGTTTTGAAAGTTGACTACAGACTTACCTAACTCATAAGGCACTATCTCAAACTTTTGTAATATTCGCCTTTTGCACACATTATGTCCCAGTTAGTCATGAGTCAACTTCAAAATCAAAAGAGAAAAAATATCACAGGAGGAAAGGATGCTTGGACATTTCACTTTTTGGTCAAGTTTTCAAGGATTTGGTTATTGGTTTTCTATATAATACTTCCCTGCAGGACAATGTCCAAATTCCTTATTTGGAAGAGTGGCCCTGAGCTAACATCTGTTGCCAATCTTCCTCTTTTTTTTTCTTTTTTCTCCCCAAAGCCCCAGTACATAGTTGTGTATCATAGTTGTAGAGTTGTAGCTCTTCTATCTGAGACGCTGTCTCAGCATGGCTTGATGAGCAGTGAGTCTGTCCACGTCCAGGGTCCAAACTGGCGAACCTGGGGCCACCAAAGTAGAACGTGGGAACTTAACTGCTATGCTACCAGGCCAGCCCATGAATTCCTTGTTCTTCATAATCAAAGTTTTTACAACTTTATCCTAAGAATTACATGTCTAGATTTGCTTCCCAATTTCGCAATGTGCTTAAGGTCACGGACTTTGGGACCAGACAAACGTGAATTCCATCCCCAGCTCCACCGTCTGCCGACTGAGGGGCCTTAGTCACTTGTTTAATGTCTAAGCCTTAGTTTTCTTGTTTATGAAGTGTGTATTGTCTCATTTAATCTCTGAACAACCTGACTCATAGTGTTTCTGTGAAGATCAAACGAGCTAATCTATATAAAGCCGTGCACGGTGTCTGGCACAGAATAACTGTCCAGTAACTCTCAGCCATTGTTATTAAACTACATCTGGACAAACGCTCTGCTCCTGCCTAGTTGTTTACTCATTATGTGCTACAGTGTATTCTGCCTCATCTCTATACTATCACAGAGGATGCCACACATCCATGTGCCACTCATACATCTGGTCTCGCTCATATATCTTCTCATGAAAACTTCTCTCATAATTTATTCAAACCCTTTTCTCCTCAGCTAGTTATTGACTGACATATCACTCGATAGATAATTCCTTATTGACTATCTGTTATCTATCTGTTTTTTCCTAAACTATTATTTATACTATCACTTCAATCTTTTGTAGTTTCTGATGTCAAGGATTTATGTTCCATATCCCAAATCAGACTGTAAATTCTAAGGGTGAGCATTATCTTACATCTTTTTCTATTCTCCACGATATGTAGCAGAATGTCTTATCATTGTATGTACTATATAGTGTTGATTTAATTTTTTAAGTCTGTAGCTTAGAGAGAGAGAGAGACTATCTAAAATTATCTTAAATATACTTACTTCTACAAAACCCAGGCCTCTAGTGCTGAGCTACACAACCAGATTTGGAAGCATGAGAAGTTGTCGTAGCCAGTGGTGTGCTGGAGCGAGACTGTGCTGTTGCGATGGCTGGTGGTGTGCGTCTCTTTCCCAGCACTGCATGCAATGACACCTCATTGGGAGCTTGAAACAGGCCATGCTGGGAGTGGTAATACTATGGGAAATGGCAAATGCCACAAATCAGGGCTTTCTTATTCTCTTCTCTTTCATTCTTCTCTTTCCTTCATTCATTCTCTCTTTCTTAGCAAGTTGTTGTATATTTACCAGCACACCACTGGTTATAACCCACAAAGATCAATTTAGAACCATCCATAGGGTGTACAGGGATTTAAATACATCTTAACTATTGAGCAAACTCAGATAATCTATACTTCTATGCCAAAATCAGAGGGCATTCTGTGCACATAGAAATAAAATATTCATATTATTAGTGGAGAGAATCTATAGTTACCATATAAACATTAATTTCCTTTCAAATGATCTTGATATTTAGCAGATAGTCCATGAATTTTTATAGTACAGCTATGCCCTTAGTAGTTATTTTTCAATGATTTTGTGTATGTATAATTTGTAATTGTTCTAAACTGTGACCTCTTCAGAGGAATCCATAGGATGCAAGACACTTGTCAATCAAGGGCTATATTAATGACTGTGCTAGGCTCAGAGTAGTAACTCAGGAAAAAACAAATCCAGTTATTGCTTAAAGTCTAACATTTCTGAAGATGAGAGGGAATGCAAAAGAAAAATAATATATTCTACAAATTAAACAATTATCAATGCACAAGTATATCCTCAGACTTGGAGATGAAGATATAGTAGCAGCTTTTTTTTTTATTGTGTCTCTTTTTGTCATTTGTTCTGTAATTCAAGCTTCGATTTTGAAAAGATTCCGTTGTCTGTATCAGGTCAGCAACATAATCCTTGAGAAACTCACATTTGTTCTTTAAAACCATGAGTTTGATTGTCGTTTTTTCAAAGGGCCTCCAATTTAGGCCCTGGAGTCAGCCTGCAGCCTCCCTGTACTGCATCCAGGAGACACATTCTTTAGGTCATTGCCAAGAGGAAAAGGAACAAGGGGAGGGCACATTAGTAATATCTTGATTTGTACGTGATATATTTTTCTGCCATGAAAAGATTTCTTGTGAAAGTAGATAAAAACTGCAGCTAAAGATAAAAACATCATTCCACACCAAAATCACATACTGAAAGTCCAGTGATCCATCAAACACACTCAAGACAAGACTTTATTGTATGTGAGCATAGAAATTCGTCTCCTATTTCAGGAAAACCAGAAACTTTCTCTTACCACAGAGGAACTGCAGTAAATCACCTTAACCAGGAAATCCAAAGGAAAGCTGAATCCCCGAGTACAAGTGGAACAGACACAGGCTTCTAACTCCCTTGCAATAAACTAAACTTGAATGATCGGATTTCCTCATTTTGCAACTTCCCAATTTGGCCAGGTCAGGTTTTTCGTCCTGGACTGCTCCCTGTGCTCTCTGCCAGGGGCTGAGTGCCTCATGCTCCCCTCTACCGTGGAAGCTGCCTGCAGACAGACCAGATCTAGGGCCCACCTTCTCCGTTAAAATGGAGAGCAACAGATGTTAAAGACATGTTGGTATTTAGATGAGGGTTTCACCCAGATGTTAATAGAAGAAATTAAAGAATATTTTTGGACAGAAATTGTGCATCTCTGGAATAGATTTTGTGACAGGAATGAACGTTCCAAGTATCTGCCTTTTGTGGGATCCGTAGAACCTACCCGTTCGCATTCTAAATGAGGAGAGTGTCCGCTATGGGACATCTAAATAGAGACCCAAGATTATGGTGCTGACTAGGGCACAGCACACGGAAAAACATCCAAACTAAAAAGGCAGTTGACTCTGTAAACAGTAATTTTAAATTGACATTTGACTTCAGATAAGTTGAAACATCTGAGCCTGCATCCCATGCCAAATTAAAACATACATAAAAACCATACTGTGGGGCTGCAAAGCCTTCAGAGATGGAGTGGGAATGTAAGTCTATTCTTTAGACGGACCTGTTCCTAATCACGTCTCTAATGGCTTTTAAACAATTCAATTGTTTCCTATTACACTGCAGGATCAAGTCCAATGCCTCAGAATGGCATGCAAAGCACTAATGATCCAACTTCTTTTGCCTCAGGGTTCACTCCTAGCCTCCTCCCTGAACATTCTCTGTGCCACTCATACTGCGTTTCTTTCAATTATCCAGTTTTTAGCCTTTCCACAAGCTGTTTTGTACACAAAGCTCTGGCTAATTCCTAAATATTTTGGAGGTCTTGGCTTGCACCTTTCTCCTTCTGGGAAACCTTTGCTGACTCCTAAAGGCATTGTTAGGTGCCCCTCGTATTTTCTCCATACCACGGGGACTTCCTCATGTAACACAACAATGTATTTTCAGAGTCCCTTTACTTGTCTCTATCTAGTAATAGTCAGTCAGCTTCAGAAGGACAGGGATTCTGTTCATTTGGTTCATGCTGTGTCCTCAGCATACTGCCTGCATAGTAGGTTGTCAATAATCATTTGCTTACTAAATGAATAAATTAATCTCTTGAAACATTATTCCGTTATGATTAATGACGACAAGTACCTGAATGGTTAGTGTCATTCCAGGGAAATTCATGAGAGAAGAGAACTTGTCCTGCCCACCATTCTATCTCCAGCACTAACATCATACCTGACACACAGCAGATGCTCAATAAACATTTATTGAAATAAAATAATTTTGGAATACTGAGTAACAGAGTATAATACATTGTCCTTGACATAGTGGTTAACATGATGTTAATATTAATATCTAATATCTCTAACAAGAATGCTAAACATTTTCAGATCTGTTAAAATCGTAATAACCCAGGGAAAGAAATTACCATGCTTGTTAAAGCAATCATTACTACAGTCAATACTAATAATTTTGCCTATTAACTGAACAAGAATTTTTCCCTTCTCAAGTATTGTCCTGAATAAATATTTCCTGGTCTATTGAGTAGTGGTTTCAGATTTTCATCTTTGGGTTTCAGTATTATCTAGTCTCCTTGAAAAATCTCATTTTCCAACTACATAAAAGTGCTTTCCGATTTCCACGATAGAAACACAGCTGAGTTTCTGTATTCCTCAAGGAGAAAAGCAAAACAGAGAAGAAATTTGCACATAGCTTCACCTAGACAGCTTTTGGAGAAAGTCAGAACATCTACCTAGAAGTGTGTCTGAGGGATGATCTAGTTCAGCACCACGCTTAGGAATGATGGTTTCTTCCTCTTTTAAAGGAAGAGGATGGTAACTAGCATTTGACTAGTCTGCTCCAAATAGTTAAATATTTTTTCTTAAAAATAACACTGTTAAGCACACACACACGCATCACTCACAGAGTCATTACCTCTATACATAGTGCAAACAATTTGCATAACTAGCGTAAATGACGAAAACACTCTTACACACCTATCTGATCAAGGAGAATCGAGTTGAGTACACATAGACTCATGATAACCACATCGCATTCACACAAACGATGCCCTCCACCACTCCCCTTCCCTCTTCCTACCATTCTAGTGAAAGTATCTTTTTGTCAGTCCTAAGTCAAGAAAATACATTGAGTCAGACTGAATATTATGCTACAAATCATATTACTATGAAAATACACCTCTATTTTATTTTTAATAAAGTAAAAGAAAAACAATAAAAATTATCTGGAATTAATTTCATATCCAGAGAAGTGACTGAAGGTTGAACTTCCATGTTAAGAAAAATGAGCAAAACAAAGAAAAAGAAAATTGAGCAAATTACAAACTTGGCCAAGTTTGCATATTTCTCTTCTTTCTCGCATAGCACTGCCTCACTTTCAAGCTTCTCATTTGGTCCTGACTTCTTAAAACTTTTTTTTTCTCTGTTTTAACTCAGGAATCATCAGGCAAAGCCAGTAACATCAGAGGTGTCCTTTGAGTGGCTCAGATTTGAGAAAACCCACCCTTCTGTAGGCAGAGTGACAGAGGAGCTGCCACTGGAGGCTCCTACACAGTGGCTTGGAGAATATGGCATTTCCGTCATTCATAACCAAGCAAAGGAGAAGCAGTGAGAGGGTGCTAGCAGGGCATCTTATGCAGGGGGTGAAAGAAGAGTCTCAGGAAAAGCAGAATGGGGCGTACTGGCACGTCAAGGGACGTGTCAGGAGCCTGGACTCACAGAGTCAGGGACTCAGGAGAACAGACAAGAATAAGGCAGGGTCCAAGGCCAAGGGGAAAGGGGGTAGGATGGAGTCTTGAAAACAAAACAAAGATCAAGGTAGGAGCAGGTTAGCAAGCTGAGCTTGGGTCAATACTGGGTGCTGTTGACTTGATGCTGAGCCACCAAGTCTTGGTCTAAACAGCTCATGAAGATCCTGGAAAAGGGTGTGCTGAGCCTTGAGGTAGGTTTAGAGACACAAGATTTGCACAGTGGGGGAGGCAGAGGCTTGGAATTGATTTCTAGATCTTTCTCTAATCTCATGAGGTCCATCAGAATTTCCTGCCCTGGCCTCAGTGCTTTACTTTGTATACAAATTAATCATTTCTGTTTAATTACTCTTAACTAAAGGATAGCCCTTTACTGGTTAAAAACTGTCCCTTTCCCATCTTCAGAAGGTCCTCACAAGTCAAGGAGGAAGCAAATGCTCAGCAAAATTAGCCAAATGCACGGAGGAAAATATAGAAGCTGCTCTGCCTCCACTTCTCAATTTTGATCTCGTCCAGGGTGGCAGCCAGATTAGAAAAGTACACTCAAGGATAACACACATGGCACTGATAAAATGTACAAATGCTGCCTCAGTGTACTTAGGGTGGAAATAATCATAGCCGACTGATCATGAGTCAACTAGGCATCACTGTCACTAAAAATAGTCTGTCACACCCAGACCCTCTTTCCTTTTAGCCGCCATTTTCCTTGATCAGGCCTTGTTATCGCTCACTTGGATTCTTAGCGTTCTCTCTTAGTCAGTCCCACAGGACTTGATTTCCCCAGCTCTAAACCCATCTATATATCAAAGTCACTGTGATTTTTGTCACTCTGCTATGCCATATATTTTAATGGTTCCATATCACCTAAAGAATTAAGTTCACTTTTTAAAATCTGACCTAAACATTTTTCCAACATTTCCTTCCACCATTCAACTTGTATCCAAGGAATCTGTACCTTTTGATTATTCCTGGCTTTCTGAAAACATTTATTTCTTTCTCACATCTTGACCTTAGTCTTCGTTGTCTCCTGCTGGGCATGTTCTACCTCTGTCTCTACCTGACAAAATCTACCCAATCTTCTAGATGCTGCTTGAATGTCTAAAGTATTCCCTTTCAACCTCAAGGATTTCCTCACCTCTTTAATTTTCCATAGCTCTAATCTCTCAATCTTACTATACTCATCATACTCTGTGCTGGGTTAAGAGTTTTCTGTGTCCATGGTCACAGGTCTTGCTCCTAGTGACCCTTTAATAAATATTTGTTGAATATAAAAGAAGCAAGCATCGTTCTTATATATACAGACACACACAATTATGCACACACATGAGCTACACACAAACAACACTATTTCATAATAGAGTAGTATGCCCAATTAAGAAATTCAGAATTCAAAAAAAATTGTGATACCCGTACACTAAGACTCCATAAAGAAAGTACAGTGATTCAAATCTAATGGAGACCTGGTTACTGTGTAAAGTGTAGTTTCACTCCTCTCAAGTTTGGTTTTAAGCACCATCTTCTTGAAAAGACTCATATCTGCAAATGCTCTCAGAATCTTTATGAAAACTACCATGTAGTCAAAGTAAGAGAAGAGAATTGAGACAAGCAGGAAATCATAAAAAAGTCATTCTGGTGAAGTCTATTGAAGCTGAACATAGTAGCTGGGGAGTTTTTTCACTTCATCAAATCATGCAATTAATTCAGAAGGAAATTTCCATAGCAAGGTTTATTTTGTTTTTTTTTTTAGCAGTGATTTTGTAAATAACTTAGAGCACCAAGTCAGAATTGGGGTGAGTGTTAATGCCTTCTTAACTTAGAAACTCTGGCCTCTGGCTTCTTGGTGTCCCCTTGGTCCCCCAGGGGGATGGGGGAGAATGACATATTCCATATGGCTCTGAAAGTAAAGGTGATTCATCCCCTCAAACCCAACCTTGACATGGCTTTCAATTTTAAATGAAATCATTTGGTATTTTTTTTTAAATTATCCATGCCCCTCCCTTCAAAAAAAAAAAAAAATACACACCTAAACCACTAATCTTGATTCTGCCACAGCAAAACAAGTTTTATAGTGAAAAGAGAAGAGCTAAGAGAATGAGAAGATTTGGGGTCCAGTTCTAATTCAACCTCTGGCCACATAAATTTGGGTGAAACACCTCACCATTTAAATACTCCATCTCCAGTCTATAAAATAGGGGACTAACACTTTTGCCTCACCTATTTCATGGTAAATGAGTGAAATAAATTAAGGGAAAGCACTTTGTAAATTGTTAAGCACAAAAGCTCTGATGATGCTGATGCCAGTTCCCATTCACCCTCCACTAATCTCGTCCAGCAGCTCTGCAGTTAGGCTAGCTGCCTTCCTGTCCACTTCACACACAACTCTCCAGAGAGATTCTGTGGTTTCCTAGTTGCCAGTGCTTGTGAGGGCCTCTGGGTCTTCCTCTCTGCCCTTCTGAGTCTAGTACTTCCTTCAGAGGCTTTATTCCCCCAGGAAACATTCATCCCTAATCAACCTACTAGGATCTTTATTTTCAGAATTCTTGTCACACTTACACCCTCAACTTCAAATAGATCAGCAGTTTATGACTTTATATAATCAGGTTATTACAATTTTCAGGTCTTGGTGCCACTATAGTGTGAATTTCTGTGTATAAAGACTGCATCGTCTACCTCTTTTATATTATTCAAAGTGCCTAGCTCAGGGCTGGTACACAGCTTCTTCAAAAGAATGAACTATTTACATTCCAACATTCTTCTCTCAAAGTTATTGACTGAAGGACACTTTGACTACCTAATCTTTGACATCTAATCAATAATCAAGACTTCTCTTGTTTTAGCGTCAAATTAAAGTCTCAAAACTGCCTACTTCTCTCTATCTCCCCCTCACACCCAAATCTCACCTGCAGCACGTCAAAAACTTCTTTACTGTGCTCTCATTTCAGTAATGGCTTTCAACTAATCTACTCTATACACACAGCCAAAAAAATCTATTTTAAAAAATCCAATTATGCCTGCTTTCTGCTTAGAACCCTTAAGTGGCTTTTCATTATACTTTGAATAAAATCCCAATGCCCAACAATGCCTCCAAGGCCCTGTAGGATCTGGCCCCACCAACCTCTCCCACCTCAACATGGGCCACTCTCCCCTGCTCTCTCTATCCCAGCCACAGGGGCCTCCTCTAAACTCCTCTCAGAGACCCTGGCCATTTGCCTCAAGACCTTTAAACTCTTTATTTCCTGCTGCCCAAGGTGCTCCTCCCTGGCACTTGGCATAATCAGTTCCTTCTCTCCATATACAAAAGCATCATGCTTATTTTTTTTTTCCAATTCCTTCTCCTCTTCAGAGGACTGTTTAAGCAATTCTACCTCTGTACTCTGTTTATTCCCTTTATCTTACTTATCATAATGGGTAATTATTAGTTATTTTCTGGTTTACGTCTGGATTATTTCTCTCCTCTCTAGATTGTAAAATGCATGAAGTTAGGGGCCGTATATGTTTTTCCATAATTAGGTACTCAGTACCTAGCACAATTGCTTGGCACATAGAAGGCACTCAAAAATATTTGTCAAATGAAGATCTAACAAGTGAGATTTGAGTATTTAATATATGCCAAGTGCTAGAAATACAAAGTAAAATAATTCCAGGCCTCTACTCGTTAGCTAGTATCTCTTCCTACCTCCACGTTCAGTGATATCATGTTAGTAGCTTGAACTTGGCCATGACGAGAGTATTTACACAAGGGAAATCAGCAAATGCTAAAAATCAGGGCTTCCCTCCGTCCCACCCCATATCCCTGCATGAGAGCCAATTTATAAGCACATCACTACAGTTAGGAAAATGCATAATTATAAATACATGTGCAAGATGTTATGGGAGTTTTCAACAAATGTTGCTGGGATAACTGAATATCCATGTACAAAAGAATGAATTTGAATCCTTACCTTATACCATATGCAAAAAGTAACTTAAATGGACCAAAGACCTCAACATAAGAGCTAAAATTATAAAGTTCTTAGAGGAAAACATAGGCGACAGTCTTCAAGACATTGGATTTGTTAACGATTTCTTGGATATGACATCAAAAGCACAGGCAACAAAAGAAAAAGTAGATAAATTAGACCACATCAAAATTAAAAACTTTTGTGCGTCAAAGTATACTATCAAAAGGCAACCCACAGAATGGGAGAAAATATTTGCAAATCATATATCTGATAAGGGGTTAATATCCAGAATATATAAAAACTCCTACAACTCAACAAACAAAAAAAACCCAATTAAAACAAATGACTTGGACAGATGTTTCTCCAAAGAAGATGTATGAATAGCCAATAAGCACATGAAAAGATACTCAACATCACTAATCATTAGGGGAATGCAAATCAGTCAAACTCACAATGAGATACCACTTCACATAATTAGTTTGGCTATTATCAAAAAAACAGAAAATAGTAAGTGTTAGCAAGGATGTAGAGAAACTGGAATCCTTGTGCATTGCTAGTGGGAATGTAAAATGGTGCAGCCACCATGGAAAACTGTAGGACAATTCCTCAAAAAATTAAAAATAGAATTATTATATGATCCAGCAATTCCACTTCTGGGTATATATCCAAAAGAATTGAAAGCAAAGATTTGAACAGATATTTGTACACCAACGTTCATAGCAGCATTATTCACAGTAGCCAAAAGGTGAAAACAACCCATGTGTCCATCAATGGATGAACGGATAAAGAAAATGTGGTCTATACATACAATGGAATATTATTCATCCCTAAAAAGGAAGAAAATTCTGACACATGCTGCAACATGGATGAACCTTGAAGACACTATGCCAAATGAGATAAGCCAGTCACAAGGACAAATATTGTATAACTCCGCTTATAAGTGGTACCTAGAGTAGTTAAATTCATAGAGACAGAAAGCAGAGAGTTACCGAGGGCTAGGAGAAGGGGAGAATGGGGAGTTATTGTTTAATGGGTATGGAGTTTCAGTTTAAGAAGATGATAAAAGTGCTGGAGAAGGATGGTGGTAATGGTTGCACAACAGAGTGAGTATGCTTCATGCCACTCAACTGTACATTTAAAAATGGTTAAAATGGTAAATTTTATGTTATGTGTATTTTATCACAATAAAAAATAGTTTTAAAAATGTCATAGGAGCATAAAAGAGCAAGCAGCTGGATTGGAAGAGACTCTAGTGAGGTAATTTAGGACTTAGCAGAAGAGGTCACTTCTAAACAGAAAAAAGGGAAAGATATTCCTGGACAACAGAAAGAGCATGTACAAAGGAAAGAAGTGTGAGAACACAGGGTGTGCTCAAGGGATGGTAGGTTGGTGAAGGCTGGTCACAGAGATAAGCCTGAGCTGTAACCACCAAAAGATCCCGACAGCTCTGAATCAAAGAAATGTTAAGTTAGTTCTACTTACGTGACACTTGACAGCCCACATGTGCTGTGTTTGGTTATTCACCAGAAGGTGTACTTAGCCAGAATATCCACTTTCCCATTCCCACCAAATTTCAGACAGTTTATTCAATTTAACAGTGAACTTGAAGGTGAGAATTTTGCCCAAGAACTAGAGAACTATGTTTTAGAGGTGGCAGGCAGAAGAAATGTAACCTCTTTGTGCCGAGCCTGAAGCCAGGTTTCAACATCCAAAGGCTACAGCAAGAAGTACTGATGCCACTACATTCCAGAGCCGAGACACCTAGCCTAAGCCTGGGGAGAAGTCTTAATTCTCTGCCTAAGATGTTTTCAAGAATTGTTAAAAGTCTCATTATATGTTTTTCTCAGCAATCTAAAAAAAAAATAAATGTTGTTTTAAGCCTAAGGTTAATGCTTTGTCTTGCATGATTAATTATACAGGTCTAAATAAATCTCACCTATTGTTGTCACTCGGACCATGAAGAGTTGCCCACAGTGAAGAAAAGTAAAAATCACAATATTCTGTCAATATGATTCAGCATGGGTCATGTTAATACGATAAAAGTGTAAAACAGTGTTTCCAACACCAAAAGCAATCTGATAGCTAGGCCTAGGAAAACCTGCTTCAGCTGCTCTGAGTGGATTGGGATGGTTCACACATCTCTCAGAGACCTGTCCTAAGGCCCAAATGTTCTCCCATATACGAACTCCTCAGGATAAGCCCCATACACCAGAGGATCTAGATGAAGGAAGGAATGAATGATCAAAGGAAAGGGTTTTAAACAAAAAAACAGTTTGAGACGGTAGATCCTCTTTTGTTTGTTTCGCTGCATTTAATATGGATTAATACCATCCAAGAAGGTAATTTGCAGGCCTTCCAGTGAAGAGTAAAGGCATTTCTTCTGGACACAAGAGTTGTCAGTTTTGATCATATTTTCTTCCTTTCATACATCATCTCACTCGTCCCTGTTTTGTTCTTGTCTTCTCTACTCCATTATAATCTGCATGAGAACCTCATTTAGTTAAACATCCTCCACCCAGCGCCTTAGGAGAATGGAGGTTGCCTCTGTCTTTTGGGTTTGGTTTTCTCGTAAGAATGTAAAAACTATATTCTTCCTTCATATCAAAACCCATGCAGTTTCTTTCTAATTTTAGTTTCCCTCTGTGAACAGCAACCTGCAATCAAAATTTTGGCAGATAAATATATTATAGGGCTTTTCATTTTATGAGTGCTGCTGTTGAACTTGGGCGTATAATATGGGAAGTTAAAGAACATTTTTCATACCAACCATTAATCTCCTCCTCCTCTCTGCTCCCATCATCCTGTAACTCCACCTCTTTTGTTGCATGTACCAATTCCACTATGTTCAGTATTATATTATCTGCTCTGTGAAGGTAAGATTAAATTTAATTTACTCTTACATTCAACAAGCATTTATTGAGTGGCAGCTGTGAGCCAAGCACTAGACTATAGGTTGGAAATATAAAGAGAAATCAAATAGAATCCCTCTCCTCAAGGAGCCCACTTATTTTTCTATTCCATCATGTGCACTGTATATATGCTTATTGAATTAAATTAAATCACTAGATAACGCCTCAGCGTGAAGATGGCTGAGGGACTTTAGCCTAGTTAAATAATCCAATATTTCTGTAATGATCTCATCATACAACACCACAGGCTTGTTTCCTCTCAGGGGTCTCCAGCAGCAAATATTAAAGAAACTGTGGTCACAAAGGTGGCAGAGGAAGGGGAGGGAAAAGGTCTATCCAGACTACACCGGGAGAAGCGGCCAGCAGGAACTGACCACGTCATTTTTGAGTCTATATGTATATTGAAGGGCAGCCTTGTCAACCATCGATGGCTCTACTTCAGACAGGGCTTTTCCTACTTTTTGAAAAAATAAACTTGGTTTAATCTATGACACAACCAAGAATATAAATAGACTTTAAGAGGCCTGTTGAGACTATAAATTCTTATCCATATGGCCAGAGTGGTCCTACCACTTAGTCAGAGAGTTTCTTTCTCCATCTCTGTCTAGAAACCCATGTCTATGGTATATATGGTCATAGGTCACCATATGAAGACATGAAAAAGCATTTTAGTTGATGACGTGCCCAAACTTTGTGAAAAGTTTAAATTATGAGCTCAATTTTAGCTTCTTTGGATTATGCGTTTGGTCAAATTCAAAATAGTAGCAAGGGGATGAAGAAGAGATGAAGAGGCTAAATCAGGCTACATAGAAAGAATGAAGTAGTGGGATAAAGAGAAAAGTGACAGGAAACTAAAGCTGAAGAGAGCATTTTGGAAACTGGTATGTAAGCAACTCTGGAATATAAGGGTTTATAATGTGGAGTGTAAGAAAACAGAAGAATGGAGAAAATAATTCTGAGAAGAGTTGTTCTGAGGTTGGAGTTGAATCCCCTTTGTTGTTTGATTGAGAGAGAAAAGTAAAGGTAGAATATATTATGAAATCATTTGTGGCCTGCCAGGCCATGCTTCTTTGTGTGTGATTCTTTACAGAGACTGAGCTACATGGGGCCCCAAGATTTAGTGAGCATTTGGAAGGCAGACTCTGTAATTGGAGTGGGTAAGGAGCGTGAATGTTGAGGTTCACAGCTTGGAAACACCAACATTGTTTAGCTAAGCAGAACTTTTCTCAGGCTGAAGGGTCCTAATGAGTGATTTATTTCAATATACCATTGTCTTGTAATGTCAGTGAAGGCTCCAGGAAGCAGATGATACGTGAATGGCTGGGCTGCATTAAAAAAAAAAAAAAGCAAGTTAGGCATCACCAGTAAAAAGATGGAAAAGGGATGTGAAGGAAAGAGCAGAGCAGAAATTCAACAGCTGAATAGGGTTGGAGGAGGTAGGGAAGAACACATTTGTCGTCCTCAAGCTCTGTCATCAGATACTACAGTCCCAATGAACTTGTTCAACCTCTCCCAAGAGAAAATGCTCACGGTTTGATTTTTTATTTTGATGAAGAGGAGGTGACTTTTACACTGTGACATTAAAAAAAAATCTGTCATGTTTGTAACAAATACAGGATTGTTGTGTTTTTTCCCCTTTAAGGAAGTTAGCAGAATATGCTTCTACCCCCATTCCTTCCCTGGTGATACAATATTACGAAAGTAGAGTGTTCTAGACCAAAGGCAGATCAACATGAAACACCATGGATGTACAAGAAATTGCAAGTTGTTCCTTGGAGCTGTAACAGGAGATGAATGAACATGTGTGGAGAACTTACTATGGGACTGGCACCAGGCTGAACCCTTTACTTGTATCATTTCATAAATCCTAATAACAATCCTAAAGTAAATACTATTATAATCCTTATTTTATAAACTCAGAGGGACTAAATAACTTGCCCAACATCACGCAACTAGCAAACAAGAAAATCAGGATTCAAACAAGCAAATAAATTCCAGAGCCCACATTTCTAACCATTTGATTTACTGCCCCCTCATGAATGTTGTGCAGGAAAGTCTGAGCTTTATCCTCTAGGTCTGTGCATCTCTAACTAGGGCATGTGTTAAGAGGTACAGGACACCAGAAGATATATGTGGCCATTTGCCTAGTAAATCAATTGTATTCAAAGATCTGGGAGGAAAAATTCTACTCAGGTGAGAAAATGTTAAAAGGTAAGGATTCTAAAACATCTTATAGAAAAAGGAAATAAAGACATATTATAGATTAATATGCAAGATTTTGTGAATTATAAAGGTAAATCATGAGATTTTTGAAAAAATCTCATGCTTATGGTCATTTTAGCCTATGCTCCCTTTCCTCTAGGCTTATTCATCTTCACTCATTTTTTAGGGCTTTCAAAGAGATTTTTGTAAAATATTACTGTACACATGAGAGCCACAGAGAGTTTCAATAGCATTGTGGTCATGTTCACATTTTGGAAAGCTTTTTCAGAGACTAGGGAGGAATACAAGGAGAGTATCAGGCTTCACTGGTAGAATGGGGGCATGGATGACAAGACACTGAGCTCACTTTTAGACAGGGTTTGAGGATCCTGGGGAACCTCCAAGTGGGCATGTCTATGAGGACAATCGTTAAGTGGGTCTGGACCTCAGGAGAGAGATCTTCCACAAAGACCTTGTATCAGCTTCTTGTACTATCAGCGTTCAAGATGGAGTTCCCACCTAGAGCCTAGAACAGTACTTGGTACAAAGTAGGCACTTGAAAACTATTTGTTGAATGAAGGAAGTGGAAAAAAGAGGGCATGTGCTTACAATGTGTTTGATAAGAGATTCTGTTTATGTTAAACCACAAAAAAATGTTCAGAAGTAAAGAACATTTTGTACCTTTGTATATGCATAGTAAATTCATAAACAATTTATAGGATCCATATGGCATAATGATATTTATTCCTCTAAGAAAACTACTTTCAAGAGCACAAAGTTTCCATGTAGTCCTATGGCATTATTAAAAAAAAAAAAGAAAAATATGATGTTAAAAATGCCAATTATTTGATATTTCTATAATGTAGAGATGTTACTAAAGGTAAATGTTCATAAAGAGCTTTTAAATAAACCCCTTTGTCAGAGAATAGGAACTGTCTCTTTTCTAATCTCTGAGAGGATTCTTGGCTGCCACTGCCTTGTGCTCCACCAAAGTTTGGCCTTTTTAAAACAGCAATTGGATATATATATCTCTCTCTCCAAGTTTTTATATGTAGGATATATATATGATACATATATGTATATATGTGTGTGTATGTATATACTTGGATATGTATGTTATATATGTATGTATGTATATATCACAGAGTACATATATCACAGAATACTATTTCCTGTTTTCCAGTCTGCCCTGTGCAGTACAAATCATTTGAATGCTTATTTTGCCTTAAAATTTTCTTTCAGTGCCTTCATTACTTTTCTATTTTTTAAAGTCTACAGCCACATTTCCTAAGAGACTTATTTACTTCTGAGTTTCCTAGTTATAGCTTTATAGATTGCTAGGAGTTCTGGGGCCTTTTGTTACTGTGAGATTGAGTTCCAACTTTATGACTCACTTTCTGGAACCAATTTTCTCAACCCAGAGTCCATTTAATTTCACTGGCCATGATAATTTTGAAGTAAACTCATATATGTCCATAGATGGTACTTTAAAAACTATTATCAGCTTGGATTTTACATTGAACTCCATTTTAATGTTCATTTGGGGTTTTATAGTATTTGCTTCCTTTAAGTGCAGTTTTAGTGGGGAAATAAAATTTTATTTTGTAGTAAACTTTTCATAAAAGGATGCAGGTATATGTATGACTGAACACTGCTACTGTTAAGTCTTACAGGTTTTAGTCTTCTCTTCCTTCTATAACAGTCATCAAGTAGCTATGTGTGGTTAGAGGACATGAACGAGCCTGTTGTGATTCCCCTCTGAAGCAACCAATTACAGATGTGCATTATGATAGTGTTCTGTGACTTCCTTCTCCTTAACCCAACTTCTAACTGTCCTCCCATTCCTAATACTTTCATTATGCTTCCTGGAGCCTTCAATCCCTGGCCCTGCCACTAAACTCACTCCATCTTCCTGTCTTATTTAAAGCCTCAATCTACCCTGGGACACTCACTGCTTCCCCAGAAGTCTCCGCCAGTGCTCAAGTGGGCAATGTGGCTTTCTAGACCCTTGGTATGTCACAATGAGGAAGCAGAGCTCAGGTCCTCTACATCCAGGGGTGCTTCAAACCATTCCTCCTATAAAATCCCCCTCTACTTGGAGGTTCAAGTTTTCCAGGCAAAAATATTCCACCCTCCCTTGTACTCAGAGTACCTGTGGATTCTGTGGACAATTCTCCTATATTCAGTAAACACTCTAGCACCTAACTGTGATCTTCTTCTCCATGCAACTTTCTGCCATCATTCTGGGTGACATTCTGTTCATGCAATATCCAAGTTTCACAATTTCTTGACCTTCTCATCTTCAGTTACCTTTTTCTTCACTCTATTTCAGCCACCCTCTGTTAGGACAAACCTGGACTGTGGCATCACTGCTCCACCCCTGAAAAACTAAATTCAACCATCTCATTCTCTGACCATAATTTCTTACCCTTTCCCTCCAGCTCCCTCACTTAGTGATTCCTCAACACATGTTCTTCATATTCATTGAGTTCTCCAACTACTTGATGATTCTACTTATTCTCTATCTGCACCTTACTGTCTTCACTTCCTTCCCTACCCTTCTAAGAATCCATGGTTTATTACATCAACATTTTCTTGCCAATATTCTCAACAACATTAACCCATTGTTCTTACAATTGCTCTGGACTAGCAAAACCCCAGTCCTGGACCAGTTCATGTGCCTACCCTATCTATAGTCTAAGGCTGAAGAACACAGCTGAAGAAAATCCTGAAAACACATTCATTGGTGCCAACGCAAATTAGTGGTCTTCAGCCCCGACCAGATCCACAGTGCTGCCTTGCAATCCTTCCGTGCTGTTCCAATTAAGTGTCTCTTCCTTTCTCCATAGTGGATTTCACATCTCTGCTCTCCTAAACCCTCCTATCCCACCACATCACCCCGTCACTCTTAGCAGATGACCTCACCTACTGCTTCACAGAGAAAACAGAAGCCATCATTTAAGAAGTCCTTGAGCTTCCTGCCACAAACCTATACGTTTATTTGTCTTTGTTCCTGTCCTTTTCACCTTCCCTCCTGCCTCAATAGAGGAGGTATCTATTCTCTCATTTAAGGTTAATGCCTCCACCTGAATGCAGGATCCCGTTCTCACATCCTCAGGAGCTTGCTCTGTGCATTATTCCCTTTCTCTTCTATTTTAATCTTTCCCTATCATTGGTTCCTTCCCACCAGCATTAAATATACTTAAGCCTTTCACAATTAAAAAATATTTTTTCATCGACCTTATGTTCCCCTCCACTTTAATCCAACACCACAGGGCTCTTCTTTGCCTTTCTCCATGCCATATTTGGAGGGAGAACTCTGGTTCCTAACAACAATAGCAATGTACGTAATCATTTGCTTTATCTTATAATATATATGAATTGTTTTAGATTACTGCAGTCTCATTACGAGCAACAAACTTACCACGTGGAGTTCAGTATATCTTTGCAACTCTTTTTGTCTTTAGAATGTATCTGTTTGCACGTGTACATTCAGAGTACTGTGTTCCAAGTCACCTGAATCAATTCTTTTTATGTGCATGGTTACGTTATCACTGACAAAGGCTAATTTATTTCTGCTTATGTCCAGTTTTATGGTTTATTTTCTTCATTTTTTAAAATTTTATTTTACTTTTTGTATATGTATAAACTTTTACACGGTTCAAATTAAAAGGTAAACTCAAAGGAGTCTCACTGCCACCCTACCCATCCCATCGTATTCCCACCTAATGGGTAACCATTTTCTAGGTTCTGGTACATCTCTAGGTTCTGGTACATCTTTCTTGCATTTCTTTTTCTTAAAAATTGTATATCTCTATTCTTCTTTCACTCATATTTCTTCACAAATGTTACCATATTATACACTTTCTTGTGCCTGGCTTTTTCCACTTAACAATATGTCCTGGCTCATGTCTATAATATGTTGTATTTACTATGAGTAATAATTATATTTACTGTGTTTCTTTCTCTATGTGGTATCTCTTTGATCTTTTTTTACTATTTCTTTTGCATTTAGAAAGGTTTTGCTTTTCTTCTAGTGATTATATTTTTTCTAATGTCTTTTGTGGAAAAAAAAAATGTCCACTTTTCCCTTTTTGAGGTTTCCATTATTTGGTTTGTCAACTCTAAATGATATATTTTGACTATACATGTTACCTGTATGCAATGAGTTTATCCTACTCTCTACCTTCTCTCCCCCATTCCCCCATCATTTTTGTGAGGGACTGGTTTATTTCTGTTTTGTCAGAACATACAACGCTTACATACTTAGATCTACGTTGAAATATATTTGCTATATACCATCAGTCCATTTGCCGGGTTTCTCCAGTCTTCTTTTGGTTGGATAAAGGTCACCCTCTAGTTATATTTGTGGATACAGTACTCCTTGAGTTCTCACATTTTCAAAACTGTTTTTATAAAGCCTGCTACTTGAAGGACAACTTGTCAAGATATAAAATCTTTGACTCACACTTTCTGTTCTTGCTTTTTAAAACTTTTTGCTCCAAAGTTCTCTTGTTTGTATCTTGCTTCACAAACTCTAATTTCAACTTGATTTTTCCCCTTTGTACATTGTTTGGTCTTTTTGCCTCAAGGTCCAGAGATTTTTTGTCTTTATCATTAAAATGTAAGAGTTTTACCAGAAAATGTCTCTAAGTTAACCATCTGGGAAGCTTTTTGAATTATAACTTTAAATAACATTTCTATTTCATCACTTTGTTTTTCTTATTCAAGGACTCCAATTATATGTATGTGAGATCATCTTTGCCCATCTATATAACTATCACTTTCTCTGATTGTTTTATATTTTATTTTCATGCTCTTGACTATTTTAATTCATTTCCTCAATACCCCCTTTGTTATATATTCCATTGATTCTGTTCTTTCTTGATGACTTTGGAGTTTAGTCTTCAGTCCTGAGGTGATTTTGTCTTTTTCTTCTGTTTCTTACTGGAGTTTGCTTAATTCACATACTTGTTCCCCTCTTCCCTGAAGTTTTGAGATTTTGATTAGGGTGGGTTTTTTAGTATACGCAAATGCTTATTTAATGATATTTAATTCAGTTTTCCTACCCTTCCTGGTATTTTTTCTCAGAAGAATTTTCATCAACAGAAATGTTTTGATTCTTATTTTACATCTTCTTCTTATAATTCTTATGGCTGTTGTCAGCTATTTTCTGTTTATTTTAAATGTCTTATATTTTATTGGATGAGCAAGAAGAAACAATTCTATGTAGACAGGTGTGAGGTTTTTGGTGGCTTATAGTTTTCTTAATTCAAGAGCACCCTCTTCTGTTGGTATATAGAATTGTAATTTCTTTAATAAATGGCACCTTTTATGAAGAGAAGAATTGGTTTGTCTTTTTATTTATTCTCCTTTATTTATTTGGATCTTTATTTTCCACTGTTTTTCCCTGATTTTCTTCACCACCAAGTTCTTTCAGTTCTCCACAAGTAGCACTCTATCAAGATTTCCATCTTAGGTCCCCTGCACTTTCCAGCCACTTCCTTTGACTTGCAGGAGTTAGTATTCTGACACACTAGGTGATATTTTTTAAAATCTATTCCACCACCACTAGACTAACATCACCTTCTCTTTTCCAGTA